>NC_092125.1:71033177-71658177 GCF_043159975.1 Macaca nemestrina | reverse complement strand
ATGAAATCTACTCCTGGTGAAGACGGTGTGAACATTGTTGAAATAACAACAAGAATTTAAAATATTACATAAATTTAGTTGATAAAGCAGTGGCAGGATTTGAAAGGATTGACTCCAATTTTGAAAGACATTCTACTGTGGTTAAAATGCTATTTAACAGTGTTGCCTGCTAGAGAAATCTTTTGTGAAAGGAAGAATCAATGGATATGGCAAACTTCCGTGTTACCTTTTTTTACGAAGTTGCCACAGCCACCCCAACCATCAGCAACCACCATCCTGACTAGTCAGCAGCCATTAGCATCAAGGCAAGACCCTCTATAAGCAGAAAGATTGGCTCATGGAAGGCTCAGATTATCATTAGCAATTTTAAGTATTTTTTAATTAAAGTTTGTACATTTTTAGACATAATGCTATTACATACTTAATAGACCACAGTATAGTATAAACATTAACTTTTATATGCACTGGGAAACCAAAAAATTCATGTGACTTGCTTTATTGTGGTAATTTCCTTTATTGTGGTGGTCTGGACCCAAACCCACACTATCTCCAAGGTATGCCTATAATATTCAGTTGTTAAAGGATAATGAGGTAGATTTACATGCACTAATATGAAAAAAATACATCACTAAGTTAAAAAAAAAACAAATTGTAGAACAGAGCATATAGAATGAAGATAATTTGCTTTAAAATGTGTATTCATATCATATATTCCATATATTATATACAACACACTAAGTATAGAAACAAATCTAAGACCATACACTTCAAATGGCTAACAATGGTTTACTCTGGGGAGTACGAATGGAGAGGTAGGACTTCTATGTTTTTCTTACTATGTGTCCCTAACATTTGAAAGTTTTTTATAATAAACAACTATTTATTTGGCAATTTAAAAATAAATAAATGTTTGTTATATTTTGTTTTGTTTTAAGAAAGAGAGCACACACTCATCTTTTTGAAAATCCACCAGTAAACCTAAATGAATCCCTCGGTTTGTGCTTACTTTGTTCAAGTAGACAACCATTCTAAATCAACCCTCACCAACTACCTGTCCTCTTTCTTACCTTATCTTCTCATGGGTTTGGTAGGGATGGAAAGTGAGTATGGGTCAAGTCTGATAAAAAGAAGAAAGGAAGGAAAGGAGGGAGGGTAAGGGAAGAATGGAAGGAGGGAGAAAGGAAAGAAAAGGAAAGAAAGAAAAGAGCCCTTTTAAGTTCCTTTCTCACCCATGTGTCCCTTCAAGGGTCACTAAGTGATATAGTTTGGCAGTGTCCCCACCCAAATCTCATCTTGAATTGTAGCTCCCATAATTCCCACATGTTGTGGGAGGGACCTGGTGGGAGATAATTGAATCATGGGGGTGGTTTCCCCCATACTGTTCTCATGGTAGTGAATAAGTCTCATGAGATCTGATGGTTTTATAAGGGTTTCCCCTTTTGCTTGCCTCTCATTCTCTCTTTTTGCCTGCCATCATGTAAGAAGTCTCTTTGCTCTTCCTTTGTCTTCCGCCATGATTGTGAGGCCTCCCTAGCCATGTGGAACCGTGAACGCATTAAACCTCTTCTCTTGATAAACCCAGTCTCAGGCATGTCTTTATTAGCAGCGTGAAAATGGACTAATACCCTGAGGCAGGGTCATTAAGAGCAAGAAGGAGACAGGTAATGGAATAGAACAAAGTTTGGACAGAGAATAGGAAGAACCATTGGTTTGGATCTCTTACATACATAGCTCAAGATAAAGATGTTAATCCTTTATTCCACGTTTAAAAGGCAGAAGCTATGTGATCTTTCAAAACTGTAACCTCTCACCACCTCAGTATTCTCATCTGCAGTGTGGGAAAAACCTCCTAGCTCACAGACTTTTCTGGAGTTCATATGAGATCCCACATAAATAAAAGTATTATTTATGCTACAATTGATATTGTTATTGTCACTTCAGCTACTGAGCCAGAGCTGACAATCAATGCTCACTAGCATGAAGTGCAGTCATCCAGTATCCAGTGGTTACCATGTGGCTGCTCTTTAGATCTGCTGAAAAAATTGTGACTGTGGAAATAATTTTAGTCCCATTCACAGATTTTAAATAACTGACTGTATGCAGGGGAGAGGATTTGGCTGTGGGGAGGGGTGGTCTCTAGTACCACGCAGCTGCTATGGCTGTGAAAATTTAACCTCAAGCAGCCTAAACATTCATTTTACAATGTACACTGCTGATTACTTAATTATGTCTAAAATATAAGTCAGACACACTACAAACCCCAGGGAGTAAATTACACAGATCCATGAAGCAACATCTATGCACTCATTCTGGTCTCACATTTCTGAATTATCTTTTCCCCCCAGTGAATTTGAAAAACCTCTTTCTTTTCTGCAAAACGTATGGCTACTGCAAACAAATGACCATTTTCTCAGTTTTATAAGCTCGGTGTGGGAGAGCCCATCCTCAACCTAACATTACGGACTCTTACCAACAGGTTCTTATCTTTGTGTATATTTGAACTAGGAGATCTACATATGCTTGATCTCAGCATGAACCTCCGTATGACCTGATTTTGTTACCATGGTCACCAATTAGATGAGTCTTGTTGACTGCAGAACAACAGTCAAAGGATTTCTATTAAGTTCCAGGGTGGAATGACAGTCATATTTTGTGAACACACTTTATAGGTTATTTTCCCCACTTGCTTGCCCCAAGGTCTACCTCCCCCTATCTGCTGAGAATGCAGTTGTTATATAAAATTTAGAGAAAATGCTTCCTGGAGCCAGTAATTAAATTTTCTTACAAAATGAATGGGTCGTCTGGGATATCCCTTCCCTTCTTCTCCTTCTGGGATGTAGATGTGCAGGTCTTACTCAGAACTCACCTACAATCATCCTTTCCTAAATAAACTCATCCCCATTCTATGGCCCCACATGGATACACATATGTGAAAAAGCACTATTTCCTTTATCAGTATCTACCATCTATATATGCATAACACTGAAGGGTATTTTTGAAAGGTTCAGCTGGGTGAGGTTTTTCACACACTCATTCCAGCTGATGAGTGTGGTCCAGTGATCCAATGATCTCAAAAAAGCCATGTCCAGTTATTTACAAATGCTAACATTAACAGGTCACAGGTAGGTGCTGGATGTTTTATGATGTTTAGTTTGCAGTAGTTGCCATAACAAATCACCATAACATCAGCAACTTTAAAGAACAAATTAATTCTCTTAAAGTCTGGAAGCCAAATCTGAAAATCAAGGTGTCAGCAGGGCAGGGCTCCCTGCAGAGGCTCTAGGGGAGGATCCTTCCTTGCCTCTTCCAGCTTCTGGTGGCATCAGGTGTTCCTTGGCTTGTGGCAGCATCACAATAATCTCTGCCTCCATCTTCACATGGTCTACTGCTTCGTATCTGTGTCTTCCTTTCTGTCTCTTATGAAGATGCTTGTTATTGGATTTAGAACCCACTGGATAATCCAGGATGATCTCATCTTGAGAACTTCAACTTAATTACATCTGCAAAGACTTTTTCCAAATAAGGTCATAGTCACAGGTTCTGGGGAACAAGGACATATATTTTAGGGGCCATCATTCAACCCATTATGACCACAACATAGACTTCTCTGGAGGTTTTTTAAAAATTGGAATTTTTACATGTGCAATGTCAGGTACTTATGATCAGTTTGAACTTACTACAATGCCAAAGACTACTTAGAAGAATATACGCATTCCTCAGCATTTATTTATTAATCAAAGGCTAAAAATTTGATTTTAAGTTTGTGAATTAGGTGTAAGAATGCTGAGAAGTCACCAAGAAATTAAAATGAGACACTTTAGGATTTGTCAAAATAATCTAAGACCAAAATCAACCAGGAAATGTCAAAGGCATTCTGAGAACAGTAAAGAATCAGAAGAATGACTGGAAATGAGAAAACTATTGAAACAGCACAGGGCTAATTAAATGGATGTGCTGGCTGAGAACGATCAACAAACCATAAGCAACATGGAGACACAGCGCTTGGCAATGTATGTGAGCACTCCACTGCAAGATTCCATCACAAAATCTATTCTACCCATGGCTATTAAGATGGCTAGAATGGTACATATTCACTGATAAAGCTGCGTATCAGTATTACTTTGTGTCATTGCACCACTTCTCCACTTTGTACGTTATTATCTTGTTCTTGTGATGGTTGCTTTTGATCATATATCTTTGTGTTTCAAGCTATTTCAGGTATAAATGTATTTATCCTCCTCTGTTAAAATGCTGTGCGTGCCAGGCACTCAAATGACAAGTTTGGGTTTTGTGTCTGTTTGCTTGCTTTTGTATTTGTTTCTTCTCTCCTGCTAATGCCATCAGTCCCTGAGAATGGGATTAGATTGGGAGGCTAAAGTTTGTGTACTCTCCAAAAATTGTTGTAGAGTCTTTGCTTTTTGTGCCTATTTTCTGCCACCCTAAACCCTTAAGAGAAGGAACTGTGCCAGCTCTTTCTTCAATAGTTCTACCACAAAGTCCCCTGACCACCTTGGGTACTATATTAATTTTTTCTTGCTGCTTATATAACAAATTAGCACAAATGTGGTACTTAAAACAGCACATTTATTATCTGGTAGCCCTGGAGGTCAGAAGTCAGAAATGGATCTCACTGGGCTAACAGCAAGGGTCAGCAGGAGTGAGTTTCTTTCTGGAGGCTCTATGGAACGAATCCTTTCCCTTGCTCTTCCCACTTCTAGAGGCACCACATTCCTTGCCTCATGGCCCTCCTCCTTCATCTTCAAAGTCAGCAACAGCATGGAGGTCTCATCACTTTGCATCACTCTGACCTCCTCTTCTGCCTCCCTCTTCCATATTTAAGAACCCTGTGATGACATTGGGCACACCAGGATAGTTCAGACCAATCTCACCCATAAAGTCTCTTTTGCCATGTAAGATAACATATTTACAAGTTCCAGGGATTAGGACATGCTCATCTTTGAGAGGGTCATTCTTCCTACCACAGGTACAAAACAGATCAAAGAATCAAGGTGGGTTGACTTTTTCTAGTTGACTCAGAGGCCACCCCTCCAGGTTTGGGCAAATCTCCTCTGTCACCAGTGTTTTGAATGAATTCCTATGTCCTGGCAGGGTAACTGGGTGGCAACTAGAGATAGATGGTAAATGGTCAGGTCTTTGGCAGTTGAGTCTCTGTAGTTTACAAGGACAACACTACTTCTTCTCAAATGATTGCCATAAAAATTTCACCCCAGATAGAAAATGAAGCACAGGTGTGCCTCATGACAAGGAAATGCCATATAAGGAAATCTGCCCTTACCCACTTAGATAATTTGCCAAAGCACGGACTCGCAGCACTGAAGTCCACCAACCCTAATCCTGCTGGAACTCCAGCAGTTTGTACCACCTAAATGTCGACTAATGGGCTAAAGCAGTTACTAATGGGCTAATAAGATGGCCATTAACAGCTTCTTAAGTAGCAGGCTGGGAGAGCTGTGTGACTCTTATTACAGCCACTCAGAAACGGCTGAGTCTTCTCAGTTTATAAAAGACCCCAAATTGAGGCAAGAATGTTTTTCCCTAAAGGTTGATTTATTTGGCTCCTCGTGTGAAGGCAGCAATTGTTCAAGTTACCGAAGGCTTTCTCTTTTAATAAAGATATTCAGCCGGGCGCGGTGGCTCAAGCCTGTAATCCCAGCATTTTGGGAGGCCGAGACGGGCGGATCACGAGGTCAGGAGATTGTAGACCATCCTGGCTAACACGATGAAACCCCGCCTCTACTAAAAAATGCAAAAAAACTAGCCGGGCGAGGTGGCGGGCACCTGTAGTCCCAGCTACTCCGGAGGCTGAGGCAGGAGAATGGCCTGAACCCGGGAGGTGGAGCTTGCAGTGAGCTGAGATCCGGCCACTGCACTCCAGCCTGGGCGACAGAGCGAGACTCCGTCTCAAAAAAAAAAAAAAAAAAAGAAAAGAAAAAAAAATAAAGATATTCACTCTGAAGTTCCTTGCCAGGATCTGAGCATTTAAATGTTGATTTGCAAACCATAAATTATTTCCAAAGACACAGGGAATTTTTAAGTGATGTCTTAAGACAGACCCATCAAAAATCAATCAGGAATGAAGATAGAGCCTCATTACAATTGTGAATGAATGTCCCCAAGCGTAAACATCTAAAAGTGCAAATGAAGTCAGAGTACCATTAAAAGGTGACTATTGCCATGCTGTCACTATCTCGTCAAGCCTCACATGCTCATTCGGTCATTCAATAAAGACTTACTAAGCACATAGCGGGTGGTGTTCTGGCTGCAGGCACCTATCAGAGAACAAATGGGCAAAACTCTGTACCATTTATGGAGCTTACGTTAGTGGACAGACCGAATATAAAAAGAAGTAAATGATATAATATATTAGAAGGTGACAAGTGCCTGGAAAATGATAGAGCCAGGGAAGGGGAATCAGGAATGCTGGGGGGAGGGACAAAAGTGGAGGGACACCTCCTGGGAGAAGGTAACATTTAAACAAAGGCTTGAAGAAACAAGTATGAACCAGAAGGAAATCCAGGCATGGGCAGGACAGTCTCTAGCTTATTGGAGGAAAAGTAAGGAGGTCTGCGTAACTGGAGAAGGGAGAGTAGGTGAAGACAGAGGGGTGCCAGGGGCCTGGATTATACTGGCCTTATTGTGACTTTGGCCATATTTCTGAAATGAATAAAGGGCTGCTGCAGGATTCAGAGCAGAGGGGTGAAGGAATCCCATCCCTACATCAGCATTTCCCCACTTGCTTCAGGGAACTCCAAAGCGATGCTTACAAGTTGGCTTGACAAGATACCTCTTCCCACCCCCACCATCAACACCATCTGCAAAAATGTCAGTGCCTGCTCAGGCTGCTGCTCCACAATGCTGCTGGATGGCCAGCCCCGGCTTGCCAGAGCAGGGCCATGGGGGCACCATCTCCCCTGCCCTCCAAGAGCCGGTTCCCAAAGGCACACAGCTTCCACACGCTTGCATAGTCTTTCAGGAGAATAGCGCCCCCAACTTTTGGTCTTTGTGTCAGGCTAGTAAGCCATTCCTATTTCTAAAATAAATAAATAAATAAATAAATAAAAAACATTCCTCAACATTTTAAAATTTGTAACAGATTTACTAATCCTATACAACAAGATTGTTGTTGAGCTGTATCATCTCAAAGCTCCATTTTCTATATTATTCCTTTGAAGTCCTGCTACATGACTTTAAAATCTGGTGTCTGTTCTCACTTCTCTTTTGGATTTCTCCTATTTTGGAAACCCCTCTGGTGAAAGGGAATTCGTTTCCTTCCCCCAGTACTAAGCACCGATCTTTGCGCACAGTAAGTACTCAATCAATATTGGCTCAATTAGTGTTTATTAATTCCCTATGACTTCAGCCCTGGCGTAGGCACCAAAGCAGTCAGAGAAGTAAAAAGGCATCCCCACTCCACACAAATAAGGGCTTATATAGTATAAGGAAAGTCTGGAAAACAGCATCAAATGATGGTAGAATACAGTTAAGTAAAAGAATTGGACATGACAAACTGTGGCTCCTACGAATTCAGGGAGGATCTGGGTAGAGTCAAACAGTGAAATGGTTTCCTAGAGAAAATAGGACTTGAACTGGAGACCATGAGTGCAGGGTCAAACCAGACTCACAGAGCCACTAAACCTCATTAAAGAGACAGACACAGAATAATTGTCAGCCACAATTTATATTGCTCAGTAACTGCAAAACCAAGGAGTTATTTTTACAACTAGCCCATTATAGCCTATGATTTGGCCAGTAAACTCTGCCTGGAGTTTGACAACATTAAGTTAGGGAGTATAGAGTATACCTCCATGGAAACTCTATCAGTGTTTTATCAACAACAAAAACAAACTACACAGTACTTAACCTCCATCAGATGAGCTTAAATGACAAAGATGAAAGTGGATCTAACTTTTGGATTAAAGAAGTCAGGCATTTGGGGACACTGAAGGGCTTACTGGAAGTACTCAGGATCTGGTGATTGGTACCAGGAATTACCACAAGTACATAATGGAGGAAAACTTATTTAAAGACAGGTACAGGTAATGCCTGGGACTTAGGATACAACAGAGCATGCAGTTGAAGCAGGCCTCTACCTTGACTGCTGTGCATTACATCAAAAGGCACAATGATGTTATTCCACCATCCCCTCAGCAATTAGCCCTCAAGTAAATGAATTAGCACCTTATTGTAAGTAGGACCCAAGAAGTTGTTAGAAAACAGGCAATCAAAGATACTGGAGACAGAGTTGTGAGAATCAGTCTGCCCAGATGGGAAAGAGACCAGATATCTTGCTGTTTGATAAATGTATAAACTTACTGACATTCATCTTCATTCAATGAAAAAAATTTCAGAGCATGTGCTTCAATAAAAGAGATACATCTATCGACATAATAAAAGAGGTAAAAATGGCTGCAAGAATCACAGGACACCAGTACCAAAACTGGTTATTTAACACACAAAAATGATTTTCACATGCTAGCATTAAAGTTTGTGTCTGCTGCAGGGGAGAACACTATAAAATGTATTAATCAAGGTACTGCTTATCCTTTGATACCTAAGAATTGGCATTTCTTGGTTCAATTCTACATGTGTACATTCCAAGAGTCATTATTTGACTCTGTTGACTGAGCCCAAGTGGCTGCTAAGAAATTAAAGTTATGTGAAGTGTAAAGACTTCGCATTTGTGCAACAGATACACTCTAGGCAAAGCTTCAAGAAATTAAATCCCATACAAAAACAGGTTGCCGGCTAGGAGTCAGGGAAGCCTTTTCATTATGGAATAATTATTTTGAAAATTGAACAATCATTCACTAATTTATCTAATATGTACGAATGAATTTCCACTTACTGTTTTATAAAAATAGAATTTATTTGCCTTTCTGGATTCGTAGAAGAGAAAAAAAGGATCAACTATCTTTCTTTAAAGATAAAGCAATGACCAACCTCAAAAGACAGGTATAGACAGAACCCCCAAGGGGCTAGTTTTTCATTCTCCTTCCTTGCCTTAAGTCTTAGCCAGATTTGGTCTTTAGCCGCGTGATTTCAGGGTGATCACCTGGGCTTGCCCAGGACAGTGCTGGTTTACGTCTGATGTCCCAGCATAATTATTAAATACACCTTACTACCAAAATGTCCCAAATTGTGTGATAAATTACATAGTTACCTTACATATTATGGATTCAAAAGAACTAGGAATTTGTATTTCAAAATCAATTAGAAGGTAGTATTTTGGACATCATGACATCACCTCCAAGGATGAGGCACAGCTTTTTTACAACCCACCTGGGAGGTTTTACTAAGTACTCAAGCCACTATCCATGAATTTGCTGAGTTAGAATTTCCAATCTCAAGTCAAGATCCTGCCATTACCCTTTTCTCTCCAGCATCCACCTGCTAAACAGAGTAGATATCATTTGCCGGTTAGCAACTGAGACCAATCAACAACAATTTATTGAGCCCCCAAAAGACACACCTCAGGTAACATGAAAACCCTGGTGGTGTCAATCATTTGATCAGATAATGATTCCTCACTTACAAAACTATTGTACTTAAAATGTTGTCTTCCTGGGTTACATGTGGAAATTGAGGCTTAAGAAAAAAAGGAAAAACTTACTGGGAGCATAGCCTAGAAGCAAATTCGAGCTCTGCCCAGCAACCATCACCCACAAACTCCTGTCCCAACACACACATACACACACACATACACCCCTTACCGGTGATGGCAGAGAACCTTCAAAAGCAACACAGCTTCATTTTACAAATGTCCTATTTTCTGGCTCTCCACTTTTTTCTGTGCTGAATTGGTAATGGAGCTAATAAAGGTTCAAGATTGCTCTTTCTGGGGGCCAAATTTTTCTTTTCTCCATGTCATGCTTTTTATTCAGAAAATCATTTTCTTTGCATTGTTTTCACAAAAGCCTTCCAACACCCCCAAATAATGCAGAGAAATTGGCTTTTATTTTGAACAGGCTTTTTCAATGCACACTGTATCTCTCAGCATATCTATTATATTAATCCAAGCCTTAATGATACAATGGGTAAAAACAGTGTACGGATGTGTATAAATGAAAAATTTAATAGATTTCCCTCTTAATGTAATAGAATTGGCATGAGGCATTGGGAACAGGAGTGAAAGTAGTCACTCAAGCATTGTGTTTACATGATATTTAAATACAAGTGGCTGGGGTATAAGTACTGCTAAGTACACCTGAAAGGGATGGTGCCTCCTAATCATTGTTTCAGCAATTGACAGTTGTTTACACAACAGCAGCACATTCGCTGCTGATTTGAATAATAAACACGCTTAAATACCAGCTGGATAATAGAAGGATAATTGAAACATAGTTTAAAGCTCTGATTTACAGGCATTGTAGCAATACTTTTATTTGCTGTACAATGCTGCACTTCTGTGCAGTTTCTGAAAAAAAAAATTTAAGGCATTGTTTCAAACATTGGGGTCTATTAAACTTGATTAATACACTCAGCATATGTATCCATAGCTCAAGCCATGCCTGGGCATACTTGAGACAGCTATTGTGCAATGTGTTTGATCAAAACACTCGATGCTATAATAGAACCATTCAGGAGGCCCGCAATGCAGTGTGTCCACCAGGGCTCTGAGCAGTGGATGGGACCACAGGCACCTGATAAGTTTCATGCTTCACAGGTAAAAAAATGAGAGGGTTGACCTGAATCATCTCAGACTCTATAAAGTTATGCTTCTAAACTATCTCCAATTTGCCCCACTTTCTTTGCATGTATCCTTTTCCTTCTTTCCATGCCCCTTGCTACCACCTTAGTTTAGGCCAGTTTTACCTCTAACCAGGTCAACTGCAAGAGGCCTAACCTGGGCATCTGCTCCCAGGGTCTCTCTGTTTCAGCCCCCGACCCTGTGTTGCCAACACAATGGTCCCTTTTCAGGTAGGAGTACCAGAGCCAGGCAGGTTGCATGCTGAGTTTGGCCCTGTGGGTTGGCAGTACCTGACAAGTGTTAGCTGCCACTCCAGTCCTCAAGTGTGGGGATCCTAAAACGTGACTGAACCTGTTCACTTGGAATAGGTTGTACTTGTGGAAGTTACTCATGTAACCAAATTAGCAGGAGCCTAATTTGCCAACCAGAATGCTGATACGTTCATTGATTTATCAATTTACTAGGGGAGATATATCTTACAGGATTATTCATATTGGTCATTCAGAACACTCTCTCCTGGAATGATTGCCTCAGAGGAGCAAATTATGTGTCAGAAAGTTGCTTAATGAACATAAAGTAAGAGCAAAAGGAATGGGATGAATTGCCACTTTCCACTCCAGGGAAAATGCTGCCTAAAAGTAATAGCACTCAGGCACCAAGCCAGACATCTATTATCGCTAATTCTTTTAAAATCCCCCAGGAATTATTATTCCTTTTTAAATATAAGGGACTGATCTAAGGCCACATCGTTGTTGAGTTATAGCATCGAAACCACATTACTTGCTAACTAATTACAAATCATTATATTGATGGCCAAGAATAATTACCAGACATAGATACATTGATACCCAGATCTACCTCCATCTCTGTCTCTTTCTCTATCTCCTGGATTGACTGGGTTCAGTAAAAACAGACAGGTGTTTATTTTCTCACTCCTTTTTTAGTGACTCACCTGCACAAGTCATCGGGGTCATCTTCCACCCTCTGCTAGACCTGGTGGGTGACCCATAGATGTTGAATGAGTAACTGAGTGAAAAGTTAAATGAACTTTAAATGATTGCTAATGTCAACCTGTCTTTCTGAGAATACAGTCTGATACTTAGTGAGAGAGTTTGGACAATCATGGCATCTCCAGTCTATTAAGACATGGTGTTGCTTCTGCAAATAACTAATCTCATCTGGTATGGGTGTTGCCCTAAAATTTAGTTTCCATCACAACCACATCCTGAAATTTAAAAGACCATTATCGGCATTCCTCCATGCACAAAATCCATTTCCTTCATCTTGTTACTTACTAATTCAAAACCAGGTACAAATGTAGGAGACTCATTTTCAGAAGAAACAACAGCAATGCCGAGAGTCTTTACTGTAGTACAAGATGGTCCCCATCAAGCATGGCACCATCTTGCCCTCAGAGCCCCTTCTGAGAGAATTTACCCCAGTCACAGTTACTATTGAAGTAGCAACTCTCTACCCCACTCTGGCTCCAGCTGGGTAGATGTGTGGGCCCCTGATTCAAGGACAACAAACAAATGCAGATGCCAGCCAATAAGCTACAGGATGGCCTGACACAAAACAGAAACTGAGTCTCTCACTCTCTCTCTCTCTTTGATTAAAGAAAAATCAGGCAGTTGATAGTGAAGCCACTCCAGGTGGTGCTGCTTCTGCAAATTCTGAGAGAATGTACCCCAGTCACAGTTACTGTTGAAGTAGCAACTCTCTACCCTCTTCTGGCTCCAGCTGGGTAGACATGTGGGCCCCTGATTTGACGACAACAAACATATGCAGAAAACATGCATAAAGAGAGAAGCCATGAAGTAGAATAAGGACCACAAAGGATCAAAACAAGTCACAGTTAGATAGAAGGTAGGAAATATGAGGTAGAGAAACCAAAACAACTGTAGAGTGCAGTGGTCAAGAGCATGAACCCAGGCAGCAGCCTGCCCAGGTCTGAACCCCAGTCTGTCCTTTTCCTAGCAGTGTTACCTTGGGCTCGTTCTTCCACCTCTAACAGCATCTGGCCCATGATGAGTGCTGTGTATGTGCTGGCATGTTAGGTATTGCTATTGAGCACTTATGATGTGCCAGCCAGTGTGCTCAATCTGTTACATGTATTAACTCAATTAATCCTCACAACAAAAACATGAAGTTCTGTTATTATTCCCATTTTACACATCAGAAAACAGAGGCACAGAGAGATTAAGCAGATTGCCCAAGGTCACATAGCTGGCACATGGTAGGCCTGGGATTCGAATCCAGACAATCTGGCTCTAAGGCAGCACAGGCACTATCAAAGAGAGGCTGTGTGACCCATGACAGGGAAATAACACATTCAAGAGGTCCTTTGGCCAGAGATTCAGTTCTAACACACAAGAATCCTCAGAGCTACCCACCTTCCTCTGCCCACAGTAGTCTGAGTGGTTCTTTTTTTCCTGAAACTGAAAGAGCCTGTCTACAGCTGGAATCAGTCCTGAATTGGGGAGAGTGAGGTGCATTCATGGAACACAGAATAGCATCTCAGGGGATACTTGGAGTAAGTGGAAGTGGATATTGCACAGTGACAGGGTGAAGGGAAACAAAGCCCCACAGGCTAGGTAAGTGATAAACACTGGGCTTTCATTGATAGACTCCAGCGACCCAGATCTTGAGTCCTCTACATGAGGATTGTGGGGAACTTAGTGGCTTTGGCCCCAACTCTGGTTCACAGGATTAGGAATGAGGTAAAGATCACAAAGCAGATGAATGCTGTGCACCATATCAGACAAGTTACAATGGGAAAAGGGCACCTCCCTTCCTTTCCTAAATAAGAAATTTTATGTTAGATACTCAGTTTTGCAGATCTCTAAAGATTAGAAGATTCTAGAAGCTTCCAGAGAGAGGGGGAAAAAAAGTTACCTACAAAGAAATGAGAATAAATCTGAAATCAAATTTTCCAAAAGCAACACTAAATGATGGAAAATAATAGAAAAGATGATACTTTTCAAAATTCTGAGGGAAATTGAATTTAGTGCCCAGTTAAACTGTTGCCTAAGTGTGCCATTTTCAGATGTGCAAAGACTCTAAAAGTTTATCTCCCACACCCTGTACTAGGCAATTACTTGAGGATGTGCTCCAGCAAGACAAAAGAGTAACACAAGGGAAAGTTGTGGGGTTTAGAAAACATTGGGTATGAAAGAAAAGTGAAGTAAAGCCCAGAATAGCAACTATGGCACATAGAGAACAATACATCTGGATAAGACAGTAGGAAACAGAACACCAGAAGGGAGGAATCACAATAAAAAAGGAATTCCATATATTTGATATCATGCTTGAGAAGTTAAAAAAAAATTGTAAAGATAAGATTAAGGCAGACAATGCAAAAAAAGCAATTATAAACTCAAAGAAAAACAAAAATCTATTTAAGAAACAAATATAATCAGTTAACTACTTGACAATGATAGAATTGTTTCTGTTATATTCAGTAAATCTTGGACCCACCTCCCTTTATATTTTTCTATGCTCAAAAAAATACCTTCTTAAAAGAAATTATCATAATTGTATATACCTGGCATTTTTAACATAATATGTGAAAACCATTCTATATATAAGTATAGTTCTAATTCATTCTATTTAGTAAGTTCAAAAGAATCCACATAAATCACGATGTATTAATGTATTCCCCTTTTGACGAATATTCAGATTGTTTCCAGATTTTTATCAAAAACAATGCTATATAAATATCCTTGTACATATTTTTTATACTGATACATTTATTTCTACAGAATAGAGTCTAGTAGTGGGGTGATTAGAATAAAGCTTTGTAATTTTAATAGATACTTTGAGATTATTTTTCAGAAAGTCTTAGCAGCTCACACTTGTACTGGCACCATACAAGGATATGCAGTTTCTGCATATCCTAACTAATGCTGGATGTCATCAATTTTTATTTGTCTGTTTGTTCATTTTTTCAATCTCTTGCATGAAGATTCTTGTTTTAGTTTTGGCAAGCAGACTTTGCAATGGCCCAATCTCTAGATATATAAATAGAATGAGGATGTTTTTGGTTTTATGTTTGATAAGTAACTGTTAATAGGCAGGAACATCTTTCATAGAACAATGATGTGAGAATAAGCGTAAGTATGAGAGCAGGCAAGGGGTGAAGTGTACTACATATGTCAATCACAGTGACAGCAGTGACTGCTACAGGCACCTTATCCAGAGCCCCTGCTGAAGGGGAATGCCTTGTCACCATGCTTGGCACCACATGGTCACTCCTGCCTACCCAGATTCTGTTGATTAAACCAGTGTGGATACCTGACCTAAGGACAACAGAGCCACAAGTTATCAGCTATCTCTACCATGGCTTGCTGTGAAAAGACTGACTGGGCTAACTAGATTTTTCACTCCCAGGAATTCAAATTGAGGAAACATGAAAAGAATCATGTAGCTCACTGTGGCAGGTGAAACTATAAGGCCAAGAGGCAGAGTTAAGGACCATGCATGGCAAACCAAAATTACAAAGGTGCTGCAACATATAAAGTAGAAGAGATGGAACAGCCATAAAGAAAAAAAACGTTGTGAAGTAAGAAAAGACAGAGAATACAAAAGAAAAAAAAAGCCACTTTTTAGAAAGAGGAAAATAGAGCACATGCAAAAAAGAAAGCAGACATCATAACTAGATAGCCGCTTGATTACGGGAATAGGCAGAATTAAGCCTACTCTGATCAGCCTCAATTTCATATGCTTTCCTGGCTCTCTATTTCTGTTCCAGTTTCAATCCATACTTATTATAATAATTTTATTGGCTTTATTACCAAAGTAATTCACATTTATTATAGAATATTTTAAAAACGAAAATGAGTAGAACAGAACAAAATAAAGACCAATCCATAATTCTGTCATCCAAAGATAACCACTAAATATTCATCTTTCTTCCATTAATTTTTAGTGGACTCTCATGGTTTATGTTATTTTGTAAAATGATTTTTCATATTTTGACACATGGAAATATTAATGTTAAAAATATATTTTAAACATATTCCATGTAATCTAGGAAAATGTATTTTTAATGACTACATGGTTTTCCTGATTTATAGATGAACCATAATTTATTAAACCAACTCTCCTATTGTGAATTTTTACAGTGGTTTGTCACTCAGTAAATTTGATACATAAAAAGTGATCATCTGTTTTAATTTATATTTGATGGGTTACTGGAGATCCTAAATATTTCATAAATTGTCCATTTTATATCTTATTAACGTCTTATTTATGTCATTTTTTACTGGATTTGTTTTCAATGATTTCTAGAAGCTCTTTATTTATTAAGGATATTATCCTTGTCTTATATGACACAAATATTTTTCCCAATTTACTTGTCTTTCAATTTTGTTTATCATGGATTGGACATCCAAAAGCCATTCTCAATCTGTCACCCCAGTCTCACTCTAAGATAGAGAATGGAAGGCACTATTTTCCCAGACTCTTGCAGCTAGGAGTGATCATGTAACACATTACAGCCAAAAAGATATTAATGAAAGTTGCTGGGAAATAATCTGGGAATTTTTAAAAATAAGGGATAGACTCAACTAGCATGCCTCTTAGGTATTTTGCCTGTATGCCTTCTTTCTGCCTGGAAAATGAATATGAGCCTAGGGGTACAGCAACAATTATGCAACCATGAGTTAAATTCTAGGAGGACAGAGCTCTACACTGAACAGGAAATGGAAGGATGGAGGGAGTCCACATTTCCTGAGTAATGCTACAAGCTTGACTACAGACTTGCAGATTGCATGTTGCTTGAGATAAATAAATCAGTATCTATTTAAGATAGATTAAATCAGTTTTTCTGTTATTAACCATAAATATTGCTAATTAATAAATGTAGTTTTTGTAAATTTAATTTTAAAATCCAACAATTTTTTTTTCTTTTTTTTTTTTTATGGAGTCTCACTCTGTAGCCCAGGCTGGAGTGCAGTGGTGCAATCTTGGCTCACTGCAGCCCTCGCCTCCTGGGTTCAAGCAATTCTCATGTCTCAGTCTCCCAAGTAGCTGGGATTATGGGTGCTAACCACCACACCTAATTTTTGTATTTTTAGTAGAGATGGGGTTTCACCATGTTTGCCAGGCTGGCATTTTTTTCTTTATAAGACTACTAAGTGCCAAACAAGTACTAGAAAAGTAAATGGTTTATGCCTTTTAATCTGTGATACTTTCATCACACCAGAGATTATGTCAACATACATATATATATATTTTCTTCTAATACTTGCATGTTTTACTTTTAAACCATTAATCCACCTGGGAATGTGTTTATGAAATGAATTGGGAAAACATAATTTTTTCTCTACATGGCAATCAAATTTTTAAAACACAATTTATAGACAATCTTTTGTTTTTCTCAAAATAACTTAAGATGTCATTCATTCATGTATTCAAACTTCCAATTATTACTTCAGTTATTCAACCACTGTAATACATTTGTATCTTGTAGAGCAAACCTAGTCTTACTCGGTTTTCCCCCAGTCCTAAATTATTATTTCATATGTAATCATCGAGTTAACTTTAGAATCATTTTATGTTTCAAATATAATCCCTTGGAAATTTTAATTGAAATCAGATTAAATCTATAGACTATTGATCTCTTTAAATATTGATTATTTTCACCCATTCACTCAGGTTAAGCCTTTCAACAATACTTTATAGTTTTCTTTCAATAAGTTTATTGCTAGGTATTTTATAAATTTTGCTGCTATTGTTGACAGGACTTTTTCTGTTTTCTTATATATTCTACAGTGGATATGAAAGCAAATAGTTTGTTTGCTTTACATACAGGCACCCTTCTGAAGCCCATAATTCATTCTAAAATATTTTTATTTTATTGTTCGTATGTTTAGATGTATAATCATATCTTCTGAAAATAGTCACACACCACATAAAGACATTTCAGTCAACAAAGGATCACATATATAACAGTGGCCTTATAAGAGTATGATGGAGCTGAAAAATTCCTATCACCTTTAGCTGTCCTAATGTAATAGCACAACCCCAATACTCATGTGTTTGTGGTGATGATAGTATAAACAAAACTACTGCGCTGCCAGTCATATAAAAGTCTAGCATATACAATTATGTGTGGTACATAATGCTTGAAATAATAAACAACTATGTTACTTGTTTATTTACTGTCCTATTCTTTTTATCACTATTTTAAAGTGTGCTCCTTCTACTTATATATATATATTTTTAAGTTAACTATAGAACATCCTCAGGCAGGTCCTTGGGAAGGTATTCCAAATGAAGGCATTGTGATCCTAGGAGATGACAGTGCCATGAGTGCTATTGCCCTTGAAGACCCTCCAGTGGGGCAAAATGAAGACGGTGATATTGGTGATCCTGACTTTGTGTAGGCCAAGACTACTATGTGTGTTCATGTCTTAGTTTTTTAACAAAAAAAGTTTAAAAAGTTAAAAAAAATTAAACAGGAAAAAGCTTACAGAATAAAGATATTTTTAAAAATTGTATAGCATATAATGTGTTTGTGTTTTAAGCTAAGTTATTACAAAAGAAACAGGTAAAAAATTTAAAAGTTTTGAAAAGTTACAGTAAGTTAAGAGTAATTGATTATTGAAAGAAAAATATTTTTAATAAACTTAGTGTAGCCTAAAGTCTGTAGTAGCGTAATGTCCTAGGGCTTCACATTCACTTAACATTCACTCACTGACTCACCCAGAGAAACTTTTAGTCCTGCAAGCTCCATTTATGGAATGTGTTCTATACAGGTGTGCCATTTTTTCATCCCTTATATGGTATTTTTACTGTACTTTTTCTATGTTTAGATATGCAAATACTTTTCACTGTGTTACAACTACCTACACTTTTCAATACAGTAACATGCTGTACAGGTTTGTAGTACCAGTCCATGTCCTGTTAGGAACCGGGCCATACAGCAGGAGGTGAGCAGTGAGCGAGCCAGCATTACCTCCTGAGCTCCACCTCCTGTGAGATCAGCAGTGGCAGAAGAGTCTCACAGGAGCGCAGAACACGATTGTCAACTGCGCATGCGAGGGATCTAGCTTGCACTCATTATGAGACTCTAACTATGCCTGATGATCTGAGGTGGAACAGTTTCATCCCAAAACCATCCCCCAACTCTCCCACCACTCCCACCTGCCATGGGAAAATTGTCTCCCCTGAAATCAGTCCCTGGTGCCAAAAAGGTTGGGGACCAGGGCTCCATGGTGTTCACATAATGACGAAATCGCCTAGTGATGCATTCTCAGAAACGTAGTCCTGTAGCCAAGTGACATGAATATGACGATCATGTTGTCAACTCCATTCCAGTTGTATACCTCTAGTTCTTTATCTTCTTTTATGCTTTTTCTACAACTAGAGAACAATTACAAAATAGAAGTGGGAACAGGCATCGTAATCTTTAAAGGGCCTTCCTCAAGTGTTACAACACTGTTTATGATGCTGAATGTCGATATAAAAGAATTAATCTGGCCAGGCACGGTGACTCCTGCCTGTAATCCCAGCACTTTGGGAGGCTGAGGCAGGTGGATCACCTGAGCTCAGGTGTTCGAGACCAGCCTGGACAACATGGTGAAACTCTGTCTCTACCAAAAATACAAAAATCAGCTGAGCATGGTGGCAGGTGCCTATAATCCCAGCTACTTGGAAGGCTGAGGCAGGAGAATCGCTTGAACCCAGGAGGCGGAGGTTACAGTGAGCCAAGATCATGCCACTGCAATTCAGCCTGGGTGACAAAGCAAGACTCCATCTCAAAAAAAAAAAAAAAAAAAAGAATCTTCAGCATATGAAGAAAACACACTTATGGCCGGGCACAGTGACTCAAGCCTGTAATCCCAGCACTTTGGGAGGCCAAGGCAGGCGGATCATGACGTCAGGAGATCAAGACCAGCCTGATCAACATGGTGAAACTCTGTCTCTACTAAAAATACAAAAAATTAGCTGGGCGTGGTGGCAGGTGCCTGTAGTCCCAGCTGCTTGGGAGGCTGGGGCAGGAGAATGGCATGAACCTGGGAGGTAGAGCTTGCAGTGAACCGAAATCGTGCCACTGCACTCCAGCCTGGGCGACAGAGCAAGACTCCATCTCAAAAAGAAAAAATAAGTAAGTAAATAAATAAATAAATAAATAAATAAATAAAACACACTTCTTAGGACAAGTTGCTTAATTTTATGAAAGTATTTCTTGGTATCTTTTTATCTGAACTATTGTGATTAATTATATTAAGAGATTTTCTAATATGGAAAAACTACTGTATAACCGGAATGAAAATTCTTGGCCATAATGTATTTTTTAACTTACTGGTGGGTTTTATTTGCTAATACATCACTTATATGTCTTTTAGCATCTATTCATCATATATATTCATAATGGGTATAACGTCAAAGGAATTAGTTGTTAACTTTGGTTGTTATCTTTGTCAGATATGGTATAGGATAATGTTCACCCAGGAAATGAAATTCCAAACTTTTGAAATATCTTCATGGTTAGAAGTTATTTTAAAGCATAGGAAATATCTCTTCTTCAGCAGTTTGAAAACAATCAACATAAAAAGATCTTCAGCATTTTTTTCCCCCTTCACACAACTGTTGGAAAACTTTCCCAACCTTTTTGGTCATTAGTTTATTTAGGTATATCTTGACACAACCTTTATAATTATTAGCACAGAATTTTAACCAGTAGTTTCTTAAAATTTTTAAATTTTTTCTACACGTTTAGTTATATCTCTTCCTGATTCCTACATTAATGTGTCTTTTTCTTTATTATATTTTCCAAATCTTAACAAATATTTGGTTTTCTCAAAATCCTGCATTTTGGAACTATTTACTAACTCCTTTTTTACAGTTAGAGAATTTATTAATTTCTTCTTTTATTTAAAATTAATTCCCTCAACCTGCTTTCTTTGGGACTATTTTGTTAACTCTAATTTCTTGAGCTAAAATACAGTTCATTTATTTTCATTAAGTCTTAATACTAAAACCATTTAAGACAATGAATTTTAATCCTGTTACTGCTTTGGTTGCATCCAATGTGTTTGGATATGCAGTGTTCTTGTTATTTTCTAAATTATATGTAATTGAAATCGTAATATCCTCATATGATTTAGAAGCTATTAAGGGAGGCTGTGTTATTTTCTTAATTTTGGGTTTGGTTGGAATTTAATTGTTATTTGTTGTTTGGAGAAAATTTCCAAGTGTTTTTTTTTTCTTAAGTTAAACTTTCAACTTTTTATTACTTTATGGTCCCAGAGAACACCCTGTACCACGTGTGCTCTGCAAAGTTTGTTGAGGTTCTCAGTTGAGGCATATAGGTTGCATGGATGCTGGAAAAGAATGAACATATGCTATAGCATACACTGTTCAATACAAACATATTTATTAAATCAACCAAATTCTTTATATAATTCAAATCCTCTATATGTTTATTGTTTGATGACTCATTCAGTCAAAAGAAGAAACATTGAAGTTGATTATTACTATTTTTCTCTGCTGATTTGTGGTATTTCCAACTTTGTAGATTTCAATACAATGTTCATGATGCATAGAAATATATAATGCATATCTCCTTTGTGAATCTTATTGTTCATCATTATACGGTAACAAGTGGTTTGCTGATAAACTGGGTCTGAAGAAAATAATTGAAAAGCCCTGATTTGCAGCATTTGCAGCCCTTGTGGTGTAAATGCTTCCACTGTGGCAAATTTCCAAGTTATTGATATAAGGTCACTGCACTCAGAGTTGGGGCAAGATGGACACAACTAACTGGCTCTCAGGAGCAAGCTCCAAAACACCACTGATAGTAAGTTTCTTTTCTTTTTTTCCCTCCCCTGAGACTGAGTCTCACTCTGTCACCCAGGCTGGAGTGCAGTGGTGTGATCTTGGCTTACTGCAACCTCCGCCTCCGGGGTTCAAGCAATTCTCCTGCCTCAACCTCATGAGTAGCTGGGATTATAGGCATGTACCACCACGTTCGGCTAATTTTTGTATTTTTAGTAGAGATGGGGTTTCACCATGTTGGCCAGGATGGTCTCAAACCCCTGACCTCAAATGATTCACCCACCTCGGCCTCCCAAAGTGCTAAGATTACAGGAGTGAGCCACCATGCCCGGCCTGAAAGTAAGTTTCTTATGCTTTCTGATTTCTGCCTTTCTCTCTGTTTTAATACAAAAGATCATTTGTTTTTGTGTTTGTTTGCATCCACCTAATATATCTTTGCCCATTCACTCATTTTTAGCCATACTGTCACCTTTTATAGATGTCTCTTGCAAAGCATATTTTGTTTTAAAACCCATTCTGAGACACTTTATGTTTTAATAAGTAGGTTTAGCATATTTATATTTATTGTTTGTGCTGAGATATTTGGTCTGACATTTTTTGCTTTGTCTTATTCTTTTTGTTTTCTCATTTTGGTCTTTTTTTCTAATATTTGTCACATATTTCACATTTACTTCTCTAGTTTTTATTTCTAGTATCTGTTACTTTTTTGTTTTTTTCAACAGTGTGCTAAAGTGTGTATTTCCCTAATTGCCAGATTCAGAGATGAAAAGTATCTTTTGAGCTCCTCATATTTAAGGTCAGAAATTTAGGACCCAGGGAAGGGTTGTGATTTTTTTTTTTTTTTAATGCTAAAAACAATTCTAAGAGAGTACTAAAAATAATTGTCTTGGTATTTGGTTATATTATCCAAGTTTTAAACTCTAGATTATTACAATTACTTTGTATTATGTTTGTATTTATGTCTTTTAAGAATAAGACATTTGTATTCACTTTTATAATTATGCATTTAAAAAGTAATTTATTCCTTAATTTTGGAGTTACAACCAGCCTTTTATAAAAGAAAGGTGGTAGAGAATAATGATTAGGAGAATGACTCTAATGCCATATTCCCTGAGTTCAAATACTGGTCATGTAACCTTAGGTAAGTTACTTTACTTCTCTGTCCTTTTGCTCCCCATCTGTTAAATGGGTATATTAGGGCCAGGTGCGGTGGCTCACACCTTTAATTCCAGCACTTTGGGAGACCAAGGCAGGCAGATCACCTGAGTCAGGCATTCAAGACCAGCCTGGCCAACATGGTGAAACTCCTGTCTCTACTAAAAATACAAAAATTAGCCAGGCACAGTGGCATGCGCCTGTAATCCCAGGTACTCAGGAGGCTGAGGCAGGAGAATTGCTTGAACCCGGGAGGTGGAGGCTGCAGTGAGCTGAGATTGTGCCACTGCACTCCAGCCTGGGCAACAGAGTGAGACTCCATCTTAAAAAAGAAAAAAAAAAAAAAGGCGGGGGGTAGCATATTAGGAGAGCACACTTCATAATGTTGTATGAAGTTTAAATCAGTTAATGTGTCTCAGGACAGTGCCTGGCCCACAATAAATACCTTGTGTTCCCTTTTACTGTTATTGAACTTTTAATGTTGCTCTCTAAAGACTCCCTCAGTAGAACACCTTTGAATAATCTTTCAAAATGCATCTATGTGATGTATTTTCTAAACCTTGTATATTTGAAGCTGTTTTTCTGTTACCTTTATATTTCAAAGACCACAAGCCTGGGCTGTAAATTCTTGATCACAACTATTCCCCCTCAAAATCCTTTTCTATTACTTTCTGAAATTTAATGTGGCTAAGAAGTCTAAATCAAGTGTACTTTTGTTTCTTTGTAGATAATCTAGTTTATCTATGTGATTTTCAAAGGACTTTAAAATTATCATTAAAATTTACCTTTTTTTCAGGATGTCTATGTGTGGCTCTCTTTTCATTAGTTTTATCTGGAATAGTCAGCCTTTACAAGATACCTCTTGTAGATTTCAGTTCTTCAGTTCAAAAAAAATTTTATCACATATTTATACACTTGGGTTTTATTCTTTTCCATTTATTCTGTCCTCTACTTCAAAGGCACCAATTACTAATGTTCTGGTTCTCCATTCTCTGTTATCCTGTTATCCACTTCGATCATTTTCTTGCTCATATTTTTGAGCATATTTCTCCTTCTGCATCCTTATAGAGACTTTTAAACATTTGTCTCTCAAAACAATACGACTTTCCAATGTACCACTTAGTGTTCTCCATTGCCTCCTTTTGTTTCTAAGTACCGCTATTAAAATTTTAGGGCTTTTTTTCTATCCTTCCGTTTCTCTACATTTTTCTTTTTACCTCATCCTGCGGACTTTGCTTTTATTCATGTTGAATTGTTCTTTATTGAAAATGTCAAAGAATTTTTTGAATTTTAAATCTGGATCTGACATTGATAATTCTTAGCAGTATGCATTTCCTTGAGTCTTCCTTTATTCACAGTAGTTTAATAAGACTTACTTGTCCTTGAACAAAGTGAACCATATCTGCCCTTAGAGTCTGTCAAAAGACATGATGAATCGATTGCATTAGTCCCTTTCTACATGTGTGTGACAACCTAGTCCCAACCATTTCTGTAGCCAGGGGACAGGCTAATGTGTATAACTTCATATTTAATTCCTACTCCCTATGACTGCATCATACACTACAGTGGTTCTCACGTTTACGATGCATCAGAAACGCTTGGAAGGCTTGTTAACCTACAGATTGATGGCCTCTACACCCAGATTTCTGAGTTTTGCATTTCTAACAAGTTCCAAGGTGATTCTGCTGATCCAGGACCACACTTGAAGAACCATTATTCTATAAAATCCCTGTCCAGTTTCCTGAACCTCTGAAGTGGAGGACATGACATGCCATGATTTCCAGCACACACTTCTCTCTAGAACACACTTGCTCTCTGCATTTCCCTACAGTGCTTTCCCTGTAAGGTCTTTCAAATACAATGTGCCTCCTCCACAATCCCTCATTCTGTTTCCTACAAAGTTATTGGCAGGCAGCTCTGACTTCAACTAGTCGTAAAATGATGAAGCGTGGGGAGCAGTAGGAGAAGAGAAGATATCAACTCCCCTAGTATCTACATTTTAGGTTGGCACTTATATACAGTCAAGCTCCAGAGACACAGGGAAGGGAAGAGCATTAAGTACATTTCTACCATGTTCCCAATTATCTTTGTTTCATGTGGCCAAGACAACATTTGTCTTTCATATGGCCAAGACAATGTCTGTGCAGTCCTTTTTTATGGTCAGTATAGCTTTACTTCAAACATTGGCCCTTACTTGTCTACTTCTCTACTTTTAATGTGTATAAATATTTCAGTAGATCTTTGGTGAGAGCTATATCTGAGCCTATTAGCCAGGCACTGTTTTGAACAAAGACACCATTTTAAACATTTAAAATTATTTTTGCACAACTTGACCAAAATAGAAAACTCAGGGATCCTGACTTGTTAACTTTCCAGCCATCCCATTTCTGACTTTACGACGTTAATAAGGAACCCAAAGTCATAAGCTTCATGCAACTGAATATACCTATAACTAAGCGCAAACTGCCACTAACTTCATTTCTGAAGTTACTTAAATACAAACCTTATGGACAAGGGAGTCAGATGTTCCTATGTTCCTACAGAACCAGGCTCTCGTATTATACAGGACGTGACTATGAATAACGTTTCCTCTTGCATTTTAGACCTCCAACATCACAAGCACCATCACCACGATCTCCAGCAGCAGCATGCATTTCCTTGAGTCTTCCTTTCTTCACAGTTCACTTCTTCTAGAATGTGCTCTACTATTAAATCACATCAACCAGCTCAGAGCAGCCCTCTACCCAACGGTCACATGCTCAGCAGAGGCCTGGCTGGGGTCCGCTGAAGGAGCTGGACACAAAATGGTCTCCCGGGGGAACAGCAGTTCCCACATGGCATTCCAAGGACATACAAGCTTTAAAATAACATGGGGACAGAATTGTTCACAGCCAGTTTATAAAGAGGGAGAGAGAGCTCACACGTAAGAGGGAGAGTAAGCACAGGAGTGCTCAGAAACACGGAAAAGGACATTTCTCTCTCGGTGACAATGCCTATTATATGACATTCAAACACCACAAGTGCTATTCAGCTGCTTGTAAGTCACGAAAGGTGAGAGAAAACACTTATCTCCTTTGTAGGAAGGGAAAAGGAGGTGGAGAATCCTTCACACAAAGACCCTCTTTGACTTAAAATACAGGGTAAGCAGTATTAGAAATCCGTGTGCACAAAGCCCACCTATTAAGATTCTGAACAAACAGGAGCCTCTATACCACAAGGCTCTGTTGTTAATATGTGGTTAGTTATGTCAAGGACGCTAAACAAAGCTGCTTTTCATGTGTCCGTTTGAGCTCTCGCAGTTGATAACCAGAGCGACTCCTGGGTCACAACCCTAAACGGGCAGCCATTGTCCAAGGAAAAGCAGCAGATGGGCTCCAATGCAGATAGCGCAACTGCGAATCCACGCCTGTGGCCACCTGGGTGGGGTCTAGGCAAAATTCAGAAGTAGATGAAGTTTTACTTTGGGGTCTGTTTGCTCTCCTCCCCATGCCTCCTCTATGCACACAATGGTGTCATGCCAAACCCCTATTTTAAGAGGCCAAAGAAGAGGCTCTGAGCCAGCAAACAAGAAATGGAGTTTTGCTGGGAGCTTCGGAGGGAGCCCACTGACAGTGGGCTGAACAGAAGAACCACCTTACATACAGTTCAGTGGCAGCAGGCTGGGCAGGAAAGCCAGTCACTTGCAAAAAGCATGCAGTTTATATATAGTGTTTCCATTTAACACCTTCCCCCTAACAACCTCCACCTGGCGATTTTTATTCAACCCAAAACGGGGGGGACTCAATCCCCTGTTCAGCCCCTGTTCCACTAGATGGGCTGGGGACTCAGATGTTCCTTATGAACAAGGAACAAATCTCTGGGTTGGCCACTGTTAAATTTCCTAACTCAGAACACACATTCAGGTGCATCTGCCACACAGGGTCATTCTAAGGCTATGCTTAAGTTATTGCTCTCAGCTGCATTTACCCTACAGTTACCTGCTCGCCAGCTCTGAGTCTCACCTGGAGTCACCCTCTTCACAGGCAAGTCTTTGCTCCTGACTCAGGTGCCCCATTAAAGTTTGTTTATTTGTTTGGCACAGTCTTGCTCTGTGGCCCAGGATGGAGTGCAATGGTGCAATCTCAGCTCACTGCAATCTCTGCCTCCTGGGCTCAAGTGATCCTCCCGCATCACCCTCCCGAGTAACTGGGATCACAGGTATACACTACTACACCTGGCTAATTTTTGTATTTTTAGTAGAGATGGGGTTTCACCATGCTGACCAGGCTGGTCTTGAACTCCTGTCCTCAAGGGATCCACCCACTTCAACCTCCCAAAGCGCTGGGATTACAGGCATGAGCCATTGCACCTGGCCGCTTCATTAAAGCCTTCTTTCAGGCCCCTGGTTTCTACCAGCCTAATAACTTACTTAATGGGGAGGCACTGATGGCTGCTGATAGATTAATGGGCCTCCTTGCCAGATAACAGACACATTTTGTTCCAGGTAAGAGCAGCATTTTAACAACTGCCCTCAGTGCCTAACCACCACCACAGGGCTGGGAGGTGAACATTGGAGTGGGCAAGGGGAGCATCTCAGTTCCTCCTCAAACGACATGGCTCCAAACTGTGCCCTAGAACAAGACCAATTCTGCTCCAGTTCCCATCATGTAGCACTTTGGGGACAATGTTTCCAGGATCCTCTGCTTTGCTTGTGTGAGTAAGTCCAGCTGAAAAGTCTGTGAAGGTGAGAAACAGAAGGTGAGGTCCTATCCACGCAGCCATTATCTGAGCCATTCTGCGACCTTCCCCTCTCTAGAGAACACTCCCCTCCTCAATCCCAAAGACAAAGGCAAACCTGCTGCCACCTTTTCAGATCCTCTTTAAAGCAAGCAGCTTTTCAGATGCCCTTGAGAGCAATTCATTCTTTCACTGCACTTCTGCACCACTCACAGTCCTGCCATCTTGAACTACCCATCCTAGCCAGGGAGGCAAAGTGTGGCCTTGTCCAGGCAGCCAACAGCCAACACATCTCCCCTTCCTCTGGTGACCACAGAGCACTCCAGGCCTTTTTAGAAGGGGCCATCTGCCGTGCTGGAAGCCGAACCATTGTCTGACACCCAGGTACAATGGGCCTGAGAGTGAATGGATGTCCAGGCGGAGGAAGCAGAGGCCCGCTTCACCTCACACGGAGTCAAGAGGGAAGCAGAAAAGACTGGCCTCCAAGAGCCCCTCCTAGCAAGTCAAATGTGCATGAAACAATGCTGGACTCTTCAGCTGGCACCGCTGAGAGCCCACCTCAGCTCTGCTTTACCACTGAGTGGGATTCATTGTATGTGTTGCCATATTGAGCCGTTTTCAATGTCCCTAGGGGAAAGAGAGGTGAAGGTTGAAGGAAAGGGACCTGAGTTTTCATTCAATAGGACATTAATGGGAAAAGAAGTGAAAGAGCTTCTTCTGAAAAAAAGCAGAAACCACACCCAATGAGTCTTTAGAAATAACCCCTTATCCATCCTCACTGCCCAGCCCATTCTAAGCCCACTGTTACTCTGTTGCCAGGATTGTCACAAACCCCTAACTCAGAGACTAACTACAGTCTTTGTCCTGGGTTTTGTCTGATTTCACTTCATGCTTCACAGCATTTACAGAACTCTTATCCTGGAAATAAACTTGTTGCTTCCTTGTTGAGATCTCCCACCAGCCCCTCTGCCTGCAGCATAGAGGCTGAGTGTCTCCATCTGGCCCCAAAACTTCTTCTCCAGCTTTATGTCCAAATAACTTCCATTTTGCCCTGAAAGCTCCAGCCACGCCAAACTTCTTGCTTTTTCCATTGAACATATTAGGCTCATTTAGAATTCTAAGCCACTGAGATACCTTTATTTTTTGCCCAATATGCTTTTCTATGCGTGGGATAACTATGCATCTTTCAGCTACATCACCTATTTTATGAAGTTGTTGCTGAGTCCCTGCCTCCCTGAGTTGCCACTGCACACCCTATATCCTAGGCTGCAACAGACTGTGGTGTAATATTTTGTTCCTGTGTCTCGCTCATTCAACTGTGAGCTCCTCCAAAGTGAGGATGGCGTGTTATGCTCTTTGTATCCTTGGCATCTCTTTTATGGTCTGGAACAAAGTAGATGCTCAACAAATGCTTGGGCCCAGAGTAAAATCAGCCCTTTCCATTCTTAGATCTCTGACATCATCCACAAACCCAGCTTGCATATGATTCCTAAGCATTATGTCCCTGCCCCACAACCCACACTCCCATTAGATACTCTCAGCTGCAGGCTTTCCTGCTGTTCACCTCCCATCCAGCCCACCTGGGCCCTCCCTGGGAATCTCCTTCACACCTAGGGTACCAACTATTCATACGGAGAATGACACTCAAAATTCTCCTTCTTCCCAGCAGCCCTCCTTAAGCAACTGTACTCAAGTCTGATCACTCCCTCTGAAATGTCCTGCCAAATTAGGTAGCTTATTTCCCACTGCATTACTCTACCAGGGGACTTCTTGAGATTTTGTTTATCTTCCATGTATGTATGTTCTGGCTCCCTGGCTACAGCTTAGGATCCCTAAGAGCATAAACTTCCACATTCTCCAATACCTTCTTGCAAACAGCACTATAACAGGTGTGATCATGTTAAGGGGAAAAGAGAACAAAAACCCATCTGCTCTTCACTTCAGATTTAATTTGGGGACAATTATATGAATCATCAAAAGACACACTCCAGTGTTACACTTTTCTAGAGTATGTATGTATTTGTTTACTAATTTTTTTGGACAGTTCACAAGGCAGAGAGCTCCAAAGTGAGTAAAGTGTTAGAAGCCCCAGCCAAACTCAACCATTTCAAATAAAGATTGGAATCTTCAGAAAGATCATATGTCAATTTGGGACAAACGGGATTCCCAATTCCAGAATTAGTTTTTAGTTGCAACTTTGCAGGAAATGAAATATTCTTAGAGTTCAGACTTTAATCGCAATGTCCAGGTGCTTAGCAATTTGCATATTTCCTGCTTCAGTTCCCTGGGGTTTAGGGTCAGTCTACTCTAGAGGACATTTGAGTCCTTTTTTTTTCTTGTGAAAGTTCACTCTTTAATCTCAGAGTTGCCAAAATCTGCTTGACATTAAAAAACAGACGCTGTGATAGACAGCCCACCAACACTACCAAATAAAACCCTGCTACCACCTCCTGCCACTGGGAAGCCTAGGAGAAGGGCTGGATATCTGTCAGTAACTCCCAGCAGGATGCTCTTTGCATTTTTGGACATAGCTGAACCTCTAGGAGGCAAATACCCGTGCTCCCATAATAGTTTATAATGGTCCTGTTGTAGCATGTTATACTATGTCGTAGACAGTTCAGCTACATTGTGTTAATACAGCCACCCATTGCCAGCTACGTGCCAGGCACCATGCATGAACTGAGGATGGTGAATGATGGTGAACAGCTGCACGGCACCCCTGACTTAGGGAGTTTGGCTCTTGCCAAGAAGACAGGGATTGTTTAGGTGACCATAGTGTGAAGAGTGTTATAGAAGAAAGATACAGGTGCTATAAGCACACAGAAAGAGAGAAACTGGTCTAGGGAAGGAATCAAGAAGGCCACCTTGAGTACATGATTCTTAAATGGAAACCTAAGGATTAATAGAATGTAATCAAAGGAGTGGGGAGGGAGATAGGATTAGAGACAGCATCATCAAAGACCAATAGCCAGAGGCTAGATGGAGAAGGGCAGCAGAAGGAATGGAGGAAGGCAAGCATGTGTAGGTAAGGTAGGAAAGGTAATAACATCACATTCTTACCACATTCCTGGTACAATTCTAGGTGCCTTACTTGTCTCATCTCACATAATCAATAACCTTAGATACCCTTAGCATCCCCATATGACTCATGAAGAAACTGGGAGCCCAGAGAGGATACATCTCTTACCCAGGACCCCCTTGCACAAAGTAGCAGAGCCAGGATTTAAACCCACGCAGCCTGATTCCAGATGCATTAACCACTATGCCCCGATGTGGGGCTCATACTGAGCAGGGCCTTGTAGGATTTTGTCCTAAGAGGATTGAGAAGGAATTGAAGAGTTGTGAGCTAAGAAATGGCATGATCATTCCTGGGCCTAAAAAAAAAATCACTCAGGCTGCTATTTTAAGAATGTATTGGAAGGCAACAAAAATGAGTTTGGGAAGACCACAGAGAAAACTATTGTAGTTAGTTTTCATTTATTTATTGAGACAGAGTCTCGCTTTGTCACCCAGGCTGGAGTGCAGTAGTACAATCTGGGCTCACTGCAGCCTCAACCTCCTGGACTCAAGCTATTTTCATACCTCAGCCCCGCCTACCACCCCCCACCCCCACCCCCGCCCGCCCCGGCCAGGTAGCTGGGACTACTAACGTGGGCCACCACACCTAGCTAATTTTTTTGTAGAGATGGTGATTCGTCCTGTTGCCCAGGCTGGTCTCAAGTTCCTGAGCTGAAGCAAGCTACCAGTCTTGGCCTCCCAAAGTGCTAGGATTACAGGCATGAGCCACCATGCCCGGCCTATTGTAGTTATAAGGAGAGACAGCGCTGGCTCAGACCAGGTGGAAGCAGTGGTGATAGATCAAAGTACATGGGCCCAAAAGATGTTCAGGTGTTCAAGGTGGTGGAAATTTCAGAACTGATTGACCAGATGTAGCTAGAAGGCAGGGATGACCACTCAGCTAGATATTCTCTAGAATACATTAGAACGTCCAACAGTTCTATATAATTATCTAATTTCAAGGCCAGAGAGCTGTAAATGGTGAAGACAGGGTTTGAACACAGATCTAAAACTTTTATATATAGGCCTATGTTTCTCACTCTTTGTAAGCTGAGCCCATATCTTCACTACCTTGTATTCCCAGTCCATTGACCCATGCCTGGTACATGGCAGCAGCTCAATAAATTGTTTAATTAATGAGCAGGAAGAAAGGAGTCTAAGGCTCCAGCTCCATCCTGACATGGCCTCTTATGATGTCATCACACAGTGGGCATATCCCACTGTCCCCACCACCACCAGGCTTAATGAACACAGTATCTTCTGTTATTGTATATAGTATCTTGATGAACAGAGAGGTTCACCCAAAAGTACTCAAACATCACCTTTCTTTGCCTACCTGTCAGGTCCCAGCTGGTGACACCTGCTCTCTGGCCCTCTCTTACCTGACCGTCCAGAGTCTTATGTCTGTACTTTAAAGCCTCATCGGTCCCTTAGGTAGTAAAAAAATAAAAAATAAAAAAGTAAAATCAAGCCAAAGTAAACTGGGCAGCTCAGGTATTTAAGTTTCTCCAAAGTCTTAATAAATTTTACAAATATTTAACAAGCAAATTAATTTATGTAAAGATCTGTACATATTTGATAAACTTGAACCAATTTAATAAATCCTGTCTTGCTTTAATAAATGCTGGATTAGGGTTACACTTCCTACAAACAGTAAATACATAAAGAAAATATTTGTTATATGTGTATATATATATTGTACCTGCCTTTTCAAAGATCAAGAAAAGATTATCTTTGCCAAAAGGACTTGAAACCACTGTGTTGTGTGCGTGCCTGCTGGGAAGGAGAAAGGAGAGTGAATTCATGCATGTTTAGACTATCAAGCTGATGATTACTTCATGGACAAGATGGTGGCCCAGAGACAGCAGCAAGAGCCTCAGCTGCATGAAACTTCTCTAGTAGAGGAAGCACAAGGGTGAGAGCAAGAGGATCCAGAGTGCCTATGCTCTCCTTTTGTAAATGACAAATGACCCTGCCACCCATTTTTTTCTTCCTGCACTGCTTCATGTATTATCTGACCAATAAAATCCTATCACAAAATCCTACTCATTTTTCAAGCCTTAGCATACACATCTACTACTGTGTGAAACCTTCCTTAACCTCTTTTCCAACTGCTGGCAGAGTTGCTGCCCTGGACTCTGATAGCACCCCATGAATATCTACAAGATAGCACTTATCCTGCTGTCTTATAGTTAATGGTGTGCAAGTCTGTCTCCTCACTGCACTGAGTTCCTTCATGGTACCATCAGCAGCAACTTGCATTCTTTCAACAAATACTTGAGCAACAATGTGTTTTGGGTAATATGCTAGATAATGCTGACACAGTATAGAGGAAATGATGGAAATATGGTTCTTGCCTTTGTGATGCTTGCATTCTAGCTGGCTACAGCAGACATTGTTGGTGTCCCATCAGTTTCCTTTCAGCATTTACCTCCATAGAAAGAAAGGATTGGGGGTGGCAGGTTAGGGGTGGGAGAGTATACTGTTAGCATATGCAGGGCAAGCAGAAGTGCCACAGAATTACTGTTCCCCAAAGCAGTCCTCAATCAATGATGGATAGAGAGTTGGTAGATAAATCCCACAACTTCCTCACTCATTGGTTGGGAGAACACTGTGGCATGTTCTGCACCATTTTCCAGAGTTCCCCAGCAGGATTGAGCTTATAATTGCCCAGAATAGTACCTGGTTTGAAAATATTCCCTTAGGCCAGTCACAGTAGTTCATACTTGCAATCCCAGCACTTTGGGAGGCCAGGATGGGAGGATTGCTTGAGCCCAGGAGTTTAAGACCAGCTTGGGAAACTTAGTGGGACCCTGTCTCTACAAAAAATAAAAAACAAATTAGCTTGGCATGGTGGTATGTGCCTGTAGTCCCAGGTACTTGGGAGGCTGAAATAGGAAGATCACTTAAGCCTAGGAGGTGGAGGTTGCAGTGAGCCAAGATTGGGCCAGTGTACTCCAGCCTGGGTCACAGAATAAGATCCTGTCTCAAAAAAAAGAAAAAAGAAAATGTTCCCTTAATGGGCTTCCTTATGTTTCCCAGCTTACTTCTCCATTTGCTGTCAGAGTTTCTGGGATCATCTCCCAAGAAAAGCTATTTGCAATTGAATCCTTTCTTCACTATCTGCTTCTGAGAAAACCTAAACCAAGACACTGGAGGACAAACAATTAACTTAGAAGGTACATGATACCCACCTCCTGATATTCACACCCTTGTGCAATCCTCATTCCTTTAATGTAGGTTGATTGGCTGACTTGTTCCTAGTGAATAGAGTAGAACATATCTGGTGGATATCACTTTCAAACTGAGGCCATGAAAAGACAGTGGTTACATTGGGGGTGCTCGCTCTCTCACCTTCTTCAGGGAAAGCTATTTGTCATGTTGTGAAGCAACCCTGTGGACAGGTCCACATGACAAGGAACTGAGGCTTGCCAATAACCACATAAACGAGCTTGGACACAGATCTTCTGAGACCTGCAAATAGCCAAGTGGGCGAGCATGGAAGAAGATCCTTCCCATTCAAGCCTTCAGATGACTGTAGCCCCGCCAACACCATGATGGAAACCTTGTGAAAGATACTGAGCAGCACATGGATTCCTGACCCAAGGGAGATAATAAATTTTGGTGTTTTCATCTGCTACATTTTGGGTAACTGGTTATGCAGTGATAGATATTAGAGGTAAAATGACAGAATTCTAGGAAGATGGTGATAAAATTATATAATGGATTGTCTTCCTTCTTAATTCTCTCCCTGAGGCCATTCAATTAGTGTAAAATAAAATCTTGTGACATTACTGAAAAATAAGGAGAGAGTCTCACCCATATGTTTGAAATTTTGGATTCTAGGAAGACAGCATTTTAAGAATAAGAAGGAAAGTTTGCCACTGGCCTATCCCCTCTACACCTGGAAGAGACCCTTCTTCTATGTCAGATTTTTAGAGGCCCTGCTCACACTCTCACCACACCTGAGGAAAGTCTAAGACTCTGCCAGGCAAAGAATTTTAGAAAAAGGGACAGTTCACTCCAAATGAGAAGTTTCCAAAACCACCTAGCTTCCCTCTGGGACTTTGTTTGAAGCCAATAACTCTGCTGCTACCTTCTCATCAGGAGTCACTCTTTATGCTAGGAGCTGCATCCACTGGCTGCAGAGATGCTAACAGGGGCCAGGAGCTTTTCCCATAGCCTACAACTTATGTGAAATCTTTTGAAAGACACAAACTATCAAAGCTCATTCAAGAAGAAATAGAACTTTCTACTGCTGTTGAGAATACAAAACTGAAAACCCCTTTGAAAAAGTTTGGTAGTGTCTTACAAAGTTAAATATACACTTGCTATATGGCTCATCAATTTCAAAACTTTGTACATACAATGGCTTGCACATAAATTTTCATAGCATTTTTATTTATTATGTCCAAAACTTTGGGGGGATATCCATTAAGTGGTAAATAAACAAATTGTATTATATCCATAAAAATGAATACTGCTTAGCCATATTGTGTTACAGCTTGGCTGTGTCCCCACCCAAATCTCATCTTGAACTGTAATTCCCATAATCCCCACATGTCATGGGAGGGACCCAGTGGGTGGTAATTGAATCATGGGGGTGGTTGCCCTCATGCTGTTCTCATGATAATGAGTTCTCATGAGAGCTAATGGTTTTATAAGGGGCTTTTCCCCCTTTTGCTCAGCACTTCTGCCTCCTGATGCCTTGTGAAGAAGGACATGTTTGCTTCCCCTTCCACCGTGATTGTAACTTTAACATTTAAAAAGGTACAGGCCGGGCGCGGTGGCTCAAGCCTGTAATCCCAGCACTTTGGGAGGCCGAGACGGGCGGATCACGAGGTCAGGAGATCGAGACCATCCTGGCGAACACGGTGAAACCCTGTCTCTACTAAAAAATACAAAAAACTAGCCGGGCGCGGTGGCGGGCGCCTGTAGTCACAGCTACTCGGAAGGCTGAGGCAGGAGAATGGCATAAACCCGGGAGGCGGAGCTTGCAGTGAGCTGAGATCCGGCCATTGCACTCCAGCCTGGGCGGCAGAGCGAGACTCCGTCTCAAAAAAATAAAAAATAAAAAATAAAAAATAAAAAATAAAATAAATAAATAAATAAATAAAAAGGTACATTTAAAATTTTGCTTAAAATGTATATAATAAAGATTCTCGCTAGAATACAACTCAGATGCTAAAATTCCAGATCACTTTGTGCAGGTATGGAGAACGAAAACAAAGAGATATCATTCCAACAAAAGTTAGGAAAATGGAAAGATGGACAGTAAAATACATAATGAACAGAAGACTAATAAAAGACAGGAGCAATACCAGACATAACACTTATCCCAAAAAACACTAGGCAGTTGTTTACATTTGCTTATTAGAAAACAAAGGTCACTTTGGGAGGCTGAGGCAGGCAGATCATGAGGTCAAGAGATCGAGACCATCCTGGCCAACATGGTGAAACCCCATTTCTACTAAAAATACAAAAATTAGCTGGGTGTGATGGCACATGGCTTTAGTTCCAGCTGCTGAGGAGGCTGAGGCAGGAGAATCACTTGAACCCGGGAGGTGGAGGTAGCAGTGAGCCGAGATCATGCCACTGCACTCCAGCCTGGCAACAGAGCAAGACTACATCTCAAAAAAATAACAAAACAAAAAAACTCTCAAGTTACTTTGAAAAAAAAAAAAAATGAAGCCAATGCTAAATATAAGCTCCTTACAAAATATATATTCAAAATAAAATGACACAAAAAGAAAATGCTTAAACTTTTTACTCTACTCCGACTACAGAATGTTATAAGTTTAATTAAGTTTAAAAAGACTAAATAAGCCTCTCCATGGGCCAAAAGGAGAATTTAAAAATGACTGTAAAGGCAGAGAAAAGAGACTGAAACCAAAATAAAACAAAATTTCATACTTTACCAAACCAAGAAGAGCATCAGAAGAGAGGAAAAATAAATGATAAACAAAAATAAAGCAAGACGGTTTTATTAGTCTGTTCTTGCACTGCTATGAGGAAATACTTGAGACTGGGTAATTTATAAAGAAAAGAGTTTTAATTAGCTCATGGTTCTGCTGGCTGTACAGGAAGCATGGTGCCAGCATTCACTTCGCTTCTGGGGAGGACTCAGGGAGTTTTTACTCATGGCAGAAGATGAAGCAGGAGCAGGTGTCTCACATAGCGAGAACAGGAGCGAGAGAGAGGGAGGGAGGTGCACATACTTTTAAACAGCCAGATCTTGCAAGAATTCACTCGCTATCACAAGGACAGCACTACAAGGATGGTGCCAAATCATTCACGAGAAATCCACCCCCATGATCCAGTCTCCTCCCACCAGGCCCCACCTGCAATGCTAGGGATTACAATTCAACATGAGATTTGGGTGGGGACAAATATACAAATTATATCACTTGTAAATATAATTTATAATTTATGTATAATCATAGTATATTCTTAGTCTATTAAAAGACAGAAATCTCAAACTGGATTTTAAAAGTTAGCAAGAGCAACAAAATCCAGCTATTATTCTGCTTAAAAGATCTAGACCCAAACTAAAATAACATGTTTCAACAAAACAGGAGATAAAGATATACTAGACAAATACCAAAATCAAGCTGACTTAGCATTAATGCCCTCAGGTGAAATAAAATTTTAGGTGAAAAACCTTACTAGGGCCAATAAAGAACACCCAACATATTGAAAAAAGAACAATACATAAATTAAATATAACAGTCATGATTCCTGAGTAAAGAGCCTAAGACTCATGAAACGAGTCATGGTCTACCTCCTTTAAAATTTGTGTTTGAGAGGGACACTTCACTTCGGCACACAATGTCTATCTTACATTCCTGCATCAATTAAAACTTCAATGTAAATATCTCATTACAATTCAAAGAGCCTTGTTTACACCTAGATTTTCTTGTCTTTTCATGGAACATTTACAATTGACTGTGCTCTAGATAATAGTTTCAAAGAATTGACATCACATAAACTAGTTTTACCAAATCTTCAGGGACAGAAAATTTTACACAATTTGTTTAAAGAAAAATGGAATAATGGAATAAAGGAGAGTGCTTCACACTCATTCTATTATATGAGACTAACATAGCCTTGATAATGCAAACAAGAAGTGACAGAACAAAAAAGAAAAATATAGACCAATCTCACAAATGAAATAGAAAACAAATGTAAAATTCAGCAAGTTGAATCCATTGGTATATAAAATTATGTCATTGTCAAAGAAGGATCTGTCTCATAAATGCAATGTTGATTCATTTTCAGACTTTTCTAATACCCCATATTAACAGTTTAATGAAGAATAATATGCAGTTATCTCAACACATACAGAATATGAATTTTATAACATTAAACACCATTCACAAAAGATTTTTAGCTATCTAGAAGTAGAAAAGAATTCCTTTAACTTGATAAGAACCTATCTGCCAAAAAGGCTACTTACTATATAATATGGAGTAATGGGAGATTGAATGGGGACTCTTTTTTCCTGACTTTAATAGAAAAGCATCAAAACTTTTACTATAAAATTTTACCATTAAAAGTGATATGTGCTGTAATTTTTGGTATATGACCTTTATCAGATCAAGAAAATTTCCTTTTAGTCCTTCCTTTATAATTGTATCCTGATATTAAGTCTTAGCCAAAACAATAAGACAAGAATGAAACAAACTTGTCATTATTTGCAGATAAACTTTAGAACAGATAAGAAGTACATCAAGATTGCTAAGTGTATAAGCACACAAAAATCAATAGCATTTGACCACAAGTGATAACCAATTGGAAAATGTAACCAAAAACAAGACAGAATTCACAATGGCTACAAAAATACACAGAATCTTAGGAACAGGTCCCTACCAAAGTGAATCTAACAAACTACATGTAAAACTTTAGGGGGAGAAATACATAAAGTATTATTAAAGAACGTAAAAATAACACTGGAATAAATGATGAGAGATCATGACCACGATCATGGAGAGGAAAACTAAATATCAGAAAACGTTCCTCTTCAAATTATTCTTTAAATTCAATGTAATTCCAATCAAAATGCCAACAGAATGTTTCCTAGAAATTTAAACACTATTCTAAAATTTATGCAGGAGAATGAATGTCCACAAATATTCGAGATACTTCAGAAAAAGAACAAAGATTCCTCTATGAAAAATCAAAATTCTTTATAAAATCGTGGCTTAACAATAAGAGACAGTATGTTATTGGCAGAGAAACAGACAAATCAATGGAATAAATTAGGAACACCAGAAACATACCCAGTGTATAGGGTACCTTTGTATAAAATAGAGGAGGAATAAAAATTAATAGAGAAATAACAAACCATTAAGTAAGATTGGAAAAATACTTTATTTTTGTTAAAGATTCTATTTCTCCCATTATATATATGTTAAAAATTCTATTTAATTAAATATCTAAATGTAAAGAAACAAATTTCTATAATGTTAGAAGAAAAATAAAAGAACTTCTTTGTGAATTCAGTTTGTTCTAACTGGATATGGCATTTATTTTGATTGATAATTACTCATGCCATACTGGTGTTTCAGGTTTTTTTGTTTCATATTTTTAACATTACCTCTGACAATAAAAACTCATATTCAAAATACATGAATAACTCCTATAAATCAATAAAAATAAACAGCACAATAGAAAACAGGCAGTTAAATGAGAAAACGACCAATATATACAAGTATTTTGCCTCAAAAGTAAGCGGAGAGACGCACTTTAGAAAAACAAATGAAAACACAAGATGCCAGTTTCCATCCTTAGACTAACCAAAATGTAAAAGCCTGACCATATCAATTACTGGTAAGAATATGACAAAATAGAAATTTCACACACCACTTGTGTAAATTGACACAACCACATTGAAGATAAATTTGGTAATATCTAGTGCAGCTAGATAGACTCTGCATATCCTATAACTCAGAAATTCCACTTTAGTTTCATATACTAGAGAATCTCTCTCATATAAGCACAATGAGACACTGAAGCTTCGTTAATAAGAACAAAAAGTTAAAAAGATTTCACGTGCCCAACATAAGGGAGTGGATATGAAGTGTGATATATTCAGGTGATAGAATATATTAAATAATAAATCTGTACGTATTAACATGCATAGATCTTTTTAAAACATAGAGAATGAAGTCTTGTAATTTGCAGTATGAGACCTTTAAATCATTTTTCATGCATAAAATGACTATTAGTGATTACAAAATATAAAATATATAAAAGAAAATATTTAAATGTCGAGACTGAATACTCATCAAATTCATGAGAATTGTTCCCTCTGAAGAGAAATAGAAGGGAATTGGACTAGAGAAGAAACTACGGGGGATTTACACTTCATCTGTGATATTTTATTCTTTAAAAAGCAAATCTGCTGCAGACTAGAAGAAAACATTTACAAAAGATATCTGATAAAAGATTGTCTTCCAAAATATACAAAACTCTTAAAACTCAACAAAAATTTATTTTAATGGGCAAAAGACCTGAACAGACACCTCACCACAGAAGATACACAAATAGTAAATAAGCATATGAACAGATGCTTATCATCATACATAATTAAGAAATTGCAAATTAAAACAACAATGAGATACCACTATACATCCATTAAAATGGCCAAAACCCACTGACAACACCAAATGCTGGTGAGGCTTTGGAGCAACAAGAACTTTCACTCATTTGTTCGTGGGAATGCAAATGGTACAGTCAGCCACTTTGGAAGATGGTTTGACAACTTTTTTGCAGAACTAAACATACTCTTATCATACAATCCAGCAAGTACACTCCTTGGTATTTATCCAAATGAGTTAAAAACGTACATCCATACAAAAACCAGCAGAAGGTTATTTACAGCGGCTTAATTACAACTACTAAAGCTTTGAAGCAATCAAGATGTCCTATAATCAGTGAATGGATAAAGCGTGGTACATTCAGACAATGGAATATTAGTTAGCACTAAAAAGAAATGAACTATCAAGTCATAAAAAGACATGGAGATAGCAAATGCATGTAACTAAGTAAAAGTAGCTAATCTGAAAAGGCAGTATACTGTTTGATTCCAACTATTCAGACATTCTGGAAAAGGCAAAACTATGGAGACGGTAAAAAGATAGGGGTTAGAGGGAAGAAGGGAAGAATAGGCAGAGCCCAGAGAATTTTTTAGGGCTGTGAAACTACTCTGTATGATGCTATAATGAAGGATACATGTTATACATTTATCCAAACCCATAGAATATACACCACCAAGAGTGAACTCTAATGTAAACGATAGACTGTAGTCGGTCATGTGTCGATGTTAGCCCACTGATTATAAAGCATGTATCACAGTAACATAAGATGTGAATGACAGAGAGGATTATACATGCAGGGAGAGGGGATAGCTCTGTACCTCCCACGCAATTTTGCTGTGAACCTAAAACTGCTTTTAAAAAGCTTATTAATTTTTTAAAAATCTGAAGCACATATGAAAGTGTTAACATTTGTTCACTTTAGATGGTATCTGGGTTTTATTATGTTATCCTTTGTGGCTTGCTTTTTGTTTTTCATTTTCAAATAAAATGTTTTAAAGAAAAACATATCAGAAATATAGATCAGTAACTACAAGTTTTAAAAAACGAAGATTGATATTTAGTGATGAAAGGTACAAAGATATAACCATCATAAACATTTACACTTCTAAAACCTCAGAGAAATGTATAAAGTAAAATCTATTAGAAATATAACCAAATGCTAAGAAGACCATAATAGTGGGAGATTTTAACTTGCCTTTCAAAAAAAAATCAATAGCTGAAATAGATAAAAAATAAATAAGGGTATAACAGATGTGAAGATCTCCATTGCAAGCCCAATTTAATAAAAAGATTTTGAACTTTGTAAAACATAATACTTATGCTTTTCAAATATCCTTGGAACATTTTAAAAAAGTTATATTAGATCATACATAAAACTTTAAATATCTTTAAAAATAGAAATACGAAGAGCCTGTGTACTGGCCCTACATTAGACCACATTAGGACAGGTGAGGCAGCCAGAGAGGGTTTGTCCTTGCCAAGTTCAGCACCACAGAGTCATTCAGGATGACACTGGGAACTTTCATCAGGGGGAAGGTCTCACCACCACCCAGCGGGATTGCCAAAGATGCTGAGAGTAATTGTGTCCCTCTTTGGAAATTTCCTTTCCTGAGGAAGAATAAGAAATGGAGTTGAATTGAGAATGGCCACAACGTGGATTCTTCTTGACCTAATTTACGTGAGTCCTAAACCGTATTATGTAAGTCTAAGCCCTGTCTCTTAGAGCAAACTGCAATGATTCTCTGTAAATCCTCTGATGGTTAAATTTCCCTTCAATTAGTTGGATTTGGTGGAGTGAAAGTGGCAAACAGGAAAACAGCACAAGGGCAACAGTCAGAAGAGAGAAAAGGGTAAGGAACAGGTGAGTCTCCAACACCAAAGGAAGTCCTCTCTGCAAAGCACATTCCTCCAGCTTCCTGGGTGAAATTTCTCTGGCTGAGTTAAAACATGTGTGAGCTGGGCTTGCTCACCACTGTAAGCACAGCGTGTCAGGTTTCTATGGCATGAGTGAAACGGCTGAACAGGCTAGGTCTTCACCCTCCCCATAAACCTGAGCCAGAAATAAATGGAAAGATTTATAAAGGGGAGGTGCAATTCTTCAGCTACATTGGTTTAAAGCTGGTGAAATAAATGAGTTAAACCATTCACTCAGAGTGTTTCATGAAGCAGATCTAATGCGCAGTTTTGTGACCTGATATGACTTTAACTCCTCACTAAATCAAAAAGCTTAACAAATATTAAGATGGCAACGACTACCTGTGTGGGACAGATTTGATCTCTCATCCACTATCATTTAGGAAACAAGGGCTCTAGAGGAAAGCAGCCAGCATGTCATGTGACCAAGCAGGGGGCCAAGCCCAATCAAGATCCTCCCGAGGAATACTGGTCTTTTCAGTCCTCCAAGGAGGATGCCTGAGATTTACAGAAGGGGAAGTTTCCAGAAAGTGAGGTCTGCTTCTTTGCTGGGTGTTTCCTGAGGGCCTCTCTCTCAGCATCCTGACACGCCTCAAAGCGCACCAGTCACACCAGCCACTGTGGGGCACAGATATGAGGCACCGCTGAGGGCCCTCTCCAGGGAAAAGATGTGGATGTTGCCCCAGGCCACCCCACTGCAATAGGGAATATGCCATGTGGGAGAAGATTCCCCCAAGCGTACAGCTCAATACACTGGCTTAGGAGACTCCAAGGTTTCAAACTTTCTATCTGAAGAGGGTAAACTAGCAAAAGGGTAAGAGCCAGAGGCTTCACCCTCTCTTTTCCGTCATACAATCAGAGCCAATATGGAGGCCAAAGATGGCCATTTCCTGGTGAAATAGCTAGAACCCCCAAACTCTAGAGCTGGAAAGACTTGGCAGTCATCTAGTCCTGGAAGCTCAAACAGTGACCCTTGGAACCCTGAACTTTCATGGCCTCGTGGACCTTGGGGACCCCCGAAGTGACCGAGGGCGAGGCAGCGGGAGGGACGTGGGCTGGGAGGGGCGCTCCTCACTGCATGTAGCCAGGCAGCTCCACTGGCACCATTCTTTTACCCTCTGAAATTTCACATAAGACTTCTGAGAGAAGGAAAGGCTGCCTCTGCTTAGTTTGCAGGTGATAAAACACAGGTCCAGAGAAGAGAAGAGCAGGGCACAGCACGCACCCAAGCTATAGACGTTTCAATGCAACAGGAATTTCAAGAAAGAAAAAAAGATTATGCAGCCAGAGGGTCCTAAAGCCCCTCTTAGTAAATATGCCTTTGACACGGGAGACAAATGAAGAAAAGTCAAGCTTCTGGACCCCCGAGGTACACTGATGACTACATTTGGAAAATTGCACCAAAGTTTGGTGAGTGGGAAAAGGAGGCCCATAGCAGAAATCTTCTCCAAGTGAGACACCACTGTGCCTCACAGGTTCCCACAGTGCTGGGGTAAGAAGTCTGTCCAAGATGGCATGGCCCCTTGCTTCCCCAAAGTACGTGTCCAATAAAACGGACCCGCAATCACTCACTTTGCCAGCACAAATGCTTCCAGAATGAACCCTCAGAATATATCCAGTTGTTCCTCCTCACAGCTTCCATGAGGCCCCACGTATGGAAGACATTCTTGGTGATTATTGCCTAGAGGCCTCAGCTGTTTCTCAGAGCTGGGGGTCGGGAGGGAACTTTCTTGTATCCAGGGGCTTGCCTTGACGTTGTTAAAGGAAGAGAAATGGGAAAGACAGAAATTAGTTGTGAAGGTTTACACTGAACTTTGTTCTCATAGCTAACCAATGACCTTTTTTTTATTTTAATTTTTAAAGGTATTAGCCTCTGTTATTATTTGCCTGGGAGTCTGTAATAGCCTCATTTTATTAGATCCAAATTTCCTATTTAGACAACCGAGCCTAAGAGCCTCTTCAGAACAAGTAAATAATATGCATTTTCCAAAGTAATTTGCAGACACAGATACATATGTGCTCTGCTCAGATTACCAAAAGGATAAAATCACCAAGATGATGTTGTTTAATAATTTCAAAACTAAATATTTTTGCACCCAAACAGAAATACCTACTGTGTCCTGGAAAGGTCCCCTTCAGCCTGCTTGATAAATTGCACCTCATTTTCCCACCTCCCATATGCCGTTTCTGATGGCTTTGAAAAAGCAGCTGGGAGAACATCATCTTCAAACCTGCACTATTTTCAGGAATGAATTTTTCCCTGTCCCTCTTCCTACTCCTATAATCAAACACATGAAATAGTCTTGTGTCCACCCTCGGAAACCAGGACTTAGAGCACCTGTTCACTGCAAGCTTCAGGTCCCTTCTGCTGGCTGTCCCCAGGCTCAGTTCTGCTTGGGAACTGGGATCCGGGCCAAGGAGAACCCAGCTCATGGCTGACGTCCACCGAGCAATCCCAGGCAGACTGATAGGAGCAGTTGCTCCATCTACCCCGAGCCCAGGAACAGTTGAGCTAAAATTAGTCAGGGACCCAAGGACAGACTGCTGGGAAGGAAAATGGGGGATAACAAGGAGAGAGGAAACCACAGCCTGGAAGACCAGCTTTGGAGAAGCAGCTGGGTATCTCCTAGTTGCTTCCTTAAGGAGAGAGAGGGAAGTGCTTGGTTCTTAGATAGGGGCTGGAAGGCAGCTGCCTCCAAACCTGAGGATAGGCCTGAGGTCAGTGACTCCTTCATTGTCTACTCAGGCAGATCTAGTTCTGTGCCCCCCTTCTGAAATGCAGTTCCCACTCTTGCCTGCTAGATCCTAATTCTTTAAACCTCTGCTACCTTGTCTATAAAAATTTCTCTAAATGAATCCTGAGTGGTTTGGGAAGACTGAGTTATTTTAGTCCATAATCTAAAATGGTTACATGCAGCAGAAGATTGAAAGTCCTAAGTGGTACTTTTAGTTGAACATACTTATAGATTTATTTGGCATGGATGTCCTTTATACTTACTAATAAAGCACTTCTGATTTCTCTATTAGATTGTGTACTCCCCAGGGAAAAGATTCATGTTAATTTTTTTCTATAGCCATTCCACTTCATACTCATCTCCTGGGGCCCAAAACCTAGAATATGCTCTACATGGATGCTCCAAGGAAATTGTCAACATTTGATAGTGCTTTCCAGCTCTTGAGCATAGTAGAGATTCCATTTCATGAAGACATGTGCACATAGAACCAAGGCCCTAAAAACTAATTGTAGATAAGGACACCCATTGACAAACATCAAACATGGCTAATTTCCCAAAGCCTCACGGGCTCCATCAGAGGGCCAGGAGAGTCACAATGGCTACTTAACGATGAAACTCTTCCAGGTGTTTTCATGTTAACATGGTCCAATGTAATGTCAAGCTGGAAAGAATAAAGGTTAATATATTCTATTAGTCCCAATTGTCACAAGAATTTTACCTAACAATATGGTTCATTAAATGCTGAATCCAACAATTATGTTCACCATAATAGAAATTATTCAGACAGATATGATCTGAATAGTTGTGATTTATTAATTTAGACACAAATTTAATTAGCAATTGATTTCCATTGTGTCTGCCTCTGAACAGTAAGTTTTGTGGAAAAGCATCCTAGAAAAAAACCAACTAAGAAATATCGAGTAACAATAAAGGAAGCAACCACTCCACTTTCAGAAATGCTATTATGGCTTTGCCCTGAAACAATAACAACAAAAATCATTCCAGGCAGCTTGAAGAGTGGCTATATTCCCTCCATCTGAGATGCCGCTCCTGACCCTGGGGATATGACACCTTGTAGAGTCCTATAGCTATGTTGGTGCAGACACACTCAGAGCAGACAGAGCCAGTTCTGGGTCTCTTGGAAACCCTCTCTCCAGCTCCAAGTCGAAATAGAGAAGGATTGCTGTGGCTGCCAACTCTTGTCCCTGCCCTCACCATCTCCACAAGTTTCTGATATACTTGGATGCAAAGTTTTGCATTCCTTTTTGGGGGTTGAACACAAAAGAAAGGTATCTGTAACCCGAAAAAATGAAGGCAGAAAAACAGAAAGAGGAACACTTTGTTTTAAATGGGGAAAAATGGAATTTTCTTCTCAGTGGCCCTTTAGTCAATTTTCTACACCCAACTTCATTCCCACCCCAACTATTTATAGATGAGCAGCAATTCTGTTTAGAAAAGGGAAACATTTGGCTTCTCATGATGCTCAGAGACTTGGGATAGGAGGATGACACTGAGGGAAGCTAAGAGAAGGTAGAGGGAAAAACTGGACTTGATGTTGTCCTTCTCTTTCCACCGACCTCAACTCTTACTGGTTACTTGTTCTGTGCCTTAGACTATCAAAGATTGTGAACCATATTCCTTTAATAAATAAGTGTATCAATAACGGAAGTAGACATTTGGGATTCTGGATTTAAATCTTTTTACACTCAGATTTTGGTTTCTAAATATAATTTTTCCCCAAAAAACCCCAGAGTTCCATGGTAGAATGACTGATTCTAGGTCTGGGGAAGGAAATACACAAGATGAGCCTGGAGCCTCATTATACCAGACAGTAAGAAAGACAATTAGAATCTTGTTAAATGGACTCATGTGCCCACTTAAAGGGGCTCCAACTGCAAAAAGTTGGGACTTTATTAAAACACACCAAAAACAGAATGAATCCATGATTTCCTCATGATATACACACACAAAAACCACCGCCGCCACCTCTTCCTCCTCCTTCTCACTGGTCACCCTTGAAGAATAAAAGAAAATCAACTAGTTCTGAAAACTGTTACATAAAGGGAAAGAATTAAGCATTTACTTTTCTTTTCTGTGTGAAGCAATAGTTGATGAGGAGGTGTTTCTCTTTATAGAATTATTCCAGGTCAGGCACAGTGGCTCAGGCCTGTAATCCCGGCACTTTGGGAGGCTGAAGAAGGAGGATCACTTGAGGCCAAGAGTTCAAGACCAACCTGGGCAAGATGGAAAGACCCTGCCTCTACAAAAAGTTTAAACATTCTCCAGGAGTGGTAGGTAGCACATGCCCATAGTCTCAACTACTCAGGAGGCTGAGGTGGGCAGATTGCTTGAACCCAGGAGGTGAAAGCAAGCAGCAATCTATGATCGTGTCACTGCACTCCAGCCTGGGTGGCACAGTGAGACCCCATCTCTAAAAATAAATAAATAAAAGTAAGAATAAAAGAAGCATTCTAGCTGACTGGAATAAAGGAAGAATACAATTTGAATATCACTATTTTGTAACCCTAATAAATAATGAATCCAGGCAATACTCTTTAATAGTTACTGACATCAGAAACAAGAAGACAACCAGGCTGGCTGGATGCACAGAACATCACCCATGAAATATCCTTGTGAAACATTCAATCCAGTCAAACCACTAGAATTACCAGTTTACAGGACAAGCTAGAGGTAGAAGAAACACAATGTGTTCCATAATTTTGCACGCAGAAAAATTAAGAATGTGGAAAGCTTTACAGAACCAATCACCTGTTTTTCTTTTAACTCATAAATTGCAAGGAAAACACAAAACAAAAATAGCAACGAAAAGAAGGATGAGGAAGCCAACAGATTGAAAGAAACTCTGAGCCATATCAACTAAGTGTGACATGTGAACCTTGCTTGGATCCTTCAAACAAATCAACCTAAACAGGTATTGTGAAATAATTAGGGAAATTTGAATACTGACTGGCTATTTGATAACAATAAGAAATTGTTTGGGATTTTTTTTGGCTTTGCTTTTGTTTTGCTTTAGAGACGGGGTCTCACTCTGTCACCCAGGCTGGAGTGTAGTGCTACGATCATAGCTCAAACTGAGTAGGCTCAAGCCATCCTCCTGCTTCAGCCTCCTGAGTAGTAGCTGGGACTACAAGCATGCATCACCACACTAGTCTAATTTTTAAATGCTTTTTCATAGAGATGGGGTCTTGATATGTTGTCCAGGCTGGTCTCAACCTCTTGGTCTCAAGCAGTCCTCCTGCCTTGGCCTCCCAAAGACAAATTGTTATTTTTAAGTGTGATAATGGTAATGTAGTTATGTGATTTTTAAAACTAAAGCGTGTCTGTGTTACAGAGACACATGCACACTTAGACACTTACTGTTGATATGATGCAGGACTCATGATGTCAGGGCTTGGGAAAGGCTAGTGAGGAGCCTGGGGTGTGACACTGAAGGCGGCCTCACTCTAGGTCCTTAAGTCATGCGAAGGCAGGGTCAGCACCTGCAAATCGGGGCTCCCTCCCTTCCATGTGTACCCCGGGCACCTCTTTCCTCCCCCTAGTCCTATCCCTCATGTGATGCCTAGACTGGCTTCAAAATAATCCAGTAGTGAGGAGAAAAGGACGGATAGGCATATACATGAGACAAAAATTAAAACTTTTTATAATCAAAGAACACAGTTTTTAAAAATCCTTAAAATCAGTAGTGCCATTTTAAAAATTTTAAGCTAACAGTAACTTTTGAAATAATTTGCAGTAATTACTGTTTACAGGTTTACCGCCACTCAGCTGTGAGCTCTTTTATATCAGATCTTATTCAGCTTTGATTGACTCTAAATATACATCCTGCATCTCTCTGAGCCAGGCTGTGTTTGGAGTTGGAGACACAACACGGAATAAGAAAGTCCCTGCCTGCATAAGCCTTGCACTCCAGTAAAGGACAAAGACAAAAGGAAACAAAATGGCATTAAAGGGGACAGCAGGATTACCAAGACAGCAAATCACAAAGGGCATATACTTTAGGAAGGGCAGCTGGGAAAGCTTACTCTGAGGTGTTGCTAAGTAAGCTGAGACCTAGAAGAGAAGGAGTCGGCCATGTGAGGAGTGATGGGCAACTCCCAGCAGCAGAAGTCAAGCATATGAAGGCCCAGGGTCAAGAAAGACCTGGTACATTCAAGAAAACAAGAGAAGGCTGGTGTGGCTGGCACATCGTGAGCAAAGGGCACTCAGGGGCAGATGAGGTTGAATAGGCACGAGCTAGATCATTTAAGTCTTCATAGGCATCAGATGTTTATTTGCCTGTTTGCTTCTTTTTTAATCTTATATGCACTATAACAACCAGAATGTCTAGTGCATAATAAACTCAGTGTATTGATCTGGATTAACCACTATATTTGGAAAGTTCCTGCTGGAACCTCAGACAGATGTTCTTTATGGATTAATTCTTAAGTTTGTATTAACCACAATTCTGTTGATTTCTAAAGTCTCTCTCTTTACTTCAGGAAACCTATAAAAACTGATCTATTTAACCCCTTCCCTGCTTCAGCACAGGTTTCACAGAACAAAGAATAATGTATGAATGAGCCTGAGAGTCCTTCATGCTTTTCCACAGCTTGAAGTGAGTTGCAAGGTAGAATTAATTGAGGTTGGCAGGACTAGAAATTGGACGTAGCCTCTTATTTGCAGGAGCATTAAGTCTTCCCAACTTGGCTTCCTAATTTAGTTTGAAATAAATTTTTGGAATGTCAAACATTCCTATATTCAAAGGTAAGAATACACGTATATTCCAAGCCAAATAAAAAATATCTTTTGGATTATCTGCCATTTTCTGTTACGTGAGATAAGGTTCCACTCATTAGTGCCTATGATCAAGAATTAACCTTATACCTCAAACACAAATGATGGGAAAGGCAACAGAGGGGAAAGCCTTTCAAAATAGCCTGAAATGGAAGTAATGTGTTTATGTCTAATTTGTTGAACAAAAGGACTTTCACCTGTTAGGAGAACAAGGTAATCTCGTTTTTGATCTTAAAGGAGAGAACAAATGAAGTGTTCTCTTTCTTCATAATTGTTTACCTTTAATGCCATTACATGGGTGTATAATGAAACTGAAAGCCATTTAATGAAAATGTATGCATATTGACGCATTGATATGTTCACACAGGAAATGAAATACAAATCTGCGGGGAAGTTAACACTAAAGAATGCACCAAGAAGCCTCGTTCATCAATTCACATGGAAGTGAGCCCTAGAAAATAATAGTCTGGAATATGTTCTCCCTTCCTGCAACCTACAGGCTATGGATGCAGGGAATTCAGGTAAATGGAGAAGAGAAGAGAATCTCTGTGGTCTGAAATCACCACTGAAGGGAGCAAATCCTACCACGTGAAATTTATACCCCTATCCTCAATCCCAATCTATTTCATTTGCCAAAAACAAAAAACAAGAACCAAAAGATCACATGTCAAATCCATCTTTAGCAAATCTTCCCTGATTAATCCCATCTAGATTGGTCACTGCACTTGGTTTCCGTTTACATAAAGAACTTTCACACATGTTGATGTATTGCTTCAAAGAACACAGTTCAATGATACATTGTTCCAGATCATTTCATCTCAATATTTTTGTGTGCGTTTGAGAATTCAGGTGCCTGGAACTTTTCCCTTTCATTTGGGAATTCAGGTATAAAGTCAATTTTCTATAATTGCTTGTGGCGTTATTCCCAGTAAGGGAACTATTGGATGACATTTCCATCCAAGATGAAAACTGACCAGCCATTTTGTTTAAACAGTGCTCGGTCACTAGAATTCCAATTCAGTTGGTATAATGTATATTGATTCCTTCCATATGTTCTTCAATCAGTTCTCAGTATCTCCACTTCCTTCTTTACCCCTTTGTCAGTAGGCTCTGGGAACACAGACATCTGCCCAGAGGCAGTCAATTCTGCTGCCAATAGGGAGTTTCACACCCACAGATGCAAGATTAAAAATAAAACAAAAATCTAAAGCTAGTTTAAAAAAAAAAGATTGATAGATTGGCTTGGACCCATTTCTTTAAGGCTCATAGTCCTCCTTAAGGCTCCTAGGCCTGCCAATTTAATATTCTATTAAATTGGATAACTGCTTTCCTCCAGTCAGCAGACAGGACACATGGTTATTTAGGTTCATGGTTGACTGGGCATCTTCACATATGAAACCAATGACCTGCCTGTCAGAAAAACCACAGCCCATACATTCTTATGGGCTTGCATATATTCTTATCTCAACCCCAAAATCTCAGGAGGGGGGAGTCTAAGACTCTGAACCAGAAAAACTGCATTGCTAATGATAAAGATACATTAAGAGTGACACTAGGTCTTATCTGGAGCAGATTCCAAGGGCCTTAGAGCATCTTGAAAAGTTGTGTATTTAGCATCCATTTCTCTGCATGAAGCATTAAACATGTACAAATGTATAACCAGAAACAGAATGGATAATAGCGTCTCATCCCCTCCTTCTCTTTGCCATTCTGTTGCCAGCTTGACTCCATTCTCCTCAGCGAGGGCTCCTCTGGCCACCCCAGGACTGGTAAGCATTTCATTCCTGGTCATACCTAAAGCACTCTCTCTAGATCATGCTCCTGGTGTTTGCTTTTATTCATTCAAGCATGTTTGCCCAATCTTGCCATCAGACTGTGTACTCTGGGGTAGGGAGACAGAGTCTCATTCAACTTGTATTCCCATACTTAACAAAATAGTATCAACAAATTTTTTTCAATAAATATTGACCCCTTTAAAATCTTAACTTTTAAAAGATTTTTACTTAGGTTGCATGGCATCTCAAACAAAATATAACTATATAAATAAAAACAATGGAATGGGAACTGGTGAGCATTGTTTCTAGATCAGTAAGTGGGAAATACAAAAGAATTTGAGTTAGGTGGAGGTTGTGGGGGACAAGTAGGGAGAAGCAGTATCAACGAGAATGAAGAAATTCATCACAATCTTTTCCTCCCCACTTCTGTGCATTCTCCCACCGAAAGCCTGACTCTAATCCCCTAATCACCATGAGAAGCAAAATATTTCTTTCTCTAAGAAGAGCAAGGATGGTCTCTAAGGCATGACTTCAGTATAGGCAATGGGGGAATGAGGGCAGTGGTGGAAGAAGAGATGGGGACTGAGCCTGGGAATCACTAGCTGTCAGAGTGGGAGGGGCCTAGGAGAGTCTCTCAAACTTACATATTTAATAGATAAGAAAATATGAGGTCCAGAGAGGATGAAATTGAATCTAGGCCACAGAATTCATTGTAGGCAAAAATACCGATTAGAGTCCAGGTTTCCTAACCCATGGTTTATATTTTGAACTAGAAAAAGTTAATTGTATTTCTTTAATAAAAAACGAATGGGAGTCAACATCCAGAATTAGTCTATTAAAGGTACATACACAATGAACGAGTTTTTAAAAAACTACCTATCAGCTGTTTATGAGAGATACACCTAGAGTGACCTGTGAGAGCTACATTAAAAGGATGGTAACAAAGTGTTAGCAAGGATGTAAATACACAGCTGACTGGAAGGGAAACAGGCACAGCCGCATCAGGAAACTAGAGAGTGATACCTGGTGAAACTGAAAATGTGTATGCCCTTTAACCCAGTGATTCTACTTCCAGGTATAGAAACTCTCCTACCTGTGCATGCGGAAAAAATGTTCACTAATGTAAATTACATTAGAAACAGCAACCACAAGATAGCCCTGTCAAAGTTCAGGTTCCCCAGGAAACAAACTCTGAGATAGATAGCTGTGAACAGGAGGGTTTTGAGTAATATTCCCTAGAGCAACACCTGCAGAAGAGAGCGGGTGGGGGAGGAAGGCAGAGCAGAACTGGACAGAGGGAGAAGGTGAACAACAGTACAGTAGCAACAGGGGTCTTGGATGATCCTACAAATAATTCTGGATCTAGGACTGCCCTTGAAGTTTTTGCGAACTGAGGCATGGAGGTAAGGCCTTTGTACCCCTCAACCAGTCATGGATGTAAGCTGCCCTGGAAAGGGGTGTGACTTTGGGTGAGCGGCTCCCTTTGGCTGAGGGCAATGCCTAAAGAAGGACTCAGCTGTGACCCATTAGCAGCTGACATTCCCTGCACCTGGGAGAATGATTGTCTTAGTCCTAAAGAGAGAACTATGTGGCACACTACACCATCCACTACAGCACCCTCTACCCATAAAAATATGCAGCAGAAATGTAAATGTATTTCTGAAAAATATCTATGATTTAAAAAAATAAACCTGCAAATAACAAACTATTTTGAAATGAAAAACAAACAGAATACGACATACCAAAATCAATGTCATGCACCCTAAATGAATCCTAAGAACATTTATGGCCTTAACTGCATTTGATAGAAACTAAAATTGTGAATAAACTACTTAAAAATCTAGAAAAGGAAAAATAAATATGCCAAATAAAGCAGAAAGGATTAAGGAAGATACACCCAGAAACTGATGGAAGATAATATATTTTTTAAAAGCGCTGATCAATAAACTAAGAGCTAAGTCTTTGAAAATAAAATAAACTGAGTCTGATCAAGAAAAGAATGAAAGCTACAAGTAAATGGAAAAAGGTAATATGGCTACAACTTTTTAATTATAAGAGAATTCTATGTACAATGTTATGCCAACAAATTTGAAAACTAGATTAATATGATTTTATGGAAAGTATAAATTATAACAGTGTGAAAAATAAACAATAAACCAATAAACTTTGAAAAATTCTATGAAGCATTCAAAGAACAGAAACTATCCAATTCATATCAAATACTGACATAAAAAAGGGTGGAAAGCTACTAAACTCATTTTATGAAGCTAGAATAATTCTGGTTCTGAGACGGGACAAGGACAACACAAGAAAATAAAACTATCAGCCAATACCAGCTGTAAGCAGACATGCAAAAGTCTTGAAGAAAATATTAGCAAACTTAATAACAGCATACTAAAAAATAATCATCAAAAGCCCTTTATTCTACGAGCTTTTACATGTCTATTAATGTAATCTACCACATTCATACATTAAAGGGAAATCAATATAATTATCTCAGTATACATCTCCCAAATTAACACCCATTTATAATGTTGATTATTCTGATATCAACGACTACAATGGCCTATAGTGGCTTAAATGGCCTAGAAAGCCCAGAATAATCTAGCTAGCCTATTACCTCTCTGACTGCAACTTTTTTCAGATCACTGGTTAGAGGAAACAGAATAGTATTAATAGTTGCCTCAGTGATTGAATTCAAGGGGGGCGCAGAGTTTCAGGGAGGAGGGACTGAAAAGGAGCCCCAAAAACTCAGCATAAAATTCACTTTGAGTGTTTGGCCAACTCTTGAGTGCAAGACCTCAAAAACCCTAGCAGAGAATATGCTGGGAAGCTAAAAGCTGATCAGAGAGCTCAGAGGACATGTACTGCTAGGGAGATACTGAGATACAGGTCCAGCTAAAGTAGATAGATCCTGGTGAATGTCTCAAGCTTCCAGTACTATGGTTTTGCAAGTGTTTACTTTTGGGGGAAACTGAGTAAAAGGTACACAAGATCCCTCCATACTATTTCTTACAGCTGTACATGTATCTACAATTATCTCAAATAAGAAAGTTTAATTTCAAAAAACAAAGGCAAAAAGAAAAGTTCTCAGACAAGCCAAAGCTGAGAAAAATTGAGCAAATTCATCATTAGCACTTCTGCAGTACAAAATACACAAAAGGAAGTTATTTGAGCTAAAGATGACCCCAGTGGAAGCACAAAGTGCAAGAAGGATAAATAATGCCAGAAAAGGTAAATATTTTTGGTAAATATTAAACATATTTTAAAGCAAGAATAATAAGTCCAAAATAGCAAACATACACACAGCCACTACCACCACGTTTATCCTATAACCCAGTAATTCCACATTTCAGTATTTGCCCTAAAGAAACACATCCATGTACATACACAAAAAAAGGCAGGTACAAAGGTATTCATTGCAGCTTTGTTATAATAGCAACAAATTTAAAACAGTATGAATATCCATCAACAGGCAATGGCTAAACAAATTGTTACATATATACAATGAAAAAATATGCAGTGGTGGCCAGGCCTGGTAGCTCACGCCTATAATCTCAGCACTTTCAGAGGCTGAGGAGGGTGAATCACCTGCGGTCAGGAGTTTGAGACCAGCCTGGCCAACGTGACAAAACCCTGTGTCTACTAAAAATATAAAAATCAGCTGGGTATGGTAGCACATGCCTGTAATCCCAGCTACTTGGGAGGCTGAGGCAGGAGAATCACTTGAACCTGGGAAGCAGAGGCTGCAGTGAGCGGAGATCACACCATTGCACTCCAGCCTAGGTGACAAGAGTGAAACTCCATCTCAAAAAAAACAAAACAAAACAAAAAAAAACTACGCAATAGTTTAACAAAGAGAGGGATTATACAGTGTCTAATTATGCTAACATGGAAAGTTTCTAAAAAGCAATAAAAATATATGTAACAGTATAGTACCATGTATGCAAAACACAATTTTCTAAAATATGTATATATACATATATGTATACTTTTGAGCACTTACTGTATACCAGATACTATTCTAAGTGCTTTACACAAATTAACTCTTTTAACCCTCATGAAAAGCTTACAAAATAGGTACTATTATTGTCTCCATTTTTGCAGAGGAAGAAACTGAGGCATAGAGTTAAGTAACTTGGCCAAATCACTCAGTTGGTAAGTGAGGGGCTTGGATTCAAACCGAAGCAGAGCCTACGACTTGCCCAAGCAGACAAGCCCCAGAGTCTGTGCTCTTAGAACTCTGCTGGATGAGCCCTTGGGGCTCACAAGAAGCACTCCAAATTTTCGACATTGACTCTCTCTAGCAAGAAAAATGGGATCAGGTTGGCAATATGAAGGAACTTCAGCTTTGTGTTGTTTGAATGTATAACAAGAAAAAACACACATATTGTTTAGGAATTTAAAATAAAAATTCAAGTTTAGGAGGACAGTGATGAATCTTTTTTTTTTTTTTTAACCTGGAATAGTCAAATTTTTTTTAAATTTATTTATTATTATTATACTTTAAGTTGTAGTGTACATGTGCATAACATGCAGGTTTGTTACATATGTATACTTGTGCCATGTTGGTGTGCTGCACCCATCAACTCATCATTTACATCAGGTATAACTCCCAATGCAATCCCTCCCCCCCTCCCCTCCCCATGATAGGCCCCTGTGTGTGATGTTCCCCTTCCTGAGTCCAAGTGATCTCATTGTTCAGTTCCCACCTATGAGTGAGAACATGCGGTGTTTGGTTTTCTGTTCTTGTGATAGTTTGCTAAGAATGATGGTTTCCAGCTGCATCCATGTCCCTACAAAGGACGCAAACTCATCCTTTTTGATGGCTGCATAGTATTCCATGGTGTATATGTGCCACATTTTCTTAATCCAATCTGTCACTGATGGACATTTGGGTTGATTCCAAGTCTTTGCTATTGTGAATAGTGCTGCAATAAACATACGTGTGCATGTGTCTTTATAGCAGCATGATTTATAATCCTTTGGGTATATACCCAGTAATGGGATGGCCGGGTCATATGGTACATCTAGTTCTAGATCCTTGAGGAATCGCCATACTGTTTTCCATAATGGTTGAACTAGTTTACAATCCCACCAACAGTGTAAAAGTGTTCCTATTTCTCCACATCCTCTCCAGCACCTGTTGTTTCCTGACTTTTTAATGATCGCCATTCTAACTGGTGTGAGATGGTATCTCATTGTGGTTTTGATTTGCATTTCTCTGATGGCCAGTGATGATGAGCATTTTTTCATGTGTCTGTTGGCTGTATGAATGTCTTCTTTTGAGAAATGTCTGTTCATATCCTCTGCCCACTTTTTGATGGGGTTGTTTGTTTTTTTCTTGTAAATTTGTTTGAGTTCTTTGTAGGTTCTGGATATTAGCCCTTTGTCAGATGAGTAGATTGCAAAAATCTTAATAGGAAAAAAAGTTTGAAATGAAGTAAAAAGTAAACGTTTAATTCAGTGCTGGCCTAATAAGAAAAAGGCCTCTATGCAGAAACATATGTCTACATGTATACACATGCAAATAAAAGCAATTTGCAAATTGGTATCTGAAGCAGTGTGAAGTTTGTTTTTTAAATTATACTTTAAGTTCTGGGATACATGTGCAGAATGTGCAGGTTTGTTACATAGGTATACACCTGCCATGGTGGTTTGCTGCGCTCATCAACCCATCATCTACATTAGGTATTTCTCCTAAAGCTATCCCCTCCCCTAGCCCCCCAACCCCCAACAGGCTCTGGTGTGTGATGCTCCCCTCCCTGTGTCCATGTGTTCTCATTGTTCAGCTCCCACTTATGAGTGAGAAAAATGCAGTGTTTAGTTTTCTGTTCCTGTGTTAGTTTGCTGAGAATTATGGTTTCCAGCTTCATCCATGTCCCTGCAAAGGACATGAACTCATCCTTTTTGATGGCTGCATAGTATTCCATGGTGCATATATGCCACATTTTCTTTATCCAGTCTATCATTAATGGGCATTTGGATTGGTTCCAAGTCTTTGCTGTTATGAATAGTGCTGCAATAAACATATGTGTGCATGTGTCTTTATAGAATGATTTATAATCCTTTGGGTATATACCCATAATAGGATTGCGGGGTCAAATGGTATTTGTGGTTCTAGATCCTTGAGGAATCGCCACACTGTCTTCTACAATGGTTAAACTAATTTACACTCCCACCAACAGTGTAAAAGCATTCGTATTTCCCCCCATCCTCTCCAGCATCTGTTGTTTCCTGACTTTTTAATGATTGCCATTCTAACTGCTGTGAGATGGTATCTCATTATGGTTTTGATTTGCATTTCTCTAATAAATGATGATGAGCTTTTTTTCATGTTTGTGCAGCATAATGTCTTTTCAGAAGTGTCTGTTCATATCCTTTGCCCACTTTTTGATGGGGTTGTTTATTTCTTGTAAATTGGTTTAAGTTCCTTGTAGACTCTGAATATTAGCCCTTTGTCAGATGGATAAACTGCAAAATTTTTCTCCCATTCTGTAGGTTGCCTGTTCATTCTGATGATAGTTTCTAGTGCTGTGCAGAAGCTCTTTACTTTAATTAGATCCCATTTGTGAATTTTGGCTTTTGTTGCCATTGCTTTTTGTGTTTTAGTCATGAAGTCTTTGTTCATGCCTATGTCCTGAATGGTATTGCCTAGGTTTTCTTCTAGGGTTTGTATAGTTTTAGGTCTTACGTTTAAGTCGTTAATCCATCTTGAATTAATTATTGTGTAAGATGTAAGGAAGGGGTCCAGTTTCAGTTTTCTGCATATGGCTAGTCAGTTTTCCCAACACCATTTCTTTAGTAGGGAATCCCTTCCCTCATTGCTTATTTTTGTCAGGTTTATCAAAGATCAGATGGTTGTAGATGTGTGGTATTATTTCTGAGGCCTCTGTTCTGTTCCATTGGCCTACATATCTGTTTTGGTACCAGTACCATGCTGTTTTTGTTATTGTAGCCTTGTAGTATAGTTTGAAGTCAGGTAGCATGATGCCTCCAGCTTTGGTCTTTTTGCTTAAGATTTTCTTGGCTATATGGGCTCTTTTTTGGTTCCATATGAAATTTAAAGTACTGTTTTCTAATTCTGTGAAGAAAGTCAATGGTGGCTTGATGGAGACAGCATTGAATCTATAAATTACTTTGGGCAGTATGGTTATTTCCATGATATTGATTCTTCCTATCCATAAGCATGGAATGTTTTTCCATTTGTTTGTGTCCTCTCTTATTTCCTTGAGCAATTGTTTGTAGTTCTCCTTGAAGAGGTACTTCACATCCCTTGTAAGTTGTATTCCTAGGTATTTTATTCTCTTTGTAGCAATTGTGAATGGGAGTTTACTCATGATTTGGCTCTCTGTTTATTATTGGTGGATAGGAATGCTTGTGATTTCTGCAAATTGATTTTGAATCCTGAGACTTTGCTGAAGTTGATTATCAGCTTAAGGAGACGTTGGGCTGAGACGATGGGATTTTCTACATATACAATCATGTCATCTGCAAACAGAGATAAAGGTCAGGTTACCCACAAAGGGAAGCCCATCAGCCTAAGAATGGATGTCTCAGCAGAAACCTTACAAGCCAGAAGAGAGTGGGGGCCAATATTCAACATTTTTAAAGAAAAGAATTTTCAACCCAGAATTTCATATCCAGCCAAACTAAGCTTCATAAGCAAAGGAGAAATAAAATCCTTTACAGACAAGTAAACACTGAGAGATTTTTGTCACCACCGTGCCTGCCTTACAAGAGCTCCTGAAGCAAGCACTAAATATGGAAAGGAAAAACCAGCACCAGCCACTGCAAAAACATACCAAAATGTAAAGACCATCGACACTGTGAAGAAACTGCATCAACTAATGGGAAAATAACCAGCTAGCATCATAACGACAGGATCAAATTCAGACATAACAATATTAACCTTAAATGTAAACAGGCAAAATGTCCCAATTAAAAGACACAGACTGGCAAATTAGATAGAGTCAAGACCTGTAGGTGCACTGTATTCAGGAGACACATCTCACGTGCAAAGACACACATAGGCTCAAAATAAAGGGATAGAGGAATATTTACCAAGCAAATGGAAAGCAAAAAAAAAGCAGGGGTTGCAATCCTAGTCTCTGATAAAACAGACTTTAAACAAACAAACATCAAAAGAGACAAAGAAGGGCATTACATAATGGTAAAGGGATCAATGCAACAAGAAGAACTAACTATCCTAAATATATATGCACCCAACACAGGAGCACCCAGATTCATAAAGCAAGTTCTTAGAGACCTACAAAGAGATTTAGACTCCCACACAATAATAGTGGAGGACCTTAACACCCCACTGTCAATATTAGACAGATCAATGAGACAGAAAATTAACAAGGATATTCAGGACTTGAACTCAGCTCTGGACCAAGCATACCTAATAGATATCTACGGAACTCTCCACTACAAATCAACAGAATATACATTCTTCTCAGCACCACATCACACTTTTTCTAAAATTGACCACATAATTGGAAGTAAAACACTCCTTAGCAAATGCAAAAGAATGAATACCATAACAAACAGTCTCTCAGACCACAGTGCAATCAAATTAGAATTCGGGATTAAGAAAGTCACTCAAAACCTCACAACTACATGGAAACTGAACAACCTGCTCCTGAATGACTACTGGTAAATAACAAAATGAAGGCAGAAATAAAGATGTTCTTTGAAACCAATGAGAACAAAGACACACGTGCCAGAATCTCTGGGACATAGCTAAAGCAGTGTTTAGAGGGAAATTTATAGCACTAAATGCCCACAGAAGAAAGGGGGAAAGATCCAAAACGACACCTTAACATCACAATTAAAAGAACTAGAGAAGCAAGGGCAAACAAATTCAAAAGCTAGCAGAAGACAAGAAATAACTAAGATCTGGGCAGAACTGAACTGAAGGAGATAGAGACAGAAAAAATCCCTTCAAAAAATCAATCAATCCAGGAGCTGGTTTTCTTAAAAGATTAACAAAATAGATAGACCTCTAGCCAGACTAATAAAGAAAAAGGGATCAAATATACACAATAAAAAGTGATAAAAGTGTTACCATTGCCGATCCCACAGAAATACAAACTACCATCAGAGAATACTATAAACACCTCTACACAAATTAACTAGAAAATCTAGAAGAAATGGATAAATTCCTGGACACATACACCCTCCCAAGACTAAACTAGGAAGAAGCCAAATCCCTGAATAGACCAATAACAAGTTCTGAAATTGAGGCAGTAATTAATAGCCTACCAACCAAAAAAAGCCCAGGACCGGATGGATTCACAGCCAAATTCTACCAGAGGTACAAACAGGAGCTGGTACCATTCCTTCTGAAAGTATTCCAAACAATAGAAAAAGAGGGACTCCTCCCTAACTCGTTTTATGAGGCCAGCATCTTCCTGATACGAAAACCTGGCAGAGACACTACAAAAAAAGAAAATTTCAGACCAATATCCATGATGAACATCGATGTGAAAATCCTCAATGAAATACTGGCAAACCGAATTCAGCAGCACATCAAAAAGCTTATCCACCACAATCAAGTTGGCTTCATCCCTGGGATGCAAGGCTGTTTCAACATACGTAAATCAATAAACATAATCCATCACATAAATAGAACCAATGACAAAAAACACGATTATCTCAGTAGATGCAGAAAAAACTTTCGACAAAATTCAACACCCTTCATGCTAAAAACCCTCGATAAACTAAGTATTGATGGAATGTATCTCAAAATAATAAGAGCTATTTATGACAAACCCAGCCAATATCATACTGAATGGACAAAAGCTGGAAGCATTCCCTTTGAAAACCAGCATAAGACAAGGATGCCCTTTCTCACCACTCCTATTCAACATAGTATTGGAAGTTCTAGCCAGGGCAATCATGCAAGAGAAAGAAATAAAGGGTATTCAAATAGGAAGAGTGGAGATTTCTTAAAGAATATAAAACAGAACTACCATTTGACCCAGCAATACCATTACTGGGCATATATCCAAAAGAAAATGCACCATTCCACCAAAAAGACACAGGCATTTGTGTGTGCTCATTGCAGTGCTATTCACAATAGCAAAGACGCAGAATCAACCTAAGTGCCCGTCAACGGTAGGCTGGATTAAAAACAAAATGTGGTATGTATACACTATGGAATACTATGCAGCCTTTAAAAAGAATGAGATCATGTCCTTTGCAGCAACACGGACGCAGCTGGAGGCCATTATCGTAAGTGAATTAATATAGGAACAGAAAACCAAATACCATATGTTCTCACTTATAAGTGGGAGCTAAACTTTGGGTACACACGGACATAAAGATGGCAATAATAGATACTAGTGACTTGTAGAGGGGAAAGGAGGATGGGGCCAAGAGCTAAAAAACTACCGAGTACTATGCTCACTACCTGGGTAATGGGATCATTCACACCCCAAACCTCAGCATCATGCAATATATCCATGTAACAAACCCACAATGCACCCCTGGATCTAAAATTAAAGTTGATATTATTTCTTAAGAATAGTTTTTGGAAGTACACGTACTGCTATAAAAATCTCATTGAATCAGAGGTAAAATGTTCACAGAAGTTGAAAAGTCACAAGACAGGAATGTGGTTGAGGAGTAAGCCAAGAATCTTAAAAATTTTTTCATATTTATGAATTTGGGGAAGCACTTGGTTCTCAGACTGTATCTTTTGTGTATCTCAAGAGTCTGTTATATATGTATGAACTCAGCAATTAAGTTATTGATCCAATTGTTCCTTGCAACAGACACATTATTTAACATTCTTTTGCCAATTAAGTTATCACTATATCTAGAATACACCACTTGCTGGATCACTTTGTACTCAGAAAGGAATTAAACAGGCTTCTACTTAACTTGAACCATACCTAGGACTTGGAAATCAAGCTGAGCTCCGGTGGCTGAACTAGATGGTCAATCGCAGAAGTGAGTTGCCCAGTCAACCATGCATAACCAGTGAGTGTGAAAGGGACAAGGTAAAAGGCAGACAGCGTCCCTGCTCAGTGAGAGGATGCCCGGGAAGTCCCTGATGAGTTAACTAATGGAGGCAGAAGATCCCTGGAAGGGGTTCATCAGCTCCACCTGCCATCGGCCTTCCCTGGAAGTCAAACAGTCAAAGCAAATCAGAGGAGCCAATCAGCCCTGGCGTGGAATCCCCAGAGAGCGCGGTCAGCCAGCTGGCCCAAGGTCCTGGGTTGCTGAGGGTGGTGTGGAGCTGGAAGTTTCTCACTCGGAGCTCAGCTCCAGCAGGCAAAGCTTGGATCAAAGACAGACAGCTGGAAAGAACAGAACAATCACATCAAAGAATCTTAGGGCTGAATCAGACCTTCAGAAGTCATTTAACTCTTCCCTCCAGCCCTCACAGATATAGGGTGACCTCTCCCCTCCCCTTTTAAAACTATTACTATTATATTATTTTAAACGAAACATTCTACAACCTTCCTGTGTCAGGAAGTCCTTCTTGAGTCCTAGCCCAGATTCCTCTTGGGATATTTAGAAACTTTTGCCATCTCAAAAGGAGTTAGAAATGAAATACGAAACTCCCCAAAAATATTGACAAGCTTTCTTGGGCTAAAAAGAGATTCATAGCCACGTTAAGAAACTACATACAAAATTCTGTACTTAACAGATCAGTTGTGGGACAAGGGGTAGGTAGAGAAGGGAAGACAAGTTTCAATATTACAAAGGGGAGTTATTAAAAATGGAATTATTGCATGATTTTTAAGGTGTATTATTATGGTCTATTTAAGTGATTGTTTATGGAATAGCAACTGCTTTATAGAATATTTTAACAGGCAAATTGAAAGAAATTACCCATTGCCCCACTGTATGTCTGTAAATCATGAAAGGGTATAAATTAATAGGTTTAATACTCCTCAATCCACCCAGCTAGGACATGAGCCTTACTGGGACCTTCATGTGGCAGATAAGAGTAGGGTATAAGTGGGCCTAAGGAAGACCAGCAGTCAGAATTAGAATACCTGAAGAAAGGGGACAAATGAAGATATGTTCAGGACAGACATCAGAATAACAAATATCCAGTTGCCAAACAGGTAGCGTTCTTATGCCTCCTGGAAGGTTTATCCAACATGAAGCAGGATACAGCCAGAGGCTGGTCAGACTGTATCTTTTGTGTATGTCAAGAGTCTATTGTATTAAAGTATGTATGAATATATATTAAATACAAGGATCCAGCCTCTTCAACTAGACAGGAAGCCAGGCCTCCAGACCAAAGGAGACTAAGGCAGCAGCCCAACAAGAAGACATGCTGCGTGGAGGGCACACTCCATGGGAGGCACACTCCGTGGCCAGTTTTAAGCACAAAACTAATCCCTGACCCCATGTGCCAATAGGAATGAGGCATGTGTGATACACAAAGCCTCGTTTCTCATTGGCTATGGGTCTCTGATGGCACAGGCTGGGTTCACCTAAGCAGGTATAGCAGTTGTAAGGGCATGAGGGGCCATGAAAGTCTAAGGAGAAGCACCGGAATTACAAAAGAGGTTACCCCACGGGTAAGGTGGGGAGAGTGGCGAGGAAGGGGCTCCCAAGGGGCCTTCAACTATGTTTAAGCAGTAGAGTTTCATGGATGTCTGTCATAATTTTCTGGTCCATGCCTTTTCAAATATCTGCAATATTTCTTGGTAAAAATAAATAAAATTATCAATAAAAATAAAAGACAATGAGACAGATATTCAGAATTGCTTCTTACTGTTGGTCAATTTCTGTCTCCTTAATCTCCTTTCGTAGCTTATATTCCAGTCTTCCTCCTTAAGAACTGCTATTAATCAAGGTTCTGTCCTGGGTCCTTCATTCCACTTAATCTGTACTCTCTCTGCATAATCTCATTCCAAGGCTTCCTTCACCTCCTGTATGTGAAGGACATCTCAATTTTATATTTCTCACCTGGCCACAGCTCCCGCACTAGAACCCATCCACTCATCAACTTATTTGACATCTCACTGAGGATATACTGTAGGTGCCTGAAATTCCCTATGTCCAGACAGAACTCAGTACCTGTCCCCTACATCTAGCCTTCTTTTCTTTCCTACCTTGGTCTAGCATCACCATCCACCAAGGTGCTGAAATAAGAAATGTAGGCACTGTCCTGACGTTTCCTTCCTTCTACAAATCCAGTCACCAAGTTCTGTCAAGTCCACTTTTTAATGTTCTTAAATTGACTTATCCTATTTCCACTATGAATTTCCTGGCTACAATCCACCACCATTCCTCATTTGAATCACCAACACTCTCCCTCCACCTCCTTGCGGGGAAACGGATGTAGGACAGCCAGCACTCAATTTCCTTTGAAGTTCTAATTAGGATCTTTTCTGTCACCTCCATCATTTTCTCTATCACTCTGAGTTGCCCCAAAATTTTCAAGGTTCTGCGAGGAATAAAATTTGGCTTTCTCCCCTCAAACTCAGTGTCTACATAGGAGTCAGACAGAACCAGATTAACTAGGTCCTCTCGGCCTGGAAGCTCCCTGAGGCACCTGCTGAAAAACAATCCGAGGCACTGCTAAAGTAGATCAAACAAATGTTGCCAGCTAACTCAGGTTCCTTGACAAAGGATAAACTGGTCCCAGTCTGGCGAAAGTAGATGAGTTCCCGCCAGAGCTGACCTCGCTCTGCCGAGTATTTTTAATAGTCACAGTGTGATCTGCTTAGTGCAAGGCTAAGAGACACCACCAGCCAGAGGGCGTGCCTCTGAAGGCACCTGTCTCAATCAGCTAGAATTTGGAAACTGAGTTATTCAGGTGCAGTTCTGATTAGCTAGCAAGTGGTTTGTTTTATCTAAATCTGAAGGCCTTTATTAAGCCTCCCAATAAGTTGCTGCTTTCAGAAAAATCACACACACACACACACACACACACGCACACACGCACACCAAGAAAAAAAAAAGGAAAAGAATTTGAAAAGTCAGAATTCTTTTTGTCTACATACATGCCAGGGGAAAGAAAAAAAATTTTTAAAATATATTTATCAAGACTGTCTAGCCACATTTTTGTGAATTACACCTGTGTGTGCACAACACCTTCCAGGTATAAGTTTAGACAGAAAAAAACATTAATCCAAATATGTTAAATTGTTACATTGCATCAGAGAGGTTAATTCCCTTATTTTGAACACAAAGAAAAATGTGCAATTTTGTTAATAGAAAACTAGTTTATCCTTATCCTCTAAAAATATTAAATATTTTTAAAATAACCCTTGAAGGAGTGTCAGATTATTTGATATCCACTAAGAATATTCATATTAATAAATTTCATGTGTCCTTTGTTCAAATAGCATGGTCTTTGTAAGCAGCTATGGCAGAAGGACTCTAAGATACGGTTGACCCTTGAACACAGAAATTAGGGATGCTGACCCCCCATGTGGTCAACAATCTGCATATATTAATAAATTTTTGACTCCCCCAAAACGTAATTACTCATAGCCTACTGTTGTCCAGAAGCCATGCCAATAACATAGTGGATTAACACAGACTATTAGCTACATATATTTTCGGTATTCATGACAAACCTTTTTATTATTTGACAAAGTTTTTTCAATATCTCTAGGTTATGCGGTTTGTCCACAAGGTGTTTCAACTTGTTGCAAATCTCCAAAAAATTTTCCAATGTATTTTTTGAAAAATACCCATGTATAAGTGGATCTGCCACAGTTCAGACAAGGACCTGTATTGCTCAAGGGTCAACTGTATTTGGATTTAGTCCCAGCATTACCACCAATTGGTTAGGTAAACTACTATGGTTTCTTCCCATCCTCAGTTCTTCAGTTACTTACCTGTAAAACAGAGGGACTGACTTGTTCAGCGACTTCCAACTTTTTACTGTTACCCCAAAGTCCTTACCGTTTTTACAAGACCCGTCCTAAGCTCCCAAACCTCCAGCATCTCCTCCTGCGCCTCCAGCCTCTGACTGAGCTCCAACCATGCTAATTGCTTTTCATGGTCTCTGGCTCACTATTCTGGTGCTCACCTGTCCTGGTCCTTAGCACAAGGTACTCTCCCTGCCTAGAACACCCTCCCTCCAAATCTCCTGAACAACTCCCACCTGTTTTTCAGGTCTCAGGTGACATTTCTCCTCTCCTTAAAAGTCTCTGCTGTGCTCCCAAGAAGTCTCCATTTGGTGGCCCCACGAGGTGATCCTGGAACAGCCTGCTCCTCTCCCATCACAACCCCTACCACACTCATAAGTGTCTGTGGGCATGATTATCTTTCTCATATGTGTGTAAGCTCCATCAGCTCCATGATGACTTCAGAGTTGTTTCCCCAGTCCCTAGCGTAGTGCCTGATGTATAGGAGATATTCAATAACTATTTATTGAATAAATGAATCAATTGGTAAATCGCCTCTCCTTCCCATCCAGAAGTAGAAATGCATCAAGAATACTGGAGTATACCCAGATGCTTTCAGTGGATGAGAATAACAAGGCGAAATGGCCACGAGATGAAATGATGGGAGGGCAGCCAGCTCAGTGATACCATACGTGGATTACCTTTGTCAGAGGCTCCTTCCCAAATTGATTTCCCTTCCACACCAGCATGTTAGCAGGGTGCTATCCTCACTAGTAATCCATGGACAGATTGGAAATGCTAACACTATTCACCCGAGCACAGCGGAACCGGCCAGGTAAATCTGTCCTGTACAAATCATACAAGGCATTCCAAAGCCAAGTAGAAATGAATATTGGATTAGCCCTCACTCATGCAGATAATTGAGAGTTAGTCCAGTTTGGGGTTTGTTTGCTTGTGTATTTTTATATCCTGGCTGTGGGATCCCGCCAGCCTGGGAGGAGGGTGGGGCCAGCAGCACAGGACAGGGCTGAGCCTGCTACCGAGGAGGTCTCTGTGCTGTGGAGGTGGTGCAGTGGACAGTGCTGGCCACGGCCTCTACTGGGCTCTGGGATCTGCTGTATTGCAGGTCCAAGAGAAACTCACTCTGTACCAAGTTATTTCATTATTTTTCTGGACCTAGAGAAAATGTGCGGAGGAAAGACTTAACAGCCATTTTATCTAGGTGCTAGAAGCTCACACCAAGAAGCAATAAGAATTTGAATAACAAGTACATTGTCCTCAGAGAGAAAAGAAGAAAGGGAAAAAAGTAACCCACCCACCCGTGGATGCCAAGTCACAAAATTTAATTAGGAAGATAAGACGTGGGGGAGGGTGAGATAGGGTTGATGTTCCTTTTTCTTTTTTTCTAGTTATGAGTTCAGAGAGAGGAGTGAGAGAAATAATTTAAACACAGAATTAACATCTTCTAATAATCTTAGACAAAGCCCGAGTCTGTTTTGCTTTGGTTTGTAAATTAGCTCATGATTAAAGTGTCTTTTCAGCCATGCGCCATTGTCTTCCCGGGCCCGTTTGCTGAATGCAGCCTGACCTAAACGCCCTTGTAGCTCAAGTACAAGATTCGAAAGCGTGAGGGAACAATTATTATAAAGTGAAGGATTTGCAGTTTTACTGAAAAATCAATGAACTTTTCAAGTGATTTTTATCATATTTTGCAGCTGTTCTGTTGGCTCTTGAGTGGGCTATCACACCGTCAGCCCCGGTGTTTTTAAAGAGACTTGTTCATCTGGAAGCTTTGCCTTCTCCTGGAATAGCAGCTGATGCCACCCTGGCTGGAGCACCAGGCTGCTGGAGAGGGGATTTCCTGGGGATGGTATGAGTGATGGCAAGCCTTCCATTTGGGACTCCCCTGACCTTTACCTTTTAGCCTTTGGGGCAGTTCCGGGTCTGGATTCTTGCCCCAGATCAGGTTTACTTGGTTCACGTCAGAGAGAAACTCCAGGAAAGCTGATCTTGTGTCTTTCAACATCACAAGCTAATGGGAATGGAAAGTACTTTCGAGATCAACTAGCCTTCATGTTGCTGATAGGAGCTGAGCCTCATGAGATGGTAGAATACGTTCCCAACACTCTAGAAAAACAGGCCTTGAAGTCAGTGGAGACTCAGGGGCCACGCGACCTCCCCCACATCCACTGCATGGGAACCTAGAAGACAACAAGGCAGGTGAAAGCTGCCATGGAAAGAAAGAAAGGAGAAAGGGGAATCCCTGTTGTATGCAATATTCTGTCAACTGGGCAGATGGACTAAACCATGTCCTTCAGGCCTGGAATAAGTTGAGCTTGAAGACACCAAGGAAGTAAAATCTACCAGGAATCTTTGCTTAAAACATATTTGGTTCATTTTCTCATATTCACTGAGAATCCAGGTGACCCACATAAAATACTAAAGCTTCAATGCATAGGTTTCCTTAAAATGACTCCAAAATTGACCTATTTCAGAACATTAAATAACACTATATTTAGTTATAATACTGAATTAGTGAGAAATGTAGAAATGTGACAACTGTTTTCTCCTCCCTTACAGATTCTGAATTCAGTGGGCTATCACCCCATTAGAAGAATCAGAATGGGGGATTAGAATTGACCCATGGGTGAGTGCTCTTTTCAATGTGAACTAGGTAAGTGTTTTTCCCAATAAACTTGCCCAAGATAATCTGATGGTTGTGATCAACAGCCAGTTAACCAACAAATATTTCTTTCTTTTTTTTGAAACAGAGTCTCCTCTGTCATCCAGGCTAGAGTGCAATGGCATGAACTCAGCTCACTGAAACCTCTGCCTCCCGGGTTCAAGTGATTCTCCTGCCTCAGCCTCACCAGTAGCTGGAATTACAGGCACACACCACCATGCCCGGCTAATTTTGTATTTTTAATAGAGATGGAGTTTCACCATGTCGGCCAGCCTGGTCTCGAACTGCTGACCTCAGGTGATCCACCTGCCTCGGCCTCCCAAAGTGCTGGGATTACAGTCATGACAACAAATATTTCTGAAGCACTTACTATGTGATCAGTCCAGAGATAAGTTCTATGAGTTCCACAAAATAAGGATAAAATTTAACTCCTGACTGCAGGAGACAAAGGACCAAACTCCATGGCACTTACTCTAAGAGGAACCTTGAGTGGTCTCTCAAGATGGGTCAGCTTTAGACAAGTGGAGAGAGGAGGAGGACAAGCCACCACAGGGACCCACACAGGAAAGGGTGAGGTTGGTGCAGGTAAGAGTAAGAGCATTCCACTTGGATTAGTTCAAAGATTTGCCTGAATTAGACTTCATTCCACCCGATGGTACTAATTTTGGGGTAAATTAGGAAAGTAATTTAATATGGTTATCCACACACACAAAAAAAAATCTACAAACTTAGTTTATTGCTAGTCTTTGATGAAACCTGCTAGCTTTGAGAAGATACAATAGCAAACCAAGGATCACTTACTAGGGATTAGTTGATTGCTGGGGAAGAAAAAAAAGTTGACCACAGTAATAGTGAACACATATTGCGTTCTTTCTACATACCAGGTGCTGTCCTAAGTACTTACCCTTCTTTAAGTAGGTTCTCAGTTAATCCTGGCAACCACCTCATAAGGCAGGTACTATCGGCTCTGTTTTGCAAAGTGGAAGCTGAGTCACAGAGAGGTTAAGCAGTTGCAAACATGAAGGCAACTAGTTCCTGTTCTCCCACTGAATCTGGGGCAATGGAAGGGAAAACAGGTCTCCACAGGAGAGAAGAGCAAGGAAATGGGTGTTGCATGCACAAAAATCAGGTTTTAAATAAAGCCTGGAATAATTTCTGAAGAATAGGAGGTGAAGAGCAATCTCTAATAAAAATTACTGTTGCCCACAAAACACTCTTCTGAAAGCCAGCAATGTCACCACGGGCAGAATAGAACACAGCTATGAAGGCTGACCTCCAGAAAGAGATGGTGTGCAAAGCAAACATTCATGGTAGAGGCGGGAGACAGAGCCGTCAGAAACCCAGAATGCAGAGAAAGTGGAGCAACAAGCAGAAAACAACTTAGTGGTTGTTATAGACTTAATTGTGTCCTGCAAAAATTCGTATGTTGGAGTCTTAAGCCCCAGTGACTATATTTGGAGATACAGCCATTAAAGAGGTAATTAAGGCTGAATGAGGGCATAAGGGTGGGACCTTAATCCAATGGGACTGGCGTCCTTCTAAGAAGAGGCAGAGACAGAGACACTAGGAGCACCAGAGAGATAAAAGGAAGGCGGTGTGAGGACACAGGAGCCTCTGCAAGTCACAGAGAGAGGCCTCATGGGAACCCAAGCCTGCCAACACATTGATCTTGGACTTCTAGCCTCTAGAATGGTGAGAAAATAAATGTCAGTTGTTTAAGCCACCCAGTCTGTGGTCTTTTGCTGTGGCAGCCCTTGCAGATTAACACAATAGCATATTGAAATTTTGTGGGAAGAGACTAAATCGATCTCTAAGTGGGTCCTGGGGCTTGATGGGGCGGGTCCCAGAGCCTAAAACAACTCCACTGGAAGAACCTCAAACAACTCCACTGCAGCACAGCAGAGGCAAACGCCTCCATTTCGCTGCAGAAATTCTGGCCTGAAGGCTGATTTAAAAGTTTCAAGCCACACAGCAAAGATCCTATGAGGAAAGCCTCACAGAGAGAGAAGATGACAAATTACAAAGGACATCTGTGATGGTTTATATAAGGAAACTGCTTCCGATATCATCCAATCACCAAGACTTCCCGAGTTGAGGCCACTGGGATTTCTATAGGGAGCCTTAGCCCAAAACACAGCAGCAATGAACCCTGGGGGTCAGGGACAAAAAATCAATACACGCACTGCCTTTGAAAGCTCAAGATGTTCTATAAAAGCTTTGAGCAAGGACAAGAAAAAATAGAGTTCCTTTAGCTCTAGAGATTTTTTTCCTTTTTTTTTTTTTTTTTGTAACAGATTGCCTGTCTGCTCCAAGAGATGGAGATTGAAAAGTCTTATTCTCTGTGTGAGGGATCAGAGAAAACCTTGAAAATCTCACTCTCCTAGAGGCTTCACACAGGGTCTCAAGAAGAAGCGGGACTCTGTGAGACTCATGCTCTGGCTTGCGTGGATGTCGGGTGGCACAGAGCTCCCCACCGGCGCTGGGACCAGGTCTTTGAAGTCAGCAGAGCTGCCCTTGTTACGAAGACCCGCCCAGGCCAGAGGCTCTGTTTCTGGACACAGTAATTTGAGGGAAAATAAAATGAGGTCTATATTTCTTGGGGGTTTGGGTCTAATTGCAGAAGGCTCAAACTTGGGTGTGCCTAAGAATCATCCCGGGGTTGCAAAAAACACACAGATTCCCAACACCCACCCCCAGAGACTCCGCTTCCATCCATCATCTAGAACTGTTGCTCAGACTGCCTCTGCTGAAAGGCCAGTTTTTATTTATTTTCATTCTACCACAAATAGTTTCTTTCTTTTTTTTCTTTTTATTTTTGACAGTCTCACTCTGTCACCCAGGCTGGAATGCAATGGTGTAATCATAGCTCACTGAGCCTCTGGGCTTGAGCAATCCTCCTGCTTTAGCCTCCCAAGTAGCTAGGACTACAGGCACATGCCACCACACCTAGCTAATTTTTTTTATTTTTCTTTATATTACCTCTCACTATATTACCCAGTCAGGTATCAAACTCCTGGCCTTAAGCAATCCTCCTCCTGCCTCAGCTTCCCAAAGTGTTGGGATTACAGGCATGAGCCCCCATGTCCACCATGGATAATTTCAAAAATACAACACACATGCATTTATCAAAAAATTAAATTACAAAAAAACACATAATATAGTTCCTGATTTTTTCAACTGTTGGATTCAAAGAATGTAAAATTACTGTGTCAATTGTTATAAAACTTTCTAAATGCTAACTTTCATTTCTATTTTTATCTTCCCGAGGATTGGTTATAAACAACCCAGGAACAAGAAGGTATAAGTCTGGGAATTGTATTCAGCGATTGTCCTAAAGTAGGGCCCACCCCAACCTGAGCCCCATTGATTAGGATGCAATTCTTTAAGAAATAGACTTGAAGAAACATTCAGCTAAACCCAAGTCATCCAACACAGTAGCCACCAGCCATACGCAGTTATGGAGGATTTGAAATGTGGCCAGGTTGAATAGTGATATGCCATGAGTATAACACATGTGCTGAGAAAATCATGTAAAATGTCCACTTAATAATATTTATATTGATCACATGTTGAAACAATATTTTGGGTATTGTTATCTGTTTCTTTTTTAATATGCTACTAGGAAGTTTTAAGTTACATATGAAACTGGCATTACAGGCCAGATGCAGTAGTTTCCACCTGTAATCTCAAAACTTTGGGAGGCTGAGGTGTGACGAGGCCGAGGTGTGAGGATCGCTTGAGGCCAGGAGTTTGAGATCAGCCTGGGTAACAAGGAAAAATCCCCATCTCTACACAAAAGTTCAAAATTAGCCAAATGTGGTGCAGCGCCTGTTGTCCCACTTATTTAGGAGGCTGAGGTAGGAGGATCGCTTGAGCTGAGGAGTTCCAGGCTGCAGTGAGCTGTGATTGTGCTACTGCACTCCAGCTTGGGCAACAGAGACTCTGTCAAAAAAAGAAAAAAAAAATACTGGTATCATATGTGTACTGGGCAGCAATGACCTAAGTCATGCTTCAAAGGACTTTGTTTTCACTTATGCATTCATTTCTTGATATATATTGAGCATTTATTCTGAGCTATGTATAAATCACTGCTTGCCCTCCAGGAGCCCTACTACTACTGTGTTTCCACAGTTTAAATCCTGCTTTCATAGCAAACAAACATCCCATTAGATGTGATGTATCCGAGTGGCAAATACCTAGGAAAGCAGCACAGGGCTTTTGTTGAATCAGTAGCAGACCAAAAAGCAAGACAAAAATTAAAATCACAGCAGTAATAATAAGGTATCAGTGCTTACCATGTGCCAGCTACTGCGCAGTATCTGACTTCATCCTCCTAACTCTCCTATGACAGAGTGTAACGGTCAGGCTTAGGTGTCAACTTGGTGAGGCTAGAGGACCCAGTTATGTAATCAAACACGCGTCTGGGTATTGCTGGGAAGGTGTTTTGTGGCTATGGTTTACATCTACCATCAGCTGACTTTAAGTAAAGATTACTCTCAGTAATGAAAATGGGCCTCATCTAATCCTTGAAAGCCTTAAGAGAAAAACTGAGGCTTCACGCAGAAGAAGAAATTCCATCTCAAGACTGCAGCATCAACTCCCGCCCGAGATTCTAGCTGGCTTGCCCTGTAGATTTTGGACTCGCCAACTCCCATCATTACATGAGGCAATTTCTTAAAAATAAATCAAGAATCTCTTATGTGTCATTCAGGGTCCATATACTTTTATTTAAATAACTCCAGGAGGAGTTAAATAAAATGGATAGAAAAGAGAAATCTGGGGTGTGGGCAAAGGCTTGCCCGGATGTACGAAAGCAAGCAAGTCATTTGCAGGTTCCCTTTGCAGCAGTAGACACCCTCGTGGGGAAGACATGAGGAATGATCGTGGCTGGAAGCTGGAGTGGAAAGTCATGCAGGCCCTTGAAGCCCAGACTCCAAAGTTTGGGCGATACTCATTTCAACAGCACAATGAAGCCCAGACTCCAAAGTTTGGACGATACTCATTTCAACAGCACAATCCTCTCCAGAAGGCTCCAAGAGGCAGCACGGTCTGGGAGATAAAGCTCGAGTTTGGAAGCAGAGGACCTGGACTGCGTTCGTGCCACCACCGACTCACCCTGTGCCCGCCAAGGGTGGGAGGAGGCATGGGGGTGGAAGGCCCAGCTTCCTCCGTGCACGGCGCTTCTCAGTCTGTAAAATGGAGATAACACCTCCCATTAGGAAAGCCTTGAGACGGCTTTGTGCACTGTGAATGCGAGGGGTACCTGGCACTTGGAGCCAGAAACCGACCACTAAGCAGTCAGTCTGCAGCAAAATTCTGCCTTCTGTTGTGCTCCAGTCCCCATTTCCCAGGAGAAAGTGTGGGCCACAATAACGAGGGTGTGGCTTCCTCAGCAACTTCAGATTCCCGTTTTGTTGTGTTTTGTGTTCCCAGTAAAGCATAGGCTAGCCTGTTCCTCCTCTCTCGCGTCTGTCCCTCCAGACATGCAGCCAGCTTGACCCTGCTGTGTGCTTCCTGCACTCTAAGTCCCCTCCCCTTCCCTCCTGCTTCGACTTCCTGAATTTCATCAGTTTCTCCCTGGGCTGCTTTCCCCAGCCGCTGAAAAGATAAATAAGGTGAGAATGTCACTTACTTCTGTGAAGAAAAACATACACAGTAGTGGGTAGATTTGGAATGATCAGCTTTGGGAGTATTGATAAGGATTCTGGTTCTTAAAAATAAAGTCACCACACAACCCAGAAACTCCACTCCTAGGTATATACCCAAGAGAAACGAAAATTTATGTCTACACAAAGACTCGTATGTGAATGTTCACAGAAGCATTAGAAACAACCCTAACATCACTAATCGATGAATGGAGAAATAAAACATGATATATCCATAGAATGTAATGTTATTCAGCCATAAAAAGAATGAAGTGCTGATGCATGAGACAACATGAATGAACCCTGAAAACATTATGCTAAGTCGAACAAGCCAGATACAAAAAGCCACATGTTGTATGATTATGAATTCTCCAGAAAGGGCAAACATAGAGTCAAAGCAGATGGGTGGTTTGCCGAGGGTTGCAGGAAAAGAAGATAGGGACATTGGGGATGATGGTTAAGTGGCATGGGGTTTCTTTTTGAGGTAATGAAAATCTTCTAAAATGGATTGTGGTGATGGATGTATAACTGTGAATAAACGAAAAGTCATTGAATTGTGCCCTGTAAATGGGTGAATTTTTTAGTATGTGAATTATATCTTTTTTTTTTTTTTTTTTTTTTTTTTGGTCGCCCGGGCTAGAGTGCAGTGGCCGGATCTCAGCTCACTGCAAGCTCCGCCCCCCGGGTTTACGCCATTCTCCTGCCTCAGCCTCCCGAGTAGCTAGGACTACAGGCGCCCGCCGCCTCGCCCGGCTAGTTTTTTGTATTTTTTAGTAGAGACGGGGTTTCACCGTGTTCGCCAGGATGGTCTCGATCTCCTGACCTAGTGATCCACCCGTCTCGGCCTCCCAAAGTGCTGGGATTACAGGCTTGAGCCACCGGTGAATTATATCTTAATAAAGCAGTTTAAAAAGAAATAGGTATGTGAGTGAGCCCACAGTCCACCAACTTCATTTTTTTCTTTGAAACGGAGTTTTCACTCTTGTTGCCCAGGCTGGAGTGCAATAGCACTATCTCGGCTCACTGCAACCTCTGCCTCCCATATTCAGGTGATTCTCCTGCCTCAGCCTCCCAAGTAGCTGGGATTACAGGTGCACACCACCATACCCAGCTAATTTTGTATTTCTAGTACAGATGGGGTACCAGTTGGACCAACCTCATTTTTAAAATCTCACTCATATGACTGATACTCATAACGAAAACGAAAGAGACGTTATCACTAAAGCTTTTGCACCTGAGGCATATGCAGTTCTGAAATGCAGCTCACATGGAGGAGACTCCAGTTTAGCCCAGGGAACAGTAATGTAGAAACCAGCTTAACTGGGGTCACCGTACCCCACATCAGAGAAGGAACATCCCAAAGAGAGTGTGATGAGTTGAACTGTGCCGGCCCCCCACCTGCCACAAACATACTGGAATCCTAACCCTGGGCACCAGTGAATGTGACAGAGGTAATCAAGTAAGATGAAGCCATCGGGGTGGGTCTAATCCACTATGACTGGTGTCCTCATGAAAAGGGGGAATTTGGACACCGACAGACATGCACAGAGGGAGAATGCCACGTAAAGATTAGAATTATGCTGCCACAAGCCAAGGAACGCCAAAGATTGCCAGCAAACCACCAGAAGCTGGGAGAGAGGCATGAAAATATTCTCCCTCGCAGCCCTCAGAAGGAACCACCCTGCTGGCTCCTTGATCTTGGACTTCTAGCGTCCAGAACTGAAAGACAATAAATTTCTGTTGCTTAAGCCACTGGTTTGTGATACTTTGTTATGGCAGCTCAAAAGGCAAAGGCAAAGCAACAAAAACTTTTTTTTTTTGAGACAGAGTCTCATTCCGGTTGCCCAGGCTCGAATGTAGTGGCGCGATCTCACTGCAGCTTTCAGGTGATCCTCCCACCTCAGCCTCCCCAGTAGCTGGGACTGTAGGCATGCACCACCACACCTGGCTAATTTTTAAAATATTTTTAGTAGAGATGGGGTTTTGCCATGTTGCCCAGGCGGGTCTCAAACTCCTAGGCTCAAGCAATCTGCCCACCTCACCTTCCCAAAATGCCATGATTACAGGCGTGAGCCACCACACCTGGCCACAGCGAAACTTCCAACAGCTCACCTCCACCTGACAGCTACCCCCAGCCAGTCTCCCAATTAAAGGAAAGGAATGCCCAAGAACCCAGCCCAGCACGTTTCCATATAGACAAAATGCATGGTCTTTGAAGTATTAATTAGGACCCCTGGCTAAAATGGACAGAAATCCAAAAGGCCAAGAAGGAGCTTGTCCAATGTATAGCACCACTGTGATGAGTTGTGCAGGTTGTACACTGTACAACCCTACAAAGTGACATGTGGACATCATGGACAGCATAGGTTTATATATGGACTATAACAAATTTTTAGATGACAGTAATGTGTCTTGTCCCAACAATGTTCAAATGATATGACAGTTTTCTGACAGATAAAAGTGCATCATCTTGAGAAATAAAGACTCTCTCAAGTTACACAGTGGCACCATATGGGCTGACTCTGCCATCATCATAACCTAGGAAAGGTAGAAAAGTAGCCGGATCTCAGGTAAGCATAGTACAGGACTCCTAGTCTGCCAAATTGTTTCCATTTCCAACCTCCGCTTCTATCAGAATGTTGGCTTCATTCTTACTAGTAAGAAACATGGCCACCAATAGTTCTTAAATTCTCCATCTAATTAAGTGTCAGCTACCAGAGAGATAAAGAGACACCCCAATGCTCTTGTTGCAAGTCTTAAAAAAAAAACTTGGGAAAGGAGTCCAGTGGTCCAATAGGTTTTGGGTGCCCACTCCTGAACTGTGGCCAGAGGGCACCAATTTGATTTGCCCCAGATGGATCAAGTGCCTGGAAGGAAACAGCTAAGTGTGACCATGGGACAAGGCCATGTAGGAACATAGAGTCCCCAGGGGAGCCATTTGGATATTGAGAGAGCAGCTCCCGGGAAAACAGAGGTGTACAGAAACAACCCCATGGAAGTCCACCACCATAGCTAACGCTAATATGAACACTGGCTACCTGCCAACCACCATGGCAAAACAAATTTCACATACACTGTTTTCATTTAGTACACTTCACATACATGCATTGTGTTACTTAATCCTCACCACACTACAATTCAGGAGCAGCTTCCACTTTACAGATGAGGAAATTGAGGTTTACAATGGTTGAGGAGCTCTGCCCAAGACATGTAACAGATCAGAAGTGGCAGACTGGGATCCCAGTCCAAGTTTTCTACCCCTAAAATTCATGTTCTTGACCTTTCTGCTAGACTTTATTATTTTAAAAGCTCCCAACTGTTAAGAAGCTCATGGTTCAGTGATTCTTTCATTCCATCAAAAAAATGTCTGTGCCTACTAAGTGTGGGCACTGTTCTGGGCACAGGAGGTAGAATTATGAATAGGATAAAGTCCCTGCCTTCAAAAGGGCTATGTGGTATTATGGGAGCAGAGGGTATAGATAATGAGCAGATGAACAAATACCGTAATTGGAGAGGCACTCCTAGGAATTGGGATAGTGTCAGAATTGCCTGGCTTTCTTTTCCAAATCAGACAAAGTTCCTTTCCAAGAGATTCTGGTATGTCTTCCCTTAAGGAACATGCCTACCTCCCCACACACACATTCAAAATCACATCTTAAAGAGCCACTGTTACTCATGGCAAAGTGTCTCCTCCCACGGAAGTGATGAGAAGTCAGCCTCTTTTTAAATTGAAATTTGAAAGTTTATAAGTTTTTGGGTACAAAGTAATGCTATAATTTGTAAATACAATGTGGAATATTTAAATCAAGCTAGTTAACATAGCCATCATCTCAAATACTTAATATCTTTTGTGTTGAGAACATTTGAAAATTACTCAGCAATTTTGAAATGTATAATACTCTATAACAGATATTAACTATATTCACCACACTATGCAATAGAACTCAAAAAAACCCATATTCCTCTTGTGTGAGATTTTGTTCCCTTTGACCATCATCTCACCCCTCCTCACACTCTTTAGCCTTTGCTGAGATCCATTTGTCAAAGACATGTCTGCACCCAAGGTTTGCTGCAGCACTATGTACAATAACCAAGTTATGGAATTAAATTAAGTGTCCATCAACAGATGGATGAAGCAAATGTGGTATATACACCTGAAAGAATACTATTCAGCCTTTAAAAAGAAGGAAATTATGTCACTTACAACAATGTGAGTGACACTGAGTGAAATAAGCCAGGCACAGAAAGACAAATACCACAAGTTCTCAATTACATGTGGAACCTGAAACAATTGAACTCATAGAAGCAGAGAATATAATGGTGGTTACAGAGGAAGTCAGTTTTTAAAAGAGACTAAGGAAATACATAAAAAACTCAAAATTCAAGGTAGTGACTCCCTGGTGAAGGAAGAAAGAAAGAGAGAGAGACAGATGAAGCTGAGGAACTCTAAGTATATCAGTGGTGTTTATTAAACTGGGTGTTAGGCTAAAGAGAATTTCTTAGACTTTCCTATACAACGGCTGATACCTTTAAAATACTGTTTAAAGGGGCCTATGCTAAGTATAGCACTGAATTTACTCTACATGAGCTAATTCCTTAACCCTCCCTGTTTATCAGAATCCCCTAAAGAGCTGTGTATGCTAGATGGCCGGAGCTGATCTCTACAGATTAGCTTCCACTTGAACAGGGGAGAGCCCAGACATGAGTGTTTTTTCAAAGTTCCTCAGCAATTTTCACATGCATCCAGTCTGCTCTGGCTGCTCCAAGTCTGAGCTCTCAAAGCTTCCCCTCTATAAATAAGGATGCTAATTTTACCCACCTCACACAATGCCTATGAGGCTTAACTAGGGTAACGGGTAGGAAGCCCTCAGCACAGGGACAGACCTGTAGTAAGATCTAGGTAAATGTAGTCATTATCGCTATTATCTGCAAACACTCGCCATCTGTGAGAAATGCTACAAGAAGCCTGTCCTACCCATTCTGACAGGGCCAACTCAAATCTCACCTTTTCCATGAGGCTTCTGTCTCTTAACAGAAGAGGAGGCTTCTCCTCTTGCTTGAACTTGGTTTGTGCAAAGCACCCAGTGTTATGAGATAATGGAGTTCTATAATGACTTGCCACCATCTGCCTGATAATGCTGTCACTTGCTTGTATGGCCTCCTTCCCCCACCTATCACCCATCCTATTACTACCTGTGGTAGAGATAAGAGATGTGCCCCCAGCCCCCTCAAGGAAGGACTTTCTGCTGAGCTATGGGGAGTGCCCAGACTAGACACATACCATGGCAGGGGCCAAGACCTTATCTCAATTATTTTTTAATGTGGCATTGTACTTTACACTCACTACATGCTTGATGAGAAAACTATATGATAACTAACCTGAGAGATCCTTCACCCTTCAGCTGTCTTCTCCACCTTCCTTGGCTTCTGTAGAAGCAGGCACCATCCAAATGTTTTCTTCTCTAAAGAAACTGCTACATGAATTAGGAAAGAGTAAAACTGTATCATGTGGAACCGTTGTTGCCCAAGTTCCATTAATACGTATACCTAAAGTTGTTTTTCCCCAGGTCATTGGAATGAGCACAAAAATAGCTTTATGATACTGTTATTTAATCATAGCGTTCATAAGATAGTTACTTGTTTATATTAACATTTTGCATTTCAAACCTAGCACCTCCCCAAAACTTTTTAAGCCTAGAAAGAATTGAGTTACAAAGTTCTCAACCTAGGGGAAAAGAGAAAAGAGAAAGAAAGAAGTCTTCACATCCACCTCCCCATATCCTTGCCTCTCTCTTTGTGAATCTTCTTACATCATTTGGTTGTGACTTGTCTTCAAGTCTTCTGCACCTAGCCCTGAGCCTGACACATAGGATGCTCAATAACTACTTTTGTTTTTGTAGTGCTTCTGCCAGCTGTGCTTGTCATTTTTGAGCTGGTAGGGAGTTAGGGAAGGATGATGGAAAGCATTTGACTTCACAATGGAACTAGTAAAGATTTTTTCACACCTCCTTGCTGTGCAATATATCTAATTGTACACGTAATAAAAACATTCCAATGGAAGGTAATTCTCTCATGAACAAGGCAAGGCATGTCATAATCAAACCAACAGAAAACTGTCGCTATGTACCATCAGCAGGAGATAGGTATTGCTTTCTACAGGCTGGTGTAGAAGCCCCTTTCAATAAATTAATGCCATTAACCAATAGCTTAATGGCATATTATTGCATCACTTGCCTCATTAATATTCTCTCTCTCTCTCTTTCTCTCTCTTTCCCCCTCCCATTGTTGCTCCATCTCTACCTCTCTCATTGGTCTCGTATTGATTCACTAACCCCTTCTTACAAATAATTCTGGCTGATCTGTACCCCATAATTACACAGTAAAAGTGGTAACAAGATAATAAAAATCATTTTATGAAGGGTTCATAATAATGAAACTATTTTATACCCATTCGATTGATATAAGAGAACAACCCTTTGCCCTACTCAAGCATCACTAACTATTCCTGTATTTGATCTCCATGAATTTTTCTCCAAGGCCTCACCTGATCCTCTCCTTGAAACATGTCCTGTGCTCTCCTGTCACCACTTGTGGTAGAAATAAGAGGTGTGCCACCCAGATGCCCCTTCAAGGTAGAATTTGCTGCCTAGTTATGGGGAGTGCAGGCAGGAAACAGCCACCAACTGTCAGCTCTTTCAGGGTCTGCCATGGTTGCAGAGAAGCACAAGATAATTTTGACAGTCAGTATTTATTCTCATTTCCTTGCCAGGCTTGTTGAGTCATTGTGAGGCCTGCCTCTGAGTTCAAATTTTCCCTCTTTTCAATCCTGTTTCCTGCCCCTTCCTTTCACAGCTGCTGCTCCTTAGTAAACATCTGGCACTTCAACCTCTCTCAATATCTGTTTCCACTGAACCCAAACCACAACAACACATTATGCCTTTGCTAGCTGTCTTAAACCACTTGGAGTCAGTGCTCACACCAATAAATCCTTCTTAATTCTCCAATAAGAATAAGCAACTCTTAGTAAGAAAATTAATCAATTTAACTATGGATGAGTTGCTTGCATCAAACCAATGTGTCTGCCGAGAAGAATTATAAAACCTGGGTAGGGGGTGGGGCATCAGAGAGCAAAAATTAAGACTTGAGGATCTGAGATCCTGGAGAAATGAGAAGCACACATTAAAGTGAGCTAGACTTTCTGTGCTGCTTTTTCCTGTAAGGGCATATACCATTTCACATCATGGGGCACAGAGGCTGAGCCACTAGCAATGACCTAGAGCATTTGGAAACCCCATGGTGTTGGGAATACAAAAGTTGAAATTCAGGTATATCAAGGCAGTTATAACTTAAGAAACCAAGATTCCAAAGAAACGAGAGCCTCAAAGAAGTAAGATCAAAATTTTCTATTGCTTTTGTTGTTGAAGTATTTGCTGAATCCTAAGCTGTACTTGAATGAGAGGCTGAGAATTCAAGTAGAAAATAGGTACTAAATGGCTACAAATGCAAGAAAAAATTTTGTAAGCTGTTTTTAGTATAAAGACAAAGTAGAATATGAGGCCCACTAAAGAGGAGGAGCCTCAATTAGATACCCAACTTTCAGTTGAGATGCCAGAAAGGGAAACTAGAAATTAACTAACTCATGTACACCTGAAACTGACTTGCACCATCTCAATTCACAATTGACTCAGAGTAATTTGCCCTTGTCTAATTACTGATCAAAAAAAGAAAATTAAATCTTCTCTAAAGGAAAATAATATCATCAGAAACTCATGGTTTTTCATATACAATATCCAGCACTTAATCAAAAATTATGAGTCATACAAAGAGATAAGACCAAATGACTGAGACTATAGAGAAAAAACAGACAATAGAAACAGACTCACAAATGATCCAGATATTTGAGGCATCAGACATAGATCAGAAATGATTATAATTAATGCATTCAAGAAAATGGATGACAAAATGGAAATGTCACCAGAAAATTATTTTTAAAGGAATCAAATATAACTTCTAACACATCAAAAATACGATTACAAATGTTAAGAACTAAAGAGATGAGTTGAACAGCAGATTAGCAGAAGAAGTTATTCAACTGGAAGATAGATACACAGAAAATAAAGAAACAGGCACACAGTTACAAAAATGAATTGAAATAAATTTATAAATAACATATAAGTCAAAGAAGAAATCAAAATGAAAATCAGAAAATATTTTGAATGAAATATAAAATATATTACTAAAACTTGTAAAATGCAACTAAAGCAGTGTTTAGAGGAAAACTTAAGCTTTAAATTCACACATTAGGAGATTGTAAAGGCTGAGAATTAATTATCTAAGCACTCAAGTCAAAAAGCTAAAAAAAAAAAAAGCAAATTATAATCAAATAAAGCAAAAGGCAGAAAAATTAAGTAAAATCAACAAATTAATTTTAAAGAGCAATACAGCAAATCTGACACAGAAGCAAATCAAAAATCTGAATAGTGTGTATCTATTTAGTACATTGAATCGATAGTTTAAAACTCACCCACAAAGAAAATTCTAGACCCAGATATCCTTATCTGTTAATTTTTCTAAACATTTAAGAAAGAAACCCCAATCTTACACCAACTCTTCGAAACTTATAAGGTAAAACCAGTATAACCTTGGTAGCAAAACCAAACAAGCACATCACAAGGATAAAAAAACAAGCTGTTATCTCTTATAAACTCAGAAGTCCTAACAAAAATATAAGCAAAAAGAATCCTGGGATACATTAAAAAGTTACATTACAACCAAATAATTTTATTCAAAGAATACAATGTTGATTTAGAATTTGAACATCAATCAATGTAGTTTATCTCATTGACCAAAAAGATGAAGAATAAAACATATAACCATTTCAATAGATGCAGAAAAAGTATTTAACAATATCCAACACCTGTATATAATTTTTAAAAATATTCTTTGCAATCTAGAAATTTGAAAAATAACTTCCTTAATTTGATAAAGGAGATCCTTGAAAAATTATAGCATACATCATACTTTCATAGTGAAATATTGAAGATTTTTACTCTGAGATCAGGGACAAAATAAGGATGTCTATTATCATGAATAGTGTTTAACAATGGACTCCTAGAGGTCCTAGTCAATGTAACAAGGCAATAAAAAGACATAAACAGTCTACAGATTTGAAAGGAAAATATAAAAGTCTCATTATCCGTAGACATATAATTGGTTACAAATTCCAAAAATAATCCCCAAATACTCAAATAAGTGAGCTCATCGAGGCCACTGATAAATGGTCAATTTACAAAACGGATTGCATTGCTATATATTAGAAACAAAAGATTAGAAAATGAAATTTTGAAAATTATGTTATTTATGAAAACAACTAAAATTTCAAATACCTAGAAGTAAATCTGTTGAAAAGTGTCTAAGACCTTTGCCAAGAGAGCTATAAAATATTATTACTGAGAAGAATTAGAGAATGTCTAAACAAATAAAGGAATAAACCATATTCATAAATAAGAAGAATGTAAATTTTAAAGACATCAGGTCTCCCTAGTTGATATGTAGGTTCAATGTATTCCAATCAATATCCCAGAATGTTTTTTCCCTCTGGGAACTGATGTATTTAGTATAAATGCAAAAGTCAAGGATAAACAACACATCTGGACATCCATGTTGAAAAAACAGTATTATCCTGACTCTTAATTTATACTATACAGAAAAATAGAACCAGGTACTTTTAGTAAAATAAATAAATTATAATTCTATCACAGAGTTTTCCACTTAAACTTTCTATGGCGATGAAAATGTCTTATATTTATATGGTGCAATGCTGTACATTAACCACATATGGCTATTGAACACTCAAAATGCAGTCATTGTGATTCAACAACTGAATTTTTTATTTAATTTTACTTTACCTTATTTCACTTATAAAATAATTCAAATTTAAATTGTCACAAAGACTGTTACATTCAACCCAGAGGGACTGGAAAGCCAGCTTTACCCTTCTACCTGAGAAACTCCCAAAAAGGACAAAACTATAAAGCAAAGTTTGTCTAAACACAATATCAAGCAACAAAGAATAGTGATCCCTGAAAGAAATAACAAACAAGGGGAGCCCTACAACTGCCTCAGTATAATGCCTTGAGAGCATTCCAGAATGTGCAACAGGGAGGGAACTCAGGTAGAGCCCAGAGGACTCTCTGAGTTGAGGAGATGGAATTCAGACTCCAAGGAAATCAAGGCTGCTAGGGTTGGCAGAAAAGAGTATGGGGTGGGGGTTGGAGCAGAGAGATAGCTGTGTATAGAAAACTCTGTAGATCTGCACAAGTTCCCATCAAGTATTTAACAAAGAACTAATTAGCATGTGTGTCAGGAAATTACTCAAGTCCCAGGAAAGAACCATAAGAAAGGATTAGAAAGAACAGTACTCAGCATTGACACAAAGCTTGAAATAGTACCTGTTTCCACCAGCCAAATTGGAAAACCTCATAATTCACTGGGCATCAGGTAGAATACTCACAGAGCCTTCCCTTATTAGTGAGCAAACATAAACTAAACACTGCTCTGTTTCTGCCTAACAAAGCTTACAGACAAGACTGAAAAGTATGAAACTGTTTCAAATAACTTGTCTACTTCCCCAAACAAAGTCTAAGAATACTTATAGGAATATAAAAATATCTAGTACACAATGAGGCAATATTTACAATGTCTTGCATAAAATAAAAATTTATCAGTTATGCAAAAACAGGATAAAACAAACAATAATGAGGATAAAAATTATTCAAACCAGAACCAGAACTGACACAAATGTTAGAATTGGCAGACAAGAACATTAAAATGATTATTATCACTATTCCACATGTACAAAATTTAAGTAGAGGACTGGAAGATATTTTTTAAAAGATAAATTTCTAGAAAGAAAACTACAATGTCTGAGATGGAAAATACTCTAAATGAAATTAACAGCAGAATAGATGTTCCAGGAGAAATATTAGTAAACTTGAAAACATTACAATAAAAACTACTTAAAATGAAGCACAGAAAAACAAATTTTCTAAAAATAAAGACAGCATGAGTATGCTGTGGGACCACTCTAAGCAGCTTAATTATAGGAGTGCTGTAAATGGAATTGTAAAAGAAGAGGAGGCAGAAAGAGAAAAATTACTTGAAGAAATAATGGCTGAAAATTTTCCAAATTTGATGAAAACCATAAACCCACAAATTTAAAACATTCTACTATCCCCAAAAAAAGAAACACAGAAAAAATATACCAAGGCACATTGTATTCTAATTGTCCTATGCCGGTGACTGAGAAAATCTTAAAAGCAATCAGAAGAAAAAAAATAAACAGTCAGTTATGTAGAGAAATAAAGATAGCCAGATACAGTGGCTCACACCTGTTATCCCAGCCCATTGGAAGGCAGAGGCAGGTGTATCACTTGAGGTCAGGAGTTGGAGACCAGCCTGGCCAACATGGCAAAATGCTGCCTCTAGTAAAAATGCAAAAATTAGCTGGGTGTGGAGGCATGCACCTGTAGTCTGAGTTACTCAGGAGGCCAAGGTGGGAGAATTGGTTGAACCCAGGAGGTGGAGGTTGTAGTGAGGTAAGATCATGCCACTGCACTCCAGCCTAGGTGACAGAGCGACACTCTGTCTCAAAAAAAAAAAAAAGAGAGAGAGAGAGAGAAAGAGAAACAAAGATAATAATGGTAGCAGATTTCTCATTGGAAACAATGCAAATCATAAAATAGTGGAATATCTTTAAGATACTTAAGGGGATTTTTTTTTAAAGGTGCTAATCTAGAATTCTATACCCAGCAAGACTATCTTTCAAAACTGAAGATGAAATAAAGACTTTTTCAGAAGTACAAAAGCTGACACAATTCATCACCAGGATATCTGTACTCCAAGAAATGTTAAAGGAAGTCCTTCAGGCAGAAGGAAAGTGATACCAGATGGTAATAGCAACTATACAAATAATGAGAGAACAGTATAAATGTTAACCGAATGAGTAAGTGGGTTTTTTTTGTTTTGTTTTCGTTTTTTTTTTTTTTTTTTTTTTTTTTGCTTATCTGCATGTTGTTAAATGAAAAAACAAACACTAATATAAGGTGAAAAAAGGTAACAAAAAATCTTTGTGACATATATTAGGGAAAAATGTCTTAGATATACAACAAAAGCAGTTCTATAAAAGAACAAATTGATAAATTGGACTTTCTCAAAATTAAATTGTCTGCTTTTTGAAAAACAGTCTTAAAAGAATGAAAAAACAAGCCACAGACTGGGAGAAAATATTTATAAGTCATATATCTGATAACAGACATAAGTCCATAACATTTTCTTAACTTTCAAAACTCAATAATAATAACCAAACAATGATTTTTTAAATGGGCAAAAGATTTGACTAGATACTTATCCAAACACATAAACAGTGCTCAACATCATTAATCATTTGGGAAATTAAAATTAATGTCACAATGAGATGGCACTACACACCAACTATAACCGCTATCATCAAAAACACAGAAAACCAAGTGTTGGTGAGAATATGGGGCAACTAGAACTCTCATAAATTGATAACGGCAACGTAAAATATTACAACCACTTTGGAAAACCATTTTTCAGTTTTCTAAAAGTTTAAACACACACTGTATGATCCAGCCATTTAAAACCTAGGTATTTACCTAAGGGAAACTAAAGGACAATTTGGAATAGGCAAAATAATCAACACTAATCTTCCAACTGTTCACACTCTAATCCCTGAAAGCTATGTATATGTTACCTTACACTGAAAAAGGGACTTTGCAGATGTAATTAAGGTTACTGACTTTGATGTGAGAAAATTATCCTGGATTATGAGGGTAGACTTGATCTAATCACAAGAGTTCTTAAAAGCAGAGAGATACCTGTTCCCAGCTGTGGTCAGAGAGAGATGTGATCATATCAGACAAATCAGAGACATGCAATATTTCTGGCTTTGAAGACAGAGGAAGCAATCCATGAGCTAGGAGTGTGGTTAACCTCTAGAAACTGGAAAAAGCCGGGAAACAGACTCTCCTCTAGGGTCTCTAGAAAGGAATTCAGCCCTGCTGAGACCTTGATCTTAGCCCAGTGAGACATATATCAGCCTTCTGAGCTACAGAACTTTAAGATAATAAATTTGTGCTGTTTCATGCCACTAGATTTGTGATAATTTGTTATGACAGAAATAGAAAATTCATACATGTTCATAGCAACTTTATTTACAATAGCTAAAAACTGAAAACAACACAAATGTTAATCAACAGGTGAATAAACAAATTGTAGTACACCCATACAATGGGAAATTACTCAATAAAAGAAATGAAATATCAATATACTGAACAACATGATAAATCTCTGAAATAATTATGCTGATAGGAGCAAGACCAGAAAAAAAGGAAATGATTACATGCTGTATGATTCTTTTATGTAAAATTCTAGAAAAAACAAACTAATCTACAATGACAGAAAACAGATCAGTGGCTGCCTAAAGATGGGGGGCTGTGAAAGGTTGGGAGATGGGAGGTTGTCCCATTACAGTGGGACACAAGGAACCTTTTAGGGGATGATGGTTATGTTTATTATCCTGATTAAATGGTTCTACTGGTGTACATGTGTCAAAACATCCAACTGTATACTTTAAAATGTGTAGTTTATTGTGTGTCATTTACACTCCAAAAAACCTGTTGAACGAAATTTCAATAACTGCACAAGGCTAGTGGTTACTGAATTGGATAGTGCAGTTCTAGAAGATAAAAATAAGAGAATATATTTATCACACTGAATATAAGTAACTTGTTTCTTTAACTGAAAGTAATAACCATAAAGGAAATGACTATAAATTGTACTTCATTAAAACTAAGGATTAAAGCTTACCAAAATATAGCATTAAGAGAGTGAAAAGGCAAGTCACAGAATGGGGAAAGATATTTGCTATGTAAATAGTAATAAATATGTGTGTGCACACAAGTGTGCATAGGACTTGTATCTAGAAAACATAAAGAACAACAAATCAAAAAAGTAGAGAACCCAATTTCTAAAATATGGGCAAAGGCTTATACTGGCACTTCTCAAAAACACATGGAAAGGTGATCATTGTCATTAGGCATGTGGGAAATGAGAATTGAAATTGCAGTGAGATACAGTACACCCCTGCCATTTTAAATAAAACTGGCAATACTCAATGCTAGTGAAGGTGTGGAGCAACTGGAATTCTTATACCTTGCTGTTGTCAACTAGTCCAACCACTCTGAAACACTGTTTGGAAATCTCCACTATAATAGATCTGAACATAGATAGTCCCTATAAATCCGCAATTTCATCTGTAGTGCATGCCCACATAATACACACAATGTGTATTAAAACACATGTACAAGAATGTTCATAACACTATTATTCATAAAAGCCAAAAACTCAAAACAACACAAATGTCTATCAGTAATAGAATGGAAAAATAGTAACACACACACACACGCACAAACACACACACGATGAAATACAATAGAGCAGTGAAAATGAACAAAATACTGCCATACACTGAAAACGGAATGAATCTTACAAATGTAATGTTCATGGAATAAAAGAAGCAAGACCTAAAATAGTATATACTGAATAATGAATTAATGGCAGTAGAAATCAGAATATTAGTTAGCTTTAGGGGAGCATGGATAATGACCAGAAAGGGTAAGAGGGAGTGTTGTGAACAGCCGCTAAGTTTCTGCCTCTTGATGTGCCTGTTGGTTACACAGATATATTCACTTTGCAAAAAAATATCTCATATAACTATGAATTATGTACTTTTCTGTATACTTATTATTCTTGAACCTAAAAGTTTACTTTAAAAAATATCATTAAAAAATCTAAAAATGTCAAATAAGAAATCGATGACTTGTATACAGTCTTGCCATCAAGTCGTGAAGGGGGGCTTTTCAAGTGTATGCACCCATGCAATGCTGGCCCGTTCTCCCCACCTGTCATCCCTTAGGAGCAGATAATAAATATTCTCACCAGAAGAAAGAAATAATTGCAGCCACACAGTTTTTGACTTGAGATTTTCCTGGCTTTACACCTAATTTAACTAAAACATTCTCCTCCCCCTTCCTGCACTCCCCCACCCCCAACCCATTTCTGTGTCCCTTTCACTCAACTGAAACAACGGCAAGCGCGAATTCAGGTAGAGTGCAGAGGCAATTATAAAACAGATACTTGTAAAGGCATTGCTGCCATTTGTGCCACTTGAAATATTATCCCTTATGAGTTTTCTCACTGAATTAGTGCCATTTAATGTGTGCATATGGCCAAGGGGAAAATATAAAATTGATCAATGAGAACAGGAAAATTACTCCAGAGAATCTTTGTGGCTTTGTGAATTGTTGCTTGACATTGTGGTTTTACCAGATATAATGGCATGGTTTACAATTTACAACAGGGCTTGGGGGATGCAGATACAAACATTTTTACTTAAAATACCAGGAGCAGATGGGAAAAAAAAATACAGACTGGACTTCGTCCAGATGCTGAGGATGTTGCACATATTTCGACTCCTACATGAAGGCATAAATAACACCAATTCCTCATCATCCACAGAAATGCAAGAGAGTCATCACATAGGTAATCCAAACAGTAGATAAACACAAAATAATTCCTTATGTCAAATCGTTGTGGTATATATGTGCTACAGTCTCTGGTTCTGCTTGCTTTTTCTTATGGGGAGATCTGATGTCCTAGTTATTCATGATATTGCACACAAAATCATGAAATTGCACCCTGAAGAAAAACTACGTGAGGAGCTGGGAAACTAAGAACTATCTCATTTTTCAGCTCAGCTCTGTCCCATTATGCAATTCTGCTCAATACATTCCATGCTGGAAATGGGCAATTTCACCTTTAAGACAGATAAGTAAGAATCATGATAGACTTGAGAGGGACCCAGAACTGGGTCTTTGTAATAGAACTTCCTCCAAGTAGCTCTGTGACATTTGACAAGCCTGTTACCTGATCAAGGCCTTAATTTCCCGTCAGTAAGCCAGTGGAAGACGACTAGGTAATTGCAAAGGCTCACCTGGCGCTAGGTAGCCCAGGATCAGTCTAAGCAGAGCTAACCCTTCCTTCATGATTGCTACCTTCCCCAGACCTCAAAATAATTATTTTCATTTTAAAAGTTTCAAGCTTCTAGTTCCTGTTGAACTCCAATTTCAGTAGCAGATGGCAATGGTTATAAAAGCAATAAAGAAATTAAGTAAGCAACAGAGATGTTAACTAAGAGAGGAAAGCAAGATTTGCCAGAGATAAACTGCCACATAATCTACTTATAATCCACTGAAAGTTGGCTGTCTTTCTAATTATCTGGGTATTAGCATGATGCTCATCCCCGCTGGGGAAAGATCTAGAGGAAACCAGATAAAATGCAATAGGAGGGATAGTGGTTGGAGATGAAGAAGAACTTCCTGAGAGGTATTCAGACTAGAATTCATTATAGAGTTGCTTTTGGGGCCTGTTTCATAGTATCTCCTCCAAGTGTCCAGTTTTTCTCAGGTCTATGAGAGTGGGGAAGAGGTGATGATACTGAATTCTCAAAAGTATTCTACTTATGAAAAGGCCAACAGTCAAAGAACATTTTCTAATAAAAAGGTAGGGAGGGAAAGAGCAATTTCAAAAACAATTGCTAGCATGTCTCCACTCCAGAAATGTTAGCCCAGTACGGTGGCTCACACCTGTAATCCCAGGACTTTAGGAGACAGGTGGATCGCTTGAGTCCAGGTATTAGAGACAAGCCTGGGAAATATGGCAAAACTCCAACTCTACAAAAAGCACAAAACTTAGCTGAGCACAGTGGTGTATGCCTGCAGTCCTAGCTACTACTCAGGAGGCTGAGGTGGGAGGATCACTTGAGTCCAGGAGGCAGAGGATGCAGTGAGCTGTGACTGTGCCACTACACTCCAGCCTAGGCAACAGAGCAAGACTCTGTCTCAGAAAAAAAAAAAAAATCCTAATTCAGGGGAGGTGTTTGAAAATAAACTCCCAGATTTTTTTTTTTTTCCAACCTGGGCACAACAGAACAGCTCCTACAAAAAGGGTAGTGAGAAGAAAAGGGACTATTCTGATGTCAATGAGGTGGTGACCAGGAAGCACGCCATCAACATTCACAAGGGCAGCCATGGAGTGGACCTCAAGAAGTGTGGCCCTTGGGCACTCAAAGAGATCCAGAAACTTGCTGTGAAAGAGATGGGAATTCCAGATGTGCACATCGACACCAGAATCAGCAAAGCTGCCTGGGCCAAAGGAATGAGGAGTGTCCCATACTGTGTCCACGTGAGGTTGTGCAGAAAATATAATGAGGATGAAGGTTCAGCAAGCAAGTTCTGTGTGTTGGTTACCTATGCACCTGTCACCACTTTGAAAAATCTACACAGTCAATGGATATGAGAACTAATCGCTGCTGATTGTCAAATAAAGTTATAAAAGAAGAAAGAGAGAGGGAGAGAAAGAGGAAAGAAGAAAGAAAGAGAAAGAAGAAAGAGAAAGAAGAAAAAGAAAGAAAGCAAGAAAGCAAGAGAAAAGAAGGAAGGAAGGAAGGAAGGAAGGAAGGAAGGAAGGAAGGAAGGAAGGAAGGAAGGAAGGAAGGAAGGAAGGAAGGAAGGAAGGAACGGAGGGAGGGAGGGAGGGGAAGGAAGGAGAGGAAAGAAGGAAGGAAGGAAGGGAGGGAGGGAGGAAGGAAGGGAAAGGAAGGGAAGGTCTCCCATATCAGCCTCTGGAGAATGACTCTGCTAAAAGTAAGTAAAAACTAATAAAAGATGATTGCTATAGGCCTACCCTAAACAGATGATTCACATTTGGAGCTAAAATGAGAGCATGTCCAGGCAACTGTTTGACAGGTCCCAGACTCTCTCATATAACTTGGTTTGAAAGGAGGCAGCCTCTGTGAGGCTCCTGAAAAGTCTGAGGCAGAAAACCTGTTCCCTGGTCTTCTGGAGTTCCTCCCTGAGAGAGGAAGTCACTTCTTACCTCGACCTCAAGGCCATGCAGAGGCTGTGGCAAACCATGACTTCTCAAAGTATAACAGAAGGGATGGCAGGTACCACAACTGTGAAGACCAGGAAGTCAACCCCGCAGCACAGAAGGCCACGAGAGTATCTTTTCCTTTGCCTCAGTCCCTGGATGTTGTTGAATGGATTCCTACTGCTTAGCATCCTAGACTTTCAGGGAAGAGTAAGAAAGCTGTAATGGAGGCTAACAAATTATGTGAACCTTGACAAAGATAAATTAAGAAGTCATAGCCGATCACAAGGTAAGCTGCTTTTAGCAGATTTCATAGCTAACATGAGAACATCTGGAAAAACCTGCTATTGGCACAAGAAAAATTTCCTGACTGCATTCATTCCTGTGTGACTTAGGCAAATGACTTAACCTCTCTGGTCTCTGCACTAGGACATTTTTCCACCAAGTATTTAGATACTATACAAAAATGCATATAATAATTCAAAACAATTTAAGAAAAATAAATATTTATAGAAGCCAGAGCAAAAAAATATGATTACAAATGGACAGAAAAATAATAAAGTTTTAGTGACATTAACACATAAAATATAGGCCATCTAGTCCTATCAAGCCTATGGATATGGGCTAAAATTGGCCTTTGAGCTTCCTACTAGCCAAAGCAAAGAGGAAAAGATGATCAGTCATAAAACACAGGATGTGCGTACAGTTCAAGGGAAGCCATACCTTTCCTTAAACAGAGACCTACAAAAAATTCTTAGATGGTCTTTATAAAAATAAGGTTCTGTATGATGCAGAGACAGCATCTTCCAAAAATTCCAAAACACAAAGAGGTACATATGGCTCTTAAGGTCCCCAGTTTTCTTATAGAGAAAATATCACAGATCAATCAAAACTCTTTCAAAGCAATATTATAAACAGATAAAAAGAACTGACTTCTGGAAGCCTGAGCACTATAAGATGGCAGTGGTTTGGCTGAGGTGGGAGAGTTTGTGCCATGCATCCACATGGAAATACTCTGGCCAACATGGCAGAGCATTTAGCAAGACCAGATGACTCCTGAGACTTGGGCTCTTACTTGCCTAAGGAACAAACTTGCCTTTTGTTTATAACTCAAAGCTCCATTAGACAGGAGCTACATCCAGCATACATAGTAGCTAGAGGGCCTGTCATCATAACACACACATGGTAGGGGTTTTATTTTATGTTTTTCTAGATGATAGACTGAATATGTAAATGTCTGTTCTCAGTCTAATACTTCAGTATATAAGACTTTCAATTAGCACAGAGTCTTTCAGATCATATCATAAATGTTGACTACAAAAGAATACACAAAAGCAAAACACATCACTGTGTTAGCCCCAAAAGACTCCATTTGATATGCTAGCCTATTTAAATGGCAGCAGTGATGGGCTAAATTAACCAATCATTAGAGAGTGAATACTGGTATCCCAACAGGCACAGCTCAGTGAACCTGAAATAGATGTTAAGTCATTAGGCATTAGTAGCCGAACCATATGTGTCCAGTTGGTCTCAAAAATCTTAGTCATAATCCTTTATTCAAGTAAAATTGACATAGAAGAATATACAAATAATGGCTGAGCTACTCTAGTTGAGGGGGAAAGAGACCCCAAAAACTCACTTGAGTCTGCACCAAAATTGGCCCCACTTGCCTTCCCAAATACACCCACGTGCTGACCACCCCAGTCCCCGAGGGCATGAGATGGCCCGGCCTCTTCTCCCAGGTTGTGAAGGAGGAGAAAAGAAGGCCTTTCACAACCTGCCCCAGGACTCACAACTTCATTCAGACTGCAGAAAAGCCCTCCCGCGGCCAAACTGAACCAAAGCGTGTTTAGAACACAATACCAGACACAAGGGAGCCAGGAGAAACCACAGCCAGTTGGAGGGGTCACCTGGAAGTCAGAACATTCACACCCCGGCAGTGCCGAGGCCACCACTGATGTCCTCATCCTCAGGTTAAGGCTCTCTCTGCCAGAATGGGTGCACCTTCCCCCACGTGGGGCAAAAGGGGGCCCAACGACAGAAGAAGGAAAGGAACAAAAAGAGGTATAAAACACTCTACTCCAATCTTGGGAGAATCTTTATTCTCTCTCGAGGACACCCGCCAAACTCGGGGACATTCCTCCCTCAACCCAAGCGTCTCCTGCTGAGGCCACGGGAAGCCTCCCCGCCTTCCGCTGGTCACCATCCTTCAGCATCCGCCCCGGCCACCACCACCGCCACTGCAGCAGCAGCAGCAGGGACAGCAATCCTGAACAGACCCCAAAAACTCTGACTAATTAAAGACAAATAATTAAACACATTCAGGCGGGGGAAGGTTGGCAAAGCCCTCCTGCATTGTGTGGCCACCTTGGCACCGAAATGGTTAGAGACCATATCCCTCCACGTCGCCTCCTCTCATTGTGGTGGAGAGCTCTTGAGAACGTTATTAGCTGGGTGTGCGCCTTGCCGTTTTTCCACACGAGGCAGATGGGTAATTACGAAGCTAATAGTCTGATTGAGAGAAATCAGATGCAGTGGTTTGCCCAATTAGATGATACATTAGCTTCCTTCTTTGTAAGCAGCTAATGTGTGAAGCAAAGTGGTATTTTCGAGGGTCAGAATCCTTAAACAAGTGCCGAGTTGCAGATTATTGTATCTCTCTTTTTTTTTCTAATGGAGGAAAAGTGCTAAGTCTTCATTACTAAAAGCATAGAAAATGCAAATCAGCTTCTGAAACAAAAGAGAGAAGGGACAGGCGAGAATATTTGGTGTCCGATGTGTCAACCTACAACATCAATTACATTGAAATGCAATGCATGGCAGCCTAATCAAGGATAGTATAATTGTAATAATTGCGTGCTTTTGTTGGAGAGCTGCTGCTGTTGTTATTTGTCAACCATTTGTTCCTCTCTATTGTTAAGGGGGGGAAAGATTTTTTTTTTAATGTAACTGAGAGATTGTGTAGGTAATGGGTGAGCGGGCGGCCGTCCTCAGAATGTGGATGAGGGGTCTTGCTTCCCTGCTACATGGCGGCTCCTCCGTGGCCCTGGTGAGCTGCTGGAACAGCGACATGAGCTTGGGGCAGGAAGGGACAAAGTGGCCGGCCATGCGAGGGTGGGCTTCAGCCTCTGTCCATGTCCCAGTGCCCTGGGGCAGAGGCAAGCTGAGGCACAGGCCTGAGGAGGTTGGGAGGAGAGCGGTGCTGGCAGACGAAGTCTCTCACAACATCTTCTTCTCTTGAGCAAATATAACAGGCGGGGAAGAAGGAGAGGAAGGGGCTGCTACACCTCAACCTGCTTCTTGAAGTCTGGGCCTACAAAAGGACTGGGTTTATTTTGGTAAATGACCATTGCCTGCAAAATGCCCAAGAGAAAGAGAGGTTGAAATCCTGCATAAAACAACAACAAAATGAAAGTCGCAGTAGCTGGTATTCCAGCCAGGAGAGCACAGTCCATCAGGGTGCGGACGGGAGCATGGGCACTAACACTCAAATCCAACTTGACCACTCACTGGCCTGGGCCAGGCCCATGGCCTCGTTATCCCCTGGAGTAACACAAGGGCATGAGCCACCCTGAGCAGCGCCATGTGGAAAGATACAAACCTCCAATGCTCTGAAGCCTTTGGCAGCTAGAAAGAGCTCTCGAAATGCTTCTAAGTTACCTAAACCCATCTCTTCCCCTCTCCCTTCCTGCCATCCACTTTTTTTTTTTTCATGTGTATAGATGTTCCCTCAAATGTACTTATAGAGAAGGGAAAAGAGAGAAAGCCAGCTTAACAGCCACCTTTGGAAAGAACAAGAAAAGAAAACACAAAACAAAAACAAAACAGGGATGTTCGTAGAAAGCCGAAGTTGAGTTGGAAAATTCTTCTTAGGAGCAGCTCTCAGCATTCAGATCAGATAAGAGGTTTATTTTCTCACTTCAATTGGTCTTGCCAATAGGTTGAAACAGAGGCACAATGGAAATGGGCTAAAACATTTAACAGAGCTGTTAAATCTCATTCTCCACAGCTAAAAAAGAACAATCCCGGACCGTCTTTACCAAGGGGAGGCTTCATGGGCTGTAGGAGGCTTTGCATGTATCCCTGACAATCCTGTACATACTCCAAAACTCACACTAATTAAAAGCAAATAATCAAATACATTCAATTTGAAAAGTTGGCAAACTCGCGTGTATTATTGCGTTAGCACCTTGGCATGGAAATGCTCACATCGCGCTAATCTCGTTGTGCAGAAGAGCTCTTGAGCTCGCTATTCACCGAGCCCATGCCCCCTCCTCCCGCCGCCTCCCCTCTGGGCCTGCCTTCCCCACCAGTCAGTCCCCTGCCGCTCCCCCTCCAAGGCTCCCACTTTAACAGCAAAATAAGGAAAGAAACTGCCTCAAGATGAGCATTTGCTAACACTTGGAACTAACAGTGGCTTGATAGAGAAAAGAAGTCCTTCCCTCTTGCCGGCTTCTCGGCTACCTAGAGAGAGAAGGTCGGCGTGATGCTGCAGTTTTTAAAGAGTTTTCAGCAGTGAGCCTTGGTTGAGCTATTTGCAATCGACATCCTCACCCCCCAGAGCCACCCTCCCGGGTACTCTCCTTGTCAAACTGGTGGCCAAATCTGGGCGATGAGCTGACAAAATGAGAAGAAAGCCTCAGATCTGATGCTGCTGCCTCTGGGACTTGAGTTTCTTAGGGGCTGGTGGAAGGATGAGAGGAGGGAGTTGCCCAGAGAAATACAAAACTCCTGCCATCAAGAATGGGGTGAAATGAGCCCAGACTGGCCAGAATTTTTCTGGCAGATCTGCTACCTGAGGCGCATTTCTGTTTCATCCTGGGCTGCTGCCAATCACAGCCTCCCAGCATCCAGGGCTCGGAGGAAGATGGGCAGTTTGTCCTCAGCTCTGAACAAAAGAAAAACAAATAAAATCACATTCAGCCACATGACATTCATGTCAGATGGAAAAGGAGAAGGTCATGTGGGCAGTGCATGTAGCTGGTTCTGCAAGGCCAAGAAGATACACATGAAGTAGGCACAGGTCTGCAGAGCTCCTGGGAGTAGCTGCCTGAAGAAGTCACAGGGATGCCTTGCTGGTGAGACTCCAGGTTTGTCTGTGGGTGGAAAGGCCTTCAGGGCTGTTCCCTGCAAGTCTAACATTTCAGACCAATTTCTAATGTGTCCTGGGTCACTATAGTAATTGAGCAAGAGCATCAACCTTTTGGTACTTCTGTTACCTCTGGAAGAATTTTTTGAGGGAAGCATTAAGCAGGTGTCTTGGTTGAATCCTCGCAGGTGTAATATGGCATCAATACAAACGATGTGTTGGACAGTTCTTGCAAAATCTGACCACTCCTTTCTCCTTCCTTCTAATACGGTCCATGGACTGCATGGCGCCCACTGTCAGGATAACTCCCTTTCTCCTTGCCTGGTTCCTCTTCATTGTTTCATTCCTTATCCAACAACTCATCCAATCACTCATTCCTTAACATATTCATTCAACAAACACTTAATTAGTAATAAGACTTTATAGATACTATAATCAACCCTTAGAATACAAAGATAAATGAGGTTAGAACCAGCAATTCTACTTCTGTATGTTTTCAGAATTGAAAGCAGGGACTCAAACAGACATTTATACACCCATGTTCATAGCAGCATTATTCAAAATAGCCAAAAGGTGGAAACAAACCAGATATCCATTGACAGATGAGTGGATAAACAAAATATGGCATATACCTACAATAGAATGTTCAGTCTTAAAAAGGAATGTAATTCTGACACGTGCTACAACATGGATGAACCATTTGAAGACATTATGCTAAGTGAAATAAGCTAGTCACATAAGACACATACTGTATAATTCCATTTATATGCAGCACCTAGAGAAGTTAAATTCAGAGAAGAGAGCTGGAGGAAGGAGGGAATGGGAGTTGGTGTTTAATGGGTAAGAGTTTCCGTTCATGAAGATGAAAAAATTCTGGAGTTGGACAGTGGTGATGTGAATGTCCTTAGTGCCACTGAACTGTACACTTTAAAATTGTTTCAGTGGTAACTTTTATGTATATTTTGCAACAATAAAAAATAATACCAAGAAAAGTGAGTAAGTTTAGTCACAGTCCTCTAGGAACTTGGGGTCTAGCAAGGAAAGAAGTAAGGTTAAAATGCATAAATAGTAAATGCAATCCCATGAGGTTGGCACAATTACCACACTAGGCAGAGGGAGACAGGGACCCAGGGTCTGACAGAGATGGCTGCGATGCTGCCTCCAGGTCAGGTCATCTCCAAGCCTGAGCGCCCTTATCTGCAAGCAGGGATGGTAACGACCTTTCTCTGTGCCTCACAGAACTGTTGGGAGCACCTACCACGTAGCAGGTACCACACCAGGTCCTTTAGTTCATTCAACCTCACATTCAACCAATGAAAGAGAGATTCGACCAGTCATTTCCACGGAGGAAGCAGGGGTAAGAGAGGCTGAGGGGTGGGTGTTCCACCATCATAGAGCTAGCAAACTGGAGCCCCAGGGTTAGAACACAGCCCTATATGGATGTCAAACCCATGCTTTTCTCCCTACACTGTTTGGTCTCATTCAGATTTTATAGGCAGCTAACTGAAAAACACACACCTAATGAAAAGACGGACTATTAGGATTTAATTGTGTCCCCCTCAAAAAAGATATGTTGGAGGGCAAGGTGCAGGGGTTCACACCTGTAATCCCCACACTTTGGGAGGCCAAGGCGGGTGGATCACCTGAGGTCAGGAATTAGAGACCAGCCTGGCCAATATGGTGAAACAACGTCTCTACTAAAAATATAAAAAATTAGCCAGGCATGGTGGTGTGCGCCTGTAATAGCTACCAGCTACTCGGGAGGCTGAGGCAGGAGAATCACTTGAACTCGAGAGGCAGAGGTTGCAGTGAGCTGAGATAGCACCACTCCAACAAGAGCAAAACTCCAACTCAAAAAAATAAAAAAGTAAAAAATAGAATAAGGAAAAGAAAAATACAAAGATATATTGGAATCCTAACCCCTAGTCCCTCAAAATGTGACCTTATTTGGAAACTGGGTCTTTAAAGCGGTGACTAAGTGAAAACAAAGTCATTAGGATGGGCCCTAATCCAATATGACCGGGTGTCCTTATCAAAAGGAGGAATTTGCACACAGAGACAGACATTACCCAGGAATAATGCTGTGTGAAGACTGGAGTGATGCTGCCATAAAGCCAAGGAAGCACCAGAGGCCAGGAGAGCGGCCTGCATGGGGCCTGCCCTGCACATTCAGAGGGAGCATGGCCCTGCCAGCACCTTGATCTCAGATTTCCAGCCTCCGGAAGTATGAGAGTAAACCCGTAAACTACCCAGTTCATGGTACTTTGCCATGGCAGCCCAAACAAACTAATACAGGGGTCAATCAAGGGAAATTGAGGAGGAGCCTTCTTTGAGGCTTTGAGGACATTCACCTGTGGGCCCTGGGGACTCTCGCGGCCCTCAGGAAGGGGCCCTGAGGCAGACAGCTGGGATTCCAGTTTTCCTCTCTCCTGCCATCTCTGCTCCTACTCACACCCTCACTACCCTCCACCAGGATAGGTCTCCTTAAGAACCGAATCCATGATGCTTTGCTTTTGTCTTTTTGTCTGGTCTGTAAGCATTTTTGGAGCTTCATGGGCCGTCCTGACAGCTGTTTGACAGTGTAGAGTTGTTTCCATTGTAAACTATAGGTGGGAGCGCATCCCTGCTCTGGGCCTCACATCACATCCCATACCCCACAATGCATGGCTGTCCCACTTTCCCCTACTTTTTCCTTTTGGGAACCTAGAACTCTAACGTGAAGGCTACATGCTTTCTGAGAAAACCAGGACACCTCTGATGCTATGGTTTCAGCACACGGGTTTAAACAGAGCAGGGGCCGAGTTGCCCAGCTTAAACAGATCTGGAAGCCAAGGGACCCGGGAAGCCACATTTCCTCTTCCAATTCCCCATGCAGTGGTGAGATTAAACAGAGGGCTTTGCAAAGGAACTCCAGGAAAATACTGATAAATTGAACAGCAATCGACAAGGCACTCAGGCTCCCTCCCTGAGCTCCACCCAGCCCCCCAAATTTGTGTCAAATCTTTTCTCTTCTCCGCATCAACTAAGCTCATGTGTGAATGGAAATGTTTCCGTGCATTAAAGAAAATCAATGAAAATATCTCAAAAACAATTTCAAGCTCCTCTTCCTCCCACAGGGTGGCAAAGCCAGACCCTGCTGTGCTGTGCAGGGGCGCCAAGGACAGCCAAACCCATGTAGGTGGCAGATTTCCACTGGAAGAAAGCCACAGACCCTGACACACACAGCTCACTTCTCTCTCCCAACACAGGACAGCATTCCACAAAGCCAGCCAGCCTAGAAAAATTCTAGCTGTCCTCCCACACCCCTTTTTAGTTTCATTCTTCAGTTCTATTTGTGCATCGTTTTTGCCCCCGACCCCTGGGTAGGGCATCTTTGGTTGCAGTTGAATGTCAGCACTAAGACAGACGGGGGCAGTAGGTTGAAGGAAATTGCACAGATTTGGAGTCTGTAGATCTAGGTTTGAACATCAGCTCTGCCACTAACTAGTTGTGCCAGTCACTTAACCTCTCTGCCTCTCAGGTTCCTCCTCTTTAAGTCAGGATTGTTAAACAGATCATGCCTGGTTATTGTGAGTAGAAAATGAGATAATACTAGGCAGGACCCAGCACATAGTAAGCACTCAATCAATGGCTAATTACCACCATTATTTTTGTCACCAAGTAAAGAGTTGAGGCCCAACATATTGCTTACTGATCCAAGCTAACGGCAGCCCCTTTGAGAGTAGACAAAGCCAGACGATGTGGACAACTTGGATGGGACCTTGTGCTGCTGGCTGATGGGGAGCGCTCTGGAGCACCTCTAGGAGGAGCATCATGGGAGGTGAAGAACAGCACACTTCAGCCTCCGGAAGACACATGGAGAGGTTTATTTAACAGCCAAAGTAACTGCACTGAAGCAGTCAGGCCAGCGGGGCATAGAGGAAGAAGGACAGGGAGTCACACGTGGCAGATGTCTTGGCTGAGAGAGAAAGTTCCAGAGAATGTGCATGGGTTGGGTAACTGGGAGCTTCGGCTCAATTCAGAACAATCCAGCTCCCTTCCAGACGGGAAACGCAACACGAGAGCAGCATCCAGAGGGAGCCCCGGGAGACCCCGGCGAGCCGGCGAGCCGGGCCTGGCAGCCCAGCTGCCTGCAGCTGGGGGGAGCTGAGCACACTCTGCCTGGCCTTGGAAGCAAAGCTGTTTCACCTGAGAGGACTAGAAAACGCTCACCCCGGGGGAGGAAAAAGAAGATGGGATTTCTCCTGGGGTTGGAACAGGACCCCGCCAGCCAGAGACAATGGCTCCAAGAGCCTCAACAACTCCACCCCTGTTGACGAGGGAACTCAACACCCTGGAGATCGCGTGTGAAATCTGTACTGGGGAAGAGAGTCCTCATTTAGCGGAGAAAGTGCTGCGCTATCTATGTGTGAAAGCTTTTTTAACACTGTTCCTGCTCTCCATATGGCGAACTTCACCCAAATTAGGAAGAACCGCTGAACAAAGCTCCAACGACTTGAAAATGAGAGCAAGTTCCAGGTGCCCATCCCAGAGGCAGCCACTGCCCTGTGCTCAGGGTGGGTCTAGCAGGCCAGAGCACCCAGACGCCTCTCCTTGCACCCCTGCAACCTCACCCTTGATCCCCAAATGCTCTCCTCAGGGTGAAGCTGTGTTCCCTCTCAGGGGATCAAGTCACCATCACCAGTAATTAAAATACTAAGAATCACTACCCCCATTTAGTGTACATACACTGTGTTACACATGACACAGGAAGATTCAAATGCAGACTGGTCATTCAGTCAAGGTCACGATCACGTTTCTCAGCATCACCCTCGTGCTCCAAGAGTAAGGCCAGGAGTGGGAGCTGGGGGTTTGCTCCAGTGGAAGCTGGGGGGATGGAGAGCTCAGTCCTTTCCCCTCAGTCAGAGGGTGTATGGCCGGGACCCCTGACAGTGTCACACCATGGGAATTTGTGGGGGCTACAGAATAAATGACCATCAGGTCTGGAAGGGAATTTAATGACTGGTATCACCTGCCTCATGGAAAAATTAAGGTTCACGGAAACAACACTGAGTCATAAAGTATGTTAATAAAACAGCCAAGACCCAACCGACCTGTGTGTGCTCTATGGCAGCATAAAGCCCTCCAGAAAAAGGGCAACCTCTCCTGTCCATCCTCTACCCTGACTTCTCCCTAGTCCTGGCCAAATGAGGGAGCCCGCCCAAAAGCAGGCCTACTTTATTTGACCCATCCCGCGCCCCCCAACCTACCTCTCCACTAGTCTCATCATCCCCGACCCCATTTGAACACAGCTGTTTCTGACTGCAGTTCCCACCACCCCCCTCCCTTCCCACATTGCCTCCCTCCAGCCGCACACTGAGCCCCCACTGGCTTTCTCCCAGGGTCTGGGGGCTGCACTTTCCCCATCTCTTTCCTTCCAGCCTCCCTGGCTGAGTATAGCAGGACAAAATGAAGCTCGATGCAAAGATTTTTAGAATGTTTATCTTGGTTATTGTATTATTTACAGCAACTCCGCGCTGTGCCCGGGGCATTGCGTGGTTTGAAAGACGCTATACAAACTAAAATTGTGTGGCATTGTTTGTTCCTCCACATTCTGTGAGAGAGAACCAATCTAGTAATCACTGTTTTTGCTCCTCAAATCAGGGACGCTCCATTTTGTGTGCATGGTGACTAATCTGGAAATAAAGATTCATAGCAAATGTATAAGGAGCTCTGGAAGCAGTTGGGGCCCGGCAAATGAAAGAGAGGCAGCGAGGAGGAGGAGGAAAGACCGTGGAGGTGACGTCGATGAGGGCCCGATGGGCCCTCTGAGGAGGGACAGTAGCCCATCCCTGGGGTTGTGGGAAGTGCCACATCACATATCTGTTCCTGGCAGACAGAACAGACCCCGGGGAGCACTTTGCCCCAAAGTGCACAGGGCCAGCTGCAGTCCACCTGCAAACCTCCTGCGGCTGGCTTTTCATCCCAAGGTCAAATTCTCTGGAGCTGAGGCTCACCCTTTCAGAACATAAGCCAGGGGAGGTGAGTGAGGAGAGGAGAGGATCAAACCATGGCTAGGAATGACCATGTGCAGACCCCAGTCCCTCTTCAAGGGCATGGCACGAAGAGGGAGTGGAGGGGCAATGCCAGGGTCTCTGGAGCCAGCCAGCTGGTTTCTGGCACCATCCTTCTGCTCTCAGGCCCTTGCCCAGCATAGCGGACCCCAGCCTAACCGGCTCATGTTCAGTCCCAGCTGAGGCACGACACCAGGGTCTGTGTGTGGCAGTGGGATTGTGACAGGGGAGGCTTGCATTTGTGAATTCACTGGAAGCATTTCCTTGGGAAAGGGGTGAATCTGGCCTCACAGCCCAGCCCCGGCTTACCACCCCAGTTCCCTCTGATTTCCACACTCCCCTTTCACCCGCCCTCCCACAGCACTATCCAGCCACACTACTCACAGTCTGCCTTTGCTGGTCAAGCCAGGCCTCTTGGTCACTCTCTAGCTTCACCCTTCAGCCTGCCCAAATCCTATGCACTCTCCAATGTCCAATTCAGAGATCACTCTCTCTGTTACACTTCCATCATCCGCCCAGTCCCACGGCAAGATGACTCAGTCACCGTGAAGCCCTAGATCTTCAATCTGTAGGTCTGCAGTGTGCCTAGAGTGACCTGTGAAACAGAGGCCAGTGGGTTTGCCCTCATGGGAGCACATTCCTGCAGGATAAAGACGGGCATGCGCTTGTCTTCAGCATTCTTCCCTCAGCATCCAGCAGAGTGCCAGGGACATGCGTGGGAGCCTGGGAGATCCCCGCTGGGCACTTTCACACCCACCTCAACACCCTCACCCCGGGCAACACAGGGTCAGGTCTGAAGCAAAGGGGAGGTGGTCATGAGGAATCAGCTCGTGGTCCAAGATTTTGCTGACTTCTCCTTTCCAGAGGCTTCTGCGACAATTTCCAGGTTGTGCTGTAAGTTAACAATTCCCCAATAGTTCACATTGTCTCCCTTTGCCAAGTTTGAGCGTGTCATCTGCCGAGTTAAATTGTGACAAAGTCGCACAGCAATTTAACTGGTCTGATGCATGAGGCTTCATCTTCCATTACCATGAGCATTTAGAAGCAAGGTAATTACAGGCTGCATTCCTGAAGCTCGAGGCTCCACAGCTACAATCCTGGAGTTTATTATAATAATGGTGATAGGGAGGGGTTCCAGGGATTCCATTTCCAGACTGTTCAGATTGGCATTAAAGAACCCTGCAGGAAGAGACTGGGGACACTGCTGCCCCTCTCAAGGTCAACTCTACTCCAGGAGGAAGCCCTGGGCTGAGCTACCCTACCCCTACCGCTTCTCCCTTGAGGGGCTGGAAGTGAAGCTGCCCAAGGGCAGGGATGGTTCCTACAATTTCTCTTGTTCCCAACCCCAGTCCTGCCCCACCTCGGATTGTACAGAGAAGCAGACCCCTTTAGCTTGTCACCAACTGACTCAAAGCAGAACTAAGTCTTCATTGCTCCAGGAATGAGAAGCTGTAGGAAAAAAGAAGACTTACCCTCACCACAACAAAGCTTAAGCCCCAGCACCGGAGAGCTATTACGGAGCTTTCCAGATCCCACTTTCAAAATGCAAATACCCTCTTGAGAAATCCATCCGATCATTAGTAATACTATGATTAAGTTGGTATGAACTGCAATAGCAGCTTCTTTCCACCTCCCTGGAACAGTATCAGCTTTAGGAAAAGTGTTTGACCCCTGGATGAAACATAGAAGTAGACGCAGTAAAGAAAAGGGAAGAAATAAATGGCACCGCTTTGCTCATAGTAAACCTTGAGTTAGTAATAAGTTAATTGATCAGTGGATGATTCATTGATTAAGCCAGTGAATGGGTAACTGGATAGAATAGGTCCCATTTTGCCACTCTACCTTTTTCAGTGAAGAAGCCAATACTAAGCCCTCTGGCCCCCAGCCCCACCCCAAAACATCAGCAATCCCAGTGGTCTCGCTGTGCAAAGGACCACTGTGTGGGGGAGGCAGGAAGGTCTGGTCCTAACGCCCCAGGTGAACATGCTGTCCTGAGGTTTTTCAAGTTATGGAAAAAGACCACCTCTGCCCCCACCCCACCCCCCAACTAAAACCCCCTCCTGCTTCCAGCTAAATCATGACTGGTCTTAGAAGATCTTTCAGAGATTTTATTTTTACTCCATTTATCCATGAGTTTCCTAGGGCTCCCATAACAAATGACCAGGTGGCCTGAAACAATGGAAATTTATTCACTCACAGCTCAGAAGACAAGAAGTGTAACATGCAGGTGCTCAGAAGAGGCTGGTCCGTCCTGGAGGCTCTATGGGACAATCTGCTCCGTGCCTCTCTCCTACCTTCTGGTGGCTTTTGGCAATCCTTGGTGCTCCTCAGCTGGTAGAGGCATCACCCCAATCTCTGCCTCTGCCTCCTTCTTCACATCACCTCCTGCTCTATGGCTGTCTGTTCTCTCTCTCGTGAGGACACTCTCATGGGATTTAGGGCTTACTTCAACCTAGTATGTTCTCATTTTCATCCTTACCTTAATTATATCTACAAAGACCCTATTTGCTTTCCAAATAAGGTCACATGTGCAGTCAACCTCCAGGTGCACATGAATTTTGAGGGAGGACACTATTAAATCCATTCACCTTCTTAAAGCCAAACAGCAAGAAATGAACTTGGCACCATCATAACAAGAGGAGTTAATTATGAGGAAAGTTTCTTGGGAGTGAAAGGCGTTGGTAAGGTCCCTCTGATAGAAGCCTCCCAACTCTACTTAGCTCACCTTTCCCCATCCCCACCTCCAGGCCTGTCAAAATCAGAGTATGAATGGCAGGGGTGAGGGGAGATGGTCATTAGGTCTCACCACGTCAGAAAACTGAAAGTGAAGACCCCTGTGTAAGGTCAACCACAGAGGACACACAGACTTCCTGGATGTTATCCTCAGAGCCAGCCAGGCCAACATCATTTTTAGCTTCTGCTGTGATATCCTAAGTATCTCACTGAGCTATGCCCTGATCCCGCGGATCCATTTCTGGCTGTCTTTTTGAGTCATGCTGTGAGACAGCCTCCAAGATGGCCTCAGTGACTCTGGGTTCCTGGTCTTTATGCACTGTGTGGTCTTTTCCATTGATAGAGTTGACCTGTGTAACCAACAGGATAGTGCAGAAATAAAGAAGTGTGACTTCTGAAGCTAGATCATAAAAGATACCACCTACTGCTGTGTACTTTCTTGGTTCGTATGCTCTGGGGGAAATCAGCTGCCATGTTATAAGGATACTCAAGTACCCCAGTGAGGATGTATGCATGGATAGAAACTGAGGACACCTGCCAGTAACCAGCACTCACACTTGCCAGTCACATGAGTGAACTATTTTGGTGGTAGATTCTCTAAATGTAGCACAGTCTTCATAAGACTGCAACCCCAGGCAACCATGAGTACAACCATTTAAGTGAACTACCCACCTAAGCTACTCCGAACTCCCAGCTCCTAGAAATTCTGTGAGATAATGTGTTTATTATTGTTTTAAGACACTAAGTTCTAGGGTATTTGTTGTGCCTCAATAGACAACTAAGGAGACTACAATTAACAATAATTTATTATATATTTCAAGATAACTAAAAGAGTAGAATTGGAATGTTCCTGATACAAGGAAATGATAAATGCTTGAGGTGATGGATACCTCAATTACCCTGATCTGATCATTACATGTATACTTGTATCCAAATATTACATATTTCCCATAAATATGTATAACTATGCATCCATTAAAAATTTTTGAAAGTAGATAACTAATACACATACTCCACCACATTGTCATTCATTCATTCATTCAATGAACATTTACAGAGCAAACAAAATGAGACAGACATTCTTGAGACAAAATGTTTAACATATTTAAGATCCTCAAGGATCTTAAAACATAGTTAAGAAGAAAAGATTATAGACCCAAGTCAGTCAAAGAACATTGACCAAAGGCTGCTGAATTTAAGAATATGGAGAAAGAGCACTGTGACTGGGGGGAGTGCTTCTCAACGAGTGTTCTCGACTGCCAGCAGAATACAGAGACTTCAGTAGAAAAGACATCTGTGGGAAGGAGCATAGGAAGCTCACAGAGGTGACGGGAATAACAGAGGAGCAGCGAACTTGCAGAGCAGGAGGCAGGAGCTACGGACGCAACCACCGCATCCTTGGGTACAGTCAGGCCAGTGGCCCCGGGCCACTCCTGTCACCCACTGGACATGCAAGACTCCACTGGATGCTCATTGCTCTCTCCAGATTGAAAGTCCATCAAATTGGCCAAGACTACATCACTTGCCTGTGCATCGATACCAAGAGACAGGCAGGGCACATCTGCCCCCAATACAGCTTCTGAAGGGGGAAGCAGGGACCGCTACAAAATGTGTGAATTGCCCCTAACCAGGAAATATACAGAAATGTCAAGAAGCCACTGCAGAGAGGGAAGGGTCATTTGGGGCGTGACATAAGGTGGTCAGGAGCTAGACCATTCTTCTGCTTCCTCGGGCTGGGTGCCCAGCACGCTCAGTTTCCTCATCAAAGAAATGGCACAAAAGTGTCTTCTCCCTCTCTCCTTTTCTACTTCCTTGCTCTAATTGTGAAGCCTTCTTTCTCTAATAGAGAAGGATGGATCTAAGACAGATGGTTTAAACTAGAATTAGTTTCCACAGATGGAACTTAATAAAGACTTTTCTGATAGAGAGGAATGCCATACCACGGCCTGTCAGGTACATAGAAAGGGAACTTAGTGGTCTCAGCAGGACAATATGATGGGCAGCAGAGCAGGCCCACCCTCTGCCCAACCAGGCTTCCAGGGATGGTTGGTTGTGGCAGCCATTCTGTACCTGCTATGAAAACAAGTGGGAACATTGGAAGTGAGCAAAAAGACTTCTGAACACCCACAAAATACGCAAGAAGGCCAATATGATACACTGTGCCAATCTGCAGCGTAACCAACTCACTAAGCCTCTTGCTATCCCCAGAGGAGGGCTGCCATACTCTCACCCCATGCCCATTGGTGCAGCAGCCAGCAGCCAGAAAGGAGCCCTTAGGTCTAATGCAGTCCCTGGCTTCTCTGAAGCACTGCCCCCAGCTGTGCCCATCCTACTTCACCTCCACACCCAGGCTGTAGAAATGCACCCATTTTTAATTGCCCAGCTCCCCCAGGAACTCCTCTCTGACCACTTCAGCCTGAGAACCTACAGCACTATCCATCTGTGCCACCCGCTTCAGCAATTAATTACATGCCACCTTGAAGGCTTGCTGCATCATCAGCTAACCCACCCAGCCACTCAAGACCAATCTCTATCAGCCTGGATGCCCATGGTAGCCATCTATCCATCAGGACACAAGCCAATCACATCTTCCCTCTCCACTCAGCGATGATGTTGGCCAAAGTCAGAAAGCCTTGAGAATCCCAGTGTCTCCCATCCAATTCAAGCCACAACACCCCCTCCAACCTGGCAAGTCTGAGCTCTACAAAGGCCCAAAGCAATACTTCTAATGTTCTCTCTGCAACTTTGAGCAAAAGCCAATGGTATACTATATCACAAGAGATGAGGGACATCACCTCCCAAGGGTCTGCAGCAACTCAGAAACAACTTCATGCCACAGCACCTCCCTCTAGGCCCAGTGAGTCTTCACCTCTGCCAGACACCTGTGCTCACAGCTACTTTGTGCTTCTTCCTCGTGTGAATTCCCTAAGCCTCTAAAATCTGGAAATCCTTACCATTATATTAAGAAGGGCTTCCATAAAGACAGGACTAGTGAGTCAAGCAACAGGGGAATGAGCAGGGTGGGAAAAGAGATGAGTGGATGGCAGCCATCAGGATGGAGGCTGCGTGGTCTAACCTCCTGTCACCCCTCCTTGCTTATCTGGTGCCTTCCTCTCCATCCTGGTGCTGCCATCATCCCGGGGGACTTCACAGGTGTAAGGACAACCCTTTGATGCTTCAGCCTTATATCCCTTGATCATCTCCGTTCCATTGACTCTGACCCCTTCCAACCCTCATCTTATCTTTTCAACATCTTCAGTCTGAAAAGTCAATCCCCTGCTCTGATCTCTTATCTTTTTCCTCAATTTCCCTTAAAAAAAAAAAATCACTGGCACTTTCTGTCCCTGACAAGTTAATTTCTCTCCATTGATCAGCTCCCTCTGGCTTCACATCCTTCCCTTTCTGAGACCTCACAGTCCACCCCTTCAATCACTTCCTCACCACTCTCTGTGAGGCCTGTGTCCGTGACTTAAAAAGTCTGAACTGGCATCCATCAAACTACCTTGCTGAGGCTGAGAAACCCACAGCATCTTTTGATCTGGACTCCCCATGAATCTCTAAATTCAATCCTACCACCAAGTCCTCCCTCTCCATCCTCTTCAACAACCTTTCTTGATATTTTCTCTCTCCTTAAAACCCCTCCGCTACCACTTTCCCCTCAGTGGATCTTAGCCTCATCGCCTTCACAAAAACTTTGGAGGCCCTGGAACAAGCACTCCCTAAGCTTCCTCCCCATCACTGACCTGCCTCCACCTTAGCCTGGCCTTTCTCCTTCCCTCTGCTTCCCTCCTCCCATCCGAGGCAGACCCTTCCACCTGGGCTCTGGATTTCACCCCCTCTCATCTCCCCAGGGGCCACATTCCGTCCATCATTTTCCCCCTCTCCTCTCTCTTTGGTCCCTTTCTGCTGCCTCTTTTCCATTGGTATGCATCCTAAACATGCTCAAGTCTCTCCATTGTTTTGTTTTGTTCTGTTTAAGTCACAGTCTCACTCTGTTGCCCAGCTGAAATGCAGTGGCATGATCATAGCTCACTGCAGCCTCAAACTCCTGGGCTCCAGCAATCCTTCCACTTCAGCCTCCCAAGTAGCTGAGACTACAGCCACACTTGGCTAGTACTTTTTATCTTTTTAGAGACGGGGCTCTCACTGTGTTGCCCAGGCTGACCTCCAACTTTTGACCTCAAGCAATCCTCCTGCCTCAGTCTCCCAAGTGGCTAGGATTACAGGACTGAGCCACTGCACCCAGCTCAGCAATTAAAACACTGTAGTATAATAAACAATGTCTTTCCCTGTTGGCTTATAAGCTCCTTGAAGGTAGGACCCTATATAAATTCAATTTTATATATTTCAACAGTTCCTGGAACATGACAGACCCAGCTCTATTACACAGAGCATGCACTAAACCTATTGGAGCCACTGAGCAGACTGAACAGAAATGGAAAACAGCACCCGTTCACAAAGTATTGTCATTCTGCTTTGCACATGATCCCAAATCTGAACTTTCAATTCAACTCTTTTCTTGTTCAGGTCCACATACACTTGGTGTTCCTTTTCTTTCAACCACAAATCAGCTAAGCTGAATACTAAACATACTTTCTGAGCTGCCTGAACCTGCCTCATGCTTTTTTTCTGCCTCTGTGCCTCCCTCACAAACAGTCTCCACACCCTTGTCTTTGCCCCTCTGGCCAAAGGTGAGTGTTCATCCAAAACCAACTAAAACAGAGCCTCTGAAAAGGCATACCTGGCCCTCCCCAGTCAGAACCACCTCCCCTTCCTCACATTCCTTAGCACTTTGCCCGTGATCTGTCACAGCATCCCCACAACATATTAGGTTGGTGCAAAAGTAACTGTGGTTTTGGCCATTGAAAGTAATGGCAAAAACCGCAATAACTTTTGCACCAACCTAATATTTTTGCACTTAGTTGGTTGCATGAGCTTCTAGAGGACAAGCATGGGACCTGCTCTGGAAAGGCAGTAATAGTCACGTGGCACTGGGTTGAACGGAAAGCGGAGGTGAATCCACTCCAACGCACTCTTTACAACATCACTCCTCCACTCTCCACCTTCTCAAGCAGCTCCAGGAGGCCTCTAAAGAGGCCTTGAAGGAGAAGTTCTTCACCTCTTGAGCACAGGAAGACCTTCCAGTGAAAAATCTGTGCTATGAGGGGATACACCAAAGAACAGGAGCAACGAGATGCGATATTCCTCCACTGTTCTGTAAGGCCCTGAGAGGGAAAGCCACGATTTTTCCTCCTTTGCCTCTGTAGTATATGGCACAGTGCAGAATATGCCTCTGCTAGATATCACACTGTGTGCTCCGTAAATGTGGTTACTGAACAAGAATAATAATACAATCTTTCCGTAAGAAATCATGAAAATATGTGTGTGTATGTGTGCATATGTGTGCATGGAGAAACAGATTCCAATGAACTGACTTATGCAGTTACGGGCACCGACAAGTTCAAAATCCATAGGGCAGATAAGTCTGAAATTTGTAGGTAAGGTCAGGAAGCTGGAAGCTCAGACGGTAGTTGGTGCTGCAGTCTTGAGGCAGAATTCCTCAGGATACCACAGTTTCGGCTTAAGGTCTTCAACTGATTAGATGAGGCTCATCCAAATTTTCAAGAGTAACCCCCTTTACTTTAGGTGTTAATCACATCTATGAACCACTTTCACAACAATACCTAGATTTGTATTTGATGAAATAACTAGGTACTGCAGCAGCCTAACCAAGTTGATATGTAAAACTAACCCTCACAGCCTGGAAGATGAGATGATCAATGGAAACATCCAGAAGGATATAGGGATATGCTACCAACCTTGCCAGTCAGCAGTGAAGGGGTGTGAGGCCCTGCATCATGGTGAGCTACACAAGAGCACTATTTTTCCTGGCATATGGACCATCTGCTGAGTGCGACTTTAACCTGGAGCTTTCTACTAGCCATTGTCATCTAGCCTGATTGTGGCTAGACTGGGGAAAGACTTCCAAGTTTAAGAGAGAGCGAGGCATGTTCTCACATTGTAAGGACAGAAGAATGAATGTCCTGGTGTCTCCCTGTGCTTCCAGCAGTAAAAGGCGAGTCCTTGAGGACACTCAGATTCAGGTCACTATGGAGCTTCCACATCTGTAGTTATGGGAATTCATTCAATAAAATTTTATTAAGCATCTATTATGTGCCAGGCTCTACTCTAAGGGCCAGGTATACAACCATGAACAAAACTAACACAGTTCTTACCTCATGGAGGTTATATTGTAGCAGATCAGGTTTCACTCACCTGAAAAATGCATGCAATCATATGGACAGTCCAGCCACAACATATATCTCTTCGATGCAGCCCATTGGACCTTTTACTCATCTTGAAGGGCCAAAGTCACGTAGACCAACACAAGGCAAAAAGAGCCCTACTTTGAAAATGAGATGTTCACAAAGAAGACTCCGAAACACTAGAACAAAAAATGTATTTCAGAGGACCAATGTTAAATGCATAATATGTTTGCCATAATCTTGAGTAGTCAGTTAATCAAAGGGTGTTTATTAAGCATCTTCAATGTCTCAGAAAAAATAAAGTTCCCACGGTCTGCTTTCATTTTGGATACCTGTCAAAGCCTTGGACAACAACAGGCAAGCTGTTTCAGGTAGTGCTAAGACCCTTCCAAATTGTGGTTGTGGATGTCAGGGATGATTTCCGTTCACTCTCAGTCCCTTCTTCTCCTTCCTTTAGTCCTTCACTTTCACTTTTACACAGAAGGGAATAAGCAAAACCTAGGCCCCCTTTTATCCATTCCATAGGGGTATAGGGGCTTCCCAAGTAATTTACTCCGAAGAATCATGCTGCCCTTTGTGCCCTCTCTCGCTTGCGTGCTCTCTCTCTCTCTCTCTCTCTTCGTGTGTGTGTGTGTGTGTGTGTGTGTGTGTGTGTGTGTGTGTGTGTAATGTACGCATACACTCTATATCCCAGAAGTCCCAAATCCAGTGAGAAACCCAGATGCAGCCCTGGGATTCAACCACTGGCACTTGGTAGAGTGAGTCGACCTGTAGGATGTCAGGCCTCCGGGTAGGACCTTGGGGACTGGGGCCGAGGCTCCTTTCTCCCTCACCTGGGCCAGCAGAGGCACCTCAGCACCAAGACTCCCTCACCCTCTGAGATGCTCCCACCAGGCCTTGCAAGTGAACGAACTGGATAAAAGTCCCAGCCCTATGTGACTTTAGGAAGTTAAGGTCAATCCTCAGTGCTCTCATTTGTAAAAATGACAATAATCATGCCCTCTCAGGATCAGCCAAGGACTCAGTGTGACAATGTGGCACGACACTCAGCCCAACGCAAAGGGCCATAGCAATGACTCCATCAGTAGGGCTGCCTCATCATCATTCCTAAGTCATCCCCGTCACTATAGCTTAGTGCTGTATTAAAGGGCTGTCAGATATTTGGGGGGTAGAGGGTGAAGGGGTTGCTGTTGCTGGCTGTTTGTTTTTATATGACCCCTTCAACACTTGCAATCCATTAGAAGAGTTGTGATTAAGCAGATAAGTCAGGGAAGTGATTAATCCAGCAGTGCCCTTTCTTCTAGGGCTGCTAAAACAAGGAGCTCTTTACATACAAGCATCTCCACCTCTCCAGGGGCCTCCCATCCCACCTTTCCTCTGACCTCCAGGGAAAGTCTGGTGGCCATTTCATTAGTTCATGTGGCTAGTCACATGCGCATTGATCCTCCCGGTTCTATAAAGTTTCTGATCACAATCTAAAAAAAAGGAAAGGAAAATCTAAAAAATCTTAAAAAAAAAAAAAAAAAAAAAAAGGAAAGAAAAAAATGCAATTGAAAAATAAACTGAGCAAATAGCCCCTTATCTGCTACCATCATCAAACTTCAGGTCCAGCTTTTAGGCCTATGCCTATGAGCGAGCATCTCAGGGTCGCATCCCTCCTGCAGCCTGCTCACCAGACTCCTAAACATTCCAGTTGGGTCACATACACACCCACCCCACTGTGGAGCCAGTGGAAATTCACCAGCCCCATTCCTGCTCACTCTGGGTCACTGGCCCCTCCATCTGCATCAGCTTTTCTGACTAGGCAGCTCCTGTTTTCCAGGCAGTGTGCTGCGACCCCAGAGGGCAGACACCTCGGGACTCACCCTGTGGTCTCACTTTCCAGCACCGGGCCCCTTGGATGCTCTCCAGCCCCAGCAGGTGAGGAGTGACCCTTGACTCCTCCCTTAGCCGGGTCGGAGGAGGCTTCACTGCCATGGCCCCACACTGCCCATTTCTTCCACATCCCTGCCTCTCTCAGAGCCCTCCTGTATACCCACCTACTTATGGCATGTCACAGACTAACATGCCCATCATTCTGTCTGGCCACATGTTCCTATAGAAGAGGAAAGATGGGCAGAAAGAGCCCAGACTTTCACTGAAAAAGACCCCACAAGTCTCCCGAACCTCACTCCTGGCCATTCTTGTCAAACATTCATCGGAAAGAACCAGATTGCTGCTGCTACTGCTGCTGCTGAAATTAATGGAATCTGGCAGGAAAAGCTTTTGTTTTTCCAATCCAGGATTTTGCCAAGCAAACACAGGGATCTTGTTGAAAATGGCTGCTGTTGAGGAGTCGATTTCAGTGCGATATGGAAGCTCCCACCACACCACCCTAACCCATGCACACCACACACGCAGGCACTGAATCCTGTCCTCAGGGATGCTGGCGAATTTTTTTTAATGCAAATAAAATGTTAAACAGGAACCTTTCAGGATCCCTGCCATGGACAATAAGCAAGTGCCAATTCCCCTTCTCTCCAATGGCAGCGGCTCCAACCCGACATTTTGTGACTTGGAGATGCTGATTACAGGTTCAGCGGATTCGAGCCAGGGAACCTGGAGAAAATCCTGTTGCCTTGAAGGATTTCTATCCTCCGTATCCCAATGCCTATCAACCTGGCCTGAGGTTCTAGTGCCCAAATGGGTAGCCCTACTGGCACTAAAAGGATAGATAGACATGGATTGCATCAAAAGTGCACACTGATTTCCCAGGTGAAGAAAGAATCCTTTTTCCACATGCCTTGAATAGGTCAAAACTGCCATAGTCTCCTCCCCCTCGCTTTTCCACCTGGTTTCATCCCACAGATAGAGCCGAAAGAGGGATTGGGTTACGCCGCAGAATTGAAAGGTGGCGTTTGTGCCTCCACCTCACTCCACCACAATCTGTCCCCACCCCATTGTTTTAGGGGATCTTCAGAGTCACCCCTATGGAGGCTTTTGTTGAAACAGAAACTCTGCATGGCTTGAAAGGAACTGAATTAAGTAGGAGTGTGAACTGAACACAGCATTTGTTTTCCATCAGTATCATTTGAGAAAAAAGACAGAATCCAGTGAAGGGGAAATGGGAGGCCCTGGGTGCCATCTTTGGCACCTGTCAGTTCACAGGTGGCTTTGGAAATGTAGTTTTACCTTTAAATCCCTTGAAATAATCCCAGGCCTCACTGACCTCTAGGTACAGAAACAAAAGCGAATAGTCAATTAAATGCTGCTTCACCCGTCACCTAGCACGGCAGGTCCGGGCATCCTGATGAGACAGAAACAGCCTCCTAGGAGGAGACAGTGTCTTGAATGTCCCATTAGTCCTCACGTAGCATGGATTCACTAAATGTTTGTGGAAGGACGAAAGAAAAGAAGGGAGGGGAGGAATGTAAGAATAAAAAAGATAAAAAATATTTGGTGATTTGTCAAATGAAAATACTGGTAATTATCTCTCACTGAACACAGCTAAGGAGAATCCTGTAGCATCCACACTGTTGGAGCTCCCCGCTAGGTCCTCTCTACTTGGCCAGTGCTCTCATCCCCCAGCTGCTGTGAATATTGGCCCGCAGCTGCCTCCTTGCTCGAAGAACTTCCCTCAACAGAACAGCAGCCACCTCACCTCCAGTGTATACCCCCTCCCCAAAGGCAGTCCACAGCCAATACCTGACTGACATGAAGATGCAAAGGCAGCTCCCTTGCCTCAAAGTAGGCCCCACTCACTGGTGTTATCTATGTGCAGGCGCTCCCTATGGCCCAGGCTGAGGCAGGACTCTAGCTAAGATCATCCCAGCCCCCACGACCATCCACATCCTTGCTTAGGGCCTTCTCAACTCTACTCAGCCTCCCTCACCTGCCTTCTCCTAGGGTAGCCTCCAATTAGCCAGGTGTACCCTAATCCCGGTGGTAAGCTCTGCCTCATGGGAATCTGAACTAAGACAGAGAGGTCCAGTTAGGAGAGAGAAGGGGGCTCCCTTCTCCAGTTCAGTTTTCTCATGATAGGAAGGGCAGGCCTCACCCCTACATGGATTATTTCTAAATTATTTAATTTGGGGTATGATGGTGTGTGTCAGAATGATAGAACTGCACCTTTTCCCCCAGATTAGTGTTTATGCATCTATAAAAATGAACTGGCACCTCCATCTTGACTGACATATTTGGTGGAACCAACTAGCTCACATACTATTAAGAAAATTAAGAAATGGGAGGAGCATGTGAACAAGGGTGAGCTAGGAGGAACCCTCAATGAGTGTCCATGCTATGAGGAGCTGCACCTATTTCATCAAGGCTGCAAACAGCAAACAGATGGTACACTCAAATCAGCCTAATTTGATGAAGGTCTAACATAGGACCTTCATCATTTTTAAAGCGTGGGCAAGGTAAAGAGAAGTCACAAGGCATTGGTGTCATAGCCAAGGCTTGTAACAGAGGGGCTGTTACTATCCTCCACCTGAAGGGATGAAGGTAGAGGGGGTAGCTACAAGAAAAAAGGAGAGTCCTAGACACAGCCTTAGGGCATCCCTTAGGGAGAGAGCCAGGAAAAATCCCCCGATCTCACCCACTTTCTTCCCTCTGTCTTTCAGCAGGACTCCCCAGTGAGAAGCCAGAAGGCCCAAAAAGTCTCCTGAGTTGAGAGGAGAGTTGAAAAGCGTGGCGAGTGGATACACAGAAACAAACACAAGATAGCCAGCTTCTTTAATGTTTTATATTTTTAAAATATTTTTAATTAAAAAGTGTATTTTTTAATTACCCTATGATCTGTTCTCAAATCCAGAATGATCTCAAGCGCATTCTGTTATTTTCCAACATGTCAATATTCAACTCTTCAGACACCTGTAGATCTCCTTATGAGTTTATTGGGAAGAACCCAATAAATCAGTCCATTCTCAGGCACACACCAGTTCATTCAACATCATACGTATTTGCCATGCACCAGAGCAGGATTTGGGGATATAAAAATGAACAAGACAGATACATCTCTTAACCCCATGGAACTTAGGGCTTTCCTTCTCCTGTTCTACCTGGAACCTCCCTACCTGTGAAAAGTTAGATCTCAGTTTTCCTCATTATTCCCAGAGTCATTTTAGGACCCTGAATATCATCAGGGTTCTAAAATGGGATGTTGGAATCTGTGTGCAACGGGTAAGTTATGGGAGACAGACAAAGCCTAATGTGGAAGCTGTGCCCTCTGAAGAGGTTGAGGAGCAGGTATGTGAGTATCTTCTGGGGCTTGGAGGCACCATGGCCTCTGAGCGGCCAAAGGCAGTGTCAGCTCCTGCACCACCAGCTGGCGGCGTCTGAGAGGCCTGGTCACCCGGGTCCTTGTCTTCCTCCCTTACTAGACTGTCAGCACATTGAGGCTGCCTGGCACCATCTTTGCTAAAAGAATAAGTGAGTGGCTCAAGGCCCAGTCCTGTCATGAGATCTAAAGAGCCATGTCTGTGACACCGCTCCTGGCTCCTTGGGAGGAATTTGATAAACACTCATGCGATTATACTAACCTGAATTTTTTAAAAATACACTCAGGCCAGGTGTGGTGGCCTACACCTGAAATCCTAGCACTTTGGGAGGCTGAGGCCAGAATTCCAGACCAGCTGAGTTAGTATAGTGAGACCTCATCTTTACAAAACAATTTAAAAATTAGCCAAGCATGGTGGCACATACCTGTAATCCCAGCTACTCGAGAGGCTGAGGTTGGAGGATCACTTGCGCCCAGGAGATAGAGGCTGCAATGAATTATGAGCACACCACTGCACTCCATCCTGGGTGGCAGAGTGAGACCCTGTCTCAAAAAAAAATAAATACACAAAATAAGTAAAAATAAAACTAAAAAATACACTCAGGAGACAAATATACACAAAAAGAGCTCTAACACAATGGTAAGAGCTCCGGGGTACCATCGCAGCTGTGAAGCAAAGTTGAAGGCCCAAGGAAGGAGATGGTAGAACAGGCTGGGCCCCCTCTGGAGAGAGTTCCAGTGGGGAAAGGAGACATTTCATTTATTAGTAATTTAAGAGTGTGATGGGGCACACGGCATCTCCTCCCACACTTCCATCTTCAGGCTCCGTGAAAATTCAGGTTGCAGGAGAACACAGACAGCACATTCCACCAGTCAGGGGGCCCACCATAGTGACCACAACTCCAAACAACTCAGCCCCAACAGTATTGTGAAAACATCTGGGTGTCAGTGGAAAGAGCCCTGGTCTTTGTGGCAGACAGACCTGGCTTTTAATTCTGGCTCGGCCACTTGGCTGTCATTGATCTTGAGCAAACCCCCTTAGTCCCTCTGCATCTCAATATTCAGATCTCAAAAGACAGGTCTGATGCCTTCCTTGCAGGTTGTTGTGAGTAATTCACAAAATAATCCATGTGAACGTACCCAGCATGTGCCTTTGGCATAATAGGTGCTCAATAAATACCTACCCAAGCAGAGGAAAACCAAGACAGATAGCCAAGAAGGAAGTCTGAAAAACTCTCATGGCTCCAAGGCTCTAAGCACGGCCCTGGACCCAATCCTCAGCCCACTTCCTGTCTCAGGCTGTCTGTTTTGATTTGTTATTTTGATTTGTTCATTAAGATAAGGAACAAAAGGGGCCAGGCACAGTGGCTAACACCTGTAATCCCAGCACTTTGGGAGGCCAGGGCTGGTAGATCACTTGAGGTCAGGAGTTTGAGACCAGCCTGGCCAACTTGGTGAAACCCCATCTCTACTAAAAATACAAAAATTAGCCAGGCATGGTGGCACGTATGCCTGTAATCTCAGCTACTCAGGAGGCTGAGGCAGGAGGATTGCTTGAACCCAGGAAACAGAGGTGGCAGTGAGCCAAGATTGTGCCACTGCACTCCAGCCTGGGTGACAGAGAGAGACTCCGTCTCAAATAAGAAAAACGAAAAACAAAAAAAAGGCAGGCAACATAGATGTTTCCAACAATGTAAATATAGAACAACAGGGAACTTGGTGTCAGGACACCTGGGTTCCAGTTCCAAAGCTGCTGCTAATTAGTATGACCTTGCGCGAGTCACCTGACCTCTCTGGGCTTCAGTTTCCTCATCTCTGGAAGGGGTGGGAACCGGGGGGTCGGGCAGGGAAGAAAACTAGGGAAACAGATTAAGCCGGATGATCCATAGATCTTCCAGACCAAAAATTGTACATTGCTATAGCATCAATGAATAAATGGATGGGAAAACATTTGTTCATTCAGTCATTCTTTTGAATCAATCAAAATACGTATATATATAACTATAAATTGATTTCAAGTTTAAGGGAAACGTTGCAACTTTCATTTCACTACCACCTGTTCTCTTATGGTTGAACTCAAGAAATATAGTTTTGTGGCTGATAGTTCCTCTTTGGTAGCTCTTCAACCCCCAGGCAATTTTGTTCCTGCTCTCCCTTCCTTCCTTCCTGGGATCTACCTCCATGTCACCTGAGCAGTCAGTTCTGAGAAGCAACGAGGAGACAAGATTAAAATAAAATAAAATAAAATAAATCCCACAAGACCCGAGGGTTCTGGTTATGCAGCCCCGCCCACCTCTTTTTTCTATGAATTTCTCAGCTGAGCCTGCTGATCTTTCAAGTGATTCGGCGCCCGGCCCTCCTCGGCCATGCCTGTAATTGGAAGAACACAATGCCCATGCCTGAAGCAGAATCTCTTCGCTAAAAATACCCTGCATTCCTGAGTGACAACAAAAGCTCTCTCGTCAAGCCAAGCTAAAAACAGTAACCGGCAGCTTCAAATGGCACAGGCTACAAAGGTAGAGGGCCTGAAAACAGCATGCCACTCTAAGCCATCTGCCATCTTGGCCCGCCCCAGCTCCCTTCTTCCAACAGCGATGGACATCTTAGTGCCTGCCATTCATCGCCGAGCTTCTAAGGCAGTGGGCACCGGGCAGTTAGCTTAGCTCTTCGGACTGAAAGACCAAGATGGTCTGGTGCAGGGGAGGAGAGGGTGGGCGGCTTCATGCACCCACTGGCCCATGTGCTGTTAGTTCGAGATCTGGATATATTTTAAGAAGAAGTGGCAGGGGTAGGGGAGGCTCTCAGTGCAGCTAGGGAAAGCCATGCTGCCCTCAAGCAGAGAAGTCTGGGAGTTGAAGCAGTTTTGTAGTCAACATTCACCTCCTTAAGTAAAGCAAGAATTCATCCATGGTAGGTGACGAGAGACTGCTGGACTCACTCAAGGCACAACAGCTAAGTCTCACATCTTTCTGGAAGAGGCCAGGGATGTACTCAACTCTACACTTGTCTGCTAGCACAGTCTTACAACTTACTTCCTCCAGAAAACTGCTCTAGTCCACTCCCTCCCAGGACTGAGTTGCACTCTGCCTGTGTGGACCAATGGCTTTATCACACATATTGTAATTGCCTTCTCGCTTGTTTCCCTACTAAGTAGAACTCCTGGAAGGCAGGGACTATATCTTGCTCAACATTGCTGCATAGGGCATAACCAGGGCTTCATGCGTAGTCAGTACTCAGTAATATTTCTTGGATGAATAAAGAACTAAGTGAAGCCTTTCCCTTGACAGTGCCTCTATAATTTTATAGCTAAACAGTTCTATTAACCTGAATTTATCTGTTTTGTCTATGTCTTGGGACTAGAATCTTCTTGAGGACAGGCACTTGTCTTTATTTAATATATAGCCATATATAAACCTTAGGGCCCAAGGTTGTTTGTTGAGATTTCATGCATTGATTTGCAAGCCATCCTATAGACTCTAAATGGACATTTATTCAGTGTTAGAGGCAGAATATTATGGGGATGACTTTTATTTAACTCTAAGTCTGATGTCTCAAAGAATTGAGGAGGATTATACACACAGAGAGATTAGGAAAATTAAGTGAGGAAATTAGAGTAAAGAAAATATAGGAGAAAAAAATAGGATAAAGCCAAGGGTGAATTATAAATAAAATGATGCCCTAATAGGCACACTTTTAGACATGCACTGCAATTTGGTCCTGAGCTTCCAAGGAAAAAGAGAAAACATGAGCAATTACACAAATTGCAACATCAAAAGTAAAATAAATAAAGGAAGTTCTTTGAGTCTAGCATGGCAAACATGCATCTGGGGTCACAGTTCAGGTGAAAAGGAAGTGTGACAGGCTCAGCAAAACCTACTCCCGCGAATGAAAAACACAGGCCAAAATAGCCTGTCTTCACCACCATGAAACAGATAGGTGGTGCCATATTTCTGTTTGAAGCATGGCAGGTTACTATAAAAAAATGTTCAGTCACCCACCAACCTGAAAAGAGGGTTCAAAATGAAAGTCAAAGCTGATGAGGTCAGGCACGGTGGCTCACACCTATAATCCTAGCACTTTGGGAGGCCGAGGCAGGTAGATTGCCTGAGTTCAAGAGTTTAAGACCAGCCTGGGCAACATGGTGAAACCCCATCTCTACTAAAAAAAAAAAAAAAAAAAAAAAATAGCCAGGTATGGTGGCGGGTGCCTGTAGTTCCAGCTACTCAGGAGGCTGAGGCAGAGGAATCACTTGAACCCAGGAGGTGGAGGTTTCAGCGAGCCGAGATTGCACCACTGCACTCCAGCCTGGGTGACAGAGCAAGACTCCATCTCAGAAAAAAAAAAAAAGAAGAAGACAGTCAAAGCTGATTAAAGTTTCTCTGTACCCCTGTCAATTTTGTCATTGTGTTCCATCCATGGGTCCCCTTCGGCCTAGCACTGCCCAGGCCCTTCTGTCTCCATGGCCTGAGCAGATTCACTCCAGCAGGAAACAGAGGATGCTTTGTTGGGATGGGAATGGCCTGGTATGAAAGGCTCCCCAGAGTGTATGTTCCAAACGGTGTCCTCTCCTGCCCCTGACCTGACCCCATTGGCTCTGATTACCCATGAGTAGTTCCCCTGCCTAGCTCTTTGAAGCTTGAGTCCATTTGCTTTTTAAATGTCTTTCGGGTTTCTTCTCCACAATTTTGCCTTGACCTCCAACATTTCAGATCATCTGCTAGCCTTCCAGGATTCTGATTGCCCTAACTCAAAGTGTGTGTGTGTGTGTGTGTGTGTGTGTGTGTGTGTGTTCCTGACTCTTGAGCTAGCCTCAGCAGCCCTCACACCGCAGATTCCCCATCCTTTCAGGACCACCCTTGGTGATGACAGATCCTCCTTCTTGGTGGAATGCAAGCCTACTGGCAAATTGGAACCAACACGTTGTTCTGCAGGCTGAAAACAGTGCAAAAAAATATTTAACTAGAAATGAACAATTTCTTTAACCCTAAGAACCACCGGGGGCTGAGTGGTGCCTAGCAGAGTCCTTTAAAGGTTTGGGGGGGAAAAGAATTTTTTAAGAAAGAAAGGAGAATGGTACAAAACATAAGAAAAGCAGGAGAAAGGAGAAGAAAGTAAGGGTAGAGCCTTCTGCCAAATGCTAACTGATGTCAAGAGTCGGATCACCTAAGCAGTGGACTTCCAGGTGCTTATATGCAGCAGAATGAGCCACGATGGGAGACGGGGGAACCTGCTGAACCGTGAGAATTCTCAACCATTTAGTAGCATCAATACTTTATCTGATGTGTTGGGCACTTTTAGTGGACCTTTCCCAAAAGAGGTAGATAGATTTTACACATGGATTTTCTTTAAGGGACTTGAAGGGCACCTTTCTTTAAAGGGCACAACGTGGAGCCTGGATGCACGCCTCTATCACGGCACGTAAACGCTGCACGTGCGTCATGGCATGGATGCACGCCTCTATCACGGCAGGTAAACGCTGCTTTATAACTGAGGCCCCACCCCACTGTCAGCTGAGACCCTGAGGGATATCTGTGTCGTATTCCTCTTGCTTCCCAGCGATGAGCACAGTGCCAGGTGCAGGAGCTCCGCAGACCCGTATGGAACAAACAAAAGGTCCTCCACACAGCAGCCCCTTCCTTAACGCTGCTGCACAGAGGAGAGCATGTACAGACAAGGAAGGGGCTCAAGGGGCAGCAGCCTCTCTGGAACTCTCGAAGTAACAGGCTCCACCATACAAAAAAAGGTAGTGAACCCAAACCTTTCAAAGCTGCCCCCTGACACCAGTGCAGGGAAGGGCAGGGAGGGGAGGCCGTCCACACATGTCCCGTGGTCCAGCCTCGGCCCAGAGATGGGTCCTCAGTCAGAGTATGTGGACACCCAGAGTGTGCCACACCCTGTGCCAGGCAGGAAGAAGAAAGAAATGGAAGGTGCAGTCTCTGGTCTTGGACACACTGAAGCCTAGAGAGGGAGAGACTGGGCAGGTGGCAGTAGTAACAGACACCCTTCACGGAGCCCTCACTGACTCCAGACACCACCATGCCCACGTTCTACCATCATCAGCTCATTTAATCCTCACAACATCACTAAAGGGTAGATTGCATCTCCCCTTGACAGCGCTAGGAAACAGAGGCCCAGAGAGGTGATAAACTTCCCAGGTATCAGTGATGCAACCAATATTCTAAACTGCCTTTCTCAGGCTGAAGAGTCCAAGATCTAAGCCCCCAGCTCACTGTATGATCTTTCTCCATGCTATTCCCATCCCACCCCTAAGCCTGACTCTTCAGATTTCGCCTTCAAGCCTTTGCCAATGCTATTTGTCTCCTCTTAAAGATCTACCTGCCCTCTATCGAATCCTGAATCCTTTCACATCTGAAATGCCAGCCCAGACTCCGTTCTGAGCCCAGACTCCGTTCTGAGCCTTCCTTTTTATGGAATACCATCCAATGTAAATGGATTCTTTGTACTGCCTTGTGCTGCCTTGTAACTACTCTGAAATATATTTGAGTGTTGGTTGTCATTGCTATTTACCAAGTGTGTTCCTGGAGCCTGCCTGAAAACCTGGTCTGCGAGCTCCCTGTGAATTAGCATCTTTTCCAGGGCTTTTCTGGATCCAGCTCAGGCTCATGCCAATTATTAAATCTTTAGAAAGTTTGCAAGCCAGGTATTAAACCATTAGTAGCTTGAAATCAGACATGGTGAGAGAGTATTTACACTACAGAACTTGGCAATGGCTACAAACCGGGGCCTTTTCCCCCTGGGATGCTGGTTGTTAGACAGTTAGCAGAAAACCACTGCTTTTAACTCTTGCTCCCAGCTCACTGCCTGCCCAGTTTCTTATACCATAAAATGTGTTAAGCCTTGAGTGTCAGCATGCAATGAAGCAAATGGACAAGGGGCATTGTCAGAGGCATCAAGTGACTAGTGAGTAGGGGGGAGTAGCAGAAGTCCAGGAAGGTTTCCTAAAGAAATGCAATATTGAATTCATAATTAATCTTGCCCACTGACCCTTCACCCAACACTCTTTGAGATCTTACCATGTGCCAGACTCTTTACAAACATGATCACATCTAATCTTTCACTACACAGAGGAGAATGCTGCAGCTGGATATTTAATATCTTGCCCAAGGACACCAGGAAATCACCCACCAGAGGCCAAACTCAATCCCAGATATGTGGGGCTCCAAAGCTGGGATTCCTCCACCATACTCCCTGGACTACAGACCCATGACATTCCATGTTCCGGGTTCCCAACACCTGCTCTTGGCCAATGGCAGCCAGGGCAAAAGCAGCTGCGGGAAGCTGCAGCAGGGGAAGGAGGGTGGGAAGGAGCACAGCCACTCTGCTAGAGAACTGGGAAGAACAGAACTGTTTCTAGAAGCCCATGCCTGTCAGTAAGTTCCACACTGCCACTGCACTGATGGTGCACTGAGCCTCAGCACAAGGGGCAGCTGCACTGTTTCCTTCTGTGTGTGTAGTTTGTGGAGCTGGGAAGGGCGGGGAAAATTCCTCTTCCTCCGACATGCAAGTACAGAAAGAAAACAAGCCAAAGTTTCCTAGACTTGCCAGTGGGTGGAGAGAGTAAGAGCATATCCACAGAGGAGAATGTCTTCCAGAAAAGCACCCATGAACATCCCAATACAGCCATTCCCCCTGTGATGTTCATCCAACACCTCTCAGAGACCATGCTCAGGCACAGCCCATTTCCACCTGACTTCCCAGGCTGCAAAGACCTGGGGATAGAGGAGGAAGCTGAGGTACAGAAGAGCAAAGCCATCACATGCCTGCTATGAGGTGTAGAGCAGTGCACCAAATTGAGGGAGGTAAGGAGCAAGAGTTGAAAGCAGTGCCGAGAGGCTGAATGTCGCAACCAGCATTCCGAGGCTGGCAGTGGAGGTGGGGTGGATGGTAGGGGGGCGTGGGGGTGCATTCACAGTGGGAATGCCCTAGTTTGCCAGCATTGCTAATTTCTGTAGTGTAAATACTCCCTCCCCAAAGGTCTTTTTGCTCAGAGCAAACTACTAATGGTTTAATACCTGGCTTGCAAACTTCCTAAAGATTTAATCATTGGCACGAGCATGAGCTGGATCCAGAAAACCCCTGCAAAAGATGCTAATTCACAGGGAGCTCGCAGACCAGGTTTTCAGGCAGGCTCCAGGAATCCACATGGTGAACAGCAATGACAACAGCCAACAGCATAGCCCCTTCCAGGACAGAACTTTGGACTCTGCACTCAGCTAAGCTGCCATGAGGTCACCCAGCCTCCTCTGTACCCCGCTTCATCCTCTCCAACCTCGCAGCCTACCTGTCCGTAGCCTCATGTCCCTTGGCCTCCCTTCCATTACATCTGTCTCCTTGCTCCTCCCCATCAGTGTTTGAACATGCCTTGAGATCTTCCATTTTTATTAAACAAGCTTCTCTTGACCTTCTATCCCACTCCCAGGTCCTCCTCCTTCTCCTCACTTTCACAAGTAAACTTCCTGAAACCATTGTCTGCCCTTACTCAATCCCATTTATTCCCCATTTCCTACCTTTTGGCTCCTGCCTCACCATTCCCCTGAAGGCTCAGGGAAAAGGCTAGCAAGGACTTTCTGCAGATATGACAATCTCATAGTCATTTCAAGGACCAAATAGCAAAAAGCATAAACAAATGCTTGGATCATCAGCGTGGAAAATGGTGATTATCCAAGTCCTTCCAGAAGGAATGCTAGTCAAGTCAAAAAAGATACTTGGTCTTTTTTGCTCAGAAGGTCTTTAAATTGCCTGTGAGCAGGAGCATGCAGGATGGTGATACATTGAGAGTGAGATTAAAAACTCCACAACAGCAAGGGGAGGAATTTGAACTTGGGAGTGAAGGGAGAAAAGACACAGGGTTAAAACTTATTGATCCGGGTAGATCAAGAGAGAAAGAAAAAGGGATTCTTGGTGGAATGGCAGCACCAATATCTCCAAGAAACTGTTTTTGGACCCCCAGAGATATTTAAGTGGGTGACTGTGAAGTATGCAATGTCAGCCCTCTCTTGTGTCTCTCCCATGAGACCCTCAGTACATGCCATGAGGCTCACTAATGCATTAGTATGAGGGGGTTGAGGGAGGGGACACTCGAAGAGAAAAATAAGGGACAGCTGACATCTGGGTTACACCAGCTACAGCAGGGAGGAATGACAAGTGAATTCAGCAAAAATGTTTTATTTCCACATCTATTGTCAAGTCTAATTATTGGTTGAAATTAGAGGTTCTGCCCTGATCATGGCCATGAATAAATAAAAATATGTTTGAATTTCAGCAGATGTCGTTGAATTTCACACATATTTCTCTTTCCAGAAATGAAAAGAAAGAGCCAGCTAGCCCTCTCGTACACCAACATCCGCACTTTAGGTACAGAAACTTGCTCTGGAAATGATTTAACTGACCAAATAAATATCAGTTAAATCAGAATTCCTGAATTTCCTCCGGGCTCTGGAAGATGCATGCATTGGTATTGAATCCAAACTCAGCAAGATAATGTCAGTTTGTGGGAGTAGTTTTCCTTGGCACACTACACATGTGCAATACTCACATAGTCAAGCATTTAATCACATATAGCAGGAGGAAACTCTGGGCCAGGGAAGGCAAGTGGCATTGAAATAAATACAAGATGAATAAGATGTGGCTTTTGTTCTTGAGAAGTTCATGAGTTGATGCCCATCCACATTTTGGAAGCTTTAATTCCATGTGTGACGAGATAATGTTGACATCTAAGTTGAGAATAAGGATGACTCCGTTCCTTTTCCTATAATCTACCCTAAAGTTTTACTTGACAAAAGCAGTACAGCAGTATCTCCAGCCCTGACCCTCCTCTTCCCGCCTGCCAATCCATCTCTGCTTGTACCGTGCCACCCTGGTGCTTTTGCTGCCACTCTTTGCCAGCCTCTACCATTTGAGACCGGGTTATAGGTGCTGTGTTACTATTTCTCCTGCCTTCCCTACTCACACTCTTCAGCAGCTGTGCATGCGCAGTGCTGCCTGCATAGTGATGGTAAGTTTCAACAGCACCAGGAGCAGACCATCGGTTCTGCTGATAAAATTGCTTAAAAATCTACATGTAATGATTCAACAGAACCAGATTCCCAACTACATCATAGGTGGGACTTTTTCTATACTGGGGGCTGTGCCTAATTAACCACTTCCTGCCTACCAATTCACCAAAAGGCACAACTCCCCTATGGCCAAGCCCTGCTAAGGCTTTTGAAGCAGAAGAATGCAAAAGATTCAAAAACCAAATTGCTAAGAGTGATTATGAGAGATCATGCAGCCCAGCTTCCTGCCCTCAGCTACATCATTCAAAGTGGGCCTCCCTTTTAGTGGAAAGACAAGAATCTTCCTTGTCAAGGATGATCCTAAGGAGGACAATTAACCCATATTTGGCCCTGCATCTTAGACAGGAATAGAAACAGAAATGAAGATAAAAGATATATAGAATAAAAATAATTCTTTGCACGAACATTTTTGGGCACATACTTGGTTTGGTGCTTGGTACTGTGATATATTCTGTCATTTAATCCCTAGGGTGAAATTACAAAATAGGTGCTATGATTCTACCTATTTCACAGATTTAAAAACTGAGGCACTGAAAGATTAAAGCCAAAGATGTTTAAACAGTAAGTGGCAGAGCGAACACTTGATCCATGTCCAGAGCCTCTTTACCATCTGTATTCCTCTCCTAGGCCTACCAGACAGGTCTGAACTGCACATCCACCCTGACCAAAAAATTATTCCAATGTGTCAATCAAACCAGAAGCTAGTCACTCAAGGTCTGACACATTTAACAAATGTTCCACATGCACGGACTTCCATCTCATCTGCTTGTTTAGTTTACTTGTCGGGGTTTGATCAATCCATCAACAAGTTGTACTGATCTGTTGCTCTCAGTACTGCATGGGGAGATGTAGCCACAATCAACCCGCCCCAAGAGCCATGCTCTCATCTCACGTCTCACTCATCAACTCCCATGTGCATGGCCCTAGTTGGCTGTTTGTCTTTCTGTGTATTTAATTATTCCAATCAGGTCTCTACAAGGAAGTTTTTAAGCTGTACAAGGCAAAGACCACATTTCTGCCTTTCTTTGTTTCCCTCTGTTACTCCCAGACTGCAAACAGGTGATGCTCAATAAGTATGCACAAAACTACTGAATCTCCATATGACCCCAAATCCCAGTGAATTCAGGAGTTGAGTATAGGCATGAGGTAACATCAGACAATTAGATGGGAAAAACAAAAACACTAGAATGATGTATATCGGTATCACATATACCCAAAAAAGTCCACTTGGACCTCCTTTTTCCTCTGTATCCAGTTGTTTGAGCAGTATGGAATTATGGCCCTTTGCCCCCACACATGCTATAAATCCCTTTGCCTCCCCAGAATATAATGTATTTGGCTGCAAAATAAAGATCAAGGTCAATCCAGCTTTGCTCTGGGTCTGTAATTCCCAGGAGGGCAGGAAGCAATATTTCCAGGCAAAACTACAGAGCCCTCAAAACACGAGGTCTATAGATCCTTTGCATAGTGCTTGTTTGTGTCGAGAAAATTCCAGCCCAATGAGAAACCAGATGGGTGGATGCACCAAATATTGAAGACAGGCCTCAAGGCAAAGCAGACACACACTCTCTCTGGTGTGCACTAAACTCAGGAGTGATCCTCCAGCCGTTACAAGCAGAGAAATGTCCCACCAGAGTTTTGCAAATAGCAAACTCTTAGTCCGATGATTGTTTCTATCATTTGCCATATTTTCTGTCCAAAAGCCTCTCTCGTTCCTACATGGTTAGCAGCTTTTATAGCCCACGCTAAGTGTCCATCCCTTTTAATTTTCATTGTTGCATCTGTTTTGCCATTTCTCTGCAGCAGGTTGTATTACAACGGAAGGATTAATGAGGAAATGGATGCAAACATTTTTATTTCAAATAGCAGCTCTCAGACAAGATCTGGAAAACGGAATCAAGCCATATGATTGTAAAAGAAAAAACCCCGCCATCCAACTATTGGGCATTTTGCCATTATTTGTGAATAGCATGTAAATACAAACAACTTAACTGGGGTGGGGGAGAGATGTACATTTTTCATTTGTGTCTGGCTAATCATTTTTTTATTATTAATTTGGTCCCTTTTATTTCACATAAATGTCATCTCAAGCAGCAAACATCAACAAATAAGATCGTTTATCTTGCTGGGGAAAGCAAAACATTGCATTGCCATTCAGAGAAGGCAGCTGACGTCCCTACCGCACCACTAATAAAGAAGGCCTTCAGTACGAAAAATAATCATTTTCTATTACTTTCCACCATGCCTCATCCATAAACACAGGGCCACTGGTAATTACATTTAGCCAAGAAGCATGCTCTGTGTATTACAATTTCCTGAGATGAAAAAAAGAAAAAAGAAAAAAGAAAAAACCCTAAAGAACACCCCAGACTCAGGGCTGAGATGAAGAGCAGGAGAGAAACCCAGATTTCCCCTTGCTCAGGTGCCTCTGTGTGCTATTAAAGGGCAGAGTACTGGGAAAGAGGGAAAGGAAGGCAGCGTTTCCATGAGATTTTCTCTTTCGTCTTCTTGGCCTGGGTAAAAAGAAAGGGAAAGGAGCCACGGATGTTCAGGAGAGAGCAGAGACTCAGAGCACATGGGGACCTGGAGCCCGGGCCTCGAGGATGACACTGGTCTTGCTGCTGCCACAACCATGCCCAAGCCGCCATCAGTGTGCACGCGGACGCAGACACACAAGACAGCCATGTCCACATGCATGTGCACATGAGCCTCTTGTGAGCAGGGAGGTGGCATGGCTACGCTGATAAATCCGCCGCAAGCCCACAGACTCCACGCTTCCCTGTCGCCCAAGCATTTGGCTGGCCTGCCCGCGCTGCCTCCTCTGCCAAGCAAGGCACTGACTCCACAGGAGAACCGTCCTGTCGATCTCTGCAGGAATATAAGACCTTTTTTTTCCAAGTAAAATGTTCCCCAACTCTGCAAGGGAGGTTGGCAGTACATCTCCAACTCTGGCCTGTCTTTTTAATACCCCTACAATAGCTCGGTTGGACTGAGACCAGCTGTTGGTACATTACCATTTGTAAATGCTTAAAACAGCTACTCCTTGTTTTCTTGGCAACACTGACTGTGGAAAAAAAAAAAAAAAAAGCTAGCTCCAGCCACTTCCATTCAAACATTAAGAACCACTGACTGCCAGCTTTGGCATGCACCAGCCATTGTTTGCACAGCTCCCTTCAACAAGTTTCTTGTCACCCCACTATTCCTCCCCAAACCCCCCTCCCTACTAAAAGAAGGAGAAAGAAAATCAGCAGAGAGCAGTCCAGTCCCCTTCCCCTTCGTCCTAACTCTAGCTCTCACCACCCAGGTAGTCAGCCCTCATCTGAAAGAAGACAGGGGAGCCAAAGTGAACTCTCTTTGTTTGGTCTTGTCTTTTATTTGTTTCTGTACCCTCCCGTCCCCAGGGCAGTCATCATCTTACAGGCCCCCACTGAAGATCAGCATCTCCTGATGTCCTTGGGAAGTGATTCCCAGGGTGATCTCCTCCTCCTTTCCCGCCTTGTGACTGCACCTTGCCCGGAACTAGCATAGGGTCCCAGCGAGGGAGACAATTTAGGGGTGACAAGGAGATGGCCAAAGTCCAAGTCTCCCCTCCAGATGGGGCCGCCCTGAAAAGAAACTATTGTTCCTGGTGCATCCCTCACCTCACCAAAGCCCTCAGGTTTTCATTTGCAACCAGAGTCAGGTTCCCAAAGTCAATACTTGTCTATGCAAAATAGAAGAAGAATTGCATGAAGAATGTGGGAGGCTCTTTCCTTCCCCCAGCCAGGCCCCCACTTGAGTGGAGGGGCAGCGTCCAGGGCCACATGCCTATCCAGCTCCCGTGCTCCACATGCCTCAAGCAGTAGCAGCCCAGGAGAACAGGCGCTGAGGTGCCCCGCATGGCCGCAGCAGGGACAATAGGCTTCGTGTGCCATGTCTTTGTGCCCTTCTGTTCAATGACTTCCCCTCTCCAACGGCAGTGGTGGCTGCATCTGTCCTTGCTCCTTTAGTGGGGTTTCTGGGCACAAGAGGGAGGGTCTGTCAGTGTCATGCATGCTCTTGGAGATCAGTGAATTCAAGTAGCCAAATGTCGCAGCAGGATTGAAATTCCACACACAAGCTCCAGGGGGAAGGAGAGTGCCCAAAATGGGGCCCAGGAGGGCCAGCAGTTGGACAGACAACTCAGCCTGAGATTAAAAACTCCCATGCTGGTTTGATGGAAATATGATAGAGTCAGTTTCTCACACTGAGGTTAGGAACCCCGAACAGATAAGGCAAACCAACAGATAACCCAGACAGACTAGACAACTCATTTAGGAGCAGGGCACACAGGAAGGAGTGATGGACAATGAGCCTGGGTCCTGCCTCTTGCCAGCTCAGCCACCAGAAACATCTATGTCTTGTGTCAAGGTCTAAATCACCTCATCTGTAAAAATCCGGAGGTTGAGTCAGATAATTGCCTAGGTCCCTCCACTTCTAGAATTCTATGTCATTGTCTTCCTAATTTTCTTTAACTCCTGCTAATAAGAATGCATGTATGTCCCACTCTAAAAATACTCAAGGTACACAAACTCAAACACTAAATTTGAAGTTTCCTTTAAAAAGTAAACTCTCTTAGTACATTAGATATCAGATTTACAAAAACCAACATAGGCTCAACTTTTCAGGAAAAGATAGTAAAGTCCTTTGAACTGAAGCTTTCAATTTCCAGGCCTGGTGCACAATAGGCTCATTATCAATAATATGTGTTGAATGGGACAAATTTGATATGCAAAGTGGAGTCCCCAGGCAGGCTGCACAGGTGACTTAAGAAAACAGAAGTGATGGTGATAGGTCAGTCTGGGACTAAAAATTGGCCACAGGCAATTGAAAGGCAATTACAATACAAATGAAAACCTTAAACCTATGGGTTTTATAAAACCTTACAATGTGCTTATTATTACTAAGACAGAAAATGCCATAAGATTCCCTCAAACATGAGTCGGTCTGGCATATGGATACAACTCCCTCCAGCAACCCTGATACAGATAAAGTCTCAGCAGAGCTTTGTCTGGGATACCCTGATTAACTCTCTACATCCTCTTCATGGTTGTTGAACTGTCTTCCCTACTGGGCTGAAAGCTCTTTGTGGGCTGGTGCTGTGTCCAGCTTGTCCATATTGTGTTCTCAAAGACTTGCACAAAAGGCGCTCTAGCAATAGTTGGTTGGTACTAAGGTACTTTGAGAGAAAAAGATGCAAGAGCTGACTCTCTGCCCTCAGATCCCTTCCTCTCATTGTGTCTAAAGGCCTTGATGACTTTACTTGTAACATCTATGGAGATGGTTTAAAAAAATGACAAAGATACCTTCTGACACCAGAGAAAACAAGCAATTCCACAGTCATTAAGAGCCAGAGGTGAACTGAAGGACCAGGCCAGGCAGGGTCTCTGACCTCAGCTCTGACATATGGCAGCCAGCCACTGATCCCTCAGCTGGTTAGATCTCAGCTCCACAGAGCCATAGAGGAGACCTAAGGGAGTTGACTTTGCTGCATCCAAAATCCCTGCTGAGTCCCCCAATATCTGCCATCAGTGACGAAGAGGCTGCGTGAAAGAGGACAGGTGAGTTAGCGGCATCCCTCCTGGATGTAGAAGGAAGACCTGCAAAGCCTTCAAGCCGCAGTGGTGAGTCAGCTATAAACACAAGACAGCCAGCCCCGCTGGGATACAAACAGCAGCAAGAACAGTAATATGGGCACTGTGTGCGAAGCAAAGCTCTAAGCACTTCATCCATCTCATCCTCATCACAGCCCTGAGAGGGAGGTATGGTAACAACCCACATTGCACAGATGAGGAAACTGAGTGTCTTTGTTCATTTGCCATAAAGGAATACCTGAGGCTGGGCAATTTATAAAGCGAAAGAGTTTTTTGGCTCATGGTTCTGCTGGCTGGAAGACTGGGCATCTGGTGAAAGCCTCAGGCTGCTTCCACTCATGGGGAGAGTGAAGGAGAGCCAGCATGTGCGGAGATCCCATGGCAAGAGAGGAAGCAATAGAGAGTGGAAAGGTGCCAGTTGCTTTTTAACAACCAGCTCTCCAGGGAACGACTGGAGTGAGAACTCCCTCCCTCGAGGACAGCACCAGGCCATTCATGAGGAATCCGCCCCCATGACCCAAACGCCTCCCACCAGGCCCTACCTCCAACATTGAGGATCAGACTTCAACATGAGGTTCAGGGGCACAAACATTCAAACTACAGCACTGAGACACACAGAGATTAGTAACCTGCCCACAATTAGACAGCCAGTAAATAACTGAGTGGATTCAAATCCCAGCAGCCTCCACTCTTAACCGCGCTGTCTTCCTGGAAGGTCACCAGCCGAGCTCAGCACCTGTGAACAGTAGCAGCACTGAAGGGCTTGTTCACACCACACAGAGCCCTGTAGTGTCTAAGGAAGTGAAATAGAGGCCTCAGGAAAACGCCCCAAATTGTCAACTCAGTGCACCTGTCCTGGTGAGGTCTACTGTCATCAATAGCAATCTATTCAGTCAGCACGGAACTAAGAGGAAACCCCTCCAAGTTAGTACATAGGTCCATAATGCCACCAGTTTCTTGGACACACAGGACATATGCAATCTACAAATCCCCACTCCGTCAAGTCCTCAGCTAGTGAGGAGAAATGCAATACCATCTTCTTTATTTTGCCTATAAAATCCTCCACCAGGTCAATGTCACCATATAGTCTCAAATCTCCATTGAAGGCAGCATAGTATAATGGCTAGGAGGATGGAGTCAGGAGTCAGACCACCTTGGTTCAAATCCTGGCTTTACCATTACTAGCCGTGTGGCCTTGGGCAAGCTTCTTCACCTCTCTGTGTCTCAGTTTCCTCACCTACAGAATGGGAATAATAATAGCACCAACCTCCTGAGGATGTTGTGAGTATGAACCCACAACCTTCTCCTGCAAACACTGCTATGTTCTTCTGTGCCCAATTTGTTGCCACACAGGCTTCTGTTTTTAATGTTACTGCTGCTGTCATTGCAGCAAACCCCCACTATTAAGAATTACATTCCTGACTCCAGAGCAGTATAACATCATGGGAAGTTTTGGAATCCAGGTAGAACCCAGTTTAAACTCCAGTCCAGCAATGTGAGATCTGGACCCATTATTCAGCCCTCTAGGCAGTAAAACATATGACCCTGAGCACAGGCTCCAAAGTCTCCTGCCTGGGTTTAAAATCCCTGCACCAGCACCACTAACTGTGTGACTTTGAGCATGTCACTTAAAAGCACTCTGCTTCAGTGTCCTCACCTATGAAATGGGGATGATGTTAAAAATGTACTGTGGGGTAGTTGTGAGAACTGAGTGAGAATATACCCGTACCTGGACACCCGCAAGTGGGAAGTGAGTGTCAGCTCTCCTCGTTTGAAACCCAAGGCATTTCCTTGTCTGTAGAATGGAGATGGGGTGGCCTCCTAGGGGAGGGAGAGTGGAGAGCCAGGTAGGGGCATCTGTGTGAGGCTCTGGGCAAAGACCTGGTGACAGTCAGCCCTTGATAAACCACAGTCTCCTCCTGCCTTCCACGCCTTCCTATGGTGGAGCCCAGGTCAGAAAGGCTTCAGTTCACCTCTGCCCTCCACAGGCCTCGTAACCATCATGCAAGCCTCCGACCACCCCACCTCCTCCACAGTCTGCCAAGATTCATCTAAAGACATCTTGGCCCTTCCCAAACCACAGACCTGGAGGCTCCTCGGTCCCTCACCCCGCTTCCTCCTGGTCGCATGCCCTTGACCTCCCAGACCACAGATACTCGAGAAAAAACATCAAACCTTCATGATTTTCTTTACTATGTGCCGAACACCATGCTGAGATTTATATTTTTATATGGATTAATTCCCCTGTCTTAGTTCAGTCTTCATAACAAAATACCACAGACTGGGCAGCTTCAACAAAAGATATTTATTTCTCATCGTTCTAGAGGCTGGGAAGTCCAAGATCAAGGTGCTAGTTGACTCAGTTTCCCATGAGGGCTGTCTTTCTGGCTTGCAGACAGTCACCTTCTCACTATGTCCTCAGATGGCCTTTCCCTGTGTGTGTGTGCATGCAGGGAAGGGTAGGGGTGGGGGTAGAGAGGAGTGTTCTGGTGTCTCTTCTTATAAGGACACTAATGCCATCAGATCAGGGCCCCACCCATAAGACTGCATTTCACCTTAATTCCTTCTTTAGGGCCCGTCTGCAAATACAGTCATACTGAAGGTTTGGACTTCGACAGATGAATCTGGGGTGGAGGACACAAATATTTAGTCCATAATACCTCCCAATTAATTCTTCGAAGTGGGTATAGAGTTTACTGGTGAGGATATGAAATTCTTGCCCCAGAGCACACAACCAGCAAATGGGCAGTTATTCCAAAGGTCTACTTTCAAGGGAAGGGCCTCACACAGGTCATGTTGCCTGGGCACAGACCTCCCAAAGAGCCCTCCCAGGGCTGTGGAGATCCAAGATAAAGGGGGCTTCTGGTGGGATGGGAGGGCCCCAAGGAAACGCCCCTCTCACCTCAGACTTTCAGGAAGGTTGCAGATGACTCCATGAAAGCCTGTTTTAATTTTGAAAATATCCTGTCACATTCCATCACCAGTGAACCAGGTAGACCTAGTCCCCATTCCGGGGGTACTTTCAGTGTAGTGGAGGGTCACAGACAAAAAGACAAACACAATATAGTGCAGACGGCGGGGGTGGGCGGCACTCAGCGGGACACGCAACCCAGCTTGGAGGCTCTGTGGGGCAAGAAGGAGGAGATTTCGCTCTTACACGGGAGGCTTCGCTTACGCACTGGCAAAGGCTGAGTGCCGATCTAACCCACGAAGACAAACAAAACTGGCCAATCCGTTATTCGATTGATTTGACCATGATAACAGAGGTTAAGAGTACCGAGTCCTGCCTTCCACCAAAATGGCCGCAACTCAATCCATTTTGCCAGACCGTCATTATCTACCAGGGGCAAAGCCCCATGCTGAGCACCGGGCAAGCAGTTAGGGATACTGAAAGGAGAGGCCCTCCCCACAAGAAAATGGCTCGAACGGGTGTCCAGCACAGCGATGAAAATGGCCCATACCTTTGGTGCCCTTTGATGGCTGAACTCTGAGATGAAAACCAAACTCAAACCTCAGGCTTGACCTTGGTTTGGCCTTTCGAAGGTCAGCAACCCCTCCTGCCCTCCCAGTGTGAGCTGGAGAGGTGAGAGGAACAGACAGAAGGTTTTATTATACCACCCAGGCCACGCCTGCCAAGTTCTCCCCACAACCGCTTCAAAAAAAAAAGATGGAGTGAAAGGGAATTGGAAAAATGGAACCCCCTACATCCCAGAAATATTACTTTCATGAGCTGTATGAATTATTTAACAGACAGCTGAAAAGACCAAACTCAACAGAAGAATACAAAAAACCAGCTCGCCGTACAGACACCTTCCCCAAAGCCCATGACAATGAAACGTATTTTATGCCACAGATCAACATGCCAGAGAAGGAGGCTTCAGAGACAGATGCCCACAGGGATCATTAGCCCCTTATCTCTCAACCCTTTGCCACCAGCATCCAGATCTCTGAGCCTGGGCAACCCAGGGGGAGAAAAGCTGAAAAGTGTGTATATTGTAAGTGTTGGTTAAACAACCCCACCGTATTCTTATTTGCTGGAGGTTTTAGGGAGCAGATGTAGGACTGGCAGGGCTTGGAGCTGGCGATATTGTTCTAGCTCAATCAGAGCCAACACGGAAGGAAAAAAAGCCACACACACACAAACACAAAAAAGCGGCATTTGGTGTGTGCGCCTGGGTGTGCACACTCGCCTCTCTGCCATTCCCTCGTCCAAGGTTCCTTGGAGTCGAGCTGACCGATGCAAAACCAGTCTGGGGCCCAGCCAAGAAAAACACAACTTCTCACAGAAGCTGCACGAGGGTGTCTCTCCATGCAGCTCAGCTCGCTGCAAGTCTCCCCTCCTGCAGGCGCGAGGGGGCTGGGGCGGCGACTCGCCCACTGCAGGCTTGGTGCTATCGGTTGCTAGAGAAAGGGCAAACAAATGGAGAACCAACTATAAAGGCGGCCAGCAGCAGCGAGGCAGTGCTGCAGCTGCCAAGCAATAACTTAGATAGTTACAGCTGCCATCACCTAGTTCATGCAAGCTTTTTAATATCTTTTGGCAGCTCTCGGTGTCACAGCACAAAGGGAGAGTTGGCACTTCGCAGCACACTTTGTTTGACATAACTGTAGGCAGGACCCAGCTGATACCTTCAGTAATGTGGATGGGTTTGCTCTTAAGGTGCGTTTCAGCAGATCAAATGGGGGTTTCTCCCCACCGCTGCCTCTCTCTCCTCCTGCCCGCCTCCTGCTCTCATTCAGGGCACACAACACCCCTAAATCACATGTTGGGAACTAGATCAGATAAATGGGGGGACTCGGCAGGTGCAACATAAGGTTGGCCCCATAAACACCCCGCTAAGGAGGAGAGGAAAGCAACGCACAGAGGACAGGGAGCAAAGAAAAGAAGGAGCGAGGAGGAAAGAAAAATACTGTGCTCCAGGACTTTTCCCAAGCCTCACCAGGAGATGCGGTGTCTGCTCTCCCACTCCTCCACACAGAATTTTAAATAAATCAGAATCCCACCATCTTGCTTCCTGCTTGTTTAAAGTGATTCGTTGCTTGGCCACACACCCTCTTCCCAGTCCCACAAGAACCCAGCCTGTTCCAGGTATCTCTCTGCCCAGTTGTGACGGTTCCGAAGGCCAAATGCTAAGAAAGCAGTTTGCAGCAGCACTGCCCAAGCCCTACGAGTTGTCATGACAATTTCCTGTGATCCCTCCGCCAAGCCAGGCGTCCTTGTTTGGTGGATCCAGGCGCCTTGCTGGGGCTGGAAATGGTGTTCCCTAAGACCCCACGGCACAGATGGGCATGAAGAGAAGATGTGGGCAGAAGAGGAGTAGAACAGGAGCCCCGAGACAGGAGAGGGAGAGAGGTGGGCAGACGCTCTGCCCAGGCTGAGCTGCGGGTGGCGGAAACACTGACACGAGGAAGGATAATCATCACTGCTCTGGCCGCAGCACCCAGTCCTTTCACCCTGCGGCGCATTTCTTTTCGTTTTTCTTTTCCAGCCACATTAAGGAATAATTGACAAATATAAATTATATATTTTCAAGGTGTACAATGTAATAATTTGATAAATATATCCATTGTATAATTATTATACAATTAATCAATACACCTGTCACTGCACATAGTTACCGTGTGTGTGTGTGTGTGTGTGTGTGTGTGTGTGTGTGTGTGTGTCTGGTGAGGGCGCTTAATATCTACTATTTTAGCAAATTTCTTTTTTTTAACTTTTATTTTAAGTTCAGGGGTACACGTACAGGATGTACAGGTTTGTTACATAGGTAAACATGTATATCATGGGGGTTTGTTATACAGATTATTTCATCGCCCAGGTATTAAGCCTAGTATCCATTAGTTATTTTTCCTGATCCTCTCCCTCCTCCCTCCCTCCATTCTCCAGTGGGCCCCATTGTGTGTTGTTCTCCTCGTGGTGTCCATGTGTTCTCATCATTTAGCTCCCACTTACAAGTGAGAACATACAGCGTTTGGTTTTCTGCTCCTGCATCAGTTTGCTGAGGATAATGGCCTCCAGCTCCATCCATGTTCCCTCAAAGGATATGATCTTGTTCCTTTTTGTGGCTGCATAGTATTTCATAGTGTATCTGTACCACATTTTCTTTATCCAGTCTACCACTGATGGACATTTAGGTTGATTCCATGTGTTGGCTATTGAGAATAGTGTTGCAATAAACACACACATGCATGTATCTTTATAACAATGATTTATATTCCTTGGGTATATGCCCAGTCATGGGATCACTGGGTCAAATGGTATTTCTGTCTTTAGGTCTTTGAGGAAGTGCCACACTATCTTCCACAATGATTGAACTAATCTACACTCCCACCAAGAGTGTGAAAGCGTTCCTTTTTCTCCACAACCTCACCAGTATCGGTTATTTTTTGACTTTGTAATAACAGACATTGTAACTGGTGTGAGACAGGACCTCACTGTGGTTTTGGCATTTCCTTCGTGCATCCCTCCAAGCAGTTGCTCCAGTTGCGCAGGATACCCTTGGAGGAAGGCACCAGGAAGACAGGGAGAGGAGGAGCCACAGGGTTATCAAAGATGACAATGGTGTACATGTTTGCTAGAGCTGCCATAACAAAATACCACAAACTGGGAGGTATTTATTGTCTCACAGTTCTGGAGGCTGGAAGTCCACGATCATGGTGTCAGCAGCATGAGTTCCTGCTGGGGGCGGAGGCGGAATCTGTTCCAGGCCTCTCCCTGAGCTTCTGTTTTGCTGACGATCTTTGGCATTCTTGGCTTGTAGTCACATCACTTCAATCTCTGCTTTCATCTTCACATGGCACCCTCCCTATGTGTCTGTCTCCAATTTTCCCCTTTTTATAAGGATATGGATCATATTGGATCAGGGGCCTACCCTCCAATGTGACCTCATCTTAACTAATTATATCTGTAATAAATCTATTTCCAAATAAGGTCACATTAAAGGTACTGGGGATTAGGACTTCATCATACAAATTTGGGAGAGACAGAATTCAACCTATAACAATTGAAGACCTACGTGTACCAGGCCTTTAACAGTCCTTTAACACCTGTAAGGCGGTCTCATTCCCATTTCCCAGAGAATGAAAGCAGGGCTCAGAAAGGTCAAGGGTCTTGCCTGAAGTTAGACAACAATAGGACCATCTGAACACAACCACCCACCCTTGCTGAGAACCTGGGAGTTGGCCACTGCCACACTTCTCCCCTAGGACCCTCGCAGGGACGTCTTTCCTCCTCAGCCTTCTCTTGATGAGCCACCCTGTCTAGGGTAGCCCAGCCTAGGATCTCTATCAGATCCCAGCATAAATCACTCACCAAGCTGTGTTTTCTCCAGAATGAACATGGCAGGTGGCCTGCGAGGTGCAGCCATGGATGGACGTGGGAGGAAGGGTATGTTGGGCTAAGGCCTGGTTCTCTTATGCACATGCTGCTCTTGCTTGGCAAGATTCTTCACTTCTCAGCTCTAAAGGAAACAAAATATTCTGTCCTTTATTCTCACACATTCATTTCACAAATGAATAAATATGGATATATAAAATATGGATATGCATATCCATATTTTACTTATAAAATAATAAAATAAGGGTGGGGCAGTACCTGCTACATAGTTTGGGTTCAGTAAACATCAGTTTCCTCTTTCCTTTTCAACACATTTCCAAACTTTCTCTCCCACTTTCCCTGCCTTCTGCTCAGGGAGCACTAACTTATTATATCAAGACGAGAAAAACACGAATGCAATTTAGCAAGCACAGGCTATGTGCCTGCCCCTCCCGAAACAAATAACTAAATGTATTTATTGATCACTTACTTCATGCCAGGCATTTTTCTAACCAATGAGTTGAATTAATCCTCCCACCAGTCCCATAAGGAGGACCCATTATCATCCCTTCTTTACAGATGGGGAAACAGAACAAAAAGGCAAAGCCACGTGGCATAATTCCTTGAACAAAGCCAGTTATTCTAGAACTCTATTTTTATTTTACTAACTACAGTTTTACTTACTCAGAGGGAGAGCTAAATTAGGAGAAAGTCATAGTTGTGGTTGTCTGGTAGGTACTGCAATTATCAGCTTACAACAGCGTAACTCAGTTCCTCAGACATCAATGCCTCCGTTAACCAAGGTTGCCAGGTGGAGGGCCCTCAGAGCTGCCCTAACAGGTGCTGGGGAAATAGGTCTCTTAAGGGGCTTAAACCTTGCTCCTGCTCTGCTATTTGCATTATTCTTTACTTGCCAAACCCTTTTTCCCTAGATCATGTCAAAGTATAAACCGGTATCCCCAAATGCCAAGTTTTAGGACTAGAGTCCCAGTGTGTAGGATTTTCCTATTTATTCAAGGTTTGTCGAGATGCTCTCAAGCTCAGAGGTAGGGCTTCCCCACGAAGAAAAGAAACATATTCAGCTGCCAGTTCTCTGCCTCCCAAACTGAGCAGGAATATTTTTATTTCCCTATTTTCCCACCCCCAATCAGAAATGTAGCACCTCTTAGCCTTGTTGTATTGAATGATTTTAGCAGTTTCCAAAACAAAATTAAATACAGCTCCAGCTTGAGAAATGTTCCACCTCCTGGAGTCATGGCATTTAGTATTATTATTCACTTATTATTATTCAAAACAAATAAGAATGATAAAACATCAGTTGGAGCCACTCCAGGACAGAAGGAACTGGAATATCTAATAAAAACCATAGTATTCCACAAATAGAAAGTGTTAGAAAATGCAGAAAAACAACGACAAAGGACATTCTGCACCTTCTCCTCAAAACACAGATCACCTGAAACAATAGAGCAGCTCTAAACGACCAGTGAATCTGCCACAGAGAGCACTGTTTAGGGTACTCCCGGCTCAAACCTCGGAAAGATCAAATCGATGGGAAGCATGCAGCACAGAGTAGGGCATGATTTTTACTTTCCTTCCCTCTCTTGTGAATTTCAACGGAACTTCCTTCAAAAAGTCTAAACTCCCTGCAGCTAAGGAGAAAAGGTTATTGCATTCAGGAATTCTTTCCTCTCCGCTAGAAAACATCCAACGACCCCCACGTTCAGGAAGTCTCAGGACCTTTAAAGCACTTTTCAGCCTGAGCAAATGTTTAACTCCAACTTGGGAAAAGTCACAGGATGTTGAAAACCACCAGCATCCCAAGACTGACCTTCCCAGACTTGCCTTCCCAGAGGAGAATGTGGCAGATTAGTGGTCGGGCAACTCTTACTTGGTCCCCAGTGCAAGGTGGTCAGGAATGTCGCACAGACTGAGAAGCCAACCTTTGCTGAAGTCCCCCTGACCACAAGCTCTCCACCTCATTCTTCTTCTCCCTGATTGTCTCCAGTCCTGTATTATCTCACACTACTTCCTCCTGCCTCATCTGAAGAGAGCCTCATTCCTGAGATGCCTAACTTTGGGGGTGTTGATTATTCCTTACAAAGTAGCAGGGTTTACTTGTATGGTTCACTTTACCTAGATCTATTTCCAGAAAGAAAATAGGCAGAGATAAGGCAAACCTGGGGCCCCAGGGGACCCCCCAATTGTCTGTCTGCCCACTCTCTGCACTGCTCAACCATCAACTCCCATTGCCATTTCTGGCGTGGGGAAAGATAGAAAGGGAAAGAGAGGCAGAGCAGCAGGTGAAATCAGAGGAACAGTTTGCATCAATTTTGAAATAGGATGAAGAACTGTGGGACCAAATCCTTTTTTTAAAAAATTCTCAATGATGTACCTAATTCTTGCATGAAATCAGGAAAATTGTCTTCCACCATCACATTACTAATGATAGCTGAAATTTTTTACACCTCAAGATTATTAAGTACGCAATATTTTTAAAAATGGAAATAACCTAAATACCTAACAATTGGGAATTTGCTAAGTAAATCCAAATTATTGAATACAATGCAATAATTCAAAATGCAATTTACAAAGATTTTAGGGACTGGGGAAATGCTAATGACATAACGTTTAGCTAAAAACAAGGTTCATTTATATACAGTTTAATCTCAGTTATACAAATATGGAAAACATATACAGTGCTAAATATTGTTTTGTCTGCCAGTATCTACTTTCTCTGTCCTTGTTTCCAGCTTTTCTGGAAACTTTACATGCACACACACACACACACACACACACACACACACACAGAGTTGTCACAAGAGGAGCCATTATACACAATATGGCTGGCCCCCGGCCACAGCTGATTGGTCCAGGGTGGACATCTGACCCAAGCCAGGACAATTCTCTCCTTCCCCAGTAATTCTGGAATTGGAACTGAGGGAGTCTTTCTCTTTCCAGCAGCAGAAATGTTAGGACAGCATGCCTAGTAGTTGCAGCTGTGGGCCCATGTGTCTGGCCCTGTGGGCCAGAGACCCCCCCCAGCAGCCAATCCATAAAAGTAGAGCGAGGAGGAGGCAAATGCAGAGAGGAAGAAAGAGTTAGAAAAGGAGTGTCCTGACAACACATAGTCCCCCTGTCTTGCTGTTTCTGAGCCCTGGCCACATTTCTGCCCTTGGGGTCCATGAGACAGACAACCCCAGACCCTTATAATCAAGCCGCCATTCTATCTAGGTCCTTTGAATTGGATTTCTGTCACTCATAACCAAAAGAATCCTAACCAATATGTGCTCCCTCAAATGCCCAATTACTTACACAACCTCCTATATCCCTCAACATGTTCTTGGGGGTGGGGGATCCGATGGCAAGTGATTTCTTTTTGCTTTTCTGTGTTTCCCCCAAATTCTCTATTATGAACACTGTTATTATCTGGCATTCAGCATTCACCTCGAAATCTACCACATCAATTCACTTACAACAGATATACACACTTTGCACAAGGTTAAGAGAAAACCTTAAGTTATCAGAAAACATGTATTTATTAAATATGTGTGTATATATGTGTATGTGTGTATGTGTGTATATATGTGTGTGTATGTGTGTATGTGTATGTGTGTGTGTGTATGTGTGTATATATGTGTATATGTGTGTATGTGTGTATATGTGTGTGTATGTGTGTGTATGTGTGTGTATGCGTGTGTGTATATGTGCGTATGTGTATGTATATGTGTGTATATATGTGTAGATGTGTGTATGTGTGTATATATGTGTGTGTGTGTATGTGTGTATATATGTGTGTGTGTGTGTATGTGTGTATGTATGTGTGTATATGTGTGTGTGTGGTAGCAGCAGTTGTCGCTGTAGTAGTAAATATATGAGACATAGAAATCAAAAATCCTGGAAACTGTTCACCTTTTAAATTTTCCCTCCCCATCACACAGGTTCCTGGAGGTCCAGGGCCAAGGCCTCCTTCCCAGAGGCCTCTGGAGCTCTGTTGCAGGCCCTTCCCTTTCTGTCCCCAGCCTAGTCCTGACCTGGTCTTCAGGCCACATATCTCATTCCAGCTATTTTGAGATCTCTACTGATTCATTAGCCGAAGGTCAGCCATTTGTACATCTCAACAGAAAGGGCAGGAAAACTTCTCCCACCTTTCCACGTGGTGTGACCACGTCTCTTTTCTTCCCTTGCTTCTCAAAGTCATTGCCATTTTGGAATTTTGGACTCTCCTGGCCTGCCCTCCCTCTCCACTGAAGCTTTCAAAAGATCTATTCTTTGGAAGCCCAGAGCAAACCCTCTTTTCTCACCGAGAATCAGAAAACTTGGCTGGCACACCCCCTAGTGGTGGCCTAATGAATCCCCCTCAATTACTAGAGGGTGCAACCCCTGGGGTTTCTCAAAGTGTGTTACATTGGACCTTAGTTCTGCAGAAAAATAGCCGAAAAGTATTTTATGTTAAGTCAGATTTGAAAACACTGGGGTAAACAAAAGTAATCAGTTTGCTTTAGTGGAGGACGTCTTCAGTTCTTTAAATATACTAATGAACACTGTGAATCTCACTGATCCAGATTTATTTGATTGAACTTTTGTGAAATAATAGGATAACTATCATTTATTGAGCATTTACTATCAACCATAGCATTCGCATTTATACATCGAAAAATTGATACATAAGGTGGTCAAATAACTTGCTTCAGTTAGGTTCACATGACACCAAGGCCCATGCTCTTAACCATTACAAGATCCTGGCTTTATGTTTGCTCCAAGATGTTACTCTGCAAATTCTACTTATACATACCACTCTTATTCCCTATTTTACCAGTCATGCAATACTACAGATTACCTCTCTATGAAACAGGAAAAGCAGGAGCCTTCGAAGGATGCAGAAGTCTCCCTCACTGCCCTTGGGAAGCTTCTGGTTTCGGTGGCGATAAAGGGAAATTCACTGTCTAAATGCCACAAACAGATCCTTCTTGAAATTATCAGCAAAGGGGACATGATAGGGCATCATGTTAAGGATCCAGATACATATTTTCCAATGATGTTATGGAAGGTGCAATAGGCTACTTTTTATTTCTTCTAAGAGAAGCTTGCTTTCTTTTGAGCCCTAAATACTTATTTGTCTGCTTTTATAAGCAATAGGATATTCTGTATGGATATCTGGTTTTATATCTGTTAAGAAATGGAGATAATAATATGCCCCCTCCCATTTTTTTAAATTGTCAAATACATAATATGTTGTAAACCTTAATTCTGACAGCTTAGGTTACTGATGGATGGGTTTTCTTTTTTTGTTGTTTTGTTCTGATTTTTTATTTTTTATTTCACGTAACAGAAACTCAAAAGTAGTTTATTGACATACATAACTGAAAAATGTAGGCTTCAGGAACAGCTGGATCCATCAGCTCAAATAAGACCATCATTAAACCCAAATGCATCGTGCCGTACTTCAATTTTTAGAGAAAGGAAATAGCACATAGTGCTCTAAATATGTCCTGGTCCCTTGTCCTAATTAACATAGAAAAATGTTCAGAAAGTTGCATGGATGACAGGTTTTGAGGATGGGCTGTCACCTCCAACACTGGCCCTCCAGCTACCCTTGTTAAATATCTCTGTAAAGACTTGATTTTTCCATCTGTAAAAATGGGCACGCTACCCCACCTTTTCAACCTCAGTGGAAGCTGAAAGACGCTGTAAAGTTTTCAAATGCTTTTTCTTTAGAGGATTAGATATTGTGGTAATTTTTTCACTATTAATATTCACAGAGACAGCACTTCACACTGGCAAAGGATTTTCTAAGTATTTATTTGTTTTACAAATTTTTCATTTAAAACTCCATAATTAGCCTGTCAAACATACACCTTCAACATTACTACCACAGTCTAAAGCCAATCAAGGCACAAGGGGAGAGAGGGGAATATATAATTTATATATATTAAATATGTATATATTTGTATATATATCCTTCTATATTTATTTTTTTTTAATTTATTTATTATTATTATACTTTAAGTTGTAGGGTACATGTGCATAACATGCAGGTTTGTTACATATGTATACTTGTGCCATGTTGCTGTGCTGCACCCATCAACGCGTCATTTACATCAGGTATAACTCCCAATGCAATCCCTCCCCCCTCCCCCCTCCCCATGATAGGCCCCGGTGTGTGATGTTCCCCTTCCTGAGTCCGAGTGATCTCATTGTTCAGTTCCCACCTATGAGTGAGAACATGCGGTGTTTGGTTTTCTGTTCTTGTGATAGTTTGCTAAGAATGATGGATTCCAGCTGCATCCATGTCCCTACAAAGGACTCAAACTCATCCTTTTTTATGGCTGCATAGTATTCCATGGTGTATATGTGCCACATTTTCTTAATCCAATCTGTCACTGATGGACATTTGGGTTGATTCCAAGTCTTTGCTATTGTGAATAGTGCTGCAATAAACATACGTGTGCATGTGTCTTTATAGCAGCATAATTTATAATCCTTTGGGTATATACCCAGTAATGGGATGGCTGGGTCATATGGTACATCTAGTTCTAGATCCTTGAGGAATCGCCATACTGTTTTCCATAATGGTTGAACTAGTTTACAGTCCCACCAACAGTGTAAAAGTGTTCCTATTTCTCCACATCCTCTCCAGCACCTGTTGTTTCCTGACTTTTTAATGATTGCCATTCTAACTGGTGTGAGATGGTATCTCATTGTGGTTTTGATTTGCATTTCTCTGATGGCCAGTGATGATGAGCATTTTTTCATGTGTCTGTTGGCTGTATGAATGTCTTCTTTTGAGAGGTGTCTGTTCATATCCTTTGCCCACTTTTTGATGGGGTTGTTTGTTTTTTTCTTGTAAATTTGTTGGAGTTCTTTGTAGGTTCTGGATATTAGCCCTTTGTCAGATGAGTAGATTGCAAAAATTTTCTCCCATTCTGTAGGTTGCCTGTTCACTCTGATGGTAGTGTCTTTTGCTGTGCAGAAGCTCTTTAGTTTAATTAGATCCCATTTGTCAATTTTGGCTTTTGCTGCCGTTGCTTTTGGTGTTTTAGACATGAAGTCTTTGCCCATGCCTATGTCCTGAATGGTACTACCTAGGTTTTCCTCTAGGATTTTTATGGTATTAGGTCTAACATTTAAGTCTCTAATCCATCTTGAATTAATTTTCGTATAAGGAGTAAGGAAAGGATCCAGTTTCAGCTTTCTACTTATGGCTAGCCAATTTTCCCAGCACCATTTATTAAATAGGGAATCCTTTCCCCATTTCTTGTTTCTCTCAGGTTTGTCAAAGATCAAATGGCTGTAGATGTGTGGTATTATTTCTGAGGACTCTGTTCTGTTCCATTGGTCTATATCTCTGTTTTGGTACCAGTACCATGCTGTTTTGGTTACTGTAGCCTTGTAGTATAGTTTGAAGTCAGGTAGCGTGATGCCTCCAGCTTTGTTCTTTTGACTTAGGATTGTCTTGGAGATGCGGGCTCTTTTTTGGTTCCATATGAACTTTAAAGTAGTTTTTTCCAATTCTGTGAAGAAACTCATTGGTAGCTTGATGGGGATGGCATTGAATCTATAAATTAGCTTGGGCAGTATGGCCATTTTCACGATATTGATTCTTCCTATCCATGAGCATGGTATGTTCTTCCATTTGTTTGTGTCCTCTTTGATTTCACTGAGCAGTGGTTTGTAGTTCTCCTTGAAGAGGTCCTTTACATCCCTTGTAAGTTGGATTCCTAGGTATTTTATTCTCTTTGAAGCAATTGTGAATGGAAGTTCATTCCTGATTTGGCTCTCTGTTTGTCTGTTACTGGTGTATAAGAATGCTTGTGATTTTTGCACATTAATTTTGTATCCTGAGACTTTGCTGAAGTTGCTTATCAGCTTAAGGAGATTTTGGGCTGAGACAATGGGGTTTTCTAAATATACAATCATGTCATCTGCAAACAGGGACAATTTGACTTCTTCTTTTCCTAACTGAATACCCTTGATTTCTTTCTCTTGCCTGATTGCCCTAGCCAGAACTTCCAACACTATGTTGAATAGGAGTGGTGAGAGAGGGCATCCCTGTCTTGTGCCAGTTTTCAAAGGGAATTTTTCCAGTTTTTGCCCATTCAGTATGATATTGGCTGTGGGTTTGTCATAAATAGCTCTTATGATTTTGAGGTACGTTCCCTCAATACCGAATTTATTGAGCGTTTTTAGCATGAAGGGCTGTTGAATTTTGTCAAAAGCCTTTTCTGCATCAATTGAGATAATCATGTGGTTCTTGTCTTTGGTTCTGTTTATATGCTGGATTATGTTTATTGATTTGCGAATGTTGAACCAGCCTTGCATCCCAGGGATGAAGCCCACTTGATCATGGTGGATAAGCTTTTTGATGTGTTGCTGAATCCGGTTTGCCAGTATTTTATTGAGGATTTTTGCATCGATGTTCATCAGGGATATTGGTCTAAAATTCTCTTTTTTTGTTGTGTCTCTGCCAGGCTTTGGTATCAGGATGATGTTGGCCTCATAAAATGAGTTAGGGAGGATTCCCTCTTTTTCTATTGATTGGAATAGTTTCAGAAGGAATGGTACCAACTCCTCCTTGTACCTCTGGTAGAATTCGGCTGTGAATCCATCTGGTCCTGGACTTTTTTTGGTTGGTAGGCTATTAATTGTTGCCTCAATTTCAGAGCCTGCTATTGGTCTATTCAGGGATTCAACTTCTTCCTGGTTTAGTCTTGGAAGAGTGTAAGTGTCCAGGAAATTATCCATTTCTTCTAGATTTTCCAGTTTATTTGCGTAGAGGTGTTTATAGTATTCTCTGATGGTAGTTTGTATTTCTGTGGGGTCGGTGGTGATATCCCCTTTATCATTTTTAATTGCGTCAATTTGATTCTTCTCTCTTTTCTTCTTTATTAGTCTGGCTAGTGGTCTGTCAATTTTGTTGATCTTTTCAAAAAACCAACTCCTGGATTCATTGATTTTTTGGAGGGTATTTTGTGTCTCTATCTCCTTCAGTTCTGCTCTGATCTTAGTTATTTCTTGCCTTCTGCTAGCTTTCGAATGTGTTTGCTCTTGCTTCTCTAGTTCTTTTAATTGCGATGTTAGAGTGTCAATTTTAGATCTTTCCTGCTTTCTCTTGTGGGCAATTAGTGCTATAAATTTCCCTCTACACACTGCTTTAAATGTGTCCCAGAGATTCTGGTATGTTGTATCTTTGTTCTCATTGGTTTCAAAGAACATCTTTATTTCTGCCTTCATTTCGTTATGTACCCAGTAGTCATTCAGGAGCAGGTTGTTCAGTTTCCATGTAGTTGAGCGGTTTTGATTGAGTTTCTTGGTCCTGAGTTCTAGTTTGATTGCACTGTGGTCTGAGAGACAGTTTGTTATAATTTCTGTTCTTGTACATTTGCTGAGGAGTGCTTTACTTCCAATTACGTGGTCAATTTTGGAGTAAGTATGATGTGGTGCTGAGAAGAATGTATATTCTGTTGACTTGGGGTGGAGAGTTCTATAGATGTCTATTAGGTCTGCTTGCTGCAGAGATGAGTTCAATTCCTGGATATCCTTGTTAACTTTCTGTCTCGTTGATCTGTCTAATGTTGACAGTGGAGTGTTGAAGTCTCCCATTATTATTGTATGGGAGTCTAAGTCTCTTTGTAAGTCTCTAAGGACTTGCTTTATGAATCTGGGTGCTCCTGTATTGGGTGCATATATATTTAGGATAGTTAGCTCTTCCTGTTGAATTGATCCCTTTACCATTATGTAATGGCCTTCTTTGTCTCTTTTGATCTTTGATGGTTTAAAGTCTGTTTTATCAGAGACTAGTATTGCAACCCCTGCTTTTTTTTGTTCTCCATTTGCTTGGTAAATCTTCCTCCATCCCTTTATTTTGAGCCTATGTATGTCTCTGCGTGTGAGATGGGTCTCCTGAATACAGCAGACTGATGGGTCTTGACTCTTTATCCAGTTTGCCAGTCTGTGTCTTTTAATTGGAGCATTTAGTCCATTTACATTTAAGGTTAAGATTGTTATGTGTGAACTTGATCCTGCCATTATGATATTCACTGGTTATTTTGCTCATTAGTTGATGCAGTTTCTTCCTAGCCTCGATGGTCTTTACATTTTGGCATGTTTTTGCAATGGCTGGTACCGGTTGTTCCTTTCCATGTTTAGTGCTTCCTTCAGGATCTCTTGTAAGGCAGGCCTAGTGGTGACAAAATCTCTAAGCATTTGCTTATCTGTAAAGGATTTTATTTCTCCTTCACTTATGAAACTTAGTTTGGCTGGATATGAAATTCTGGGTTTAAAATTCTTTTCTTTAAGAACGTTGAATATTGGCCCCCACTCTCTTCTGGCTTGGAGAGTTTCTGCTGAGAGATCTGCTGTTAGTCTGATGGGCTTCCCTTTGTGGGTAACCCGACCTTTCTCTCTGGCTGCCCTTAAGATTTTTTCCTTCATTTCAACTTTGGTGAATCTGGCAATTATGTGTCTTGGAGTTGCCCTTCTCGAGGAGTATCTTTGTGGCGTTCTCTGTATTTCCTGGATTTGAATGTTGGCCTGCCCTACTAGGTTGGGGAAGTTCTCCTGGATGATATCCTGAAGAGTGTTTTCCAACTTGGTTCCATTTTCCCCCTCACTTTCAGGCACCCCAATCAGACGTAGATTTGGTCTTTTTACATAATCCCATACTTCTTGCAGGCTTTGTTCATTTCTTTTTCTTCTTTTTTCTTTTGGTTTCTCTTCTCGCTTCATTTCATTCATTTGATCCTCAATCGCTGATACTCTTTCTTCCAGTTGATCGAGTCGGTTACTGAAGCTTGTGCATTTGTCACGTATTTCTCGTGTCATGGTTTTCATCTCTTTCATTTCGTTTAGGACCTTCTCTGCATTAATTACTCTAGCCATCAATTCTTCCACTTTTTTTTCCAGATTTTTAGTTTCTTTGTGCTGGGTACGTAATTCCTCCTTTAGCTCTGAGAAATTTGATGGACTGAAGCCTTCTTCTCTCATCTCGTCAAAGTCATTCTCCGTCCAGCTTTGATCCGTTGCTGGCGAAGAGCTGCGCTCCTTTGCCGGGGGAGATGCGCTCTTATTTTTTGAATTTCCAGCTTTTCTGCCCTGCTTTTTCCCCATCTTTGTGGTTTTATCTGCCTCTGGTCTTTGATGATGGTGATGTACTGATGGGGTTTTGGTGTAGGTGTCCTTCCTGTTTGATAGTTTTCCTTCTAACAGTCAGGACCCTCAGCTGTAGGTCTGTTGGAGATTGCTTGAGGTCCACTCCAGACCCTGTTAGCCTGGGTATCAGCAGCAGAGGCTGCAGAAGATAGAATATTTCTGAACAGCGAGTGTACCTGTCTGATTCTTGCTTTGGAAGCTTCCTCTCAGGGGTGTACTCCTCCCTGTGAGGTGTGGGGTGTCAGACTGCCCCTAGTGGGGGATGTCTCCCAGTTAGGCTACTCAGGGGTCAGGGACCCACTTGAGCAGGGAGTCTGTCCCTTCTCAGATCTCAACCTCTGTGTTGGGAGATCCACTGCTCTCTTCAAAGCTGTCAGACAGAGTCGTTTGCGTCTGCAGAGGTGTCTGCTAAGTTTGTTTAGTTTACTGTGCCCTGTCCCCTGAGGTGGAGTCTACAGAGACAGGCAGGTTTCCTTAAGCTGCTGTGAGCTCCACCCAGTTCGAGCTTCCCAGCAGCTTTGTTTACCTACTTAAGCCTCAGCAATGGCGGGCGCCCCTCCCCCAGCCTCGCTGCTGCCTTGCCGGTAGATCACAGACTGCTGTGCTAGCAATGAGGAAGGCTCCGTGGGTGTGGGACCCTCCCGGCCAGGTGTGGGATATGATCTCCTGGTGTGCCTGTTTGCTTAAAGCGCAGTATTGGGGTGGGAGTTACCCGATTTTCCAGGTGTTGTGTGTCTCAGTTCCCCTGGCTAGGAAAAGGGACTCCCTTCCCCCTTGCGCTTCCCAGGTGAGGCAATGCCTCGCCCTGCTTCAGCTCTCGCTGGTCGGGCTGCAGCAGCTGACCAGCACCGATCGTCCGGCACTCCCCAGTGAGATGAACCCAGTACCTCAGTTGAAAATGCAGAAATCACCGGTCTTCTGTGGCGCTCGCGCTAGGAGTTGGAGACTGGAGCTGCTCCTATTCCTATCCTTCTATATTTAAATTCACATTGTGTGTATGTTTGCAAGACACATATAAATGGCAAATAAGAAAACTTAAAAAAAAAAAAGAGCGATAGATGGATGGTCCCAGATTTTAATACCACCCCCAAGGTAGAACAGGTGGTGAAAATATAATAAAACATGTTGCAAGGAACTTGTCATGAATTTTAAAAACAAAAACGCCTACAGAACAAATAAACTGCTCTGACACTGGGCTAAATCTGAAGTTCCCAAACTATTTTAAATGACAAAGCAGAAGTTCCCAAGAGAGGGAGTTCAACAGAAATGGTTAGAGAGCAATTGCTACCTAACTCACAGAAAAAAGCTAGGATAGACGGACAGACACCCAGCCTGCTCCCCCTCGACAGGATGGGCCACACGCAGATGCCCAATCCCGTGGGGCCAGGCCCATCTATGCGCAGGACCAAAGGGCCTGTTAACAAAGGCCTCGGGGAGCCTCCTACACCTACATCTTCGCCTGATAAGTGGTTTCTCAATGGATCTGAAGGCAAACATTTGGGGCATTTGCCCAGTAGCTGGGCTTATGCTTGTTAACAACCACTTTCAGGTGTCCTGTTAGAAGGTGGGCTGGAGGCCCCGGCCCAAGTGGTGCGGGCAGACACTCCTCTCTCAGCAGCACCCACCTGCACAGTCCCCACCCATTCATTCCTCACAACAAGCAGCCTATCCTTTATTTTCAGTCAACAGTTTATGAAGAGCTTCCACTTCCGCTGCCTGTGTACATTACGACGGAACTGCTGGGAGCTGCACAGCAAGGATGGCAGGACTCCATTTTGCAGTAAGGAAGAGGTGAAGTGATTTGCCCAAACTCACAGAGGTGGAATGACAGACAGCTCAAGATTTCTGACTCCCGTCCAGTCCTGTGACTACTGGAGTATGTTCATGAAGACCCTCCAGGATGATGGTGAGCAGGGAGTGGGCATCCTGGTCCCCCTCCCCCAGACTCACAAGTTCAAATGCCTGGAGAGGTGAGGTCGGGAATGGAGGAGGTGAGTATGCTCAGCAGCTAACCGGAAAGCCTGTGCCCCATTTCAGTGCAGGCCGCCACCTCTGCCCAGCAGATTTACGTTATGCAGAAGTGACAGCGTTTCTTATTTTGTAAAGTGAAGCCAGAGATCTGAATCATTATGTAAAGTATCTTCTTTTTTAAATCTTGGCCAACCACTAGGATAGCTACTATTAAAAACAAAAACCAAACAACAACAACCGGAAAGTAACAAGAAGATGTGGAGAAATTCGAATCCTTGTGCACTGTTGGTGGGAATGCAAAGTGGCACAGCCACTATGGAAAACAGCATGGCAATTTTCTCAAAATATTCAACCTACAATTACCAGATGATCCAGCAATTCCGCTTTTGGGTATATACCCAAAAGAATTAAAAACAGAGACTTGAGCAGTTATTTGCACACCTATGTTCATCACAGCAGCCAAAAGGTGGAACCTACCAAAAAGTCCCATTGACGGATGAATGGATCAACAAAATGTGGTGTCTACATAACAGTGAAATATTATTCAGCCTTAAAAAGGAAGGAAATTTTGACATGCAACAACATGATGACCCTTGAGGACATCATAATAAGTGAAATACGCCAGACACACAAAGAAAAATATTCTGGTTCCTACCCTACAGGAGGTACCTAGAGTGGTCAAATTCATAGGGCCAGCAGGTAGAATGATAGTTGACAGGGGCTGGCAGTAGGGAGGAAGGCGGAGTTGGTGTTTAATGGGTATAGTCGCAGTTGTGCAAGAAGAAAAAGTTCTGCAGATTGGCTGCACAACCATATGAATGTACTTAACACTATTGAACGGTGCACTTAAAACCAGTTAAAGTGATCAATGTTATGTGTATTCTACTACAATTAAAAACAGCCACACTGTATGAATCTAGCAAACCCATCTGCAGACTGCTTCAGGTCATGGGGCATGAGTTTGACATCTCTGGCCCATTCTGGTACTCAATGCCACTGCCCTGTCCCCAACCCCAAAGGCCAAGATGCAATCCATTAGAAGAGGGCCAGTCTAGAGTAGAGTCTCTCTACAAAGAGAGTCAGCAAACCTGAGTATAAATCCTGGCTCCAACTCACGCTAGCAGCAAGACCTTGAGCAAGTCAGTCATTACATCTCTTCGAACCTCAGTTTTCTCATCTATTGAATGGGACTAGTAACACTTCCCTTGCTTCCTCGGCCCTCTCAGGGCTCTGGCTCAGTAAGAGCATGTTGGCCTCCAACTCCATTTAATATCCCCATACCTCTTCCATTGAAAGCTATTCTCTCTCTTCGCATACTGCACTGTGATCATGTGTTGCCCCATGAAACTGGGGGCTCTCAGTTTAGGCTTGACCATTTTATACTTCCCAAAGTGCACAAGCCTGTAAGTGCCCAACAAATTTTATCGAATCAAGCAGTTGGCCAGCCAGCTCACTGAGCATTAATTATGTGCCAGACGTTCCACTAGGTGCTGAGGAGACCCACAAAACATCATGTTGTTAAAGATGCATCCTGGCTGTGGAGACAAGATGCACGCAAAAAAAAAAAAAAAAAACAGAGAAACAGGTAAGGTCCAAAGTGTCTTAGTACAAGCTAGAGCCTGGGGTCCCACCACCCCTGAGAAGAAGGTAACAGAAAGAAGAGCTCTTTCCCTGTCTTTTACACAGCATCTTTTTGAGCTTTTCTTGGCCCTAGAGGTAAGAAACTCATCTTCCTACATTGCAATTGCTTTGAGATAAGAAAGCAATGGTCTCAAAGCCTATGTCCTCAACACAGGCACCATAGTGAGTGAAAGCAGAATTAGGGCAGTTCTCCTAGACAAATTTGGCACTGTCTTACAAGCTGGCCTAGAGGGTTTCTTGAGGAAAATGCAGGCTGGACCACTGTGGCATCTTCATGCCTATAAAGCCAGGAGGGCTGAAGCTCTCACTTCCCCCCAACCCAGGCCCTCAATTCTCACCCCTGATTAAATGGACAGTTCCCTGGGTCGACCAGGTCGCAAATATGTGCTAATTCTCTAATCTGGCTTGTCCTTGGAGGTTCCCTCCCCATCCTGCTGACCGCACCAGCTGCCTAGGGGAGCACAACTGAGAAGAGATTTGGCAATTATCCAGTTAATTTCATCAGTGGAGACAGCCAAACAAATAATCCAGGCCAAAAATGTCCAGATCAGCTGTCTACACGGATCAAATTCCACTTCACTGACACCACGCAGGTTCAGCCCTAAAGAATGGGTTTCACTGAGAAACACATCCCAGTATCCCGGCATGCTAGGCTGCACCAGCCTTTAGTGGAATTGTGAGCTTGGCTGCATTTCTCTGTGACATCCCTTCCATTCCCATTCAGTGCTCCTCCCACCCCCAGGACCTCGGCCCCATAGGGCCAGAGGTCTTTGGTAGCTGTCAGGTGCTAGAATATTCTTGTGTCCATCTCCTACTCTGGTATTTGAAACTCATTAGGAAGAGACTTTCAACATCTGAAATGCCTTTGAAAATTAAAGGAATAGGAATGTAATGGTAGAATGTCAGGATACCAACAAGCCAAGGCGCAGGAAGGTATGAGAAAAGAAATCTCGCTCATGCCCTATAACTTCAACCATCTTAGAAGGTGCCTACTCCTTACCTTCCCCAACCCACTTTTCTCAGGTCTTATCTGTAATGTACTGACTCCTCAGCATGACAGAAGAAAACTTTGGATCAATTAAGATCAAGTTCTACTATATAAGCAGAAAATCCCAAATCTCAGAAGCTTATAGATGAGGACTTAATCTCTAACATAAAGTAAGTTCAGAGGCAGCTAGTACGCAACTGTGGAAGATAACACACCTAATTCTGACTTTGCCATGGTGGACCTCAGCCTTATTTCCTGCTAAGGTGTTGGTTTGGAGATACTACATATTAATAACTCCTACTTCATCTTGCAACATAAAAACTGACAAAGCTTCAGATTATAGGAATCTCAATCAACTTAGATTGCAGGCTGCAGGCTGAGAACACCTCCTAAGCAAAGCAGCATTTCTCTCCATATCTGTCTGCAGACTGGCCAGCTCTGTTTTGCAGGACTTTGCAAGAAGTAGTAAGAAGGAGACAGCAAGCCAACACTCTTGCTGTCACTCTGAATTTTTGCTGCCATTTCCCCTAAAGCTATAGCTTCAGTCAACTTATGGTTTGCTTTCCCAGTTACAATAGGCAACAATTCAATCGAATGCTCTAACAATGCACAGCAAGGGTCCCCAGATTTCTAATTTGCAAAACCTGAGCTCTAAATATCTGCCTTCCCATCTCCTCCCCTGAGTCAACAGTGCACATTAAGTTATGTTACTTATAGGAGTCCCCTCCCTAAGAATCAAATTCTCTATCACTTTAGGATGAGGTTCAGCTGTGTATAGCAGGAGCGGAACTCACAAGGATCTACCCTCTTGTGTAAAAGAAGCCCAGAGTTAGACAGGACTGGAGGCTCCACAGTCATCAGAGATCTGGGTTCCTTCTGCCCTTCTGCCCCAAAACCACTACAGCATAAAACCCCCATCGTTAAAGCCCCTTCATGCTGTGAGATGATTACTGGAAATCACACGATTAAGTTAACTGCAAAGGAGGCTGAAATACGTGGTCTTTTATCTGAGGACATAGCTGCTGTGAATACCATCAGCATTCTGTTCCTGCGGTAAAAGGAGAGAATTATGTAGGAGGAGGCCACTAGCGGCCTATGCCACAATTTGTTACTCGTTTGCATCTAAGACTCCTCAACCAGGACTCTGGCCATATCTTAGTTAAATTGTAACCCCTCAGTTCCTAGCTCAATGCCTCTCACAGATTAAGAGATCAACAGATGTGCATTGAATAATCACTGAAATCCAGCCCTAATTTTAGAAATAAAAGAAACTGAAGAGGTTTCCCATTAGGATCCTAACTTAGACTGAATCTCAAGGCTAATTTTTATCTAATCACCATAATCCTCTCTACTATTTCTGAAGATGTTTCTTCTTATCTACCCTCCTTAAGCCAGTTAGAGTTTCAATCAAGATCTTACAGAGTCCTTTAGAGCCCTACTAGTCAAAATGTGTGGTCTGAGAACCCCCGCTTATCTGCTGTCTGCAAATCAGCTGTGTCATGAAACACCATGTTTAGCTCAGCTGACATTTTATCCATACCAAGACTTTCCCAATGAAGGAAACAATGCTTTCATTTGCATTCTGGGGTAAGCTCCTTATCTTTTTGTAGACTAGTAAAAATTGAGTAGCACTGATTTAGAGGCTGTATCTTCAACCACAGCAGAACTCATGGTAGGCTATGTGAAGACGTGGTTGATTTCACATCAAAGTCAGCATTCTCATTAAGTCACAGACTACCCTAAGATCGAAAAGAAATGTAATCTCAATTCAAAAGCACTTTGACCTTGAATACAAAACAGCCAACAGATTTTTACTGGAAATCCAAATCATCCTGACTCTGCCCTAGTCAGGATGGGGCAGCCATGACTTTGTAGTACGCAAGAAAAGGACTTAAAATCTCAGTCAACATCAACTCAGTAAAATACAGCACTGTGATGTATTTACCCAAAAAGCACACGTGACCTTAGGCTGCATTAACAGAAGCATTGAATCTGGAACAAAGGTGGCTACAATCCTACTCTATATTAGTTAGAAGATGCATGAAATATTGTCACCGACAATGGATATAGCATTTAGGAGGGACGCTGAGGAACTGAAACTTGTGCAGAGGAGAGCAACCTGAATGGTGAAAGGTCAAAACCATATCATATAGAAACAGTTAAAGGAACTGCTGATGTTTAACCTGGTGAGGAGAAGACTTGAAGACTATGACCTCTATCTTCAAATATTCAGAGAGCTGTCATATGAAGAGGAGATTAATCTAATAGTTCTGGAAAATGCTGAGGCATAAAACTAGGACAAATGGGGGGAAGATACAGAAAGACAGATTTTGACTGAGAAACAGCAAGAAATTTCTGACAACCAAAACTGTATGAAAACAGATCAGCCAAGAAGATCATGAACTTGGCCTCTGGAGGATTAAAACTCAAGGTGGACAGTTTCCCAGAAGGGTAGTAAAGAGTGAGCTCAAGACCCAGATGCCAGGTGGACTAACACCTGAAGGGGTCCTTCCCATTCTGCAACTCTGTGATTGCTCTATAATCCAGCCCACTGCCTGCTTTTGCAAATAAAGTTTTATTGAAACACAACCACGCCCATTCATTTATGCGATGTCTCTGGTTACTTTTGTGCTACAACGAGAGTTGAACAGGAATGATGGAGACTGTGTGGCCCACAAAGCCTAAAATATTTACTATCTGGCCCTTTACCAAAAACATATGCCAATCCGTGCACTAAACAGCCATATTCTGATCCACCTTTGCCTTGATTTCCTCTGCTATGGGACCCAGAAAGAAACTACTCAACTTATCAAGCAATATGTTAGTAGCCACAGCTGTTGTGTTTCTATTCCTTGGTGGTTTACAGTTTACAGTTCACAGAGTCCTTTCCCATTCATTATCTCTGTGTGTCTCGCAGCTCTTTGGGACAGGTGGTAGAGGGCATTACAGATGAGAAAATGTCATCCAGTTAAGCATTCAAGTCAGGAACTACTCCAGGTTACCTGGTCCCTAGTCCACCCTTCTGTGGGGGGATTACTGTGAGAAACCACCCCTCTTAATGAGAGATGGACAAGCCGGGAGAGATCCCCACAGATAGCCCAGTAGGAGCTCCTGGTGGCTCCTGGTGGCTCGTCTAGCCTTCTCCAGGTATTGCTCCCACTTTAGGGGGCCCAAATGCAAGTTAATTCCCTACCCTTTGAGACCAAGGCTCTAGACAGATGTTTGCAAACTTTAATCCATGGGCCAAATCTGGCCTGCCACCTGTTTACATAAAGTTTTATTGGAACACAATCTCACCCACTCATTACATATTGTCTGTTGCTGTTTTCCTGCCATAAAAGGCAGAGTCCAGTAGTTAGGACAGAGTGCATACGGCTCACTAACCTAAAATACTTACTATATCTCCCTTTACATAAAAAGTTTGCAGACCTCTGCTCTAGAACATCGGTGTGGAATATGGGTATTAGCTCATGTTCTCTATTATAATAGACAACAAAAAAAAATGAGAAAAAGCCTGTTGGACTGGGAGCCCCATCCAGGAAGCAAAATTCCTTCCACAACTACTTCCTAATGCAAGAGAAAGAGCCACAAGTCTTTTGTAGGCCGAAAGTTTTTATCTTCTGTCTGTCGGGTTTTGATATACCACTCCCCTGGGAAAGAGCTATTATGACTATTTAAAACACATAATAAACCAATTGTTCCATCACTGTGTCTATTTTTAATAAGCACAGACAATGCACTACAGCATAGTTATGGAAAAGAGCAGTGTAATTCTATGAATCAATATTAGGACCTAATTAGCCACTGAGCCCAGGCTGATAACAGCTTATCATACCTTTCAGCCCAAAGAAAGCTCAGGTAGAAGGGGGAGAGACAGAGAGAAAGAAGAGGGAATAAATAGCTAATTATGATAAACTGGTTTCCTTGGTAACTCTGTTTATGACTGCAATGATGTTGCCACATTTTTAATGATAAATACAAAGGTTTGATGTGAGATTACCCAATGCATACTGTCTTAATACTGGTTCTGCTTGCAAAGGTAAAGTGTTGTGAAATTTTGTGAGGCTAGGAAAATTCGAGAAGATTTCTCTAACCCTAAATCCAAACATGTTATTGGTTTTATTCTCTGGGTACCAAATTGCTCAAGAATATGGAAACAGATATTTATGGTGCTCAATGAATCCTATGTGCCCATTCAACCCTGAGATTTTTATTTTATTTTTATTTTCTATTTTTTTGAGATGGAGTCTTACTCTATTGCCCAGGCTGGAGTGCAGTGGTGCGATCTCAGCTCACTGCAACCTCCACCTCCTGGGTTCAAGCGATTCTGCTACCTCAGCCTCCCGAGTAGCTGGGACGACAGGTGCCCGCCACCATGCCTGACTAATTTTTGTGATTTTTTTAGTAGAGACAGGGTTTCACCACATTGGCCAGGCTGGTCTCGAACTCCTGACCTCAGGTGATCTGCCCGCCTAGGCCTCTCAAAGTGCTGGGATTACAAGCGTGAGCCACCACACCCAGCTGAAGTCTTAGGTTTTTAGTTACAGCATTTTCTACCCTCTCTTTTCTAGCTGGCGCCCCCTGGTCACCTCTTTGACCAGACTTGTGGTTTAAAGAGGGATATGCCGTGAGGAATGCAGAAGAGAGGGCCCCTCTACCAGGCTGTCGCCATCAGAGTCAACCCTGGGATCACCACAGTTGTGAACCCACTGCCCACAACCACAACCACAACCCAATCTTCTCTGACCTCTTCCTCTGCCTAGAGGGTAAAGTACCAACTCCTTAGCATGACAGAAGAAAACTTTGTATCAATTAAGATCAAGTTCCACTATATCATATCCATTCCCCACTCTCATCTTTCAGGGGTGCTGTCCCTCAATTTGTGAAAATATTTTTGACTGAAATATTTGAGTGCAGTGGCAGATATTACATATAGGTCGAATCACTAAATTTGAGGTGGGCAAACAATGGCCCATCGTCCAAATCCAGCCCACTGCCTGTTTTTGTAAATAAAGTTTTATTGAAACACAGCCACATCCATTTGTTTATGCATTTTCTGTGCTTACTTTTGTGCTACACCACAGAGTTGAGTAGGCATAACAGAGACTGTATGGCCCACCAAGCCTAAAGTATTTAACACCTAGCCCTTTACTGAAAACACTTGCCAATCTCTGCACTAAATAGCCATATACTGACCCACCTATCCCTTGATTTCCTCTGCTATAGAGGCCAGAAAGCAAAATACTCAACTTCAGCCTCCTTTGTGGCTAAAGAAAACAATGTGAAACTGTTCTGGCCAATGAGATGTAGGTAGAAGTTCCTGCAGAGGTTTTCCCTCCCTCAATCTCCTCATGCCACCAGGGAAAAAAAAAAAAAAAAAAAAAGGAGCAAGGGCTAAAGAATAGAGAAATTTTGCCCTTTGTTTCTCTCACTTCTCCCTTCTCTGCTAGGCCCCTTCTGCCTGGAACACAGACACAACACCTGGAAATGCAGCAGCCATCTTGCAACCATGAAGACCAAAGTCTTCCCTAATGACGGCAGAGTTGGAAGATGCAAAGAACTGGTCCTTGTTGACATCCTTGAGCAGGTGCCCAGCGCTAGACTATGTTCTAAGTACCACCAGACTTTTTGTGATGTAAGAAAAATCAACCTCTTGCTCACTAAACTACTGTGGCAGGTTTTCAGCTACTTACAATAGGAGTGAATTCTAACTGATCAAGGGGACGTGAAGAAAGTGACGTCAGAACCTAATAAGTTGAATGATGATACATAGGCAGAGTAGGGGCAGGAGTAAGAGTCAGAGAGAGATTAACTGACCCACCAAGGAAACAGACTTCTGTACCTGGGTAGACGAGGCCAAGAAATGAATTGTTAGTCCTAGAGCAGGATGCTGCTGACAGATGTGGCCCAATGCTGTGATGACCAGATGAGGATGCTATGGAGCCGTGTATTAGCCAGGATTTCCCAAAGAAACAGAACCAACAGGATAAAGAGAAAGAGAGAGAGATTATCAGGAGTTGATCACACAGTTATGGAGGCTGACAAGTCCAAAATTTGCAGGGTGGGCCAACAGGCTGAAGAACTAGGAAGAGCCCATGTTGCAGTTCAAGTCCAAAGGCAGTCTGTTGCAGAACTCCCTCTTGCTTGGGGGAGGTCAGTGTTTTTTGTTCTATTAAGGGCTTCAACTGATTAGACAAGGCCCACTCACTCCATGGAGGACAATCTGCTTTACTCAAAATCCCTCCATTTTAATCTCACCCAACAACACCCTCACAGAAACATCCAGAATAATGTTTGACCACATATCTGGACACTGTGGCTAAGCCAAGTTGACACAAAATTAACCATCACGAGCCAATTGTGCCCCCAGGACTTAACGATATATACCTGATCTTCTTACTCATCTCCTGACCACGTGTTCGCCCATGGCATGGCAGTTGAGGAAAGAGGGCTGACTTGACTCAAAATTCCTGGGATCTAGCCTATCTGGCTGTGTGGCTTGGGGTAACTTAACTTCTCTGTGCCTCAGTTTCTTCATCTGTAAAAGGGAGCAATTCTATCTCATAGAATTAATGAGATATAAGAGTAAGCTGGGCGCGGTGGCTCAAGCCTGTAATCCGAGCACTTTGGGAGGCCGAGACGGGCGGATCACAAGGTCAGGAGATCGAGACCATCCTGGCGAACACGGTGAAACCCCGTCTCTACTAAAAATACATAAAAAACTAGCCGAGCGAGGTGACGGGCGCCTGTAGTCCCAGCTACTCGGGAGGCTGAGGCAGGAGAATGGCGTGAACCCGGGAGGCGGAGCTTGCAGCGAGCTGAGATCCGGCCACTGCACTCCAGCCTGGGTGACAGAGCGAGACTCCGTCTCAAAAAAAAAAAAAAAAAAGAGTAAATGGGGTAAAGCACTTAGAATGTTGCCTAGCAGCCAGGCGCGGTGGCTCATGCCTGTAATCCCAGCACTTTGGGAGGCCGAGACGGGCGGATCACGAGGTCAGGAGATTGAGACCATCCCGGCTAACACAGTGAAACCCCGTCTCTACTAAAAATATAAAAAAATTAGCAGGGCGTGGTGGCGGGCGCCTGTAGTCCCAGCTACTTGGGAGGCTGAGGCAGGAGAATGGCATGAACCCGGGAGGCAGAGCTTGCAGTGAGCTGAGATCAAGCCACTGCACTCCAGCCTGGGTGACAGAGCGAGACTCCGTCTCAAAAAAAAAAAAAAAAAAAGAGTAAATGGGGTAAAGCACTTAGAATGTTGCCTAGCAGCCAGGCGCGGTGGCTCATGCCTGTAATCCCAGCACTTTGGGAGGCCGAGACGGGCGGATCACGAGGTCAGGAGATTGAGACCATCCCGGCTAACACAGTGAAACCCCGTCTCTACTAAAAATATAAAAAAATTAGCAGGGCGTGGTGGCGGGCGCCTGTAGTCCCAGCTACTTGGGAGGCTGAGGCAGGAGAATGGCATGAACCCGGGAGGCAGAGCTTGCAGTGAGCTGAGATCAAGCCACTGCACTCCAGCCTGGGTGACAGAGCAAGACTCCATCTCAAAAAAAAAAAAAAAAAGAATGTTGCCTAGCATATGGTAGAGTGCCTGGGCCCATTTCACAGCTGGAGATGTGAAGGTATTAGGCACTCTACCCTTACATAGCTGAGAAAAAATGTGCAAAATTTCTTTTAACTCTCCGTGATGTTCTTCCAAGTGCAGCATAAATCCCTCACCACTGTAGGCCACTGTATTTCCAATTGGAAACTTTCAGCAAACATCTGGATGCCCAACTCCATCCTCTTCTCTGCTGTGCCCCTCTCCCACAGCACAAATGGCTCTCCTTGAACAGGTTCCAGTTCTCAAACCTGACATCTCTGATCCAGGCCTGGTACCTTGGCAATATAGCAAGCCTCAGGTGAAGGATGCATGCAAAAAGGGGGAAAAAAGGTTTTAAAATAGTTTACCATCTGTCAATCATTTGGGTGCAAGTTTCAAACACACAGAGAGACACTTGTGCACACAGGCAACTGTAGAGGGTGTTCCATCGCCCTTCATAGCCAAAGCCTGCCCTGTCACAGACACACCCACAACCACAATAGCTTTTTGTTTGTTTCAAAAGAGTAACAGAACAACAGCAAAGACCCCATGACCAGCTTGCAGTAGAGAAGAAAACGTCGTCTCCAAGTTGTCATTATAGAAAAGATCTTATTCCTGGAGTGTATCTTTGTAAATTGGGGCATCTTTAGGTATGTGGCCGAGTGAGCAATAAGAACGACCACAAGGTAGCTTATTCGTGTGCCTCACGCCAGGCTGTAACACCTCTACCACCCTGCGGAAGCCCAGGAAGAGGGTCCCGGCACACAAGAGCCAGCCAAGTTGTTTCTGGACTCAGCCAGAATCCACAACCTGGTTCACCTTTCTCCCTACCGTGCATTTAGCCACACATGGAGCCAACCTCAGTGTGGCCCATCTGAATGCTGAAAAAATAATTCCAAGTGCAAGCCCTACAGATGACGTGAATGGCACTTTCTTTGCTCTCCACAACTCAGACCAGGGGTGGCCCTAGTGAGAGGACCACTGTGTTCATACAAGGAGCCAGCGGCCTGCACGCTAGCCCTGGCCCAGAACCCTGCTGGTCAGACCTTCAGTGCATCACCTGACTGCCCCAGGTCTGATGTTTCACCCACAAAATTAAAAGTCTGCATGGACCCATCTCTAAGATGCTTTCCGATTCTAATTTTTTATGATTCTGTGATCCACAGAACCCTGCTCCAACTTGCCAGTCATTCCAACATCCTTACCCCCTCTCACCCTTCCTGGTGCATCTAGGCAGACCCAGAACCAGCTAGACTATGCACCAGGCTGAGGGATCTGAGAAAAGCTGGCAGGATGTAAATTGCAGGGCTAGCAGCTTCCGGTGTAGTGATGAAGGCAGAGAAAGAAGCAGACATGTCCCTGATGTTATCTGGGGGCAGGCTTTTATTTTGTTTGTTTTTCTTGAAATGGAGCTTTGCTCTTGTCACCAAGGCTGAAGTATAGTGGTGCCATCTCAGCTCACTGCAACCTCCACCTCTCAGGTTCAAGCGATTCTCCTGCCTCAGCCTCCCAAGTAGCTGGGATTACAGGCGCCTGCCACCACGCCCCACTAGTTTTTTGTATTTTTAGTAGAGACAGAGTTTCACCACGTTGGTCAGGCTAGTCTCAAACTCCTGACCTCAGGTGATCCGCCGCCTTGGCTTCCCAAAGTGCTGGGTTTACAGGGGTGAGCCACCGCACCCGGCCTGGTGGCAGGTTTTACCTGGGTCACTGAGATGGACCAGTGACCTTTGAAAACTCTTTTCAATCCTGGGGATTTATGATGCTAAACAAATCAGTCTATGTTAACAAGATGGGAAAAAGAAAATATCCAGCATATCTACAGAAGCCTGTAATTACTCCTGCTAGAGCACCTTGTACCACCCCTGTTATACCACACATCGCCCCCATTGTTGACTAATTGCCACCTCTCTCGCTTCTCCACTAGACTGTAAGCTCGAAGAATTCAGGAACCTTGTCTATCTTTGGATTTCTATCCCCAGCTCCTGGCCCAGTGTCCAACACATAAGCAGACTGACCTGTACTGAATATTTTCCATGAGCAGGCACTGTTCTGAACACTTTATTCATATAAGCCCATTTCATTCTCATAACAACCTTATGACATAGGTACCTGTCTTACAGATTAGTAAACTGAGGCAGAAGATGGTTAAATAACTGTCCAGGATTAAACAGCTAGTAAGTGGCAGAATCATGAATAGACCCAGACAGCCTGGCTCTCAGGGTCTCTGCTCTTAAATAATAAGTCGTGCTGGCTCACAGCAAGTACTCCACACAATATTTGTTACTTTGAAAACATCTCTGAGGTGTTGTTGCTGAGTTGAAACAAGAATTACACAGAAGATCATCCAGTTTATGAAATCAAAAAGGTAGCCAAGTACAAAATAAGTTAATACTTTGTGTGTTCTGCAAGAGACAACTTAATTCAAGTTTAGGTAATTAAAGCTTTCATAATTTTTTAAAAAATACAATACATTCATTTATGCAAATCTACTCCGGAGCGTGATTTTTGCAAGATGCTATGTGTCTCGCGTCTCACAAAAAATGACTTCCGAGTCTCCCTGAGAATTGAGAATATCAGATTGCAAACACTCCCTTCAACTGCGCCACGCCCGTGCTAGTGTATAGACCCCGTCTAAGGCCGGTGGATCCAAGCAGTCCCTACAGCTCCCGATTCTGCCCGGGGGCATGGGTGTAGCAAGAATGGGCCCTTCCAGCTGGTCCTGAAAATGACACCACTTTGTACATCCTGCCAGCCTTCTTCCACCAGCCCCCTTCAGCCAATCCCTTCTGATTTCCTTCTCTCTCTCTCTCTTTTTTTTTTTTTTTTTTTTTTTTTTTGTGAGAGAGTCTCACTCTCTCTCCCAGGCAGGAGTGCAGTGGCGGGATCTCAGCTCACTGCAACCTCTGCCCCAGGGTTCAAGTGATTCTCCTGCCTCAGCCTCCTGAGTAGCTGGAATTACAGGCATATGCCACCACACCTGACTAATTTTTGTATTTTTAGTAGAGACAGGGTTTCACCATTTTGGCCAGGCTGGCCTCGATCTCCTGACCTTAGGTGATCCACCCACCTCAGCCTCCCAAAGTGCTGGGATTACAGGTGTGAGCCACTGCGCCTGGCCTGATTTCCCTCTCTTGCCAAGGGCTAGCTGTGGTTTCAAAAGTGATGTTGAAATTGAATCCCCAATGTGGCAATATTGAGAAGTGGGGCCTTTAAGAGGTGATTGGGTCATGAAGGCAAAGCTCTAACGGAATAGATTATAATCCATTTGTGGATTAATGAGTTAATGAATTAATGGGTTATTACAGGAGTGGGACTGGTAGCTTTATAAGAAAAGGAAGAGAGACCTGAGCTAGGACACTCAGCCCCTTACCATGTGATGTCCTGCACTGCCTTAAGACTCTGCAGAGTCCCCACCAGCAAGAAGGCCCTCACCAGATACAGCCCCTTGACCTTGGACTCTCAGCCTCTATAAGAAATCAATTCCTTTTCTTTATATATTACCCAGTTTCAGGTATTCTGTTATAAGAAACAGAAAATGGCCCTTAGTGTTCACTTCAGCCTGAATTGACTCATCAGAATAAAAATATCTCTTGGGGAAAGAAGTGACAAAATGATTTTCCCAGGTCAGGGCAGGTAGGCAGTTGTGAAGTTTCAATGAGTTCATACACATGAGAGGGTTCTAATTCCTGAGTTCTACAAAAGTGCAGGGGATCATTACCATCGTCACCTATGAGCACTCAGACAACTAGGGTGGAAAAGAGCAGCAAGGTTATTGAGCACTCATGGTTCCAGGTGATGCTAAGGGCTTTGTCTACGTGACCACTTGGATTCTTCCAACAAGCCCTTAGAGTAGACCCTATTAGCTTCTGTTTCACATATGAGGAAAGTGAGGCTCAAGGTAATTTGACAATGGGTCCCAGAGAGGAATGGTGCCAAGAGAGGTAAGGGTCTCAGAACCCATGTGCCAGACACATTCTTACATTGCCAAAAGGGCAGACACACCAGGACTTAATGGACTTTCTGTTGGTCCTTGGGAAGGGTTCTGTCTGTGAGGGACTCTGAGCAGCAGCTAACAAAGGATCCTCTTAGACGGCCCTCTGTGCCTTTGCTCAGGCTGTTCCCTCTGCCTTTCCACGTCATTTTCCCATGTCTCTGAACCCAACATAGGGAAGCAATAGCACCTTCCTCTGAATTTCCACAACATTTCTTTTTGTCCCTTTCTCATGGTGACTCCATTTGCTATATATTACCAAAAAATTGCTTGCAATTGTGTCTCATCTTCGCAACAAGATGGAAAGCTTATACGTATGCCTGACTCATAATAAGAGCACAGCCCTGAGAAAGGCTGATTATGCAGTCAGGCTAAAAGAAACATTAAAGGCAACCTCCTAGGTAGAAAGAGCCAGAAAGGACTAGGCAAGTTCCCTTTGCTATTTCACAGCCACAGAATGCACCTTTGTGCTGGTAGACACCTTGGACTCAAGTCCTAGAGAAGGAAAACAAAGTGATAGTGAGGATAATGGATGTAAGAGCCAGGCTGCCTGGGTTAGAGTCTGTTTCAGCATCTACTGGCTGGGTTACCACAAGTAAGTTACTCCTTTTTGCTTCAGTTGCCTCTTCTATAAAATTAGAATGATAATACTAGTAGTTACATCAGAGGAATGATCAAATGAGCTAAGATATGTTAAGGGCTGGAACAGTGCCTGGCACATTTTAAGTGAGATATAGGTGTACTTATTTTATAAGTACAAATGGATGGGCATTCTTGGAGAAGCATACCCAGGCATTCATTTACTCAGTAGATATTCAATGGATACTGAACATCAACTCTGGGCCAAGCATTGCTCAAGACCCTGTCGGGGAAAACAAGACAAAGATCCTCACCCTACTGAACTTACATTGTAGCTGGTGGAGATAGACAATACACATAATACATTTGTTAATTCTACAGTATGAGTGAGTACATTCATTTCTTTAGAAGTCCCAATGATGTTGCCTTGTAAATGCCGGAGGAGAGCCCTCCCCTCTCACATTGTTCTGATTTCTCCCCATGCATTCACCTGGGGTCTCGAAGGGTGCTCAGCAAATATAAGTTGGTTGACTGATTTTTAAATAGACAGCATATGTTCCTCACAGTACATATCTTGCACACCTTCTTGCATACCTTGTCAATGCCATAGGTGTTGATCTTAGGTAGAAGCATCCATAGGTCCAGAATTGCATTTGTCTACACCCACTTGACTACTGGGATATGCCCAGGGTTAGCTTCTTACTGTTGTTCTTGTTGTTGTTGTTGTTGTCATCCGTGTCTCTTTAATCATCCAAATAGGCTTTCTGTTTCTAACAGTGGTACCAAAGGATGGAGGTGAGAATGAGGAGTAAACTTAGTGAGGCTTTCAGCAATAGAGAATTTCTCTACAGATATAGATGATATAGATATAGACATAGAGGTAGACACAGACACAGATATAGATTTAAATATATATAGATGGGTCTCACTAACTATGCCTGACTGGCTGGTCTCGAACTCCTGGCCTCAAACAATCCTCCTGCCTCGGCCTCCCAATGCTGAGATTACAGGTGTGAGCCACGGCACCCAGCCAAGAGTTAGTATTAATCATAGATCAATCATAGGGAGACTTCATAGTCAAACACAACTGGGTTAAACTCAGATTGACAGTCACCTTTGGATCTGTTTTCTTGCCCAATCTCAGACAGAAATCGTAGAAGCCTCCTTCCAACTGAGAAGCTTCAAAGAGCCTATCTTTATAGTATGTGTTTCCTTTACCTTCTATGATTACTTCATCTAATTTCTTGGGAAAAGAGACCTTCACTCCCCTTGCCTCCTACGATATTTTGGCCCCTGAGAAACTCTCTGTTCCCAGAGCCTGTCTTACCACCAGTACCCCCTCCCACAAGACACAAAATTTAGAGGATAAATTTTAAAGCAAACATATTTAATTTTTCATCATTTGCAAGTTTCAATTAATAATTTGTACTTATTACCTGATACACAGCTTTTATAATATTTTATTTTTAAAACGGGTTTTTCTACATTTTAGAATTACAGTAGAGAATATTGAAGAACACTTCAGTTCATTTTGCACCTTTTACACCACTTCCATGCACATTCTGTTTTGCTCATCAATGAACACATAGCTTATTACACTGAAAATTTTTCTTGCACCTGCAGTTACAAGATAAATAAATAAAGGAATAAAGGAAGGAAGAAATGGAGACACTGATACTGAATACTGAAACAATTTCAATACATTTGGAGCTAATTTTTGCCTTGCTTCTTCCCTCCATAGCTCTTCCCCCAAAACTCTGTCTCCCAGCCCATAAGGGAAAGTCACCAATCTCCTCATTAAAAAAAAAAAAAAAAAACCTGAAGTGTCCTCCCACCACCTCCAGCCTGGAATAGTATTTGATATTAATAAACAGAATACTCAGCATGCCAATATGTACATTTGGTTCACTCAGCCCTAAGAAAACCAAGTAGATAGTTAAATCCCTTCTACATGGCTAAGAGGACTCACAAAAGTGATGCCCCCTCCCAAAATAAAAGAGAAGAATCTTTCCCAAAGATCAACCTCTGCTTCCACCTTCAGAGTTCCAGAAGTCACCTCTGGCCTTTTGTTACAGTTGCCAGGTACCAGGTACCAGGGCTTCAGAGACCCTGTGGTCCCTTCACTCAGCCCCAAGCCACACAGCCAGAATACACATTCATGACCATGTGCCGTGACTATAACATTCAGTTCTGGGTACTTGATGATACGACTTCATAATGACAAAACTCCATTCACATAGCCATTACCGAAAATCTTGCAGAATCTATCCATATTTTTAGCCAGTTGCCCCTTTTCAAGGCAAAGAAATGCACAGATCTTCTCTCTGCCAAGCAAATCACACCTCCTTTGCATTGGCTCCAAGGCTACCCTCATGGAATTCCAAAAATTGCTGTGTATTTGCAATATTTCTGGATTTGGTTAGCAAATCTCTACTTGACCAATTAAAGCCTTTTGCTCTTTTATAGACTTCATCTGTGCCTCCGTTCAACAGTTAGCTTTTCATGCTGACAAATCTTCAGCTTCTAAATTCATTTTGTGTGTCTACTAAAATCTAGCTACAACTTCAAAAGTGTTTAAAACCTAGCCCTGTAATTTGACATCTAAGAATTGATCCTGGGGAAATAATCAGAAATGCCCACGAGGATTTTGGTGGAAAACATTCCATTTCAGTGTTAATTATGAAAGTAAATATGCACATATACTTAATTAAATATAATCTAAAAATAAACTAAATCTAAATAATGTAAAAATCATCAAGTATGTTTTTGTAGACCCATCAATTGCTGCATTAGTCATTAAAACGTTTTAGAAAATATTTGATGACAGGAAAACATATACCCAATCATATACAAAACATGTACCAAATAGGATAAAAAATTTTATATAGGTGTGTGAATGAATAAATATAGGTGAATATAAACATATACACTATACATACATATATATGATACCAATTTTGCAACACATATGTTTGTGTTCTAAGAAAAAAGACTAAAAGCCAATTGAGTAAAATGTTAAATTATCTCTGGGTGGCAAGATAACATATAATTTCATTTTATTGTTTGCCTTGAATATTTTCCAAATTTTCTATAACGAATACGTATTACTTTTAAAACCTGAGAAAAAAAAGTGTTTTTAACAATCATTCCAACTCTTTAATTAATTCAGCTGCCCTATCCTGGATCTCTTCCAGCTCTATTATGTCATCCTTAAGAAGCAATAGCCAATATGGCACAGGATTTTCCAGGTGTCCACTTTTGGGAAATCTGATTCTAACACTCTCAGAGGCAGTGCCCCACACCCCCCACATCTCACGCACACGCAAATACACACACACTGCCACATTGGCCCCAGAAGTGTCTGTCCTATTTACCAGGACTCCTCGATAGCTCTTTTGCTGATAAAAGAGAATTCTGTACTTACACAGAAGCATTCTGATTTTCAAAACATCAGAATGCCACCCACTGCACATGCATGTGATGGACAAAAAGAACCAGGTCTGTTTCCATTGCAAGGCTGCAAGATTGATCTCTGATTTGCTTTCCATCCACATGTGACCTGAGAGATGTAGGGCTTTAATTAGTGAGAGAGAGAGAACCAGGAACTTTCTGATTCATAACGTCACCCCACGCTGCTGCAAAGGAACAGAATCCAGGATGAAGGTTTTAGCCAGGTAGAATGAAGTGACATGCCATCCTATGACTTTTCCTGGGGAGTCTAAATCCATGCCTCCCAAGTTGCTTAGTTCCCAAACCCCTGGGGATTAAAAGGAGTATTCGGACCACCAAGTGGTGGTCTCAGCCATGAGTTGGGTGAGACAGGATATGGGGGAAGGCAGGATATAGAGTTACAACCTTCAATATGAAAACAGTCTAACACACAGCATAAATGTTGATATTTACCATAGAAAATTCTCTGTCTCTGGGAACAGAAATGTTAATAATTCCAGTCTTTAGCGCATGCTTATGGCCCTGTCAAGTTTGATCATGACTTCCAGGTCCAGTAGCACAGCACATCCTAAGCAACTTCACTCCAAAGGACAGAAGGCCTGTTTTTCCCAATTTATTTTTGAAATGCTGAAATACAATATTGATTGTTTCTCATGTGGTCTCTGCTTTTGTGTTTGAGAAAGTTTTCAGGTCTCACAAATCTGGGTTCAAACAAGAAGTAACTATGAATTATCCTCCTGTTCTTCAAGACCTGTTTGCCCATCTGTGATCCTCCTAAGTGTCTGATGAACTTTAGCACTGGACTTCAGCCTGAGTTCTGCCTGTTATAACTACAGTGAACTGCAAAGTGTCCAGCAACCTGAGCAAACCCAGGGTGTGGAAAGTGAGGATGCTGCCTAAGCATGTTGAAGATGCACCCAAGTATTATGTCATATAGCCTAAATCCATCCTATTTCTCTTCACTGCCCTGAATTGCCTCAGTGATCATGCATTACCGTCCCCCACATCAGCCCTCGAAGTGACCAGTGGATAGCGTATGGGCAGAGGATTAGGAAAACAAGAAGGGAAAAGGAAACTACTTAGAAATGTCAATAATATTTTTGGGTTATGTTCAAAGTGTGTTTCTGTAGTTTTTATAAAGGTAAAATAATTTACTCTTCTCTTTACTTAGAAAGGAAAAAACATTCATGAGACCTGCATCTGTTGAATAAAAATGTAAAAACAAGCAGATACTTCTTTTTTCCTAAACTGATAGAAATTTATTTTTAAAAGAGTAATGATTAGCAACAGGATGGTTGCCAAAGAAAGCCAAAGTAATCTTCAATCTTGATTTGAGAAAGAGACACCTAGAAATGAAGACTAGTATGTGGCTATGTTATTTCCATGTTTACCTACAGCCTTTCAACAAATTTGATCACCCATTCACTCATTCATTCAATTCAAAGAGCTCTTATTAAACACTTACTCTGTCCAGACACTGTGCTAAGCACTTTAAAGATTATCTCATTGAATCCATTTATAAGCCTGCTCCATAGGGTTTATTGTTATACAGAGGAGAGAAGAAGCAAGGAGCTATAGCTTTCCTATTTTACCCATAAGGAGAATATGAAGCAGCTTGAAAAACCTATAGCCCAGTCTTGCCATATCATTTAGGAATGTTTCAGCTGCAACTTGTAGAAATTCCAACCCAAATTAACCTTAAAGAGTATGGGAATTTATTATTTCTCTTAACAGAACATCCTAAGATAGGTGAGTTCAGGATGGGTTAATTCAGTCACTTAATAATGCTAAGTCCCACGTTTTTTGCATTGTCTGTACCTGTGAAAAGGTCTACATGTCACCTCAAATCTCAAATATTAGGGGGTTTTGGCTATGGAAGCCAGGTTAATGCCTATTGTCACTCAGACATTGTCTCTATGTTTCATTGGCCAGAATTACATCCCCTCCCCCACTCCAAAATGAGTCAATGGCAAAAGGAATGAAAACAGCCATGGAGATAAGAAGAATTGAACAGTTTTCTTATGTTTATTATCTCAGTCCTCTGTGTCATTTTCATCTGGTGCAAGTAGCCATAGGCCGTAGCTTGATCCCACTGCAAAGCATCTGGGATGCTTTAGAAAATATCTCTCTGGGGCTTTTCCTCAAAGCCATTGAATCAAAACCTCTTGGGCCCAGAAATGTCCATTTCAACAAGCTCCCCAGTTGGTTCTCACGTTCAGTGACTTTGAGCATATTAAAATCCACCCTCAGGCCCAGTAAAGAGATGGCTGAGGTCATTAGTGGGGTCTATCAGGCCCTTCATGAGCAGCTCCCATTTTCCTCTCTCATTCCAACCACACAGACCTCCTTAAATATGCCAATCAGCTTCTCACCTCAGAGTCTCTGCATTGACGTTCCTGGGGTATGCTTAATAACCCCTAAAGATGGCCATGTCCTATTGCCATACTGGTGATACGTTTACTGCATGGCAAAGCGCACTTTGCAGATGGGGTTAAGTCATGTCTGCCTTATCTTTCCCATTTCCCACCTCCTACAAGTTTCCTTTACTCTTTCATTTTTCTTCTGCTGATTTGAAAGCTAGACTTTTATTTATACTATTACACTAATTACCCATACATTTTATTTGTTTATGTTTTAGGAACAGGGTCTCACTCTGTTGCCCAGGAGGGAGCACAGTGCTGTGATCATAGCTCACTGCCATCTTGAACTCCTGGGCTCAACTGATTCTCTTGCCTCAGCTTCCCAAGCTGCCAGGACTACAGGTGCATGCCTCCACACCTGGCTAATTTTTAAAAATATTTGTAGTGACAGGGCTAACTATGTTGACCAGGCTGGTCTCAAACTCCTGGTTTCAAGTGATCTTCCTGCCTCAGCCTCTCAAAGTGTTGGGATTTCAGGCATAAGCCACTGTGCCCAGCCAATCCATATATTTTCATATACATACATAACTATATGTTTTCCTAATTCTGAAGTTGTTTAAGTCTCTAATCTCCTCTAAAATAAACCAAGAACTGTTTATCTCCTGAAAAGCAGTAACAAATTTTCTTGTCAGATCTTTTGTAAAATAAAGAAAAAAAGTGTTTACAATAATTAATCTTATTACCAATCAATGTTAATTTCATTTTCACCACCTGTTTTGCATCCAGCTCCTTGCTAGGATCACTTCCTTTGAAGTATATTTACTAATTTATTCTGGAAAGGTCTTGGAGGGTTAATTCTCCCAGTTTTTGTACCTGTGAAAAGGTCTACGTGTCACCTCAAATCTCAAATACTAGGGGGTTTTGGCTATGGAAGCCAGGTTAATGCCTATTGTCACTCAGCCCTTTGAAGGTATTATTCCTTTGTTTTCTGGTATTTATTGTTAATTATGAGAAATTTGTCATCACTGTAAAATTATTCTTAACTTCCACTAGTGGTAAGAGAGGACTAGGCAATTCTGATTCAGCCCAAATTTCCTGAAAGAAAGGAAGCCTCTGCTCCATGTGCGTCTCATCCTCTTCCTGAGACAAGCAGGCTAAACTCACAGGACAAGGGCGTGCTGTTTTCATAAGAAAGAAGCATAAGAGTTCAGATATGTTTACAAAATCACACTGCACATTTACATGTGCACATAGAGTTTTTATGTAAATAGTATCATATTTGTATTGTAATAATACAATAATACAATGTATTAAACATATTATACTATGTCAGTACACACAGATTCTGCTTTCTATGGTTAAAAAAAAATAACAAACCAGCCTGAGTATGAGAAAATAATACAAGAATATAAGAAAAGCAGAATTTTTGTACCCTCACCATCTTCTATCCCATTACTCAGAGATAACCACTTTCAGTTCTACTTTCTGTCTTTATGATCATTTTCATCATAATTCTTATACTTCTGTATCTTGATTTATGAACTTGACAGTATCAATTGACTCTCCTCTATGAAAAAATGTAAAAATTTACTCCCTAATACTACTTCCTACCTCGTATCTATTTCTGGAGTTTTGTTGGTGACATTGTTTTTTATTGTTCTACCAGTTATCTTTAGAATGTTGAATGTCCAATTTTAAGTCTTCCATGCCTTATCTATGGGTTAATTATTTAAAAATTTAAAACAAATAAATAGTATTGTTCTAATTATTCTGTTTCTAGCTGTGATGTATTAGCTTATAATACATCAGCCCTCTTGCCAAAAATAACTAAAAAGCTGGACTTTAGAAAAAAATACATTTGTTAAATATAATGCAAAAATTGAGGAAATTGGAATAAAGTCTGAAATTTTATTAATAGTAGTGTAGTAGTGTACCAATGTTGATTTCTTAGTTTTGACAAATGTGCCCATGATATTGTTACCATTAGGGTGGGATGTGTATGAGAGCTTTCTATATTATTTCTGCAACTTTATTGTAAAGCTAAAATTATTACACAATAAAAAGTTTATTTAAAAAATTGAAGGCACTAGACAGCTGCTAAGACAGAAGGATTTGAGGAGCCAAGATCTCAAAAAGAAAAGAAGTGCAGAAGAAAGCCCAGGCCACTTTTAGCCTCAAAGTATCTGCCAATTCTTAAAGCTGCAGGCAAGAGGCCAAGGAGCAGAGTGTCAAAGGAACAGAACAGAAAGTGTCAGCCCTAAGTCTGAGAATCTAAGCAGAGTTTTAAGCCACCTCACATGGCTAGAAGAATAAAATTGCAGTTCAGGGCCCATCAAAAAGGAGGAGCCCTGGAAAACATCCCAGTCATTCAAGACATCTGAAAGACAATTCCCTAGAAGTTAAGGCAAACCAAAATAGACTTGCCTTTACCAATACTGAAGCCTAGCTTCTAACAAACTTCATTCTAGTCTGTATTCAGGTGAACTGTCTGCCACCTCTGGAGGAAGAAACTACAGAGCCTCAGAGGATCTGTACAATTTTTCATTCGTAATATCCAGGATTCAATAAAAAATTACTTGGTATAACAACAGGTAAGCCCAAATGACCAAAGCTACAAGAAAAAGCAAACGATAAAGACAGACTCAAAGGAAGTTTAAATGTTGGAGTTATCAGAAAGGAACTTTGAAATAACTATGATTATTATGTTCAAGAAAGTAAAAGACAAGATAAATAACTTCATTATATTGAGAAGGTAATTGGGACATTTTTACGATGCTGGTAGTGTTTTGTTTCTTGATCTAGGTGTAAATATGCATCAAACTGTATCCTTATGATTTATGAATGTAGATTATATTTCGATAAAATAATTTATTCTTGAATAAATAAACTGTATTTACAATATTAAGTTGAGGCAAATATTATTCACTGCAAAACCAAATAGTATAATAGAACTCCAAAGGAAGATATATGACCCTCTGTCATTAAACATGTACAACTTGAAGAAAAGTATACTAAAAATCAGGTCAAAAGAATTTGCATTTTATTAATACATTCATTTATTCAACAAATACTGGAGTGGCTACTATGTGCTAAGCACTTTTCCAGGTGCAGAAAATACAACAATGAATGCAATAGGCTAAACTCTCTGCCCTCATGGAGCATACATTCTAGTTGGGGTATAAAAAACAAGCATAGGTTGGTGCAGTGGCTCATGCCTGTAATCCCAGCACTTTGGGAGGCCGAGGTGGGTGGATCACTTGAGGTCAGGAGTTCAAAACCAGCCTGGCCAACATGGCAAAATCTTGTTTCTACTAAAAGTACAAAAATTAACCAGGTGTGGTGGTGCACACCTGTAGTCCCAGCTACTAGGGAGGCTGAGGCATGAGAATAGCTTGAACCCGGGAGGCGGAGGTGGCAGTGAGCCTGAGATCACGCCACTGCACTCCAGCCTGAGCGACAGAATGAGACTCTGTCTCAAAAAAAAATAAAAAATAATTAAAAAAACGCATAATAAGTAGGTAACTTATAAGGAATGTTAAAAGATGGTAAGTACCATGAGAAAAAGTTGTACATAGAATTACTCAAAATTATGCCATATTTTAGCTGACTTCATATTTGCACCATGATTTTTAAGATGGCTTTATATGTTTCTTAATATTTTCAAATTCTCTTCTTTTATCTTTTGAGAAGAAATATGCATTTAAAAAATCATATCCATAGGATACTGCAGGTTTACAATCATACAACTTAGTGAATAAAATTTACTTTTTTCTTAAAAACATTCCTCTTGGAGTTATATGACTTCCTTTTTCTAACTTGAACTGATTGTTTTTTTAGGCCTGTTGCACAGCTGGCAGACTGGGATCTGTTCCTGATGCTCTCTAGGAATTGGGTTTTGTATCTTCCCCCTTCTTCAATTTTTTTCTTGAGTTTATGGGTTACATGCTGAAGGTTTTGTTTGTTTGTTTTGTCTTATTTTGTTTAGAAAAGCCATGTGCGAGATAAAATTTCTGGATCCTTCCATCGCTGAAAATTGCTTTTATTTAGACCTCACACTTGAATGATAGTTTGTCTAGGTATAGAAATCTTGGGCCAAAATTATTTTCCCTTAGAAGTAGAAGGGTATCATGCCATTTTCATCTAGAATTAGTGTTGTGAGGTGAATGGAGTGGCAATCTGATTCTTTTTCTTTCAGTGACAATACTTTTCCTCCCCCCAAAAAATCTTCTTTTTAATTTTTTTCATTTTGTATATATTTCATTAGGTTTTTGGGTAACAGGTAGTATTTGGTTACATGAAGTTCTTTAGTGATGATTTCTGGGATTTTGGTGCACCCATTACCCGAGCAGTGTACACTGAACTCAATGTGTAGTCTTTTATCCCTCATCCCCTCCCACCCTTTCCCCAAATGCCCAGAGTCCATTGTGTCATTCTTATGCTTTTGCATCCTCGTAGCTTAGCTCTCACTTATGAGTGAGAACATACGACATTTGTTTTTTCATTCCTGAGTTACTTCACTCAGGATAATAGCCTCCCATTCCATCCAGGTCAATGCGAATGTCATTATTTTGTTCCTTTTTATGGTTGAATAGTATTCCATGGTATATATATACCACATTGAAAAAAATGTTTAAGTTCCTCTCTTCAGCCTTCATTATTTCCTTTTCTTCATTTCTCTGTTGTTTCTTTCTGGAATTTTTATTGAGTGGAGGTTACATTTCTTGGTTTCATCATCTCTACCTCTTAACTTTTCATTGTGTCTTATATTTTTTTTCTTTTTGCTCTATAAATAGGGAGTTTTTTTCAACTTTATCTTCCAGATATCCTATTGAAATGTTTATTTTACTATTCACACTTTTTCAATTCCAAAAATTATTTCTTGTTCTTTGATTTCTCCTTTTTCTTAAGCAGTAGTTATTTTACAATATAATATTGTCTTGTATTTCAACTACAAAAAAAATTTTTTTAAGACAGGTTATCACTCTGCTGTCCAGGCTGGAGTAAGGTGGTGCAATTACAGCTCACTGCAGTCACAGCCTCCTGGGCTCAAGCCATCCTCTCACCTCCACCTCCTGAGTAGCTAGGATCACAGGCGTGCACCACCACACCCAACTAATTTTTGTATTTTTTCTGTAGAGACAGGGTTTCGCTATGTTGCCCAGGCTGGTCTCAAACTCCTGACCTCAAGAAATCTGCCCATTTCAGCCTCTCAAAGTGTTGGAATTACAGATGTGAGCCACCACGCCCAGCCAAAAAAAATTTTAAGTCCCCTTCTGTTCTCTAAATTATCTGTGTTCTCTGGGATCATCTCTATCTGTTAATTCTTCTCTTTTGTGCTTTATGATTTTTCCCAAATATCCAGAGATTGTCTGGTGTCTCATTATTCACTTATGAATAATGGAATCACATAGACTTTTGTGTTAAAAGTCAAATATAACTGAATGAGACAATTTTCTTCTGATAGCGTGAAAAAAAAATGGCTGCAAACAGAGACTGTACGGAAAGGCTGGCCAATGGCTATAGTTAGGGTACATGGAAGGGAACATGTAAACAGGCTGGTCCCCAGCCCATACCAAATTAAGAAAAGCTTCACTCTGAGGTACTAAGAGCCATATATTAAGAGCCTTTTTCTATTCTGGACAGACCATCCACATGTCTTAAAAGAACAAGTTTCTATGTACCAAATACTGCTGTTGCCTACCATGCTGGGAAAGGTCTGTTTTATTTTCTCAAAAGAGTTAAAAGCAATTCATATATAAATCTGGTCAATACACAAGATGATGAAACTTCTCCAGTAAAAACTGATGTGTGAATTCCAAGGAATCAGGAAATGTGACAGGAGGGGACAATGTCAGTCAGACTTTGGGTAATGGCAGCATTATCAGATCAAGCAGGTGGCTTCCCTTTTGAATGTCTTTGAAAGGGCACCATTCCTCTGGTAGATCAGGTGGAATCTGACTCACCCCTTATGTCCACATTCCACATAAGCAGGAAAGGCAACTTGGTGAGAAATTGACCAAGCTATAAACAATGGAAGGTAGTGGGAAATGAGGAGCATGGGAGACACTGCCTGGCCAAGAGAAGAATCAAATGGAGAAATGAACATGCACTGACACTTGGGCCAAGAGGCAAAGTTTGATAGAATAGAGTACTTACAATGTGCTAGCAATGAGCTAAGCACTCTACCCAAGCTATCTCAAATAATACCACAACCCCATGAAGTCGGTATCATGATTGCCACATCTTGCATTTGAAGATGGCAGAAAAATCAGGCTGTAGAGCCAAGCGTTGAGATTCAAATCCAAGCTCCTCCTCTTACTACCTATGTGACCTGGGAGGGACAAGTTACTTAACATCCCTGTGCCTCAATTTTCTTATCCATGAGACAAAGACAATAATATCATGTACCTTGCAGGGTTCTCATGAAGATTAAATTAGTTAATATTAGTTAATACAAGTAAGGTCCTTAAACCAGTCCCTGCAACATAGTAACTGATCGATACATGCTAGCATTTTCATTCTTATTAGAAGGACTAAGTAGTCTGCCAGTGCTAGAGCCAAGAGCTTAATCCCAGGTGTCTGGGACTCCTATTCCATGCTCTTACCCACCACTCTATGTGGCCTCTCTCATGTGAAAGAACAAATTCCTACATGGTGAGATATAATGAGTGCCCAGAAGTGCTCCTGGAGTCCAAACAGTTCATTAACTACCTGTTGCCTGGGAATTTTATACATAGGGCAGTGGCTGAAGACTTTGCTTCCTATTACAATATAAACATACTCAATCATCCACCTACTCCCAATCCTTGGAGTCATCAGTCAGTCACACTTGAGTATGAATGAGCTCCAGATCATTTTATAAAAGCTGTTCTTAATTGAGAAGGTGGTATAGGCAGCTTGGTGGGTATCTGAGAGCCATGAAGATAAAAGGGACATGCTGAGAGGAGCAAAAGGCATAGAGGTCTATGAGCAGGAGCTTCAAAGACAAACTATGGCCAGTTACACAGAATGGCATTTGATGGTTTTATATCTGTTGTGCATGAAAGCCCTGACACGCAGGGATTACTATTATGCCCATTCAATACAATAAGGAAACTGAGGCTCAGCAATGCTAAGTGATTTCTCTGAGGTGGTTCAACTACCTGATAAAGGGCAGGGTAGGACTAGAGTCAGCTTAACTCTGACCGTGGTCCCACCTTGTCCTTCTCCAGCCACTACACGGCTTGGCCCTGCTTTATTCCTGTCCCCAGTCACACAGGTGGAGTCAGGCAAGCCCCGCCTGCCCTCACATCTCACGCTTCTGTCCATTCACAGGAAGTTTCCACAGCAGGCCCAGCATTGTCAACATAGAGGAAAGAAGAGGAAAGGTCATTGTTCCCAACCATTTGCAAGAATATCTGAGTTAAAAATGAAAGACTTGCCATTTGCATGGTGAAGGGAGGCGGGGGAGAGGAAGCATTGTTAGGTGTTGGTAATGTAAAAACATAAGTATGCTGTTATTTATGTAATTAGTTATTGCTTTCATTATGGGTGCAGTCTTAATGGTTATAGTATTTATGTATAATTACCTTAATATTCACTGAAATTTCCAAGTAGCTCCCTAATTAACTGTCTCAAATATATAATTACATTGCATCTTTACGCAAGACTTGCCTAATTAATGTAGTTACACCACTTCTTTTGTGAATGTGCATTATTAAATGCTCTTTGCATCATTCTTCTGACTTCTTGTAATTCACGCTTTACAAAAATTAAGACCCCGAATTAGAAACCTTCACAAGCAACCCAATCCAGCAGCAAAGCAGAAGCTCTGAGCTACTCTGGAAAAAACAAGGACTTGCTAAGCCTCATTATGAGTTTCTCATTATGCAACCTTCCTACATGGAGGTGAGAGAAGCCCAGGATCACAGGGCTCATGAAAACAGGCAGCTTCAGCCGGGAACGGTGGCTCACGCCTGTAATCCCAGCACTTTGGGAGGCCAAGGCAGATGGATCATGAGGTTAGGAGTTCAAGACCAGCCTGACCAACATGGCAAAACCCCATCTCTACTAAAAATACAAAAAATTAGCCAGGTGTGGTGGCACATGCCTGTAATCCCAGCTACTCATGAGGCTGAGGCAGGAGAATTGCCTGAACCCAGGTGGCAGAGGTTGCAGTGAGCCAAGATCACGCGCTTGCACTCCAGCCTAAACGACAGAGCAAGACTCTGTCTTGAGAGAAAAAAAAACAGGCAGCCTCAGAGTGAGGCCCTCAGCTCTCAGCTTTCTCCTTCTAACTCAGGCTATTGCCTTCAGGGCTAACCTGACCTCAACAGGAAAAGCCACCATGCGTCCTGGGACCTCCACATCACAGTAGGCTGAATCCTACATCCTCTTCCAAGTAGCACATGTAAGGCAGCCTCCGTGAGCCTTAATTTCCTGATCTGTAAAATAGGCACAATAACGATTGCTTGTCTTCTCAAATAATCCTGTAAGAATTAAATGAGGTGATGAACATGAAAGAGATCTGAAGTATATTACAAATGTAATCCGAGTTCAAGGGATTATTTCTAGAACTACTTTGCCATGCTACCAGAATGGTCTCGCCGAATGATCGCTTATTGCATGCTGCAGAGAAAACCACCCAAAACCCAGTTGCTTAAAGCAACACCACACTATTTAGCTCCTAACTGTGTGGATGGACAATTTGGACCAGGCTCAGCAGGGTTATCTTTCTGGTCTGAACCAGAATCAACTGTTCCTAACGAGCGTCACTCCCATGTCTGGGGCCACAGCTGTGATGGCCAAGATTTGTCTACATGTGGTCTCTCATCTTCTTCTTCATTTTATTTATTTATTTTCTTATTTTTTGAGACAGAGTTTCGCTCTTGTTGCCCAGGCTGGAGTGCAATGGCGTGGTCTCGGCTCACTGCAACCTCTGCCCCGTAGGTTCAAGCCATTCTCCTGCCTCAGCCTCCCGAGTAGCTGAGATTACAGGCATGCACCATCATACCCAGCTAATTTATGTATTTTTAGTTGAGATGGGGTTTCACCATGTTGTACAGGCTGGTCTCAAACTCCTGACCTCAGGTGATCCACCTGCCTTGGCCTCCCAAAGTGCTGAGATTACAAGCGTGAGCCACCGCGCCTGGCCCTGGTCTCTCATCTTCTACTAAGCTAGCCTTGGTATGTTCAGGGTGGGAAGCATTTCCAGCCCAAGGGCAAAAGGTACAAGGAGCCAGACATGGGAGAACACATCCGTACTCTAAGCTACTTGCTGACACAAGAGGATCCCTTGAGCCCTGGGTATCAAAGCCAGCCTGGGCAACATAGTGAGACCTCATCTCTCAAAATGAAAAAAAAAAAAAAAAGGCTGCAAGACTTCTAGACCACAACTTGCACATCACTTCTACCACACATTCTATTAGTCAAAACATGCCACAAAGCCAGCCCAGATTCAACGACTGAGAAAATAGATGCCAGATCTTGATGGGAGAAGTCTGTGCCATTGTTCCCAATGTACCACATCAGGTTTACCTCCAATCTATTCCTTTGGAGAAGAAAATAATTCTTCAGCTAGTCAATATCCAAGGTTTACTGAACACCTGCTATGGACCTAGCTTTGTGGTAGGTCCCACAGAGGATCCAACAGAAGTTTAAAACATAACTCACTCCAAAACTACTAAGCCTCAGTTGAAGAGACAAATCCAACAAATACGAATGAAAAAGAAAGAAAGAATGTGCAAACTATGAAGTGTAGGCTATAAGTACAGTAAGAATGCCCAGGAAAAAGAGATCAGTGGAGCATGAAGCTGACAGGCCTGGAGAGGCCAAGGGCAGGAGGGAATCAGAATCCAGGCCCCGTGGTGTAGTGAGATAATCACATGAAGGGGAGAGTGAAGTTCATGCTGGAAAGGCCCTTGGAGGTGTTTGGACTTGATGTGAGGTTCAATGTGAAAGCAAAGTGAGATTTGGACAGAGTAGGCCCAAGATTCATTCATAATTATTTATTTAACATTAAGGAAACATTTCCCAAGAACCTAGGAATTCAGCTCTTCCCCCAATAACTGCAGAGTTCACTCCTCTTGGTTCAGGTCACCTCTCAAGGAGGCCTTCCCAATGGTCCCACATACACTCTCACCCGTACATGCAGACATGCACACACAGACACACACACCACTCCTACACATGCACACAGCCTCACCCCTCACTAGCCCCGCTTCACTGTCTTCAGAGAAATTGTCCCTACCCTATATTACTATATTGCATACTTTTGTGTTTCTTTGCTTCTTGCATATCTCTTCTTCTTTCCCCTACAGCATGATATGCTGCACGAAGGCAATGACTTGGCCCATTTTGTGTGGAACTGTATCATCCCTAACCCCTTGAATATACCTGCTACACAGCAGACAATAAATATCTGTTGAATGAAAAAATGAGTAAGTGGATGTATGCAATATACCAGGAATCAATCAGATGGGTCCAGTCATCACCAAGAAGAGCATCAACATCAATAACCACAGTGACCATGAGATACTGGGAGAAATGTCATGGAATCTAATGATCACTCCCTGAGTGCAGTAACATAGGGTCAAATCAGTCAGCCTCACCCATCTGCTGCCCGTACCTCCTTTGTCCTCCATAAGCCAACAGAGTGGGGTTCATATAGCATGTAATCAACGCTGACTAGAGGCACAGAACTGAACACACACAATCTACTATGATAACCATACACAGTGGTAGAGCATCTCTTTCATTTACAGAGGAGAGAACTATCCCCAAGACCATATATCTTGTTAATGATGAGACAGAGATTGAAATACAGGTCTTCTGGCCGTAGTTCAGATCTAAGCGCATCACTGCAGATGCTGCTGAAATAACGCAGGCTGGCTGAGTGAGAACTCTGAGCCTTAGCCTGTATTAAGCCTGGAAGAATGAGGAGGGTGGGACTTAGGATGCAGGGAAGAGGGCAAAGTTTAACCCCTTGTCCTTTCCAGGCCTATGGTCTGATTAAAGAGACAAAAAGGAACACAAATTAAATTATTGGAAAACCTACTGCACTCTGTAGTCATGCAATGCAGTTCATTCAACAACATCAATTGATATCCCTGGCCAGGTGCCTGGGATACAAAGATAAATAAATCATAATGTCCTCACTCAAAGAACTCCCAATGTAGAGAGAGATACTGTCACCGCTTTGCACAATGCCAAAGATACCACTGTGGTCTATGTAAATAGACCAAAACATAACTCCTTAGTTTACAGTGGGAATGGTATCCCCTTAGAGTTGTGTAACACAGGAAAAGTCTAAATAAGTGTATGAAAAACTCAACGAGCTGGGTGACAACAAAGAACAGAGGTCTGGATTTGGAGCCAGAAAACACAGATTTGGCTTCGGGCTCCACCACTCAGTTGCCTTGTATTCTCAGGCAACTCATTCAACTCCGTGAGCCTCAGTTTCTTCACCTGTAAAATGGGAATAAGAATAATATCTGCTCTAATTATTTAATAGGTTTTGAAAGGATTAAATTGGAAAAGATATGTGATCACACTTTATGAATATATAAAGAGCCAAACTAATGTTACGTATTGTTATTCCCTCCATACCAAGTAATGACTCTATGACCCTTAGGGCCTCTGTTCTCCTTAAGTAAACATACCCCATCATCATGGAAAAAGTCTTTCTCTTACCAACAAATATGTACTGAGCAGCCTCTCTGCACCCAGCAGTCTTCTAGGCAATATAGAGGGATTTAATAAGAAGTACTTGGCACCTGTGCAATGTTGGAACCTTAGCCCATACTTGTTGACTCACAAACTTGATTTCAGCCGCATTCCACCACTGCCTAGCTCTGGGATGTTGACCAAAGCAGCTCACCACTTTGGGCCTCACAATACTTGCTGTACAATGAGATGTTTGAACTAGATTGGCTGTTTTCAAGCTCAGGTTTGAAGGGGTTCTGAAGCTATTGTATTGAATTTCATTATTAGAAGTGAACTTTAAGCTATTTATAAATCAGTGGAAACACACACACTCAAATGTATTGTGTAGCAAATATTAGTACTTTAGAACCTTTAACTTGACTCCATGTTGATTTTAAAAGAAGAAAATGCTATAACTTTGATTTCATGAAATTACTTTTGATAATATATTGCTTTCATGTCTTACATATTGGAGTCTCCTAAAAAATTTCCTTTGAAAAATGAAATATACTGATAAAAAGAAGTTTGAAAATCACTAAACTGGATCACCTCTTTGGCCTTTTCACATTCTCTAATTCTGTGGATGAATACAGAATAGAATCCCTGACTTCAAAGAGAATGCAATATTCTTGGGAAGATAATAAGCAAAATATGATGAGATACAGCACACGACAATTGTGCTAGCTATCTCCTTATATCAGCTCTGCCCCTTTGTCACAGCGTTATCTGTGAACACGGTTGCCTTGAATAAAACCTATATTTCTCAATCTCCCTCGTATCTTGGTGTGGCCACATGACCAAGTTCTTTCCAATGGGATTGTAGATAGGAGTGGCAGGTGTGTGCATATATGTCTGTGGAAACACACATATACACAGTTCTCAGTAAGTGTAATTAAGGAGAAGAAATGTGTCTTCTTTTGCCCTTCTCTCCTTTCTGCTGGTTAGAATATAGACCTCATGGTTGGAGCTATAGCAGCCACTTTGGACCATGAGTTAGAAGTACGTGTTGAGGATGGCAAAGCAATAAAATAGAAGTTGACCCCTGATGACAGTGGACCAGCTACCTGGACGTTCACATTAGTGAGAAATCAGTAGAAATCAGGGTCCATCTGATGTAAACCACTGTTATTCAGGGACTTCTGCCACTCACAGTCCCAACTAATCTTAACTAATACAACAACCTATTATTATGTACTTCACTTCCTAAGGAGCTATAAGCTTTCTGCCATCCTATCCTCTTGAGGCCATGAAACGTGATCCTTATTTGTGCTTTCTATACAAGCCATCATTAGTTCATATGAGTGAAAAATGACTGTCAGAGCTGGTTCTTCCCCCTGTGTGCTTCTCTAAGCCTTAGCTCCCACGTGTGCAAAATGGGAATAATAATCCCGGTCTAACAGGATTGTTTTGGGGAGAGATGGGGCGGGGAAGCCATTTGATTTAAGCCTTAACATCACAAAGGACTTCACATTATCTCCAAGTGAGGCTTTATCTCTGTCACAGCAGTATCCAACAGGACTGGCAGACATCCATCCAACACCTTCAGTGTGCATCCTGTTACCATATACAGGGAGAGAGAGATGTAGATGTATATATAGATATGAAATATATCTATCTCTAGATAGATACAGGAAATGGATAGATAAATATAGATGTCTATAGCTATGATGGATAAAGGAGAGAAAGAGAGATCTACATCTCCCATATCTACCTTAGGGCCAGGAACAAATTTATTGTACAGTTAATAAGCAGAAGCTTCAGAGTCCCACCCTCAGGCAGACCCTGTCAAAGGCCCTGGGAGGAGACCTCGCCATGTGTTCACATGAGCATATGTTTTCATAAAATGTGCAAAAATAAGCTATTTTCGACTGAATTGGTTAAGACCTCTCTCTTTCCACTCTGACTTTCATTCCTACTTCCACTTTGATGGTACAGGAATGGCTGAGGGTGTTTTGGGGATTCAGCTAAGGAAAAGCTGAGTTGCTGATACATTTCGTTTGGATTTTGCAGGATATATCTGTATGGTCCACAATCCTGTGAGTACTTACTGCTGGTGGTCCTAGTGTTGAAATGGCTGCCAGGAGTTCTCCTAATATCATCAATTCATGCGGTATTTAAGAATAATATATGAGAAGAATATAATAAAGGTGTTCCCAAATTTGACAAAATTTGGAAGCACCTGTATGTCCTGGGGGAAGCTAATCAACCTCTCTGTGCCTCAGTTTCCTCATCCATAACATGAAGATGATAGACTGTACTTTATGATGCTGTTGTGAAGACTAAATTTCATTCATTCATGTGAAGCATCATTAACATGAGCCTGACCTCAGCAAATGCTACTATTGTTATGATTATTATCATCCTGAAACTAGGAGAGGTTTCCAGTCACTGGCCCCTTGGAGCCCAGGAAGTACCAATCCCGTTCTTGAAGTTCTCCACTTAGTGCTTCTTCTGGTTACTATTTAAAAGCCAGTCCTGGCCTGGCACAATGGCTCACGCCTGTAATCCTAGCACTTTGGGAGGCCGGGGTGGGTGGATCACCTGAGATCAGGAGTTTGAGACCAGCCTGGCCAACATGGTGAAACCCCTTCTCTACAAAAATTAGCCAGGTGTGGTGGTGGGTGCCTCCAATCCCAGCTATTTGGGAGGCTGAGGCAGGAGAATCTGAGGTCGGCCTTCTGGGCAGAAGTGTGATCTGTGGTCAGGGCAGAGAAGACACCCCCTCCACTCTAGAAGGAACCCATGACCCAGCTGTGCCTCTACCACAGCCACCAGCAGAGGAGCTGACTAAATGGTGTTGAAGCAAACAGTTTACCTACCTGCAAACGACAAGGAACGTACGAGACCAGTTGACTGGCTCCTTCCTGTTGAACCCGGCAGGCGGAGGTTGCAGTGAGCTGAGATCGCACCACTGCACTCCAGCCTGGGTGACAGAGCGAGACTCCATCTCAAAAAATAAAATAAAATAAAATAAGATAAAATAAAATAAAAGCCAGCCCTTCTTGTTACTGAAATGTCCCTGACCTGCAATACGCGGCACCCCAGGTACATAGGAACAGAGCTTAGGAACAGTACCCCAGCTACACCATACCTGAGGCACCAAAACCTGACCCTGAGCACCTCACAACAATTCCACACAGCTGGAGAAATCACTGGGGTTGATCGTTCTGTAGATCAGCGTATGTCTATAGGAATGGACATGAATGTTTCCACTAAACATGAAACAATCACCAGGAACTGTGGTCATAAAAATGACAAGGAATATACAAGACCAGTCAGCTGGCTCCTTCCTGTTGTAGAGACTTGATGGTTTATACCCATTCACAAGAGAAATGCCAGAATAGCTATTTCTCCTAAATATGTAACTGTTAGCCCAAGAGTCACCTATGGATGGAATAGAAAGAAAAGAAACACATTTGAGAAATAGTTTGGCAGGTGGAGACAATAAGATTTTCTCACTGATTGGATGTGGAGTCGGGTGTTCACGAACAAGAAGAGACCTGGTGAGAAGTCCCATCTGGCGTCCAGCCCATTGCTCTACCAGCTGTGCCACTTGGCCCCTTGGAACCCTGAGTTTCTTTCCATCCAAGTCATGTTCCCTCCTCCTAACTATGCGGTGGTCAGAAAAGCCACTGAGGGGCTTGTATCATTTTCATCAATTGTTACGCATCAGTAGTTATGCCTGGATCTGCCCTGCGGCGGGTATGAAAAGGTGGTATATAAGGAAGAAGTTGTCCTGCCAGCACCATCTGAGGTCGGCCTTCTGGGTAGAAGTGTGATCTGTGGTCAGGGCAGAGAAGACACCCCCTCCACTCTAGAAGGAACCCACGACCCAGCTGTGCCTCTGCCACAGCCACCAGCAGAGAAGCTGACTAAATGGTGTTGAAGCAAACAGTTTACCTACCTGCAGGATCTGGCCCACACCGAATTCGCTAATGAGACTCTTCCTATATAGGCCTCTCTCAGGCCAAATTCCTGGGCACTGCTGGCCGTCCTGCTGCCAGAGATGGATTAGAGTCCCCATCCGAGCAGCATATGTCTTCTGTGGCATTTCTTTTATTTTGCATATACAGACAAGCATGCCCTCCACTGCCATTTGATTGGATCACTGTATCAACAGTTTTTTCAAAATGACAGCTAATGGAGAAAAGGTATTTTAAAAGGTCTATGAACACTCCTACCTAAAAATATATCTCCAGAGAGGGTACAGCACTTAATACATTGAATTCAACCAAAGTTTTGTGGGTGCCAATGATGTACAGTGTGCCATGATGGGCCCCGGGGAGATGGCATAAAATGACAGAACTGTGAATGTTTTAACTGATTTGACTACATTTCAGTCGGTTGGCTCTGTCCTTGTAACACCCAAGCTATGCATCTAAAACATTGGGATGGTCTATTATCCAACCTGGGACACATGTATGGAAATTTTTTTTCCAATATAGGATTTTTCCATTGTCTTTTTTTTTTTTTTTTTAAGATCTTGTGATGCCCCAGATAGTTACCAAAATAACCAGTGGCCACAACATCTGGGAGCCCAAACAGACACAGGAAAAATACAGCAGAAGGGGAAGATCCACAAAAACAGGAAACATGGAGAGGAGAGTAAAAAGATGTCAAAACAAAGGCAGCCTGGGCGGGCAGGGAGAGGAGGCCAGCAGAGAGGCCATGAGCTCAGCTGCGGGGACAAGTTCCTCAGGAGTCTTCAGAGAATTGCAGGGTGACGTAGGCCCTGGCCCACACAAAAGGACCCTGGCCTCTTCACCTCTGTTTTACACACAAAGTCATGGCCTCCTTCAAAACTAAATAATAGCAATGCCACCGACTTCCCTGTGCAGGCAGCTCTCCCTGCCTGTCTAGGTCTGGGCCTACCAGCCCCCAAACATCTGCAGACATGGAGCAACAGACAAGCAGTGCACAGGACGCAGGTGCAGAGGCCTGGCTCTACCTAGGCCTGGCCTCCTCACAGAGGCTGTCCACACGCCCCCATTCATCTCCTTCATCCCTGTATCTCTGCACCGGCACTGGCCAGGCCCATTCATACTAGTGACTCAATTAACCATTGACCCATCAGAACTAAAATGGCTTTTGACCCAGAACTAAAATGGCTTTATCTCCACCCAATGCTCTTTACCATACTACTTTCATTTCTTAATCTAGGTTTTCAGTTCCCACTAGAGAAAAGTGCTCACCCATAGGTGAGAGGGCCAGCACAAAGAGACCCCACCTGCACAGAGTGGGTACCCAATGTTGTTGATTAACTCATAGACCAGCAGAACTTTAAGACTTGGATGGGGACCTAGAATTCAACGACTCTAACCTTCTTTTTAAATATGAATCCTCCATACATCATTAAATCAACAGATAGAAAAGTTTTAGCTTACAAGTCTCCTGGGCCAGCACATTAGCCGTCAGAAAGGGGCACTGGCTCACCTCCAACCATGTACAATGCATGGCTAAATGCTTATTTCTCTCTTTATTTTTTTCTTTACTAGCAAAAAGCCAACCACCGCAACCTCTTCTTTCTCCCTTCTTCCATGCACCAGGATAAAATGCCACCTTCTCATTCTGCTTTTCCAGCAGATGGCCTGAGTTGTGAATGGCTCAGCAGAGATCTGATCTCCTTTTGCTTTAGTGATCACCTTCTGAGAGTAGCCACCAGTGCCATGAAAAGTTCTCCTTCTAGGAGAAAATGAAAACATTTAAATCCAAGAGCCGGTCACTTAAACCATGGACTCCTCACCATTCACCTTCTCAATAAAAGGAGTGATCGTGGAGAGCAAAGTGGACAGCACGCTGTTCCCACGAGTTTGTGGAAATTTTCTTCTCACTTCTCCACGCTGGTCGCCACTTTGTATGAGTAAAATAAGAAGGGGCTCAGGGCGGTTCTCCATTGTTCCAGTGATCACACTAACTCAGTTTTAACACCAACTTCCCTACGCTTGAGCCAAAGAAGGGGTGGAGGCGTTGCTCACCATCAGTCACCAAGATCAATGAGCCTTTGACAACCCCTATTGCACACGGGTCTAGACTAGGTGCTGTACAGAGGGGAGCTTCTCTTAGGGAGCTCCTGGCATAAGCCACAGACATCCAGCCACCTGTCTCAGCGCTGTAAGATCATTGCTCACATGTCTCTCTTCCTTACTAGACTCCAACAGAACACTGATTGAATTCTCTCATATCCTAGTACCCCGCAATAAATGTGTATTTGTGCTAACCCTGAGACATGAACAGAGAAGCCAGTTGGTGGCATTTACAGATAGAAGGTCGGTAATCCAACTTGGAGATGAGGGGAAATAAAGCATTTTGGGACTAAAATCCCAAGTCCATATCACAGATGGATGGGAGGGGAGATGGGAATAGGTTTCTCCTGTATCCCATGGGAATCTTTTTCTTTGAGCTGTTTAAAGTTACAGTGATGGCTAAGGAGCCAGGGTGGACACAATACCCAGTGTGAATGGGCTTCCATCTCTCCGGTGCCCCTGCGGGAGGCCCTCCGCCAGGCTGGTGGAGAGGTCTGTGGCGGGAGCTTTTCCACACAAAGCGACCTCCCTCTTGAACCCTTCTCACTTCAGGTTTCTTTGAGAGAGTGCCAAGGTTTCACTTGCCGGCTCAGAGAGCAGTTCCTTCCTATGTGAAAGGAAGGGTAGGAGGAGCATTTGTCGCTTTGTGACTGGGAGGGGTTTGGGGGGCCAACGGTGAGACCCCAATAGAAGAAGGACCGCGGACAGCTGTCTGCCAAGGCGCAGAAGAATGTCTTTCTTACTTTATGAGAAAGAAAACAAACAAACAAACAAAAAGATCTAAGGAAATGGGAAAGAAAGGTAACCATGGAGCTTTTTCCAAGGAGCCTAAGACAGCTATCTCCGCCAGCCGGGGAGTGGGAAAGTTCAGCTTTGTTCTGATGAAGGGATACGAGGCTTATTTGGACCAGAAAAAAAAAAAAAAAAATCAACTGAATAATCAGATGCCTCTGGACGGGCTACAGAAGGCTCTATCTGGTGGTGTCCATTCTGCCTGCTGGCTTCCTGCAGAGATGAGAGCCTCCCCCAAGACAACTGCCATTCTCCAAAAGTCGAGTTCTTGGCATGGAGCTGGGGCCCTCATGATAAGGGATTAGATGGTCTGGGGCCTGCTCTGGCCTTCTCCCTGCCAGCTCCACATGGAATTAAAATGCCCAGAGCCGAGCTGCTCACCCAGAACCTGCACCCTACTCCACTTCCCACCCCCAACAAGTCTGTGACTCCACGGGTCCCCTGCAGTTGGAAATGGGATCAAGGCCATTGGAAGACGCCTCACTGAGTTTCCTGGAAGAAAGGAATCATTCCGATGGTAAGACTGAGAAAAATAATAAATAAAATTCTTCCCAGAAAAGGAAGAATTTGTTTTATTTTGTTATAAAATAAAATCTAAGCGATACTCTAACCAGCAGAAAAAAACGTCTTCACTTCTCTGAAGAAAGGTACCACTAACACGATGCCCTGGTTGGGGGCTCAGGGCTAGGAGAGGGAACTCCTAGCAGCTGGAATCTTGATCTATAGAACATGTACTTTAAAAGGGCATGATCAAAACAGAGAAATAAATGTTTTTCTGTGTGACCCTCTCTGTTTATTCAGCTCCTAGAAAAAGCAGTTAACCCATGTCCGAGCACTTAAAAGGGACCCCCCTGGCATTTCACTCCATATTCCAGTCATTGTGGGGTCCATTTACAGTGTCCTCTAGTGTCTGCAATAAGGCAGTAAATGACACCGGACAGTGTGTCAGGTCACACAGGGCCCACTTAACCCCCACTGTCTAGAACGTCTTTCCTTTCTCCTCTCTCCTTTCATTCTCCTCCTCTTCTCTCTCCCCACTTTTCTCACACTGCTGAGACCTCTCAGTGGTTCCTACCCACACCTAAAGGACCATACAGAAATATATAGCTGACTTTGTGTGTGTGTGTGTGTAATATATATATATATATATATATATATATATATATATATATATAAAAATAATGGCTGACTCCCAGTTCCTACTAAGTTGAACACAGACAATGAATTCAGGAAAACAAATGTCTTTCCTTTCTGTGAAGTCAGCCCCACGGTCACCCATCCAATGAGCACCAAACTTAGAGAGGTGAATTGGGCAAAATGTCTTTGTAGCTTAAGGATAACAATGGCCTACATTTTAGCCTCCAGGAAGCGTTGTTATGGCATCACAGCACAGCAAAGTAACTTGGGTAACCTTTCACAGTCAACCGTTAATGTGTCAGGACGCTTAGGCAGCGTTAGGTTTCAGAAGCAACTTGTTTAAACAATAAAAATGTATTGCATGCCTACTGAAAGCCAGATAGAGGTGTAGAAACTGGGGATACGGAGTTGAAACATACAGGCAATCCTGCCCTGCTCTCAAGAAACCTACTTTCTAACATGGGCAACAGCTACCATACATGTAAATTTAAAAAATAAATCATACTAGAAAGATAAATTTCAGATAATGGTATGAGTTATAGAGGGAATAAAAATGTAGTCCCAAGAATCAGATGGGGTGAACAGGTGAGCACCAGCTGACTTTTGGAGGGCAGAGCTGGCCCCTCTGAGGACCACATCATGGGATTGACGAGCAGATAACTGATGAGACCGCCAAGACTTGGAACGATCTGGGAAAGGATTGTCTGGCAGAGGGAAGAGCAAAGCAAAGGGAGGTGGGATAGAGAAATGTCAGAACAAACCTGGGTGAATCCACTTTGCCAATTACTTTTCAATAGTAGTAGAAAAGTTACCTCTCTGAATGTTTTTTCTTCCCAAACAGAAATAAATCATAATAATTTATTTCCCAGTTTCTTCCCTGTCAGTGTCTCTTGTCTTGTACTGAAGCTTTCCCTCCCTCTTCCCAACCCCATCCCCAAAACACACACACACGCACACAAACACACACGTACACACAACTAGTAGCAATGCAGGAACTTCACAGAGAAAATGAAATTCCGTCTTCAAGACCTTAAGACCACCCGCAAGTTGGGCACATGACCAAAAACCTGAGTGGAATGTGTGAGTCAGAGGCCCCATGGCTGGAGGGACATGCCACAGTGCCAGAGAAAAGAGAAGGAAGCATTTGTGAGACCGCTCTGCATGGTTTTGTTTCTTCTTCCTTGGTTGTGTATGAACAACACTGGTTAATATTGTGCTTTTTTTAACGGATTAAGAGTTAGTTTGAGGCAAGGAAGGTATCCCTGTGGTTGGAAAATAGAGCTTCTTTCTTTCTTTCTTTCCCCATTTGAGCAGCTTCTCCCTCCTCCTCCCTCCAGTCTAGGGCTCACACCCCCGCAATGCAGGCCTGTGCAATCTTCCCATTTCCTGCATTTCATGTGAAGGAGCATTCAAGAGTTGGACAACAAGGGTTTAATTCAACTTGACCATCTTCTCAAAAAGAAAATGAAAAAAAAAAGAAAAAGAAAAAAGAGGAAGAACAAAAGTTGGGAGAGGCCAGACTAAATGGATATGATCTGAATGCATATTTGTGTTACAACTAATACAACCAGCATCAGAGAGGGACCAAGATCAAATAAATGGTAAAACCTGACAAAGAGAAGAATAGATGGTATGTGGAGCCATCTGTTTTGGAGGACACCCAAATCTGTCTGAATCTGTGAGGCCAAACTACCAGCTATTCTAAGACACCCCATTCCAAGAGTGGCCTAATGCGTATCTACACAATCAGTTTCTCTCACCATCACTTTGGCTGCAACTTTTTTGTGCAATTAAGTAATTTATTCCTTTCTTCAGCCTCCTGATTCTAATGAATCCGAGCCACAAACAAGCCTCAGTTGCTCCTATTCAAGGAGTCTGATTGCATCTGGCAGTGATTGCTGAAAATCCTGAAGAGGAAACAGGGAAGGGAAGCATATTGTTTGGGGGGGTAATAGGTGAAGACCTGCCTCTCTTGACCTATAATACATTAGTGTCAGTGAACATTTGGCAGCCTTCAGATGATTAGCAATGAAGATGAATCAAGCAAAAAAGAGGTAGAAATCTGCCTCATCTGAATCACCAGAACTGCATACATTTGCATGCTGATTAGCTGTTCTTTTGTCTGTGTTCCTAATTATTATGACACATTATGTCTTCATCATGCAAGATTCTGATCTGTCTTGTTCAAAATGCATGTAGAAAAAAGTGCTGTTTATTGATTCAACATGTAACTTTTATTTTTATGTTTGCTTTAATTAAATACATATTTGATTGCCTTTGACTGCTGTCTTTTTTTTCTTTTTTCTTTTTTTTTTTTCTCTTATTTATTTCATCTTGTTGACAAACACACAGGTAACCTTCCTCTATCACGCTCAGATCATTTGGTGCTCACAGTCTCTCTTCCCCCTCTGCCTCCCGCTCTTTCTCAGGTGCTCACTTTCCTTTTCTTGAATGGGCAAAACAGAAGAGGAAAAGAAAACAAAACAGCATCCCTAGTAACACGGAAGAAGAGGGAGCTGAGGGGTGGGAGAAGCCCTGAGGAGGGAGGGGAAATGGCTCCAGCCTTAACAAGAGCAAACAAATGTTTCTGACTCTGGAGGAGGGCTTTCCAGGCGAACATGGGCAGCAGAAGGGAGTTGAAGATAATATGATCCTGTGAAAGAAGGAGACCCTCTGTCATTCTCAGTTGTCTTCACAGGTTACTGATGACCAAGGTTTGTGAGCAGGACAGAAACATGCCTGTCTCCCAAGTCAGGCCTCCAATTCTCCCATAGGGCCCAGGAGCGCTGCCGGAACTTCCCGTAGGGAGGGGACCTGCTTTCCCAGAGGACTCTGCTTAGATCCACTTCCTTCCTCTTTCCCAGAAGCGGAAGTGGTAGGAGAAACTTACCATCTATCCGTGCCAGACCCCTCAGGCCCCCCAGGGCAGTCGGGAAACCAACATCTCCGGGGGACAAAAACACGAGACAGAGAACTCTAGAAGGAGGGACCTCCCCAAAAGATGCAAAGTGCATGGAGCCCGGACCGTACTGCCTGCTGGGGCTATTCCCTGCAAACCTCTGCGGATTCTTTCAGTAGGAGGGCGGAAGGCAGTATGGGCAGAAAGGGAAAGGTATATGTTTCTGCAGGTTACAGCCAACTCAAGCCCTGCGGTCCTTATCACCTTCCACCCAGGGATATGCTAAACAGCTGTAGTTAGCACCAAGCTATTTGGCCAATCCAATCAAGACACTTAGAAAGCGAAAGAGGAAGGGCCGGATGCCGGAGTAATTGAGTGCGCTGAGGGTCCGTAGATGCTCAGAAAGAAAGCGGGGTCCAACCAAATGCAAATGGCTCCTAGCTGAAGAGGGATAATGCCCACCGCTCTTCCCTGCTAATGGGCAATGATTGGCTGGAAATGTAATCAACAGCTCTGCCCCCAACATCTATCCCTACAGTGAGGGATGATGGAAATCCATATTCATGAGAAAGCAGGCCGGCAATGTTTACTGGGTGCAGAAAGGAGGCAGGGCTGGCCTGGGTGAGATCGAGGTCCTTGGAGAGCGATAATGAGGCTAGGAGCAGGGAAAACGGTACTGTTAGAGCCCCTACCCCACGGCAGCCCTCCCCTCATATATCTGACCCCCATGTGTACACATGTCCTCTGAACCTGAGACTCAAGAGAACTCTAAATGTGGCAAATCCGTAATTCACCTAAGCAGAATGTATAGCTGGGTGCCGCCATCTCACAGCTTCCTGTGTGAAAACATTCACTATCCCCCAACCCCCTCCCCGCCAAGCACGGCAAGATAAGTAAGAATAGATATGAAGCAAATGGTAACAAAGGTACAGGTATAACACAGACATCTTGAAATCCATTTGGAATTCCTCCATCAAACGTTGGGTTATCTAAGCTTTTTTTTTTTTTTTTCTCAAAAAAAAAAAAAGCATATCAAGCGTTATACTGGGTTGAATAGTGTCTGTATTAGTATGCTAGGGCTTCCGTAACAAAATACCAGAGACCAGTATTTTCCAATAGACCTAAGCAATGACATTTATTTTCTCACAGTTCTGGAAGCTTGGAGTCCAAGATCAAGGACTTTCCATCCTCAGATCATGTCCTTTTTAAATCTTGGATGTTTAAATATCCTACCTAAAATGAAATAAAGGCAATAAGATATGGTAAGAATTATTCTAATGCCCATTCTTAGCAAAAAGAAAAGCTGGCAATCTTCTGACTGGCCCCAATTACAAAATAAAAATCCATGACCTGTTACTTCCTCCAAAAAGCCTCTCCACATTCCTCACTCCCTTTGTACTGATGCATAAATCTTAACATTTGATTTTTCACTTACTTATATTTAGCTCTATAATTGTTCTCTGATTCCAAATGCATTGCAAGCTCCTGGAGATAAAGATCATGACTCTTATATCTTTTATTTCTGCTTTTATAGCACAGAGCAGTGCACTCAGCAGATGCCTAGTAAATGCTAAATGAATGAATAAAAGAATAAACAGATAAAGTTAGTAAAAACTACACCACAGAGGATTTTTAGGGCAATGGAAATATTCTGTATGATACTATAATGGTGGGTACATGTCAATAAACATTTGTCCAAACCCATAGAATGTACACCACCAAGAGTGAACCCTAATGATTATGATGATTATGATGTGTTGATGTAGGTTCATTGATTGTAAAAAATGTATCACTGTGGTGGGGGATATTGACAATGGAGGAGACTATGCATGAGTAGGGTCGTGGAGTAAATCAAAAATCTCTATACCTGCCTCTCAGGTTTGCTATATGAACCTAAAACTGCTCTAAAAAAAAATAAAATCTTGAAAAAAGAAAAACTTCCAATAAGTTTTCAATGGCCCCAAGAAAAAGTAGGAATTTATAAAGGGGCAATAGGGACTTGATAGCTTCTATGGTCCCTTCCCACTCCAACTGTCTATGGTTCCTTAGTTTGTGCACGAACCATTGGGATGAGGAACAGACACTAAATCAGTTGAAATGATTACGGAAAGGGGGATGCCTTTGCCACAGGCCCAGATAATATGGAAGATTCCATACTGAAATTGGTCCAAGATGTGTGGCAGCGGGATACATCACCAGGATCCACTGTTTCTCATCATCTTTGCCCCTGCCACCTTCATCTTTCACCTGCATTCGTGCTTCTGCCTCTGTGCTAGTCTGAATGATGGCCTTACAAAGATGTTCCCAACTGAATCCCCAAAACTTGTGAATATGTTATCCTACATGGCAACAGGGACTTTGCAGATGTGATTAAGGATCTCAAAACAAGGGAATGATCCTGGATTATGGGGTGGGTCTAGTATAATCACAAGGGTCTCTATATGGTAAAGAGGAGGGTCAGAGTCAGAAAAGGCAATGGGGTGACAGAAACAGAACTCAGAGAAAGAGAGACATTTGAAGATGCTATGCTGCTGGCTTTGAAAACAGAGGAAGGAGGCCCAGCACAGTGGCTCACACCTGTAATCCCAGCACTTTAGGAGGCTGAGGTGGGTGGATCACCTGAGGTCAGGAGTTCAAGACCAGCCTGACCAACATGGTGAAACCCTGTCTCTACTTAAAAAAAAAAAAAAAAAAAGTAGCCAGGCATGGTGGTGGGCACCTATAATTCCAGCTACTTGGGAGGCTGAAGCAGGAGAATCACTTGATCCCAGGAGGTGGAGGTTGCAGTGAGCTGAGATGGTGCCATTGCACTCCAGCCTGGGCAACAAGAACCTAACTCTGTCTCAAAAATAAAAAAAAGAAAAAAAGAAAAAGAAAGAAAGAGAAAGAAAATGGAGAAAGGAGCCACGAGCTGAGGAATTCTGGCAGTCTTTGGAAAGGGGAAAAGTCAAGAAAACGGACTCTCTCCTCTAGAGCCTTCAGAAAGAACACAATCTTGCTAACACCTTGATTTTAGGACTTTGACCTCAAGAATTATAAAATAATAAGCGGGTACTGTTTTTAAGCCACTACATTTGTGGTAATTTGTTAATAGTGGCAATTAGAAGCTAATACACCCTCCTTACTGGTCTCCTGGCTCTGCCCTTGTCTTCTGTGGTCTATTTCCAAAACAATGGCCAGAATGATCCTTTTAAAACCTAAGTCACATTATGTACCTGCTCTGCCCAAAATCTTCCTGTGGCACCCTATCTCATCGTGAACTACAAAGTTTTTAAAATCTCCCACTAGGGCCTCCCGGACCTAGCCCTCATAACTTTTTTTTTCTTTTTTGAGACAGAGTCTCACTGTGTTGCCCAGGCTGGAGTGCAGTGATGCCATCTCGGATCACTGCAACTTCCACCTCCCGGGTTCAAGCGATTCTCCCGCCTCAGCCTCCTAAGTAGCTGGAATTATGGGCACCCGCCACCACGTCCAGCTAATTTTTGTATTTTTAGTAGAGATAGGGTTTCACCATATTGGCCAGGATGGTCTCGAACTCCTGACCTCAAGTGATCCTCCCACCTCGGCCTCCCAAAGTGCTGGAATTACAGGCATGAGACACCACACCGGGCCAGCCCTCACAACTTCTGAGGCTCCCTCTCATTCTACCCCCTCACTCATTCCACTCTGGCCTTGTTGGCCTCCTTGAGGCCCTCGGCATCCTTCTGTCTCAGGGCCTTTACACTTCCTGTGCCTCTGCCTAGAAAGCTCTTTCTCCAGACATCCCACAGCTAGCTTCATCAGCTCCTTCATGTCTTTGCTCAAATGGCATCTTCTCAGTAAGGCTTTCCCTTAAGTGTCCCATTTCAAACGGAAACCCCTTCCACTTCCTGTCTTTCCTCCCTATCTGATGTCTCTATGGCACTCAAACTCTCTGACATACTACATATTTTACGCCCTGCTTATTTATTTCTTGTCTCCAATAGAACGTTTACTTCATTAGGACCAGGATTTTTGTCTATTTTATCAGCAGCATCAAATCAGTGCCTGGCCCATAGTAGGCGCTCAATAAATATCTGCTATAATTAATAAAGGATCACTTTCTGCCAGTCTTTCCCAACAGGAGCAATACTAATATTGATCCTAGGCCACATGAAATGAGAGAACTAATACTGATAAAAACTACAATCATGCCAACCATGGTTACGTCACTGGGTACTGATTAAGTGCCAGGTACTGTGGTAAGTGCTTTACAGGTATTAACTCGGTTAGTCAGATCACAGTGGTTCTTCTCATGGGATACTCAAGGGAACACCTCAAGGAGCAACAAAATTCAAAATATAGGGTGGGAATTGCTGATTTCTGATTAAGGTCTCAGATGATTCAGGACAAAAGGAAGAAACTGTCTACCCAGAAAAACTGATACCATCACAACGGCTTTGATAAAATGAAGTTTGAGCCCATCACCCTCTGAAAGGCTCTGAAAGCTGTCTGGTCCATCATTGATGTGTAGTAAAAAATTGCTAATTAGAGTTGTTTTTTTCTTTTCTTTTTTTTTTTTTTTGACAAGAAATTCTAATATCACCTGCCAATATGGAGAGAGAGGACGCAAGTTGAAAAATGTAGAAAATCTCACAAAAATATGGGACTTCTGCTCAACACCCAACCCTTTTCCAAAGCCCCCAGGTCCTACCCACACTGTCAGGGGCCCGCATGGCACAGACTCGGCAGCTAAGACTGTAACAAGAAACAGAGCAGGTGAAAGGGGGCCGAAACGAGGAATAGGACAGTCTGCCCATAAAAGGGCCTGTACGATCTCATGCTCCCCAAACACTCACAGATGGAGACACGTGCCTAATACGGCATAAGTGAGTGAGGCTGAGGTCAGGTGGGGTTGGCTCCCCAGAAGTCCCCTGTTTCTAACTCTACCCCCATGAGTCTTATCTGGAAAATGCATTCTAAAGCAACTCTACTCACTGGCCTGATGATCCCGGAGGGAGAAGAAAAGGAATCCCCTTCGAGGCCACATTAAGGGTGGGGATTTTCTGTTGTTTGCAATTGTAATCTCAGTAGTCACTCTAGTCAATAAACAAACAAGTGAAAAGATTCAGTGAGGTGTAAAAATAGATTTGCACAGGGCAGACAACTGCACATTCCATTTATTTACCTCCTCTAACAAACCAATACCTGGGGTGACATTTATTAATAAACGGCATTACCAGGTGCCTGATATGTGGCTCACAGAAATTAATTACCCAGCCCATGGTAAAACCATAACAAGCCCGCAGTGCTGTAACATTTGAGCTAATTGAAAATGAGATAAGTGCTGTGGGTGCAATTTGCATTCAATGCAGTGTATTAATTATCTTCAGTTCTCTTCATGATAAATATACCTGACTGAATCACTCTCCTAATTTGCTGGGTAATAGAGTCATAAGTGCATTCCCTTAGGTAACCAAGGGAAGGCATTGAGTTGTGGGCAAGATGGAGGCCTTCTGCTTTTCCAAGTTCTTCAACCAGGTTAGTTCTGGTACTTTTCAGTGTTCTTAAAACTACAGTGAACTTGTTATACTCACCAAAACTCCCAGCCTCACGCCCTTATTCTTCCCTCTTCTGCTACATAGGCTGACTGTGCTACAAGCTCAGAGAGGGATCAAAAGATTAAGTTAGAGGGGCTATATTTCAGTCTGTTTAATGACTCGACTCTACATGGAATATAATCTCTGCAAAGAAGGGCCTTGAGCTATACACTGCCCCCAAATTAATTCTGGATCTAATTGCATTAGGTTCTGAATAGACATGAATTGAAACTTGCACTACAATAACCATCAGGAGAATCCAGATTTAAAGATATTGGGTAGGTACAGCAGATTGATGCTTAAAGATGTTGGTTTGGAGAGAGAGCTCAAATTAGGAGATGCATAGCTCCAATATGATGAGATGCATAGCAAATTTCCATAGTTCCACCAGACAAGCAAGGCCTGTCTTTCGAGATAGAAAGAGTTAAATTCAGTTACTATGAACTGAAATTTCCCAACGATCCAGCACTGGTACATCTGCAAAGTCTTCATCATTTGTTCAAAATTCTGGCAATGTGTTCTTCTTGCCTTCACGCATTGTGCAGCATATAAGGGAAAGGTGACAACAGCAATAATAACCATAGTAACTATTATGAACTGAGAGCTGACCGCACATCAGGGATCAAGCTAAGGGCTTAATTTACATTATGTGAAGTAATTCTCTTCTTAGCTGTCTTCCTTGCCTACTCTATCTAAAGAGCCTCCTTTCCTCCAACACACATCCTCAGTTACTCTCCATGACAGCACCTTGCTTGCTTGCTTCTTTTTTTTTTTTTTTTTTTTTTTTTTTTTTTTTTTTTTTGAGGCAGAGCCTCACTCTGTCACCCAAGCTGGAGTGAGATGGCACAATCATGGCTCACTGCAGCCTCCGCCTCCCAGGTTCAAGCTTCAAGTTATTCTCGTGCCTCAGCCTCCTGAGTAGCTGGGATTATAGACATCTGCCACCACACCCGGCTAATTTTTGTATTTTTAGTAGAGATGGGGTTTCACCATGTTGGTCAGGCTGGTCTCGAACTCCTGACCTCAGATGATCCACCCACCTTGGCCTCCCAAAGTGCTAGGATGACAGGTGTGAGCCACTGCAGCCAGCCACCTTGCTCACTTCTTGTATGACACTTGTCCCAACCTATAACTATCCTGATAGTTGTTTACCTGAGAAATGTCTAAGCCTCCCTAATTAGCATGCAGATTCCTTAGGAGAGAGCCCTAGCCTGTCGTCTTCATCCCTACTATGGACAGTGACATGGTTTGGCTGTGTCCCCACCCAAAACTCATCTTGAATTCCCACATATTGTTGTGGGAGATAATTGAATCATGGGGGCAGGTCTTTCCCCTGCTGTTCTCGTGATCATGAATAAGTCTCATGAGATCTGATAGTTCTAGAAGGGGGAATTTCCCTGCACAAGCTCTCTCTTTGCCTGCCATCATCCGTGTAAGACATGACTTGCTCTTCTTTGCCTTCCACTTGCTCTCCAGCCATATGGAACTATAAAGTCCATTAAACCTCTTTTTCTTCCCAGTCCTGGGTATGTCTTCATTAGCAGTGCAAAAGCAGACTAATACAGACACATAGTCGGAAACTCAACAAATATTTGTGAAATGAATACAAATTTATAATAACCCCCCAAAATAAGGAGACCAAAACTTGATTTATGATGCAGTCCAAGCAGCGCATCAAATTAATAAATTTACAGGGTATCCCAGACTACCCATTGCACTTCAAGAGGCCAGGAATCCTGCAAGACAAGGGCCTTTAGCCCAGAAAATGCCTGCCATGAACTCCCATCTACTTGCTACAGGGAGGCTCTAATTTAACTCTAAGCTAACAGTCCATAGGAAGAGGAAAATGCAGCTGTAAATATCCATAAGACAAAACAATCCAGGGGTCCAAAGGAACCAAAACGATGTCTGATACTCACACTGGAGAGAAATTTCTTCTGAGGACAGAGAAGACATTATTTGATGTTCAATCAGACACTTGCAGTAAGGAAACAGCTGCTGGCCCACAGGCACTTCTGTGAATCAGAAAAGCATATCCCTCTCCAGGCGAACATAGCCCCTGCCTCCCAGGTAGGCACAAAGCTGGGCAGGAGGTGCCCAGGCTGGATTTTCAGCCCTACTTGCCCCATGAGGCAGGTGCCTCTGTGTCATGCACAGTTGCCTGGGACAGTCCTGCTCAGGGGATGCAGGTGACTGTTTCTTCCTAAAGCCCTTCATGTTGAAGTGAAATCTGATAAATCATCTTATGGAGACCCATGGGATACGTTCCTGGACCCCAGCTCTCAATCCCCTGGTAGATGCTACCACATCTGGCACGACTCTACTACTAGGTTATGCCTCAGTATGACCAATAATGGTGACCACTGGGTTTCTCCTAAGAGAAAGGTGATAGATTTCATTTTAGCTCAATGCCACACTCTTCATTGTGGTAAAAAGAACTGAACTTATTGAATATGGCACTTCCTACCTGCTATCGGCTGAATGTTTTTGTCCCCCTCCCCAAATTCATATATTGATGCCCCACCCCTAATGTGACTATATTTGGAGATGGGGTCTTTATGGAAGTGATGAAGGTTAAGGAAGGTCATCAGGGTGGAGCCTTGATCCCAGATAGGATCCCTGATAGGATTCATGTCCTTGAGACATGAGAGAGCTTGCTCCTTCTCTCTCTGCTATATGAGGATGGAGTGAAAAGGCAGCCGTCTACAAACCAAAAGAAGAAGCCTCAGAGTGAACCTACCTTTTTCTTATGGCAGCCTGAGCTAACTATGACACTGTTCTCAACATCAGTGACGTTGAGTGGCCCTGGGAAATGGGCAGCTACAGACGGAGAATGTACAATAGGGAATTGGGGCTAGGGAAAGCAGAAAAAGGCAAGCAATGAATCAGAGAATGCCTTCTTCAGAAAGTTTTCTTTGAGAGCCCGTTATCTCGATTTACACACACCCCCAAGTTAGATTTGTATTTTAATCTCATATATTCTCAATACAGTAGCCAGCTTGGTCTTTCTGAAACATAAGTCCAATTTTATTGCTCCTTTGCTGGAAATTCACCAGTGGCTCCATTTCCCTCAGAATAGAAGCCCAAATCTGCTACGGCTCCTACAAGACCCCCTCACCTGCCAGGCTCCCTCTCTGACCTCACCCCCACCATGATCCTCCCCTTGGCTCACTCTGCCCTACCCATGCTGGCTTTCTGTAGCTTCTCAGATAACACCAAGCACACACCTACCACAGGACCTTTGCATTCCCCACTCCCTGTGCCTGAAATCTATTTCCTCATTTCCTTTCTGTCTCTACTCCAATGTCACATTATTAATGAGCCCCCCCAATCACTCTGTGTAAAAATAACCCGCAGACCTCCCCTCCAACACACACACACACACTGCATGCCCTACGTACCTTGCTCTATTTTTCTCTGTAGCCATCCTCAGAACATGACACACTATTTGCTTATTAATTTGTTCATCATCTGCCTCTCCCTAAAATGAAAGCTTTACAAGGCCAGGAACTTGCTTGTTCTCTCTTATATCCCTAGCAATTTCAGTAGTGCCTAGCACATAATAGACACTCAATAACTATTTCTTAAAATCATCAGATTCACCAGAAAATTCCTTTTAGATATCATCCCAATTTGGTAATATTATCTAGGCATGGTTTAACCTGCATTGGTCATTATTCTCTTCCTCAGACTAAACACCCTACTTGAGTGGAAACTGACTGTATTAGTCCACTTCCACACTGCTATAAAGAACTGCCCCAAACTGAGTAATTTACAAAGAAAAGAGGTTTAATGAACTCCATTCAGCATGGCTGGGAAGGCCTCAGGAAACTTACAATCATGGCCGAAGGGTAAGCAGGCACATCTTAGATGGTGGCAGGTGAGAGAGGAGAGCAGGGGAAACTGCCACTTATAAAACCACCAGATCTCGTGAGAACTCACTCACTGCCACAAGAACAACATGGGGAAACTGCCCCCATGATCCAATCACCTCCCACCAGGTCTCTCCCTCAACATGTGGCGATTATGGGCATTACAATTCCAGATGAGATATGTGTGAGTACACAGAGCCTGATGATATCCCCTCCTGAATAAAGAAGTAATACCACCTTTGTCACAAAAAATAAGTATTTCTTAAATGAATGAAAAATGCGAATGATTATAAGGTAGCAGATAATAACAGTGGCAAATGATATACATGCTGGGCATTAAGCTAAAATCTTTACTTACCAGGAACAGAGTTTTAAATTCATTATCTCATTAGTTCTCACAGTAGCCATTTGAGGCAGGTATCATGAGTCCCATTTTACAGATAAGAAAACTGAGGCTAATAGAGCGAGTCATCTGTATAAGCCCATAGGGGGCAGCAAGGAATGAAGCCAGTCGGGATTTGAACTCAGGTCTGCCTGACTTAAAAACCCATGCTCTTAACCACTCTCTCCTATATACTAATATAGATCCGAAAATTGGTGCTGATATCAAATATTAAAACTTAACTGAAATATACCAGTAGTATTCGCTATTTAAAGAGAACCTGTAATGAATTCCAAGCTGTGTATTTTAAAAAACAAATAATCCTTCTTGTGAAATAGCCCTTAATATCTATGTGTGATAAATACATCAGTTTTATGTTAAACGAGGAAACAGCCGTGATTCTAAAAACCATTTTTATTTGGCTTTATGATATAATGTGTGGCATTTTTGCCAGGAGATTGACCTTCCTAATTTGGTTTGGCTCAGGCTAGTGTCAAAATGAATTCGCCCCCCAAATCATACCAATGACAGAGAGGGAAGGGAAACAACCTCACAGGTTTGCTAAGAAGTCCACCTGGGATTCAACTTTTGCCAAAAAGACAGATGAAGAACTCACATGCTATTGAAAGGGTCAAAAAGAATATTTGTTGTTGTTGTTGTTGTTGTTGTTGTTGTTGTTGTTGTTGTTAGAAAATTATCAGTGTTATGTTCCTTTTAATGTAAGCAGAAAATCAAGTTTTCCCCAGGCAGCTTGCTGTTCTATCACATCATTTAAAATCATTGTGATTGAAAGCACAGAGTAGCAGAAGGACTCACTGACTTCACTGATTTTTGTGGTTGAATTACGGGGTTCGAATAGTAATGATGCGCTGCCCATTTTTAAGACCTGTGCTTGTCTCCACTTTCAAGCGAGGAAGCACAGCCTACAGGGCCAGGAGAGGAGGCTGCACGTGGGGCACTCGCAGCCATTCTCTCCACCTCTCCACTGAACTGGAGTATCTCTTAGAATTAAGTCTTTAAAAAAAATCCCTCCTATTCTTCAGCACCCATTTCATGTTATAAAAAAAATTACTCAACTAAATGTCATATTATTCTGCTTACCTCATTTTGGGCAATTCATAACAGCATTTAATGGGCCTATTTCCCCCAAAGTATTTTCATCGCTGCTAATAGAGAAAACCCAGAAGAAGGGGAAAAAAAAAAAAAAAAGCCACCATGGTCCAAAAAGCTAGTGAAAATAACCTTGACTTAATCAGGTGTCTTCACAGGATTCCTCAGAGCCTTTAGTAGGCTAGTGAGCATCTCAAGTCCCCAGGTCAGGGCATAGGAACAGTGTTTCTCTAATGCATTTGACAACAGGACACTCTCTTTTAAAAAGAATCTCAGGATTCCACTCTTGCTGTTCCATAGTCAAGGTGTTAGGAAATGCTACCTAAGGGGGTTCACCAAACACTCCGGGCTTCAAGAAGACTACAATTTACTGGTAGGGTGGATGGGGTATGATTGAATTGGGTCCCCCAGAAAGCTATGTTGAAGTCCTAACCTCTGGTAACTGTGAATGTGATCTGATTTGGAAATAGGGCTTTTACAGATGTAATCAAGTTAAGACGAGGTCATTAGAATGGGACCTAATCCAATATGACTGGTGTCCTTTATAAGAAGAGGAAAATGCCATATGAAGACAAAGACACCAGCAGATGCCACGTGACAGCAGAGGCAGAGGCGGGAGTGTGCAGCCTCCCCAAGGAAGGCCGAGGACCAACGGCCACCCCCAGAAGCTGGAAGAGGCGAGAAAGGACATTCCTGACCAGAGTCTCGGAGGAAGCAGGACCCTGCCAACACCTTGATTGTAAACTTCTAGCCTCCAGAACTGGAAGAGAATAAGTTTCTGTTATTCTAAGCCACCCAGTTTGTGATACTTTGTGGCAGCAGTATTATCAAACTAACATACAAATGACTAACACATACAAATGACTGACTGCAAAATGGACACAACAAAACCAAAACAGCTGTGTAGGAAACAGTAGGAGAAATGGCAAGAATGGAAGGAAGTGGCATAGAGGAAAGTGTCAAAAAAGGGACATAAACAATGAAAATGCAGGGCTTGACAGAAGAGTTCCTGGTCCCTGGGGTGCTCAGAGATGGCTTCAAGGAGGAGTGGGGGGAGAGGGGAGGGAGGAGTGAATACACAAATCTGTATTATTAGGGGAGTTAAAAAAAACAAAACTCACACACCTCAACTGAAGTAACTAGAAGAGACTGACACCTCCCTTCTGAGAGTTGCCTCCTCTGGGCAGATTGGTGGCCACCTATCTGCCTTGAAGGCTGAAGGCATCGTGTAGAACCTGCTGATCTCTCACAGGCTCTTGCACGAGTTTTGGAAAATACATGTATTTTTCATTTTTGTGAGCTTTGGATTTCTGGGTCACCTGGCAGGTCATGAAAAGAACAGATAATTAAGAACAGCAAAACAATTAACGATTCTAGATCAAACCAGCGACATAACCATCCGGTTTCAATAGGAAGACTCAGAAAAAGAAAAACATCTCTGAAACTTCAGAGCAAAAATCTTCATTGAATAAAACAGCAGTTAAGGGTCTATGTGGGGGAAGGGAAAGGAATCATGAGAACCTTAACTTTTAGCATGAAATGCATCTGTTAAACAGAACCTACTAATGGTGTTATTGTAGCTAAAAACAGCGACTTGAAAATGTTGTGTACATTATTACTGTCATTATCCACCAACTGTAAGAATGCTATGTTAAAACTAACTCAAAACACCTCGAGAAAGGTAATTGCTACTAATGGATCTGAAGTGTGCAAAATTGGACATCATTACCCTGTCCTCATATTGTGGAGCTGGGGAAGCTGCCGGAGATGGCAGTTCGTAGGCTCACTCGTCTTTCAATCAGGACCGAGGTTTGAGGAAAGGGCCAGGCTCACTTTCATTCCACAGTGCAAGAGAAATGCCGCACTGCACAGTATTATAGGCAAGTGTTTACAGGACTGAGCCAAGGGTAGGAGATGGAGCTGCAGCATCACTCTGAACTCTCCAGTTCACTCGGTTCTGTTGTGGAGGAGGGGACCGGAGCTAGGATGGAAGCTGCTTGCCCTGAAAATCCCCTTCCAGGTGCCAGTTTCTCAGATCAATAGCCACCAAACTGAGTTGTGTTGCTGACTCCGAAATTAAGGAAATAACCCAGAATCGAAGAATTAGAAAAGTCAAACGGGTCACCTCAAGTCGTTTTCTGCTCCCAGACACCTAAGCGCCCCTGAAAAGAGAGCTACTCAGCCTGCCCGTGGGGTGCAGTTGCCCCCCTGCACTGGGCGGTGCCCCAAGCCCCTCTTGGTGGGCAGAATCAGAAGCTCCTCCTGATGGCTGGGCACGGTGGCTCACTCCTGTAATCCCAGCACTTTGGGAGGCTGAGGCAGGTGGATTGCTTGAGGTCAGGAGTTCAACACCATCCTGCCAAAATGGTGAAACCCTGTCTTTACTAAAAATACAAAAATTAGTCTGGCATGGTAGCAGGCACCTGTAGTCTCAGCTACTTGGGAGGCTGAGGCAGGAGAATCACTGGAACCCAGGAGGCGGAGGTTGCAGTGAGCCGAGATCACGCCACTGCACTCCAGCCTGGGCAACAGAGCAAGACTCCATCTTGGGGGGGAAAAAAAAAAAAGATCCTGCTGAGGCTTGGCCTAACTTCCTCTAACTTCCTTTGGCACTAAGAACTGCCCTTACTGTGGGCGGAGTTCCCCATCTCCCCACCTCACACAGCCCCAAAATTTCCCTTCTTCAGTGCTAATTGATAATAATGTTCAAAATCATCAGTCTTTAAATGTTGTTCAAACTTTCAAAGCTAATATCCCCAAACGGCACAGTCCCTTTACATGGAAGCATCCATTTTCTGCACAGCCCCCCATTACATCCCAAATGTTCACCCCCATCACCCACCCACAACATGTACACACCAAAGAAATTCAAGAAGGCTGACTTTGTCCAGGAATTTCAACCTCTTTTCCCACTACAAGTCTGACAACTTAGACCAAATTTCTACCCTCCCTTCTGGCCACAATACAAGAGTATGACCAGCGGGGCCAAAAGACCAGAAACCGTACATGTAAACCCTGACAGAAAGAGCACTGCTGGCCAGGCACGGTGGCTCACGCCTGTTATCCGAGCACTTTGGGAGTCCGAGGTGGGCGGATCACGAGGTGAGGAGATTGAGACCATCCTGGCTAACACGGTGAAACCCCGTCTCTACTGAAAATACAAAAAATTAGTCGGGTGTAGTGGCAGGCGCCTGTAGTCCCAGCCACTCAGGAGGCTGAGGCAGGAGAATGGCGTGAACCTGGGAGGCAGAGCTTGCAGTGAGCCAAGATTGTGCCACTGCATTCCAGCCTGGGCAACAGTGCGAGACTCCATCTAAAAAAAAAAAAAGAAACTAGTCCTTCTCCCATGTAAGAGATTTCTTCTCAGCTCCAATGGCTCTGGTTGAGTGAGACTCCCAGCACCCCTCCTAACCCTGAGATCCTGAGGCTCTGAACGAATGACTTTGCCCCACTGAGTCACCTAGAACCTGAGAACCAGGGACCCAGATGGCCTTCTGGTTCCCCGTGTGAGGCTTCACCCTGGCAAGGGGGGACAGGAGCAGAGCTCGGGATGGATCCATGCAGTACCCGACAATGTGCTAGTGCGGAGGACGGCCAGAAACACGTGCCACCAGCCCACTGGGCAAAACAGACTGACTTTTAATACAAATTCTTACACGAAACCCCAATATACATAACAAAATTTATTCGTTTCCATATTCATGCTATTTATTTCTTTGTTTATTCAAGAATTACTTATTCAGCATTGACCACATTCGTGTTCAAACAGTGCCTGCAAACAAAAGAGATACAATGCCTGATGAATACACTGAAAGCATACGATGAACGTAGAACTTAGATTCTGATAGGGGAAGGCATGTAATAAACATAAATACATATCATTTCAGGTATTGATTCTTTTTGTTATGAGGAAAAATTAAGTAGAAAAGGGTGATGGGGTAGGGTGCTCTTTCAAATAGCTTACGTACCTGTGAAAGAACCAGCAGGAAGGGAGCTATCTAGGGAAGAGGCTTCCAGGAGGAGGGAAAAAAAGTGCAAAGGCCATGAGGAGGAAGCATGCTAAGGGAATTGAGGAACAGAAAAGGAGACAGATGCCTGGAGCGCAGAGAGGGAGGATGAGATACGGGTGACATCACAGAGGTGAGCAGGAGCCAGATTTGGTTGGACTTTATAACCTCTGGGAGGACCTGGGATTTTATTCTGAGGAAGATGACAAGCCACTGGAAGGTTTGAGCAGAGGAGGAATAAGGTCTGACCTGTTTTAAAAGGGTCACGATGATTGCTGTGTGGAGAACAGACAACACAGGGACAAGGAAGGGAATGGGAAGACCAATTAGAAAGCCACTGCCAGAAGCCAGATGCAGGACACCCGAGGATGGGCTTGGGGGATAGTCAGGGAAAGGAGAAGGAGTCAGATCCAGGCATACATTGAAAGAGGGGCAACCAGGATTTGCTTATAGGTGGAATGCGGGAATGAGAAGAGGGGAATCTGCTGGGAGCGGTGGCTCTACACCTATAATCCCAGCACTTTGGGAGGTTGAGGCGGGCGGATCACCTGAGGTCAGGAGTTCGAGACCAGCCTGGCCAACATGATGAAACCCTGTCTCCACTAAAAATACAAAAATTAGCCAGGCGTTGTGGCAGGCACCTGAAATCCCACTTACTCGGGAGGCTGAGGCGGGAGAATCGCTTCAACCCGGTAGGCGGAGGTTGCAGTGAGCCGAGATCTCACCATTGCACTCCAGCCTGTGCAACAGAGGGAAACTCTGTCTCAAGAAAATAAATAAATAAATAAATAAATAAATAAATAAATAAATAAATAAGAGAAGAGGGGAATCAAGCACAACTCTGGCTGGAATTACCAAAAGAATTGGCAAAGCAGACCGACCCAAGCTCCAGTCTTGCCCTTCACTAGCTTCCTGACCTTGTGCAACATGTTCAACCTCTCCAAGTCTTCTTCATCTCAAAAGCGAGACAGCTGGACTAACGATGTCTAAAGTTCCTATGAACTCTGACACTTTTCACTTCATTTTTGCCACACAGTAAGATTACACAGCAGATCATTTTTTAAATACTTGGGTATTACATCAGTGTTCTTAGGGCTCAAATATTTCTCTTAGAAAACATCTATACTGTCCTTATCCATTTCCATTTATCTTCTTCAGTTTTGTTGTTGTTGTTGTTGTTTGTTTGAGATGGAGTCTCACTCTGTCACCCAGGCTGGAGTGCAGTGGCGTGATCTCGGCTCACTGCAACCTCTGCCTCCCCGGATTACAGACGTGAGCCACCAGTCTCTCCTTCAGTTTTTACTTAATCCAGCTCTGCCAGATCTCTAGTTGCCAAATGCTTTGCCCATGATTGGAACAGTTCTGTAATCACTACTGACAACTTTATGAAAGCTTGGGTCTTCTGCAAGATTTGCAATTTTACTTTTTCATCCATTTACATTTTATTTGTCTTAGTGTTGTCAAATGTTTCTTGCACCCTGAAATTATCTGAAAGCCAAAGATGTAAAAGATATTGACCCAATGGGCAGGGTTAAAACTTTCGTGTGAAACAGGGAGAGACGTTCGAGTAGCGACTGATTTTATAAGTGGTCACTTGTTAGAATGACTTTTCCTTCCATGTGCAAGTGGGGACCTGGATCATGAATACTTAGAGAATAAAGGATCCTTAAGCCAATGAAACAATCAGCTTCAAAAAGTTTTCCATAATTGGTCTAAAATGGCTTTTAGAAGATAGACATTGGTGTTTTAATATCTAGTGCCAAATATGGTTGCATATATTATTATAATTATAAATGCTAAATATTCAGTGAGTCTCAATGGAGAAAATGTTTTGTATAACCTGTTCCTAGATTTATCATATTTATTACATAGGTACAGAGATAATAAAGAAGAAGAAAAAATGTGTAAAGGTGTATTTCCTATTTTTCTTTAGAAATAGATTCATTTTTCTTCTATCTATCTCTCTTTTTTTTTTTTTTCCTTCTTTTTTTTCCGGAGACAGGGTCTCACTCTATCACTCAGGCTGGAGTACAATGGCTTGATCTCAGCTCACTGCAACCTCTGCCTCCTGGGTTCAAGGGATTCTCATGCCTCAGCCTCCTGAGTAGCTGGAATTACAGGCGCCCGTCACCACGCCCAGCTCATTTGTTTGTATTTTTAGTAGAGACAGGGTTTCACCATGTTGGCCAGGCTGGTCTTGAACTCCTGACCTCAAATGATCCGCCTGCCTCAGCCTCCCAAAGTGCTCAGATTACAGGTGTGAGCCACCGCGCCTGGCCTCTTCTTTCTCTTTAAATTTGGCCATAGCCCAATATCATTAAACAGCCCTGTGACCGCTCAAGGCTGGCACAGTCCTTGACTTGTTGCCCACTACAGGCCATGAGAGGGTCCCAAGCAAATACTGTGCTGTCTGGAATGAGGGAGACTGGGGGGAAAAAGAGAGGTAAGCTGATGAGAACAAGGAAAGACAGGAGACTGGAAATTGACCATGTCGGTCCTGGTGCAGCCCTCTCTGTGCAGTGTACCATTCCACTTGAGTTTCACTGTACAGATACTATGGAGAAGCCACTCCAGGGCCCAGGCTGAGAAGATGCCCCTTGGGAGACCCCGCTGGTCTTTGTATCACTTCTGTTGAAGGAACTGAAAAGGAAAGGTGGCAGTTCTCCTGTTCCTGTCCAGGGATGGGTTAAAGAATCATACTGATATCATTTCCATTTGCTAGCTTAAGTTTTCAAGAAAAGAGAAAATTATGTGTCAAGAAATAGGATATGGCACTTTAAGAATGAAAATACACAAAGTTTTACATAGAAGCCAGAGGAATGAGCTAGGCAGAGAGAAACATAAAGGGAGATGGTACGTCCTTACGCCTTCAGTTTCACATGTCATAGGGAAGGAGCATATGGTTAGTTCTATGGGATTCATTCTGACAAGAGGAAAACCCTTGAAAACCAGCATCCTTCTTATGCGAGTGCCTGTGAAAGACAGCAGATTAGCAATTACTTCTCTTACTTAGATCTGGCACCAACTGACCACTGAACAGTCAAATTAGCTCAGAGGTAGAAATATGATATAAATAACGTGCCTTTACTTCCCTAACCCACCACACACACAGATAAGCACACGTCCCAGGACAGACGCTGCTAAATGATATTGATACTGTAAGTTCCATGTAGCCTGGAAGTATCAGCATTTGGTATAGTGCCTACTACCTACTAAGTGCTTTGTAAATACTCTTTGAATGAATGAATGGACGGCTGAGCTCTTCCCCACTGAGCCTAAGTGCTGCTGTAGAGTCCTTCTCAACACAGCAGTTGAGTTCCAAGCAGTCTACAACCAATTAAGTAGAGGTGGCATGCAAATAGAAACCTACTTGCCATTCTTTCCCAATTAGCTAAATCATAACATTCTCCCTTTAAGTGATGCAATTTGTATCTCGAAATATTAGTAGATTCCTGGGTTACCTTGAGCTCCATTATGACATCCAGGTTAATTTGATGCAGTTATTTTCGCCACGAGGCATACAGCTTCACATATTTGTAAACAAATTCTGTTGGAAACATAAAGCCTACATAATGGATGCTCTCATCATTCCCTATTTATCAATGCTGCTTGCATATATTTAATAATGATGTTTTTCTCTAATTACTGTGTTTGGAATATAGTTTAAGGGTGTTTTTGATAATTCAGGTGGACATAATGCTTGCCAATATGTCCAGCTTCTTTCCTTCCTGGACATACAGAGGATCACATTTTCCTGATCCCTGGCAATTAAGTGAGGCTATGCACCTAGTTTCGACAAAAACTGTGTCACTTCCAAAGTGAAGCACTTAAGAGAATGCTTAATTTTCTGTACTCTCATCACCTGCTATGGTAATCCCAAAAATCATGTCTTAAGATCAAGGTGCCATGAAATCCAAGCAGACTGGCTCATCAAGCCACACTCTCCATTGAAGGAGAGCTGCCTGAATGAGAAATCAACTTGATTATACAAAGGCACTAAAATTTGGGTGTTGTTACCCCAGCATTACCTAGCTTATCCTAATAACAGTAATGAATGAGGTCTGTCAGTTGTAGTGGAGTGCCTGTCTCCTGACCTCAGCCAACAGTAATTCAGGAGTGGTGACTAGATTCTCAGAAGTTACACGGTCAAGTCAGTTGATGAAAAAGCAAATTGACTGGTACAAAACAGAGGTGGAAATGGAAAGGGCATGGCACACAGAGAGATGAGCTGGTAAGGACAAGAAAACATGGACAGAGAAACTCATTACTGGGAAGTTTATAGTAATATGTTTGGCCAGTGGGATCTGTCCTTACCTTAGACACTAGAAACACTGATGCCATCTAATTGAATCCCTAGCCTTTACTCCTAACTCTTCTCCACTCCTCTACTCTGTGTTCTGATACCTCCCTCCCGCCCAGCCATGGGCACCATCTCCCTTCCACTGAGTGAAAATGAGCTAGGCAGAACACTCAGCTGAACGGAGTTGGGGTTTTTGACACTGCGCTTTTCAAAGAACTGGTCCCATAAAGCCAGAGCAAACTGGAAACTTATTTCAGATACCAGTTGGGCAAATATACAGCAAGAGTCTTAAGCTTAAATCCCAACTTGATCCAGTAATAAAGATTGTGCATGTGGCCGGGCACAGTGGCTCATACCTGTAATCTCAGCAGTTTGGGAGGCTGAGGCAAGCGGATCACCTGACCTCAGGAGTTCGAGACCAGCCTGGTCAACATGGCGAAACCCATCTCTACTAATAATAAAAAATTAGTTGGGTGTGGTGGCACACAACTGCAATCCCAGCTACTTGGGAGGCTGAGGCACAAGAATCACTGGAATCTGGGAGGCGGAGGGTGCAGTGAGCTGAGATGGCGCCACTGCACTCCAGCCTGGGCAACAGAGCAAGACTCTCTCAAAAAAAAGGATTTTGCATGAATCTCAGACTGTTTCCCAAAGACAGGTTCTGGGAAAGGTGATTGTAGCATTACTTATAAAAGCAAAACTTGAAAATGGTCTCAGTGACGAGCAAAAGAGGAGTCATTGAAAAACAAACAACAAAAACAGAGGCCATCCATGTAATAGAACACTATAGGTAAAGCAAAATGATATTTTCAAAGAATGTTTAGTGGCACATGGAAATGTTTGTCATAATGTTAGGTGAATAAAAACATGCCAAATTGGCTGGGCGCGGTGGCTCACGCCTATAATCCCAGCACTTTGGGAGGCTGAGGCAGGACGATCACCTGAGGTCAGGAGTTCGAGACCAGCCTGACCAACATGAAGAAACCCCATCTCTACTAAAAATACAAAATTAGCTAGGCATGGTGGTGCATGCCTGTAATCCCAGCTACTCGGGAGGCTGAGGCAGCAGAATCGCTTGAACCCAGGATCCTGGAGGTTGTGATGAGCCGAGATCGCGCCATTGCACTCCAGCCTGGGCAACAAGAGCAAGAGAAAACTCTGTCTCAAAAAAAAAAAGATGCAAAATTTTCTATACAGAGTAATTTCAATTTTATATAATAATACATAATATGTATTAAAAAGACTAAAAGAAAATAGATTTAAAGTGTTACCAACACTTATCTTTGAGTGGTGAGTTATGGTGATTTTTGTTTCTTCTTTGAAAGTTTCTACGTTTTTCAAATTCTCTTTAGTTAATATGTATTATTTTAAATTAGAGAAAGCATTTTTATTTTAAGCAAAATATATTCATAATGAGGCTTCAGTGATCTTAATTATCCCAGAGTATGTCCTGGGTTAAGGAAGGCTTTGGCTCAAGCATCTATACCTTCTAAATGCAATTCAGGCAATGGTCATTAATGTTCGGTACAATGGCTCTATTGAGGGGATGTTTTATTTTTATATTTCTCAGTTGATATATTATTAATAAAATAAAATATTATTATAACACTATTCAGAGCCTCGTTGTTAAATTATGTATAAAATCTTTTGGTAGTATAAAGCTATCCTCAAGTTAGATCACTCGAAATCCTGAGAAGAAGAAAACCATGGGGGATTCTTGAAATAATTCAGCATGGCTGGGAGGAAGGTGCTGAACTCTCTGGGGGTTGGATACGTCCTACCCTAGTGCCTTTGTCAGGAGAAATACAGCCAGGGTGCAGACCATGCTTGGGGAAGAGCCAGGCCCCACATTCCAGTCCCCAGAAACAGCTCCTGCACCACCAGAGAGAACGCCCTGGAGTCCAGGCATCCACACAGCCATGACATCTGCTCTAATGTCCAAGTCACCTCAGAGCTGGGATGAGTCTCAGATGGTGTCAAGTTTCTAGGATCGCCGAAGGAACGGAGAGATCCCAAAGGTCAGTTTCAGATGGGAAAATCCTAAGATGAATCTTGGAGGGAGTACTAGCTTTCACTACCGAGGCTTCCAAATAAGTTACAGATCCCAGGCACAAAGCAAGGACGTCTTTATCCTCTCCTCTCCGCACTCATCCTGAAACTGACTTGGAGATCCCTTTCTTCCAGCTGCAGCCTGGCTTGCTGAAGACCTAAGGCAACGAGCAGCAGTCAGCCAGTCCACAAATACAAAACAGCCAGCATACACCAGACACTGTCACGGCACTCACAGAGTTTTGTGGTAACAAAGCAGAAAAGGCATACAGTCAAGCACTACTCAAATCTTTAGTGTGCCCACACATTACCCCGGGATCTTGTTAAAAATGCAAATTCTGTTTCTATAGACCTGGGGTAGGGACTGAGATTCTCCCAAGCTGTCAGATGATGTTAATGTTTCTGGTACATGGGCAATGTTTTAAGTATCAAAGGTCCAGTGGATGAAATATATACAAAATACATAGAATAATATATATAATATATACAAAAATAAGCTCCTGAATATTTACAGTGTGCCAAGCACCAAGAAGCATGTCACATGGGGTCTGTCCCTGAGTTTCTCCCAGTCTTGATCTTACTGACACATGTCTGTAAGGACACTGAAGCCACTAGGACAGATAGGGGTTGCGTAGGGTCAAATCTGTGCCCACATGTGGCTTCTTAGGTCTCTTTCATTCCTGAGATTCTAGGAGCCAATGAACACAATAGGTGCAGAAACCTACAAAAGGCCACTAACCAACTTCTGGCCAAGTAAAAACATTTTAAAAGCATAGACAGGCAGAGGATATTAGTAAGCATTGTAATAAAATTCATTTTTCACATTAGAGACTTTCCTCTGTTCACACTGAGAGTGAAGCACTCAGAGGTTGGGTTAACTCGGGGGGGAATAAAGGAGAAAGGCTTCTCTATAAGTAGAATCTCAGGCCTCATCCCAGATTTACTGAAACAGAATTCCATATTCTTATATTTTTATTTTTATAAATGGGGTCTTTGCCGGGCACAGTGGCTCATGCCTATAATCCCAGCACTTAGGGAGGCCAAGCCAGGCAGATCACTTGAGGCCAGGAGTTCTAGACTTGCCTGGCCCAGATGGTGAAACCCATCTCTACTAAAAACACAAAAATTAGCTGGGCATAGTAGTGCACACCTATAATCCCAGCTACTCAGGAGGCTGAGGCATGAGAATCACTTGAACCTAGGAGGTGGAGGTTGCAATTAGCCAAGATTGTGCCACTGCACTCTAGTAGCCTGGGCAACAGAGCGAGACTCTGTCTCACAGATAAATAAATAAAATGAATAAATAAATAAGTAAATGGGTCTTGCTCTGTCACCCAGGCTGGAGTGCAGCGGTGCAATCATAGCTCACTGCAGCCTGGAACTTCTGGGCTCAAGCAATCCTCTCACCTCAGCCTCCTGAGTAGCTGGGACTACAGGCATGCACCACCATGACCAGCTACAGAATTTGCATTTTTAACCAATCTCCAGATGATGTGAGAAGCACTGGACTATATGCCTTTTCTGCCTTGTTTACCACCTTATCCCCAGAACGCTGACAACGCTTGGCATATACTAGTTGCTTACTATTTATCGACTGGCTGACTGTTGTCCATTGTCTGTAGTGAGTAATGTGTAATTTATAGTGAAATTTCATGTTAATTTTTTATTTTTAAAGCAGCACAATTGCTGACCTCAACAGCTAGAAGTCCTAGGGCACCAAATGGCCTTGACATTCCTTCTGGTGGGCATTGTCATATTAGGCTATCTCTGCTTTCTCCTAGAATCCCACTAAAATAATAAGCAAAGAAATACATGAAAGACAAAGAAAACAGGAAAGGAGAAGACAGCAGACAACAGATGTCTCCAAATATTTGGTGGATGCAAAGTGGATATATGAATGATAACTGGCTTAGCGGAATGGAAAAAGCATGAACCCTAAGAGCCTGTGGAAGGGGTGCCCCTGATATGGGATTGCATCACAGTAGAGAGCCCCAGGAAGGCTCAGGGACTTTCCTCAGGAGGCAGGGTGAGGGTGGAGCATGAAGAAGAGGATCCGCTGATTCCCCACCCTACCTGTGGCCGTCAGGAGACTGCTCCTCCCAACCCAGCAAGCCCTGGGAGGTTGATTCTTTGCATAATTAGATCAGAGAGTCTCTGGTACAGACACCAGAAAGTTGTTTTACTAAAATGATGACATTTGGTGAACATTTAAACTGTCTCTGCCTCCTCCTCTGCCTCCAGAACACTGACAGACTTCCCCCCTACATGCAGCCTCCAATCAACCTCGAAGAGCTTCAGTCTCAATGTGAACACATTTGGGGAAAGTCTCTACCATGAAATATAGAGACCAAAGCAAATAAACCAGGGGAAAAGGGAAACTTAGAGGGTGTGGCAGATTGCATTTTCCAAAAACAGCCACAGTACTTCTGCTTCTTTTCTTTAATACATTGTCCTTCTCCCATTAAAAGCTGGAGTTTATCTTCTTTCCCCTTGAATCTACCTGGGACTTCAACTAGCAGTCACACCACCCAATATGGTTGCCAGTGGCCATTAGGCACATGTGGCTGTTGAGTAAGTGAAAAGTTGCTATTACAACTGAAGACCTGAAATAATAATTTTATTCAATTCTAAATAATTTAAATCTAAAAACCGAAGCAATGTAAAGTGTTTTTCTTCTAGCTTTATTGTTTTGGCAGAACTATATTTCATATTAACTACTGGAAATTCAGCATCTGAAAAAAAGAATTTAGCATCTGAATTGAGCTGTGTTGTAAGTACGAAACTTACACTGGACTTTGAAGACAGTATGAGAAAAGAATGTAAACTATCTCATTAATGATTTTCTGTTCAGTACATATTTAAGTGATATTAAGTTAAATAAAATATTATTAAAATTAACTTTATCTATTTCTTTTTACATTTTAATGTGGCCACTAGAAAGCTTGAAATTGCACATGTGGCTCATGATATATTTTATTTATTTTATTTATTTATTTTTATTTTTTTGAGATGGAGTCTTACTCTGTTGCCCAGGCTGGAGTGCAGTGGTGCCATCTCGGCTCACTGCAACCTCTGCCTCCCAAGTTCAAGTGGTTCTCCTATCTCAGCCTCCCAAGTAGCTGGGACTACAGGTGCATGCCACCATGCCCAGCTAATTTTTGTATTTTTTGTAGAGACAGGGTTTCACCATGTTGGCTAGGCTGGTCTTGAACTCCTGACCTCAGGTGATTCACCTGCCTTGGCCTCCCAAAGTGCTGGGATTACAGGCATGAGCCACTGAGCCCAGCCACAGTATATTTTAATTGGACAGCACTGCAATACAGAAAAAGGGAAATGGCAATTATGCGACTTCTGCAGCTCGGTCATACAAGAATGCAGCTTTCACTCAGCTCTTGCTTTCGTGGGATACACATCTTAGGTGCCCTGAATCATCAAATTAGAAGTCTGATTCCCATGAAGCTTCCATGCTTTAGGGACCACATGTTGCTAGAGACAGATGCCCCAGCTGTTGGAATGTGTTCAAACCAAACACCAGATGTGAGGGAAGAAGACTTCAGGAGATTCCAGGCCTAGCTGACACTGAATAGATCAAAGATGCGCTGAACCTGCTCAGCCCCACTCAGGTTGAAAGTTCATGAGCAAAATAAATGATACTGTAAGCCATGAAGTTTCAGAGAGGAGGGGAGAAATGTGTTACACAGCACTTGATAACAACAATAGGGGGAATCACGCTGAAAACGGAAAAAATAAAAACTAAAACGGTGATTTCTCTCTCCTTAAAAAGATAAAAAATTACATTAATAAAACAAGAATAAGATGCTATAAAATTGGTATATTCAAAGAAAAGGAAAGAATTATTGAAATTAAAAAGATGATTGCTGAAAGAAAACTTTATAGAAAAACTGGAAGATGAAGTTGAAGAAATTTCCAAGGAACAATAAAAAGAGCAGAGATAAAAAACAGAAAAGAAAAAAATTTAAAGATCACTCAAAAAGGCTCAAACTTAGCTAACAGAAACTCACCAAAAAACAGCAAACATAAGAAGTAATACAATAAACAGTCTCTAGGTTGAAGGACATGAGTTTCCAGGTTGAAAGGTCCTACTAAGGGCTCATGATTGGGAAATTTAGAATAAGGAGCATTGAGAACAAATACTAGAAGCTTTCAAAAAGGAAAAAAATAAAGGGTTGGCCAAAGGGTCAGAAATAGAAATAGAATCCAAGATAATTGCCTTTAAAATTCTGAGTAAAATAGTTACAGTTTAAATGCTATACCTAGCCAAACTATCAAATTTGAAGGAAGTATATACATTTAGGCAAAACACACACACAAAAAAATGTATTTCCTACGCACCCCTATTCAAGAAGTTACTAGAACGTAGAAGATGAAGGCGTGGGACATTGAAATTCAGGAATTCCCAGCATGATGCTGAAGCAAAGTCTCAGGACAGTGGCTGAGCTCCTGCAGCCAGGCTGAAGATGCCCCCAAGTTGAACCTCACCCTGTGGCTACTGGTCTGGGGACGCTCAGCTTGAAGCAGGGATTGCAGTGCTCAATGGAGATGAGTAATGCAAAGTCTAAGAAAGAAGCAGTTTCTTAGCCAACGAATTCATGAAGAAGAAGAGGAAATTAACATCAAAACCAAACCTTAGGGCCCTGCATGGTGGCTTACACCTGTAATCCCAGCCCTTTGGGAGGTGAAAAGATCATTTGAGGCCAGGAGGTTGAGACTAGCCTGGGCAGGTGGTGAGACCTCGTTCCCACCAAAAAAAAAAAAAAAAATTATTTTTTGTAAATTAGCTGGGTGTGGTGGTACACACCTGTAGTCCTAGCTACCTGGGAGGCCCAGGAGGGAGGATCGCTGGAGCCCAGGAGCTTGAGGTTATCACTACATTCCAGGCTGGGTGACAGAATAAGATCCTGTCTCTAAAAAAAACACACATTAAAATAAAAGCCCAAACCACATATAGTTATTTCTAGGTATGTATACTTATGCTTAAATTACTTATTCATTAAATGGCATCCAGTTCCTTCCATCATGTGGACTCAAGTATTCTTGGCTAATCCTTTGCATTGACTTTGTCCTATAAAAGGTAAAGAGACTGTTTTCAGTGACTAAGCAGAGGTGCCTGGACTGGGTAGTCGCAATGGACATTTGTGTTCAGATTCACGTACTTTGAGTGGCTAGGCCACAGTTCACACACAGGTACATGAACAAGGCCTGTTCCTGGTTTGTATTTCTCACATTCCATAAGCAAATGCTCACGTGGTAGTATGGCCCTAGTAGTACAACCAAACAATGCAGACCTGTTTTCAGGCATCATTTAAGCGAAGCTACATGATCAGTCTGTGTGAGTTCTCAGTCCTCTGTCTGCAAGGGTGTGGGCTATTCTGGTTCATTACTGTGGCATTCTGGAAGTGTAAGGAGGTGTGGTCCTGAGCAGCACCCTCTTTAAGACTTTGCAAGCTATTGTCATCTGCTGCTGCTTAGATACGACTGCATTTTTCCCTGCTGGTTTGGTTGGTTTATGAGACAAGCAGGGTAGAGATGGGGATGGCGCATCGAGAAGAAAGGAAGAATCAACAACCTCCTCTGCTTTTGTAAAGAAAACAACTTCTGAGCAGAGGGCCACCTGGAAGATTCTTCCCCGCCTTACTCTTTACTCATCACACTAGTGACTTCTTTTGTCACTGTAGTAAGCACCTTTGTTTAAAAAAACTAAAGAACTAAAAATGTTCACTCTGACCCTCACTTGACCTTAGTCCATAACTGTCTGCCTGCTCCCTTTTGATAAGCCTGAACTGCCCAACCAATGGCTGCTAAACCGCAAGAATGATCCCTCCTGCTTCTGAGAACCATCTCTGACCAACTAGTCCCCAAAACAGCTGAGCTTCAGCTGGCTCTTCTTACTCTGACTCTATTGGAAATACTACCCTTCCTCCCCAAGACAGAACATCCTTTAAAGTCTTCTCATGCTGTAGCATTCAGAACAAAGGTTTATGCTAATGATGCTCTGGCTGATTATCTTCTACAGTTTTTGATGCCAAGACACTAATCACTGCCTGGACCCACTGCTGAACAGCTTAGCCACTCTGATGAGGATAGAGAATGCAAGAGACCCCTAAGTCTCTTCTGTAAGTCCCAGGGACTGCACAGTAAATTCCTGCCCCCAACTAGTACTTGGCTCTCTTTGCATTGAAGCACCACCTAAGCCTTTGTTCTCCCTCTTAATTATCCTTGGTGAAAAACTTTCATTCGATTTGTTTCTTAACTCAGGGCTCTCAGCAACAATATGGGTGTGTATTGTCGAGATTCTGAGGGCCAATCGTGAGCTATTCAATGAAACGCCAAGTCTTTGTCTGGCTTCTTACATGTACAAACATGATGCCAATAGCACCAAATATTTGAAGCTTTGATGGAATTTTACCAAGAACAATTTAGAACTTCAGTGGCCAATCTGATCAATTTGGGATATGAGTAAGATAATCCATTTGCATGGCACTTTACAACTGATTCAAAATTCCAAATATTCAATGACTGGCATTTTTTTTTTTTTTACTGGTATAAAAAAGCCTTTGAAAGAGAAATATTCTAAAATTGCTTCCTTTAAGGCCTCCTTAAGAAAAGCTAACAAAAACCTGGATGATCTAAAATCTAAACTTAGAACTATCTTCTCCCTCTCCTAACACAATCAATTGCACATTGGCCCCCTTCCAGTTCCCTGAATCTCGACTTCCTCTTCCCTCTTGCTCTGTTGTTCCTCCTTTTCCAGATCCTCTTTCCTCTCCTCCATTGTCCCTTCCTAAACATGTCCCTCTCACTGGACAATATATCCTCATAATGTTTTCCTAATATAAGTTGGAGTGAAGGTCACCTTCAAGGTCAATGACATGTTAACTTTAATCCTTGGTCGAGATCAGATTTGCATGATCTAGTTAAGGACTTCCCAACCCCTAGCAAGGAAAAACAAAAATTCATTTAAAGAATTAAGAATTGTCCTTGGAACATATATTCTGAGCTCCTTAGTCTCTAGCAAGTAATTTGATTTCCAAAACTATATCCAATATATGAAGCAAAATTTGACCATAATGGATATAAAAAGAGCATAAACATACGACAAGATATCTTGGCAGCTCTCCCTGAGATCCTTCACATCAAAAATCCAGTCTTACAAACTGGGAAAGGAAGAAGACATCCCAATCTTAGAGATCATTAACTACCTTACCTTCCAGGGTTACTCTGATCTTTATATGATAATATCACAGTTGCCTTATCTACTTCCTGTTGGTCGTGGTCTTACACCCGAGGGGCACCTCTTGGAGGAAACATTATCAGGTAACATAAAATACAAATACTGCAGTAAAATTCCAAGAAGTCATCCCATTGGATTCCTGTTTCCCAAGATGCACACCCTCATCCTGAACTTCCACATTGACAGGATATCTAAAACTGATTTCAGAATTATTCTGGAACAAATGGCATCACAAAGGAGACAGCTTTCCAAGGATTTCAAACCAAGTAGCAGACAGCTAGACATGGAATGCTTTTGCTCATGACCTCCAGTTCAAGACCCCCAATCACAGGGAGCCACTGAGTGCCATACCTTTAATTGTCACTAAACCAATGCCTTCAAAAAGATAGTTTTGAAAAGAAGGAGAAAGAATAATTTTGGAAAGAAGGAAAAGAAGCATTTTTGAAAACGCTTCTTATTTTATTTTATTTTATTTTATTTTAACAAATAAGATTCTTAAAACTCCTTCCCATAACTATGCTATCCTGGATATCAGAGATTAAACCTTGGTAAGTCAAGAAGATGAACAAAGTGTTAGGTGAGTTTATTAATATCAAACTTCTCTTCTCTTTGGGTTGGGCATGGAACTGTTCTGGCTGATCCCAGGTAGGGCAGGATCTATCTAGGAATATGGGCATTATCCAAGGCCTTCTGGTAATTCATTTAATAGGTGTTGTCCCACAGTCACTGACTGGGCTCTCTCCAGACTCTTAAATGCTCTGGTCAGCTATTCACTCAAAAATGACTGAAATTCAACTATGAAGGCAAAAATCACCATCACATCCAATAGGAGTCATTGCCAATGAGCCTGAGACTGCAACTGACATCAGTTATGTATTTGGAGGAGTGAACAAACCAAAATCTGATCAAATTATGAGATTTGGCCTATTGACCAAGAGATAAGAGGCCCTAAATGACTGACAATGTTCCACTGTGACCCCTTGCAGCTGTTTCTCCCACCCTCCTTGGCAAAACTCAGATTTCTCATCCCACGGATGGTAAACTATAAGATCAATTCTTCCTCTTGTGAGAACCATCTTTGATCAACTACTACCAAAATTAGCTAAGCTTCAGCGAACTTTTCTTGCTAAAGGTCTATAAAAACATTGCTCTTCTTCCCCAAGGCAGAGCACTCTCTCAAGGTCTTCTCATGCTTTGGCATCTGAATAAAGTGCTCTGCTGTTTAATGGTGCTCCAGTTGCTTTCCTTCCACATCAGCTGTGGTTTCACTGGTTAGCAATTTCAAGCCCAATATAGACAAAGAATGCAAGGGGATTAGGAAAATTAAAAACTGTCATTGTGTTACGGTAGTCAGATGATTAAGAATTGTTTACTATTTTCCAAATTTTCTCTAAGATAGTCATAGTATCTTAATAGTATCTCCTAAAGGAGAAGGATGCATTACTCAGTTCCTACATAATTACAACCAACTCCAAGAAAAGATTTCCAAGAAGATCTTTAAAATTTGATATTTTCCAAGAAGATACTCAAGTTAAGTCTTGAGTCACCTGGGGTATGGTTTCTTTCAACTTTTTCTTTTCTTTTCTTTTTGAGGCAGCATCTCGTTCTGTCACCCAGCCTAGAATGCAGTGGTGCAGTCATAGCTCACTGCAGCCTCGAACTCCTGGGCTCAAGCAGGAAACTTTACTTAAAAAAAGGGAAAAGAGAAAAATAGCCTATTTCCCCAGCAGATATGTGAGTATTTGGTTTAGAAATGACCAATGTCTCAAAAAGCTTTGATTTCCTGCCACCTACTCTTCTCAAAAATGCCAAATTAATGGCATCTGATCCTAACAAAGTGAGGCATCCACAGCTAAAAATGTCTTTATAATGGGGGTAGAGAGAAAGGGGGAAAAAGCAGGGGTAATTTTTTCCCAATATGTTTGTCATTATTATAGGTTATATATACAGAAGGAAAGTTAATTAAGCTTTAAAAAAATCCATCACACATCAATGGCTGCATTTTAATGAGTACAAAAAGTTGAGGTGTTTACTACCAATTAAAGTGGTTTTTAAATAAGCATTAATTAACACAGAAATTCAGAAGAAAGTTATACCTTGTCAAAGAAAGGCCAGTGCAGGCTATGCCCACTTCTGCTCCCATTCATATTCAGATAGTAATTACCACCAACCCTATATTTTCCATAATAATGAGGAGATGCTGTCATGTCTATCAAACAACAACACACACACAGAGACACACACACACACAAAAGTGGTGGAATTAGAAATTCTAAACCTGAAGTAAACTTTTCACATTTTTTTCCTTCTGGGTTTTTCCCTCATCCATGTCAGAGTGATTCAAAAAGGAGGTTTGCCTGATTTTAACAGTGACTTCCTTTCTTTTTCCCCTTTTGTAGGAAACATTGTGGGGGAGCCCTCATTGGTCAGAGAGGTGTTATTCAAGTCTACACCAACAAATCAGAACAATTACCCGATCATGGTTTAAGAGGGCCTGCAGTTCTTCCTTTGTTTCTTAATAATTATGTGAATTTGCATAATCCTACCGCCTCTATTCCACTTGCTTTTAGAAAATCACTGTCTATCATAAGTGGTAAGGAGGAAAAAAAATATATAAAATCTTTAAAAACCCTCAACCTAACCAGCACACAGTCTGATGCACGGTCTCCTCCTGGAGTGGAAGGTAATGGGAGATGTGCCGGAATTTGGGGAGGCACCTATGAAGATGCTAGGAAGGGTGTCGCAGGAAAGGGTTTCTCAAGCACCTCGAGGCAACGGGGTCCAGATGCTCAACTTTACTAATCAGACACTGGATTTTCTTAGAGATGACCTTTTTCTAACCAAATTCACATGTGATTAAACAATAAATCAGCATATTAATTTACTAATTTATAATGAAGGGGTTCAGATATTCCCTTGCTGGAGCTTGGAGCTCCCAGGCTATCAAGGTGATCTTTCCAATGTCAATGTGTTTATGAAAGGAAGCTGGGTTACTAATCAGAAGTCTCCTTGGTGAACACAAAATCAGAAGAGGGAAGCAGAATGGTGTGGGAGGATTCCGCCGCAAGGAATATCCTCACTGCACAAGACGGAACCTCTTTATTGTTAGCAACTCACTCCGACTCCCGCACACGGAGTCCCTCTTCCTTATGCAGTGCTGCAAACACGCCGACTTTGGTCTCTCTGGGCTCCAATTTTCAGTGCAGACTCCTCCCCATTTCACTGACACATATTTTTCTTTACCTGACAGTAAAGCACCTCCCGTTGTGGTCATTTAATTAGTCAGCTTCTCACCACGCGAGGAACCCTGTGCAGTCACAGTCTTTAAGGATCCAAGGATAGAACACCAAACAAGAAAGATCAATTCCAGGAGTCTGCGTCAGAAATGTTTCAAAGAATCAGGTTAGCTAAGTTGCTGTAAGGTCAGTTCTTGAAGATAAAGTGCGAGAGGCAGCAGGTGAAGAGATTTCATCCTCTTTCAGAGAGGGGCGGTTTCTCCTCAAAGTACAAAAAGGTGGTAGGATGTTTCCAGAACCTCACATAAAGAAGTTGGAAGGAATCTACCCTTCTTCTTAGCCTGAATTTAAACCCTGCATCATACATGACCAGAGAGATGGATGAAGAGAATGGTTTGATTATGTGGTCTTTTAGTTGCCGGAGTACCTTTTCAGTGGATACTGGTAAAGCTGTGGTAGCTTCAGAGTTGCTATTTAAGCAGGGCTCAGGGAGCAATCTAGTTGGAAAGGGCTTAAAGAACTTGCCTGGAAGCCATATTTGCAAGGTAAACATCTCATTTTTACTTAGGTTACATGTTTCTTGGCGGCCTGGAGTGCTGGTGGAAATTGAAGGAGGAAGTAAACACTGCCATTTGCAGTGAGATGGCTGAAGGGTGAGGGGGCCCAGCTCTAATTTATCTTTGAATCATCTACCTGCCTAACAGGATGAGTACAAGACAGGTGGTCAAATGTTTAAGTGAATGAGAAGTGGGTTTTCATGTCCTACCAATAAGTTCATGCCTACATTTGGGTCCCTCACGCACCCCGGGGTTTTCCTGTTTCTTGTCTAGTGACCAGACTCTTACTATGGAGCAACCAGCTTGCATGTCTGCCCTTGCCACAACTAGACCGAGGAAAAGACTGAAAGTGGACCAGCAAAAAACTACAAACAAAAGTCTAAAAAACAAAAACAACAACAACAACAACAACAACAAAAACGCCCTAGGAATTTAGTTTGGAAAGAGAATAGGCTGAATTGACATACCAGAGAAGGAAGGGCTGGAAATCAATGTGGAGTCAGAAGCAGAGGCTTCCACATCACTGAGGAGCCACAGAACACAAACATCCTGCTACCCAACGTGCAGGCAGCCCGTATCATTCCTTGCTCCCCGCCTTTTAAAAATATAGCTGTTCACTGCTGGCCCTCACCTCAGTCTTACCTATCCATTTGTACAGAAATAAACAGCCTTCAAAGAACAGTTAAGTATCAATGTGCATCTCAGGAGAGAACAGTAAAAGGCTGACAACCCCAAATTCCAGAAGCAGGAAGATCTACTGCCTAACGTGGCTCACCTTGGCCTTTGCCTCTCATCCTTTTCACTGCTATTGCCTTTACAGGAAAATGCCCATTGTGGCATGACTGATCGAATGTTTTTTAATATATATATAAAAAATATAATTTATTTATTTATTTATTTAATTTATTTATTTTGAGACAGAGTCTTGCTCAGTCTCCCAGGCTGAAGCACAGTGGCGTGACCTCAGCTTAATGCAACCTCTGCCTTCTGGGTTCAAGTGATTCTCCTGCCTCAGACTCCTGAGTAGCTGGGATGACAGGCAGGCGCCACCACGCCCAACTAAATTTTGTATTTTTAGTAGAGATGGGGTTTCACCGTGCTGGCCAGGCTGGTCTCAAACTCTGACCTCAAGTGATCCGCCTGCCTCGTCCTCCCAAAGTGCTGGGATTACAGGCGTGAGCCACTGTGCCCGGCCTGAGGCATGATTTAAATATGCAGTTCATTGTAATTCTTTTTGGAAAAGCACATTTTCCCCATAGGTAGACAGAAGTAACATGGCTCCTTGGTCAAGTCTGGCAAAATGAAATGTCCCTTTTTCTGAAATTCTTCAGTTATGCTACACCCATTATCCTGCCTTATTAAAATGGAAAGAACTTTCTCTTATGCGTGTCCCATTCTGCCATTTATCTGAATTGGGATGGATGTGCCTTTCCACTCAGTTTGGACAATGAAGTGAGTTTCATTTTTATTTATGGGCCTCATAAATCCGTTTCACTCGCTGCTTTTCACGCCCCAGTTCCACGCTGTTGTGTTGGGATTTCCCACCATGCCAGGCAATTAAACCAAAAAGTCGTGGAAAAAAAAATTCTTTACAAAACTCTTTTAAATCCAAAATATACATAAATCATCTCCATTCTAGGTCCAATATATTTAAGGGTTGGGATCTTTAAGTCTTTGTTTCTTTTTTTTTTGAGCATCTAACTCCCCAGATTAATTCTTTTGCTGTCACCATCCAGCCCTCATTTGAGCTCCAAAGGTTAGTTCAAAATTCCAGGACGGAAAGAACTCTTTAATTTTAGATACTATGTTTCCAGACCTGGTGCCAGGCGTGTGAGAAGATAATACAGTGGCCCTGTGGCTGTGGCTGGGGGCGCCTGAGGAACAGCAGGGGGCTCAAAGACCAGCATCGCCCACGTTCAGAGTAGGATGCGCTTCGGAAACCTGAAGCAGCAGCACTAAGAGTTCCATGTTCTGTGCCAGATTAAAAAAACAGACAAACAAACAAACAACCAGCCAATCCCAATCACACAGACCGACAGCATTAAAGGAAGGGTGGAGAGATGAAGTCCTGTCTCTCGGTACTTTGCCACTCGCACAGGAAGTTTCTGTTGTTTCTCTAAATACAGAACTGAATAGCAGGCTTCTACCTGATAAGGCTACATCCAGCAGGATCCAATAGATCCAATCCAATCTGATAAAATGTAGGGATTGAGTTCAGGTATAGTTCAGTCCTGTTATACAACCACCTAAGGAAAGAAACTCAGTGAAACTTTACTTAGACAGAAACACAATAATGTGAATTTTATGATAGTCCAGACACAAGCTAAGCCTAACTTTATTTTATGGCTTTCTCTGATTCAATCACACCATATAACTATAGGTATCAACTAGTGGAAGTAAGCAAGGAAAGTTTAAATCTGGCCCTACTAGGTTATAAGTTAAGAGCAGGAACCTAATAAAAATGGGAAAGGAATGTTTGAATCTGTCCCTTCTAGACCATAAGCTACTTAAGATCAGAAACCATTGTTGGTTCCTTCTTTTGTCTAGTCTATGGAAAGTGCTCCATGTGGGTTAGATTCATGTACCTGAAATTCTTTGTATGCAAGGTGAGCTGGTTGCTTCAATTGTCATGCCACTAATCACTAGGGTTGACCCAGATGCTCAGGCTGACTGGGATGGTATTCCCTTCCTCCCCCAGAATGAAGTCTGGGAAGATAAGCTAGCAAGTAAGAATGTGTAAGTGTGTGCACTGCACAATGTTGACACGGTTGACACAAGTGTTTTGGTCCAGCTGGCAGGTATCTCCCTGGAGTAGAGATGGGTGGAACAGAATAAGATGAGAATGTCACCAACCATTAGGATCATCCACCTCCCTTTGCAAACCACACAACATCCTGGCTTCAAAGCTACCTGCCTAGTACGGAGAAAACAGGGCTAATATGAGCACTCTGGTTCGTTTAGCAGTTACTATTATTATGAAAGATTAATAAACAGATATTCTGATTTATATCACATCTTTTGAACTTTTGTCAATGTGAGTCTATCTCACTGAATCGGATTAATTATGGTGAATCAAGTTCTAGACTTAGCCAAGATGAGGTCTAGAGTCCCAATGGTGCTAGCCACAGCAGGGGTATACCATGGAACTTCCTGCCTCAGCAGCCGGCCAGCCATCTTAAACATTTGTAATACTACATAACATCTCAGGAAGTACTTAATTCTACCTCAGGGATACTGCATGCTAAAATGAGCAAGAGAAATACTAGCTAGAAGAGCGCTTTCTGTATCCCACTGGATTGCAAAATCGCATTGCCGTAAAGTTCTTGAAAGAACAAAATGGTGCTTGCAAAAACCAATAAAAAAAAAATTCCTTTCCTTGATAACATTGAACAGAGATGAGCTTGAACCAGAGACCCAAGTCCATTTCATAAAGTTGTACATGTGGTACACTGCACAAGGACACCATCAAAGAGACCCAAGTCCATTTCATAATGTTGTACATGCTGTACACTGCACAAGGACACCATCAAAGAGGCACTTGTTACATCCTAGGGATTGTAGATTTATATTTACTGGCCAATAGCAGTAAATGCCTTGAGGAAGGGTGGTCATTTCCTAAGTTGTACAAAGATACCAATAAAGGCTAGCAGTAGCCCTGTAGAAATGATGTCTGAGAAACAGACAAGATAGCCAGCATCCAGATGCCTTTATCTTTTCCACTTAAAAATACACACACACACACACACACACACATTGTATAGGCACCCCAGAAGTTCCTTCATGTGCCCCAACCAATAACCTTCCTTCCCCCAACTTACCAATTATCCTGTTATAGTTCTCATTTCTGTGCATTTTAAAAATCATTTTATCACCCAAATATGCATCTCTAGATCCTATTGTTTAGTCTTTCACTTCCTAAAAATATATCTTTCAATTCTTTCTTAATCTATTAGTTTCTCTTACCTACTTTTCATTTCTTTACAAATTATCTGTTAAAGAACCCAGACTAATTGTCCTATAGTTGCCCACAGTGTCTGTTGCCAACTGCATGTTTATGGTGGCAGTCAACATGTTTCTGTGCCTTCTGTATTTCCTGCAAGCTGGCAATTCAGTCCACGTCAGTTTCAAACCCAGATTGTATGCCTTTAGCAAGGTGGTGTCTGGCAATACTATAGGAGGCTCCTGTCTGATTGTCTTTCTTTTTGTGATCTTACCAACCATTGATGCTTAATGCCTGTATCCATCCACTGAAGATTGCAAAATGGTAATATTCTATCACTTTTTTTTCATTCTGTAGCCGGAATAGTTTTATAAAGACACTCTACCTCTCATCATTTAGATACTCAGTGGTATAGTTCACAAAAAAATCAGGATAAATGTTTGAATCCCTTTATTTTCCAGATTTCAAGATAGTGAATTGGTTCCCTGTAATTCTCCAAAGTTGATCAATTCCTTTTAATATCATTATCAAGTTGTGAATTTAAATATATAGGATGTATCAATTCTTATTATTTTTGAAGGTCAAACTGACCCATCTGTGGCCAGTAAGAGGCTCTGAGTCCTTTCACCATGTCCGCAAAAATCTTTGATAGTTTCTGTATTACCTCTTATAAAATGTTTCTGCTTCATTTTGTAAACTTCCTGCACCACAGTTATTGCTCCAAGAAGCCCTAATTTCTTTTAGAATAAAAGTTATTTCAAAACCACAATCTGGGTTCTAGACACACTCTCTGTTAAGTTGGACACTGTTCCTAAGGGCTTTCAGTAGGATAAACTAGGAAATATTATTGATTCAAAGATAAAAAATATCTCACACATTTATATTGAGACTTTCTATTCAAATTCAATACTCAGTTTTTACATAACCACTTCTCGACATCAGACTCTTTTATTCTGGTTCTTAAAAGAAGAAGAAATGGCAGAATTATGACATTCCAACATTACGTACCTGTTTTGTCCCACGTCAGACGGTTCCGCCTTAGGCTGGGTAATTTAAAAACAACTTAATTCTTTTGCTCACAGTTCTGGAGGATGGGAAGCTCAGAACCAAGGTGCCAGCAGATTCAGCATCTGGTGAAGGCTTGCTCTCTGCTTCAAAGATGGTGCTTTCTTGCTGCATCCTCACGTGGTGGAAAGGGCAAGGCAGCTTTCTTCAGTCTCTTTTATTAGAACGCTAGTCCCATTTATCACTTAATTACTTCCCCCAAAGCCCCACAGCTTAATACTATTGCACTGGGTATTAGGTTCCAACATAGGAATTTTGTGAGGACACCAAGGACACAGCAAATCTCAGAATGACAATACCACCACCACAAAGATTACCAAAAACATTGCAAATCGTTTGCATATACTCTTGCTACTTTCTCCATTAAGAAAAGCAGTTCTATTACATGGTCAGAGCATATAGCCATTACACACTGTACTGTCTGCTTCTTAGTCCTCCTTTAGTCGTAGTTCTACAGGTAACTCTTTAATTCTTAAGTTTGTATGTTGATGTCTTTCTCATTTCAGTTGTCTACAACACATTGTCTACTAGGTTTCTTAGGAATAACTCGTGGAAACTGCAATAGACTGAATGTTTGTGTTCTCCCAAAATTCATGTTGAAATCCTACCCCCCAATATGACAGTATTAGGAGATGGAGCCTTCCGGAGGTAATTAGGATAGATGAGGTCATAAGGGTAGAGTCCCCATGAATGGGATTAGTGTCCTTGTAAGGGTCACAGAGAGCTTGCTTCCTCTCTCTGCTCTCCCCTATGTGAGGACACAGCAAGTCAGCAGTCTGCAGCCTAGAAGGCAGCCCTCGCCAGAACCCAACCGTGTTGGCACCCTTATCTGACTCGCAGCCTCCGCAACTGTGAGAAATAAATGTTTGTTGTAAGTCATCCAGTCTGTGGCGCTTTGTTATAGTAGTCCAAACTAAGACAGGGAAAAATACTTTCTGAGTTTCTGCATGTTGATAACCACACGTGCCCTTTATACTTAAAAGTCAGTTTTGCTGGATATAAAATCCTTGGCTTTCATTATTTTAAATGTTCTTTTACTTTTGCCCTTCTATAAAATGCTGTTGAGAAGTGCAACTAGAAGCATTTTCCCTTGTAAATAATGTGCTTTTTTCTTCTAGAAGCTCAAAGTACTTTTTTCTTTTCTTGGTATTAGTCATACTGTAAACACGCCCAGGTATGCAGTGTGCTTTGTTCATATGGCGCTTCTTTTTTTTTTTAATTTCAGAAGTTTTCTCAAATTCTTATTAGTTCAGTTCCCTTGCTTTGGTTTTCTTTGTGATCTACTAAACAAGTTCCATCTTCTTTGCCTACTTCAGTATCTGGCACTTTCTCTTGAATCCTTTTTACTTAAAAAATTTTTAATTCCTTTTCAACTTATATTTCTGTTAAGGTTTATTTCTTTTGTGTTGATTCATATTTGTTGTGTTTATTCACTTTTTTGTTTTTCTGAGACCGAGTCTCACTCTGTCACCCAGGCTAGAGTGCAGTGGCAAGATCTTGCAACCTTTACCTCGTTGGTTCAAGCTATTCTTGTGCCTCAGCCTCCTGAGTAGCTGAGATTACAGGTGTGCACCACCATGCTCGGCTTTTTGTACTTTAGTAGAGACAGGGTTTTGCCATGTTGGCCAGGCTGGTCTCAAACTCCTGGCCAAAGCGATCCACTGGCCTCAGGCTCCCAAAGTGTTGGTATTACAGGCATGAGCCACTGTATCCAGCCTATTCACTTTTTTGCCCTCTAATTTAGTCTTCATTTCTGAAATAATATTTTTCTTTAATTTCTAATTTTTTCCTGAGTTGTCAACTCATTTCTAAGCTTTCTAATTTTTCTTGGTTCATATCTTCTATCATTTTTTAAATATCTTTCAGTTCATTTTGAAATTATTGGTTTTACTCTGTTTTGTGAACACATGTTTGTGGAATGCTCCCATTGTTTGTAAAGGTAGTCTGTTCCTATTTCTCTTTTTTCTTATCTTTGAGTGGCACTTAATGTTGATTCTTTTCTGCTGTGCATTTTTACGTGAAATTAGCTTTTCTAAACTATGAGAATAAAGTGGGTTAAAAAAAAAATCTCTAAATTCACCAAGCTCCTTCTTCTGTTGTTTTGGTGGTTTTTTAAAGCATGACATCTTGCTTTTGGAAATTTCCCAACTGCTCTTCCCTTCCTTTGTTCTGGACCCTTTTCTTGTCCCTAGACTGTTCCCTTTTAATTCCACTCCCAGCAATCTCTCCTAAGTGTAGGGCCCAGTACTAGAAGGCAGTGCTGGCAGGTCAATTTTGAGAGTTCAAAGGTCAGGCCTCTAATCCCCCTCTCTCGAGCTCTTAGCACTTACCAGGTGTTAGAGTGGGCAAAACACCTTCCGCCTTCAGCTGCTGCTCTCAAAGTGGGCCACTGAGCTTCCCAGTGAACACCAGTTGGCTGTTTGGGGTTCTCCTGTTCTCAGGTCAAGTTAGAAGCTGCACTATTGCTTCCTTTCCTCTCTCACATACCATGCAAGTCTTGCAGCTACAGGTATTTCATCCCCAACTGCTTGCACTTTGGGATTCGTGTTTTGTCACCTAGTTTTGTTGCAAATGTTGTCTATGAATTTATTTTGCTATCCAGTTGCTCTGTATGCTTTTATGGGGGATTACATGGGCAGTATGCTACTGCCCTCTTCACTATCTTCCCAGCAACAGCTGGAGCAGCAGCACATCTTTTAATCCGAGCTAATTTTTGCTTCTTCTTGGTTCCTTCCCTCAGTCTGTCACAGGCCTCAGTTTCGCAGAGTTCCTGTATTATAGCGTGCACGTGTTTGGGAAGGGAGATGTACGAGCAACTGGAGGTTGTTAGTTGTGAGTAGAGTTGCAGAAAGTTAGACACAGTTCCTGCCATTAGGAATTTATAACCAAGAATTCAATGTACATCCACTTAGTGAAGCAGAACTACAACCACCTAGTTTCCAATCACAGGTCTTATTAGCTGGTCATGCCAACTGGAACAAGTCAACTTCCTAGGACCTTAGTTTCTCCATTTGTAAAACACAGAGCGTATCACTTGCCCTAATTGAACAGGTTGTATAGAAACAAAATAACGAAAGCATATGTAATCTGGTCACCAATAACCTGCATCCTCGAATGCAGAAACCCTGTGTTCTTCATCTCTGTCTCTATCCCTCCATGCCTTGGACAGTGTTTGATACATTTCAGAGCACTCAGTGTTTGCACCTTGAAAGAAGTATTTAAAGCCTTATTATGTGCTAATTAATTTTAAAAGCTCCCGAGCCTCATCAATGATGACAAGAGTTAATATGGCCATGCTTGAGGGCTAGAGAGGCTAGCCTCGAAAAGACCCTTCGCATGGAAGAAATGGCCTTCACTCCGAAAGTCAACCATCAGAAGACACGGAAGAGCTGAGTTTTTAAAATGCATTTTTTATTATTCAGCCTTCAGCAGAAATGTCACCTTTCTAAAGCAAGCTGTTATCATGCGCTCCCTGTGCCAAGCAGGCGCCTCTGAGGAGCAGGATTTTATCTCAACATTTTTAGTGATTTGTGTTTCTCTTTCAAGGAGTTCCATGCCTTAAGGCACCTGAAACACTAACAGCACAAGAAGGTAAGGTTACACAAGGAGCCGTCTCCACAACATGAAACAGAAATTTTTGCAAAACAGGTCCAGGATCAGCATCAAAGCTATAGTCCGCAGTCACCCTGCCCAATAATTCATGTCCTCTCCGTGCAGCTCATTGTTTTCTAGTGGGCTCCTTGGTTGAAACCATATTCTCAAAGAAACTCCGTTTTGTGACAGGGCCCCCATCAGCAGGCTCAGCCACATGACAGGCCTAGGAGCAGCCAGCACAACTGCCGGCAATGCTTGCCAATAAGCCAGATGCTGCCACATATTGGCATCTGGGTCCTGGAATAGCAACCATGTTCTCAGTCTGGCTAGGGATTCTGACCCTAGCTACGGAAGGAGACAAAGGAAGGAAAGAAAGAGACGGAGCAAGGGGAGGGAGGGCAGACTGTGGAAGAGTCTCTTGGTAATTTCCCTACCATGGATTTAGAGCTTCCACAACAAAAGACTCGTTGGAAAGCTGCTACCAATGCTGCAATGGGCGGGAGAGGTAGAGACGGGAGCATTCTAAACCCAGCGAGTTGTTTTGGCACCTGGGGAGTGGGGGTGGTTGATTCAAAAGGAGACAGCTGCAGCAGGCAGCAACTGCTCTCCCCTCCTTTCCCTCAAACCATGATAGCCCACAGTGGAGATAAGCTACAGGATATAGCTTAAATCTGCAGCAGAGGGACACAGAGTGGCAACATCAGGATGGCTGTCACTCCCTGCTCTCTGGGTGCCAAGATTTACCAGTGCCAGCAAGGCCAACTAAACGGCAAGGGCGAGATACAAATCACAGTCTATAATCTGGAAAGGTATGATCAGGGGTGTTCTGATCACAGGAATGGGGTGTGGGCAAAAGGCAGCTCTGTGCCTTGCTGTGACTTCTGCTGGTAAGGAAGTACCAGCCTGACAGAGGCTTCAGGCCCTGCCCTAATCACATTAGGTGGAGGCATGGCCCAGAAAGGGTGGGCTGAACCCCAGTTTAGGGTTTGAAGGAAGAGATGACAATAAAAAGCGTGTTCTCAAAATAGCAAATTATATCCAGTGTCCCCTTTCCCCCATATCATGTTTATGAAGAGTTACTCGGAGCCTTACACTTGAAAGACAGGTATATGCGCAAGTGAGAATAAGAGACAGACTATATGGTGAAAAGCACCTGGGCCTCTGCAGTCAGAAGATGGGGGAAATAGCCCCTAAGGTCATTTACCAGCTGAGGGTTGCTTCTCCTAGGGTCAAACTGGCTTCTCTCTGTTCACCAGATACTACATTTCCTAACCAGAAACACTTGAGTGTGCCTCTGGTCGTAATCAGTGTGTGTGTGGGTCGGGAGGGGAGGGGAAGGACATTTAGTGGGAATCCCTGCCGATCACTGGAAAAAAGCAGGGCAAAGCCTGTTCTATCAAATGGCAATTTTGGCAATAGTGTCGCTTTAAAAAAAGAACAGCACATTATTATTAAGGCTGAGTCCAGGCACAGCATAGAGACAGATGAAGCAACTGCTGACTCTGAAATCCCACCTGTTAAAGACACAAGATTATCTATAAACATTTTGCAGGTGCCCATTGAGAGGTCAAAATATATTTTATTAAAATCTCATCTAATAATCTTGGCCCTTTATAAACAAAAGATCCATAATTTAAAGTGAAAGATAATCACCCACATTCCCCTCACCCCACACATACACACTTAACCTTCAGCAAACATCTAATTTCACTTTACTGCTACGAAGTCCGTTTTTAAAAGGTAAAACCAAGCCTACCCAGAAACCATCCCCCGCTGAGTTCCCCAGTTTTAAAGAAAACACAGAGCAGCTCCGCTACAAGGTCAGAATCCAATGAGAACATTCTGGTATCTTTCCCAAACTTGGTTTTGATTCTTTGCATTCAGATTTTGAACAACGCAGGGACTAAATACTGAATTTCCACTGTGGTTTTGCTTAAGAAGGAGCAGAAAACCCAACACTACACAAGTCATCAAAGGAATTATAACTACAATTTGATGTTTATGCCATCTATTTCTGAAATGGATAACAGAAGCTGTCTATAAAGGGTGAGTTATTGATTACAAGTAACTCTGACAGACTGCCTGAATCTCTTTGGGGGAACTGAACTACTGCCCAAGTACTCTTCATTTTGCCCCCTGATTTTCTCTTTAGCCAACTGCCTGATCCCCTTGCCTTTTCCCTTCCTCCTTGTCTTCATTATCTATCTTCTCCTATCACCTTTTCCCACTGACACAAGGACTCCTGGGCAAGCTTCCTAGGAAATATGATCAACACTGAAAATGTCTCCAAACTCAAAACATATACCACAGGGTAGGCTGCCCATGATCAGGCAAGGCAGAGGCGATAACCTGGATTCAAACAAAGCCATAGTTCCCAAACTTGAGCAAGCATTAGAATCATCTGAAAGGGCTTGTTAAAACACAGACCGCTGTGGCAGCCCTCAGAGTTCCAATTCAATGGGTTTGGGATGAGGACAAGAATTTGCATTTCTAACTAATTCCCAGGTAATCCTAATGTTGATGATCTGGGGATCACTTTTTTTTAATTTTCCTAAAGCTTTTATTTGGAAATAATTTCAAATTTAAAGAAAAGTTGCAAGAAAAGGAAAAATCATCCATATTCCCTTGACCCAGATTGGGGACCACTTTTTGAGAACCACTGAGCTAAGCTAAATGTATGTCAGAGGTCTGGTACAAAGAGAGAAGTCACCTGGCAGGATGTAATGTCTTCTAAGAGCAAAGATCAGAACACTATCCAAATAGAAAGCAAACCAACTATTTAAAGCAAAATGTGGGAAAAAGTGCCACAAAATGATCAAAGAGTGAGTTGGGACCCAGGGGTTTTAAGCTCTGAATAGTGAATATCATTATCAACCAATGGGCGGAAAAGTGTTATAAGCTTTCCTGGTTTGTCTCTCTCTGGTGATTCCTTGGGGGTGATTTTACAAACCGCAGTCCATAATCTCCCAGTATAAACTGACTTCAAGAAAAAGGGAAAGCAATTATTTGATAGGAATACTCTACCTCTATACACTTGAGAGAAACAGACGAGTATGATTAAGTACCCTCTCATTTATATTCTACCACCTTAACTCCGGACTTTATCTCTTGCCTGAATTTCTGCAGTAACTCCAAACTGCTTTCCCTGCCTCTAATCTCTCTTTCTCCAATTTATTCTCCATTTTAACGCTAAAATTATCTCTTTAACTGTACGCTGCAATAATGCCAGCTCTCCAAGAACCTTCACTAGTTCCCCACAACCTAGAGAATGAAGTCCAAATGTCTCAGCATGGCATTTAACCTGGCCCCAACCTACCTTTTCAATTCACGTTATCTACGAACCAGCCAAAACAGAATACGCACAGTTTTCCATTTTCCCATCTCCATGCCTTTATACACAACAGTCTTTTTGTCCCCCCGAGAACTTTCCTTCTCTCCAAACAAAATATAAAAAAAGGAAAAAAAATTCTTGTTTAAAAATCCTATCTACACTTCAAGGTCCTGCTCCTATACAGGAAGGCTTCCTGCAGCTCCTCAGATCTCTCCTTTGTATGCTCACCATACTCCAGTTGTACTTTATAACACTTGCCACATTCTGCCCTACTTATTATTTATGTTTCTTTCTTTCCCCTGTGTTTTATAAGATCCTTGAAGGCAGGTGCCATATCTTTTGTTCAGAGACCAGAGAAGCCCATAATGGGAGGGAGGGGTGGATGAAGAGGGGATGAAGAGAGAAAGAAGAAATGAGAGAGCAGTAGAAGCACACGGTCGGGGGAAGAGTTCAATTTTAAATAAGTTTTCTTAGTCATTTAGAATCCTTTTGCTAAAGACAGACCCTTCAAATATCTAACACATTTTCTTCCTATGACAATCCTGAGAGACTCAAGCGTTCTACAAATTATCTTAAATGTCTTGCAAACATTACCTCTCCTTTTCTTCTTGTTTTCCATTGGATCAATTTTATATGCATATCCCATGAAAAGGGCAACAACACAGTTCAGTCATATTGGCGCTGAAACAGGCTGAAATTCTTCTACAGTCCCTTTTGACATGTGCCTCTTGGTGGGGTTAATCAAACATCTGTCTTGTGGATTCCTAACCAAATACCCAAACCTTAGGAAGATTTTTTATTTTTATTTATTTTATTTTTTTAAAGTCTGGGTCGCACTCTTTTGCTCAGTACAGTGGTGTGATCATGGTTCACTGCAGCCTTGACCTCCTGGGCTCAAGCAATTCTCCCACCTCAGCCTCCCAAGTATCTGGGACTACAGGTTCACGCCACTGTGCCCAAGCTAATTTTTGTATCTTTTGTAGAGACAGGGTCTCATCATGTTGCCCAGGCTGACCTCAAACTCCTGGACTCAAACAATTCGCCTGACTTGGCCTCTCAAAGTGCTGGGATTTCAGGCATGAGCCACTGCACCCAGCTTTAGGAAGAATTTGATCAACAGAGTTGACATGAAATTTTTGATATGTTTCAATTTGAGATTTACAAAAACAACATGCCAGCAATTCTAAATGTGCCTCAAAGCTGGCTCATTTGTCATTCCTTCCTACCACATCAAGAGGCATTCCTGCCCAAAAGAAATCACAGCAGCCCTCTGCAAACACTCATGGCCTCTGCCTTAACTACCAGTTGTACCAGCTGTCTTTAGCAAGGAGAGGGAGATAGAACTGACTTAGGATAAGCACGTCAATTAATTCTTTCCTAAAAGGCAGGTTGGCCATCTCTTTTCCTGGGATAGTAGAAATAGTTTCAGTTTTTGCCTCACTCTTCCTTGGGGAAGAACAAAGAATTAGACTTTAAATCCAGATCAACAAAGGTGGTTCTCTATTGCTGCAGGTACGTAGGCCAACATGCTGCCAAGTGCTGTGCTGCATCTTCCTGGCCCAACTTACTCACTCAGGTTACTTTCTTTCTTACACCGCCACAAATTCTCTCTGCCTCCATTCCTCCCTGGGATGAGACAGCTAGATCAAGGGGGGAAATCATGTGATAGGGACCAAAAATACAAGGCCATACCATCTGACTACATTATCACCACCAGAATCATAAATCTTACCAAAAAGGAAGCTTGCTCTCCGGTTTCCTATTTACTGTCCTTGAGAGAGTAAGTGATGCTGAGTCACAAAAACTTGTAGTACTTTGCTTTCCATTTCCCTGCTGCTATTCTGTTTACAACTTTATGTAGAAATAGCTGACTTCACAGCTTCTGCCATTCAGTAACCCTTCAATATGAGGGCTTAATATGAAATCCTTAAAATGAGCCTAGTGGACATAAAATAATCAAAAATCTAAATTACCTAGACTGGTAGAGGTTAATGTTCTGCATTAAATAGGAACAGAAAGTATCCATTTCTGATCCATAATCAGAAAGTATCTGATTATGCCTGCCAAAGGACTGAGTCAAATAAACACACAAAATATGATAGATGAGGGCAACAGGTGTACGAATACTACCATAGTTACTGAGAAAGGTCTAGGAAATAGGCAAATGTAGGTGTGGCCCTCACCTCCTTTCACCTCTATGTACTGCTATCTGGACCTTCAACTCTCCTTTTCCAGTGTAGAACTGAATGAGAAATAACCTTTTAATATCTCATTTTATATACAATTTTTATAACCATATAACCGCCAAGGGCTATGCTACTGAGCAGGTGTACGGCAGCAACCCAAGCATCTGGGATTACTAGAAAAACATAAGAAAACAGTTAAGTACCAATTCAAGATTTTCATTAACCTTGCCTTTCCTATAATGTTGTTTTATCAAATTAGCTCTCTCTGAAAAACCGAAAATCACATACATGGAGAGCTTAGAACTCATCTACCCATTCATTCTACAGGTGAGGGAACAGGTCCAGGAGAGGGTTATTTGATTAAGGTTCTATGGCTAATCAGTCACAGAGACATGACCAGGACACCACTCTAAGACTTTGCATTATTGCACAATTCTCAAAGACAGAGCTTGAAATAAATTCCAGGCTCCATTGCCCAGACCATTTAGATATACCAGAGTTTAAATCAACTCCTCTAAGGAAAAAAGATGATCAGTTTTATGCCTTCGCCTTTACTAGAAAGAGATCCCTAAGTGATTCCAATAAATATGCTCTGGGGAGCCCTTGGGAGGCAGAATCTCGGGGCTCTAGTCAGACCTCTTTCTATTTGGATTCCAAACTTGTGGGCAAGTGAATTCAATCAAGGCATACTAGATGTGGAGCTCTAATATAGTGTTACTGGTTATAGCATGAGTATTATCTATACATTTTATGCTTTTCAGTACATGCACCATTTGAAAGCAAAGGTCAATCTTGGTTCACACTGACCTTGAAGTAAGTGAAGACAGGAAAAGCATGAAGGTCAAAACACAATAGGTATTGTAGCTGTTTAAAAGATAGGTTTAAATATATTATCAACAGTTCAGTTAATTAATAGAAGTAGAAAGTAAAATGGTGGTTACCAGAGGCTGGGGGCCAGGGGAGAATGAAGTAAGGGGAGACGCTGGTCAAAGGGTAAAAGTTTCAGTTAGGCAGGAAGAATAGGTTCTGGCAATCTATTGCATAGCATGGTGACTACAGTTAACGATGTATTGTGTATTTCAAAATGGCTAAAAGAGTGGATTTTAAATGTTCTCACCACAAAAAAATGATAAGTATTTGAGATGATAGATAAGTTAATTAGCCTGATTTGATCATTCTACAACGTATACATGTATAGAAATATCACATTGTACCCCATAAATATACATAACTATTATTCATCAAATTTTAAAAAAACGTTATTATAACAAGTAATTTGAAAAGGTCCATGTCTCAAATAGTATTATTTCGTGTCACAGTTAAATTGCTAAAATGATGACATTCTTTTCACTCTTGGGAAGCTTAACTTATCCATCTTTGACATAGAAACAGTAGATTTTTATACTATATCTTAGAATAAGTGGCACTGCACCATAATGGTAGTTGCAATCTATCTGGAAAAACCCTTCTATAAAGATCACGGTAGAATAATAGTGAATGATATTGGTAATTTCATATAAAAATAAAACAAAAAATTGAATGACAGAAAACAGAGACTCAGACAAATATCTGCACATCAATATTCATAATGGCATTATTCACAACAGCCAAAAGGTAGAAAAAATCCAAATATCTATTGACAGATGAATGGCTAAACAAAATGTGTAATACATACAATGGAATATTATTCAGCCTTAAAAGGGAGGAAATTCTGATAAATACTACAGCATGGACGAACCTTGAAAACTTTTTGCTGAGTGAAATAAGCCAGGACAAAAAAACAAATATTGTATGATTCTGCTTATATGAAGTACCTAGAATAGTCACATTTAAATTCATAGAGACAGAAAGTAGAATAGTGGTTGCTAGGAGCTGGAGTGTGGAATGGGGAGGAGTTATTGTTTAGTGGGTACAGAGTTTCCATTTGAGGTGATGAAACAGTCCTGGAGATGGATAGTGGTGATCTCGCACAAAAATGTGAATGTACTTAATGCCACTACTGAAGTGTATATTTTTAAATGGTTAAAATGGTGACTGTTACGTATATTTTACCACAATAAAAAAAATCAAATAAGAAACACTCATGGCAACTTCTTGTATGATTTTGACCCCATATTCCACTCCTCTGCTTAAACAAAATATAAAAAAACCAACCATAAAAATCAGTACCAATCACAGAATTACAGCTTAAAATATGTACACATCATCAAATAAAAACAGACTTTGGTTCATCACCCCAAAGTCATTTATCCTGTGTTTATTACTAAAATAATTCATGTCCATTCTAATTATGAATGATGTATTTACATTAACACAAGCTCCAACCAAACATACAGAGAGAAAGGGGGAGAAACCGAAGCAATGGAATTGTCAACAGACTGACATGGTAACCATCTGTTGACATTAATGTTCTTTGAATCCAAGAGACTCAAATCATGTGGTAGGGCAGGGATCTTCATCTTAGTTGTAAAGTCCTACTTTCATGTCACAGGGCACTTCTGGAAGGAAGTTCTGTAATAGCCAGCTCTAAGTACTTGCAGATTTCCTACTAGTCCTACACAGGAAGTCATTCTTGTGTCTCACCTGCATAAGTTCCTGTTATGAGGCCAGGGGACTAGTGAGTTGAAATCTAGTTCCAGAGAGTGATGTCATCTTGACTGAACTATGATCCTGGTGACCTGCTCCCCAACCTGGTGTTGTTGCAGCCTTTCAGCTGGGGCTTGGATTATAAGGGGGCCAAAAAGGAAAAAGGGAAATAGAATAATAGAAAAAGGAAAAATGCTTGCACATTTCCTTTGTTTCACTAGAGCATTTTCTGTTCCATTTAATTTGATGAGAGGACCTGGTCAATGGCAGATGGAAGCTGTACAGATGCTCCTGGAGTGGGGGTGGGTTCTCACACAGATCTCAAAAATACAAAGAAGATTAGAACATATCGAAAATTTCAGTTATTTCTGGTGGTTTCTAACTTGGAAATAGTGACTTCTTCTTTGGCTAAAGTTTAAAAAAAAAAACAGACGTTAACACTTGTAAAACATTTGTAAATTTTTGCAACAATGTATAACTACAGGAGCTACCTTAGCAACAAAAAGAAGTAACAAATACAAATGTTTGGAGATGTGTGAATACTTACATTCTTTCTACAATCATGTCAAATAGATTAGTTCAAATCTGAAAATCTCATCACCAAAGTAACAAACTAGGACTGCCATTCAATTCCATTTAGATGAGATCCTTTGCTTCTTAGTATACAAAGCCAAAAAGTAAAACAAAGTCAAGCATGAGAAGCAATGGTAGAAACTGATAATATTTCACAAGGAAAGGAATGGAGGCATTTCTTTAAGAAAAACAAGGGAGGAGGGTTATTAAATGAAGAAGAGATCTAATGTTTCACCATGTTTATTTGACATCATGATTTCTTAGTCCTTACACAATCTGGGGAAATAAGCACTTCCTTCCCTTTTTTGTTGCATGTGTGTTAGCAGGAGTCAGAAGAACAGAATATGAGGGAACAAGCAGAGGGTGCAGAAAATGGAAAGACGGGGAAAGAAAGATGCTGTTGAAGACACAGAGTGTTTATATGAACCCTTCTCTAAATAAGCAGTACCAACCAAGAGTACAAAGCTGACAACATGGAGTGTCTTCCCACAGAAATAATCTGGGACCACATTCAACATACATTAATTATACAGCATCAGGGTACAGGTTTTCCGTCAGAAATTATATGTATATCCTATTTTTCTCACTTTTAAGTTGCGCTGATGACGCTGTTCATGAAGTACTTTTAGTGTATTATTAAGCAAATATTAATTTAATCATATAAACCAATCCTGGTCAGCAAAAAGCACTGTTAGCTGCCACGTAAAGGTCCTTTCAAGTAAAACTTCATTCCACACTTACAGCTTCCTATCAGAAGAATTTCTTGAAGGAACTCTTTCGGTTGGCTTTACAACTCATCTGCAACACTGAATGTGGACTAAATTCAGATCACACTTTGGTTGCAGGTATGTATATAACAGCCCCTGGCAAAATCAGCTAATATCTTGTAATTGTAAACAAATTGTTCTCTTTCAGTCATTCCCCCCACCCCCCCCATTTCCTATAACGGTCTTTATCCAAATGCTTTGGTGCTCCATAAGTGACTGTGAGGCAGAGGTGCCTCAGTGCTGGAGATGCCTGTCACGGAGGTGCTCAGAATGTGTGAAGCTAACCCTGCATTACATTCATCTCATCAGTTCTGCCCAATCCACAGGGGTAAAGAATGGATGAGATTTGATATCTTCAACACCAGCAACTCCAGCACCAAGTCGTTCCAGAGGATTGAACTGCAAGAGCTAAAAAAAAAAAAAGATAGATTTAGTGAGTAACAGGAATCCAACTGGCAAATCAAAGGAAAACCAGTATTTGAAAGGAAACAACTTCTAAATTCAACCCTGGTAACAAAGTCTTGATTAATACCCAAGTGACCATGTTTTCTTGAAAGGGAGCTATATCTAATACCACTCTAGCTGTGGGGTGTGAGAGACACCTGAACTGAGTTTATGGCTTTTCAACTGATGGGAAACATGGCCTTGAGTAACTTCCTTTGTTTCCCTCATCCTCATAGAGCATAATAGGATAGCTATACCTATCAATTTCCTACCCCAAAAGTACACCATGACATTAACTAGATACTACACTAGATTCTGAGATAGCCGGTTACTTCCTCCATGATTAGAAAATTTGGGAAGCACAGTAAATCTTTCGATCCCTAACGAACTATGTATGTGTTGAGACTAAACTTTACCTAAGTGTGAATATGCTTTTTAGTATTCCAAAATTACTAGTCTTTGGCATAGTTGACACAAAGGAAATAATTTAATCTAATGAATGAAACAAGTTTTGGTTTCTTCAGAAATAGGACACGAGTGTAAAATACGTAAAAAAATTTTGTGGTTTAATAATGTCAAATTTTTGTGTTAACTTTACTGAGGGATAATTTATATAGCATAAAATTCACCCCTTATAAAGTGTACAATCTGAAGACTTTTAGTAAATTTTGAGTTGTGCAACTAGCACCACAATCCAGTTTTAGAACATTTTGATTATCCTAAAAAGCTTCCTCATGCCATCTACAGTTAATCCCCACTCCCATCCCCAGCCCTCAGCAACCACTGACCTGCCTTTTTTCTCTATAAAGTTGCCCTTTCTGAACATTTCATATAATTGAAATCATAAAATATGTAGTCTTTTGCTGCTGCCTTCTTTCACCCATCATTATGTTTCTGAGATCCATCCACATTGTAGCAAGTATCAACAGTCCACTCCTTTTTCTTAGTATTCCATTGTTTAGATGTACCACATTTCATTAATCCATTCACTAGTTTTTAGATACTTGGACTTTCCAGCTTGGGGCTATAATGAATAATGTTGCTATTAACATTCATGTACATGTCTTTGTGTAGACATATATTTTCATTTTTCTTGGTTACATTCCTAGAAGTAGAATTGCTGGGTCACAGAATGAGCTTATGTTTAACTTTTTATAAAATTTCCAAACTTTTCTAAAGTAGTTGTACCATCTTACATTCTCACAAACATTTAAGTTGAGGATTTCAGTTTCTCTACATCCTCAGCTCTTGGTACTGTCATTTTGATAACAGCCCTTCTCTTGATATTAGTAGTATCTTATTATGGTTTTAATTTATATCCTCTAACAACTAATAATGTTGAGCATCTTTTCATGTGCTCGTTAGCCATTCAAATAGCTTTCTGGGTGAAATATCTAACTTTCCGCCCATTTTAAAACTGAATTGTCTGTCTTACTGAATTATAAGAGTTCTTTATATATTCTGAATATAAGTCCCTTATCAGATAAATGATTTGCAACTATTTTCTCCCAGTCTGTGACTTGTCTTCATTTTCCTTCTTTAAAATTTTTATATTTTTATTATTTATTCATAGAGGCGGGGTCTCGCTATGTTGTCAAGGCTAGTCGCAAACTTCTGGGCTCAAGAGGTTCTCCTACCATGGCCTCCCAAAGTGCTGGGATTACAGGCATAAGCCACCACACCTTCCCTATTGTCTTCATTTTCTTAATGGTGACTTTTGAATACACAAGTTTTTAATTTTAAGGAAATCTACTTTATCAACTTTTCCTTTTATGGACCACGCTTTTGGTATCACATCTAATACTTCTTTGCCTAACCCAACACCAAAGATTTTCTCCTTTGTTTTCTTCTACAATTGTTATGGCTTTAACTCTTATATACAAATATATGATCTATTTTGAGTTAACTTTTGCAAATAATATGAAGGGTCTAAGTTCATTTTGTTTGTAGCATGTGTATATTCAATTTCCCAGTGCCATTTGTTAGAAAAACACTGTGGTCTTAAAACTATGGTGGCTTTACAGTTAGTGTGGAAATCAGGTAGCGTAAGTCCTCCAACTTTGTTCTCTTGCAAAATTGTTTTGGACATTATAGGTCCTTTGCCTTTTTATGCACAGTCTGGAACCAGCTAAAGGTTTCCCAATTTTGCTGATCTTTGCAAAGAACTACCTTGTGGTTTTAATTTTTCTCTTATTCTTCTGTTCTCTATCTTACTGATTTCTGCTTCCTTTGGATTTACTTTGGTTTTTACAGCTTCTTTTCATAGTTTCTTTCTTTTTTTAAATGTAGAGACAGGGTCTTACCATGTTGCCCAGGCTGGTCTTGAACTCCTGAACTCAAGTGATCCTCACACCTCAGCCTCCCAAGTAGCTGGGACTACAGGAGCACACAACACATCTAGCTTTGTTTCATTGTTTCTTACGGTGCAAGCTAAGATTTTGATTTGAAACCTTCCTTTTTTTCCCCTGATATAGTCATTTAAAGCCATAAATTTCCCTCAAGAATTGATTTAGCTGCATCCTATACATTTTGATATATTGTGTTTTCCTTTTCGTTCCATTTAAAACTTTTTTTAGTTTTTCTTGATATTTCTTCTTTAACTCATACAAAACTTAGAAGCATATGGTTTAATTTTCAAATATTTGTGGATTTAGCAGATCTCCTCCTATTGTTGATTTCTACTTTGATTGTTATGGTGATTATAATCAGTGTACAATGTAATTCAGAATACATTGTATGAATTCAATCCCTTTAAATGCTAAAACTTGTTTTATGGCCTAGCATGTGATCTTTCTTGGAGATTGTTTTGTGTGTACTTGATAAGAATGTGTGTTCTGCAGTCACTGGGTGAAGTGTTCTATACATGTCAGTTACAGCTTGTTCGAGTCTTCAATGTCCTTGCTAGGTTTCTATAAACCATGGAGAATGGAGTATTGAGCCTCCACTTACTATTGCTAAATTGTCTGCTTTTCCTTTCAATTCAGTTCAATTTTGTTTTTTACATTTTAAGGCCATTATTAGTACATATACATTTGTAATTGTTACAGCTACCCATGTACTATCACTATGAAACATTTGTCAGTCCCTAGTAAATCTATCTTAATATCCATTTTGTCTGATATTTAATATTGCCAATCCAGCTCTTCTGTGGTTACTGTTGGTATGGTTTATCCTTTTCCATCCTTTGTCTTTCAATCTGTTCGTGTTTTTTAATTTAAGGTGTGTCTCTCACACACAGAAGATCCAACTTAATGGAATTTGCCTTTGGTTTGGCATGTTTAGATATTCACTTTATTGACATGGTGGGTTTATATTTGCTATTTTGCTACTTGTTTTCTAGATTTACTGTCTTATTTGTTCTTCCTTTACTGCCTTCTTTTGTGTTAAATGCTTTTTGCTGTACCATTTTAGTTTCTCTACTTTCTTTTCTGTTTTTAGGATTTTTGTTTTTTTTAGTGGTTGCTGTATCCCTACAATATGTATCTTATCACTTAATATATCACTTATAAGATCATTTATCTACTTCAAAACAGTAGTAACTTTAATTTAGCAAAAGGCAGAAACTTTGCTCCACCATAGCCCCCTTCCTTTGTCTATTATCGTCATAAATATTTAGATATTGCTTCTATGTGTGCTAAACCCAATAGCATGGTTTTATAATTGTTGCTACATGCAATTTTATGTCTTTTAAATAATATATATATACATGTATATATACACATGCAATTTTATGACTTTTAAATAAAATATATAAATGCAATTTTGTCTTTTAAATACACACATACAAATGTATATGTATACATACATATGTATATATGTGTATGTGTATATATATTTTATTTAAAAGACATAAAATGTATGTATATATGTATGTGTATATATATTTTATTGAAAAGACAAAATTGCATGTATATATATACATGTACATATTTTTTATTTAAAAGACATAAAATTGCATGTAGCAAGAATTACAAAACCATGCTATTGGGTTTAACACATATAGAAACAATATCTAAATATTTATGACAATAATAGACAAAGGAAGGGGGCTATGGTGGAGCAAAGTTTCTACCTTTTGCTAAATTAAAGTTACTATTATTTTGAAGTAAATGATCTTATAAGATAAGTGATGTATTAAGTGATAAGATGCATATTGTAGCAACCACTAAAATAAAAAAGAAACCCTAAAAACAACAAAGAAAATTAGTAGAGACACTAAATGGTACAGCAAAAGCATTTAACACAAAAGAAGGCAGTAAAGGAGGAACAAATAAGACAGTAAATCTAGAACAAGTAGCAAAATAGCAAATATAAACCCACCATGTCAATAAAGCGAATATCTAAGCATGCCAAACCAAAGACCGATTCCGTTAAGGTGGATCTTCTGTGTGTGAGAGACACACCTTAAATTAAAAACACGAACAGATTGAAAGACAAAGGATGGAAAAGGATAAACCATACCAACAGTAACCACAGAAGAGCTGGAGTGGCAATATTAAATATCAGACAAAATGGGTATTAAGGCAGATCTACTATCTATCTTAATAGTAAGATAGGGACTGACAAATGTTTCATAGTGATAGTACATGAGTAGCTGTAACAATTACAAATGTACATGCACTAATGGCCTCAAAATATAGGAAACAAAATTGAACTGAATTGAAAGGAAAAACAGACAATTTAGTAATAGACAATGTGTATATATATATATGTGTGTGTGTATATATATTTTATTTAAAAGATAAAATTGCATGTAGGTGTATATATATAATATATATATATATATTTTATATATATATATAGTGTCTTTTCTATGAACTCATATCTACAATTTTCAGTGTTCCTCATTTCCTCCTTGGACTTACGTTACTACCTGGCGTCATTTCTTTCCACCCTGAAGGAATTCCTGTGGTATTTCTTGTAAGGCAATTCCGCTAGCAATAAACCCTCCCAGTCTTTCTGTATTTGGGAATGTCTTTATGCACCTTCATTTTTGAAGGATAATGTTGCTGAATTCTTGGTTTACTGCTGCTTCTTGATTTCAGCACTTTGTGTCACTCTAAATAATCTTCTGTCCTCCATGTTTTGATAATTAGTTAGACATTAATGCTTCCTTCTATGTAAGTTATTTTCCTTTTACTGCTTCCAAAATTTTCTTGTTTTTGTCTTTCAACAATTTGGTTAAGTGTGGATATGTCTAAATATGTCTAAGTGTAGACCTCTTTGTATTTTCCTACATAGGGTCTGTTGAGTTTCTTGGATGTGTAAGTTAATTCTTTTCATCAAATCTGGAAAGTTTTAGCCATTATTTCTTTTTGCTGTCCCTTTCCCTTTCTCCTCTCCGTCTGGAACTATCATTATATGTATACTGGTACATTTGCTATTGTCTTACAGATTTCTATAGTCTGTTCATTTTTTCCAATTTTTATGTCTATTTTTCTGATTCAATAATTTCTATTAATTTAGGTTCATTTATTCTTTCTTCTTCTCTCTCAAATTTGCTGTTAGCTACTTCTTTTTTTTCTAGTGAATTTTTCATGTCAGTTATTGTATTTTTCAACTTGTGACTTCTACTTAGTTCTGTTTTTTAAAAATATACTTTCTCCTTATTACAGAATCTCTTTGTTGATTCATTTTTGTCACTTATTTAATTATTTAAACGCAGTTTCATTTTGTTCTTTGGAAATATTTACAATAGCTGCTTTAAAGTCTTTGTAAATCCATTGTCTGGGTACACTCGGAGACAATTTCTCCTGATTGCTTTTTTTTTTTCTGAATATGGGACATATATTTTTGTTTGTGTATGTCTTACATTACACTTCACTGAAAACAGGACATTTTAGATAGCATATTTTAGCAACTCTAGAGTCTGATTTTTTCCCCATGAAGTTTAACATTGCTGTTGGATTGTTTGTTCTTTGTTTGGTAACTTGTTTCAGTTAGATCTGTAAAGTTGCTAAGTTCCCTTCCCACTCACTGCACTGTAATGTGCAGCTGCTGACAACTTTCCACATTTTTTTTTCTTTTTAAAGCTGGCTTTCTCAGGGTCACCCCTGTGTCTGCATAGCTTATGGGTCAACCAATGACTGAACAGAGGTTGTATTCAAATATCTCAGCCCTTCAAGCTTCTGTTCTCTGTCAATGCATAGGAGAACACACTCAAAGTTTAGGCCACAAAACCACATCTGCCCTGGATTTTACTTTCTGCTGGACCCATTCCCTGTTCCTGTGCACATTTATGCAGCCTCAGGATCAGTCCTCATGGTTTACCCCACCCTGGCAAAACCTTTGCACCTGATCAAGCAGGAAGGGGAGATTGAAAGCAGCCCTGAGTCAAGAGTCCCCACTCTTCTTTCCCAGAGTTCAGCTGTTTTTTGTTTGTTTGTTTGAGACACAGCCACACTCTGTTGCCCAGGCTGGAGTGCAGTGGCACGATCTAGGCTCACTGCAACCTCTACCTCCCAGGTTCAAGCAATTCTCCTGTCTCAGCCTCCCGAGTACCTGGGACTACAGGCATCCACCAACTGCAACCTCTACCTCCCAGGTTCAAGCAATTCTCCTGTCTCAGCCTCCCGAGTACCTGGGACTACAGGCATCCACCACCATGCCCAGCTAATTTTTGTATTTTTAGTAGAGACAGGGTTTCACCATATTAGCCTGGTCTCAAATTCCTGACCTCAGGTGATTCATCCACCTCAGCCTCCCAAAGTGCTGGGATCACAGGCGTGAGCCACGTGCCCGGCCAGTTCAGCTATTTTTTAAGCATAAATACCTTTCGGATTGTTGTATCCTTTGATCCATTTCCAGAGCACTGAAATGATAGGTTTTTCACCAAATCTGTCTAATTTCATACTTTCTGGGGGAAAGAAACTCTGCCAACTAACTTATGAAGCCACAGCCACTCAAATTTAAGAATACTCACAGTAAATATTTTTTTCCACAGAATGTAGTCAAGTGCAACTGAAATATTAAATTATTTATTTACAATATTTGTAGTCCAATATACAGGAAATTCCACTCTTGGACATTAACCAAAACTTCTATTTCTTCTCTTTCTTTTTCATTATTTCTAATTTTTCTTTCATTCATGATTAATTCAATTATTTGCATGATAGGTATCAATTGTTTGCTATTATATGCCAGTCCACTACTTTTTTAGAATTTTGTTGACCTATGTCAATAGCAGCAGCCTCATTCTTCATTAGCAGCCCTATAATTCCAATATATGCTTCATCAAATTGCAAATTACTGTGTCATGAATGTTCCTCACTGTCCCATCAGTAATGCTAACAAAGATATACACGACATTTACCACATGCCAGGTATTATTCTAAGTGGTTATGACAGGTTAACTCATTTAACTCACAACTCTATGAATAGCTACTATTATCTCTATTTTATAGATAAGAAAAGGGGAATTAAGTAACTTGTTTAAGATCAAACAGGTAGTAAGTGGCAAAGACAAGATTTGAATTCAAGCATTCTGATTCCAGAATCCATGCCTTAACAACATTACACTGCCTCATGAAAGTGAGATCTGCAAATGCTAAGAATCTATTACTTCACTTGGGTATAACTAAATCCATAAGGGGAATGAAGCATACACTTCAAAAGACTATACTAACAGTCTTTTACTTGAAATTATGTCTAGCACTCAAACTGAACCATACTACACTGTTTATTAAACCTAATTGCTCAAATAATTTTTATATTAGTAGTTGCTACGATTTGTTAAGAGAAAAGCTATTGTTATAAAACAAACATCATAGGAATATCCTACGTGTATCAAATCCACTTTTACAATCAGACAATTTATGTCTACTGACTGAAATGTGGAAGGCATCAAACATTTTAATATACATCTAACATTTCAAATATTTGTAAGAATTAACTGCAATGACAGCATTATATTTAGTATTTCAGGAAACATATAAACATGTAAGTTCTTTCTTCTTCATTATAAACAACTGGTTTCTTTCTAAAATGTTACTTTAAATGTGAAATTCTAAAGGTTCATATTTTGACTTTTACTAAAGTCAATTTAATTGGTTCATGAACTCCTCTATACAATTGCAAGTATAAATCTATAGGCAAAAGTGTAATTGTTTTAACCATGACTATCTTGCTTATTCTGCTGTTTTAAAGGCTATAATACATCTCAAGAGAGGTCACAGAAAGATTCTACTGCTTAAGAAAATGTCAGCCAGTGGCACATTCAAGTTAATGAATCCAAGACAGCAGCTGCCAACCTCCTTTCTCCTGAAGAACAGGCAACAGAGCTGAGCAATGAGGGCACAAAACATTTGTTTTGGTCTTTTCCTCACAAAATTTCTTAAAACTGACCAAGCAACTGCGTCATAATTAACTAATGTACATGCTAAAGCACAAACATACATGCTCTGAGGAATTTTTTTTAAGATTGCATTTAAAATGTAATTATGTTTACTTTGGCACCATTCGCTTGACTTGGACAGATAAATGAACCAGGGGTACGGGGATTATGAAATCTAACAAGAAAGCAAGGAATTAAAGACCAAAGAGGAGAAAATTTCCCCCAAGTAGAATTATTTCCATATAAATCATTTTGTGATTTTTTTTTTAAAGTGACCTCTATGACCTGTGAGGTAGTGGAAAAGGAAAGTCAAAATGACAAATTGCTAATCATGCCAAGAGACCCCTTTTCCCTTTCCTGATGATGTTTCCTCAACATGAGTGGTAGTTTCCTTAGGCAGGCCAATGACATAATGCTGATTTACTATATAAGCTATACATATCTGAGTTTGGAGACTTACCATACCTTAAGCCTAGATTCCTTTACAACATAACTTCTAATAAAGACAAAAGCAGAACTTGATAACTTATTATGGGGAATTCTATTTTTAGTATTAGATAATAACGACTACTTCATTAAGGAAGAGAAACAAAAAAATAGCAGTTGCTAGTCTTTCCTAAATTATTTACTAAAAAAAACTTTGAATTTATCTCGTGCCACAACAAATAAGATGAAATCAAATGAATAGCTGCTCTTTTTTCCCATTAGAATGCAATGTTTTATGTATCTCTTCATTACCTCTTAATCTAAAGTGCTCTAGGTATTCTCATCTCAGCATTTCCAACCTGATTGTTTCTTTATAGTTTACATACTCTGGGCAAATTAATCTTCCTGAAGTACAACTCTAAACCTTTTACTCTTCTCCACAAACTCCAAATCTCTTTTTTTTTTTTTTTTTTTTTTTTTTTTTTTTGAGACAGAGTCTCACTCTGTCACCCAGGCTGGAGTGCAGTGGCGTGATCTCGGCTCACTGCAAGCTCCGCCTCCCAGGTTCATGCCATTCTCCCGCCTCAGCCTCCTGAGTAGCTGGGACCCACCACCACAGGCACCCACCACCACACCCGGCTAATTTTTTGTATTTTTAGTAGAGACGGGGTTTCACTGTGTTAGCCAGGATGGTCTCGATCTCCTGACCTCGTGATCCACCCGCCTCGGCCTCCCAAAGTGCTGGGATTACAGGCATGAGTCACTGTGCCCGGCCAAATCTCAAATTTTAATGAATTAAATATTATCACTCTATTCTTGTGTTTGTGATGATAGAACCCCATAAGAGAACTCCAACTTATCTTTTTATGCTCACCTACTACCCATATCTTATCTCTCTAGTCCAGATAAATCAAACTTTTGTTTCCTAAACTTGGGTCTTTCAGACTCCTTCCTTGCCTTTGCTCAAACCATTCATTCCCCCAAGACTGTTCTCCCCACATCCTGCCTTGCCATGCTGAAATTCTAAGGCCCAGCAAAAGTAGCGTCCATTCCACGAAAACTTTCCCTAATACTACCATTCCACTGATTATATCTGCCTCCTTCTTTTGACTTGCCATAGTATTTTTTAAAACTCTTTGACAGCCTTTATCAATTTCCATGTGGTATGGTTATTTACGTGTCTTACCTTTGTAGCTTATAGCATTGTGCCTTGTATATAATATTTGTTGAATGAAAGCAAAATCACTCTTCAAGAGAATACTAGTTAATTATCTTCCTAATATACACTCCCCTGCCCTTTTTTCTTTCAATTTTTGTTTTCCCTGATTTTTAAAAAAAATCCACGTTTCATTACATAATTTTAGCTCTTGATCTTTTTCAAATAACTTTTTCCATTATATTTTTCATCAAAGTATAAGGATCCCAGGCCTGCTTGTTCCAGCTGACAGCCCAGCAATGGGCCTGTCACACCAGAGTACTAACAACCCTCAATATACTCAGCAAAATTCACTACACAAAACTAGAGGAGTAATTTAAGTATGGGGAATCAATCTAAGCAGCTCACTGGAGTTCCAAGCCTCTCTCTGGGATACTGAACTTTAATTATCAATGGTCTCTTTCTTCAAAGCCACCAGAAACGTAATCATTGACACCAATGCCCAAGTTCCACCAATGATGAAGTATCTAACTTGACAAGATTTTCTAATATGCCCCTCCTAAGCTACCTGAGTAGCTTTATAAATAACCCGAGTAAATTTATAAATAAGAATTAAAAACTGAAAACAGCCATTCATAGAAGGTTACAAAATGCAACTGCAAAATTAGAGCAGCCCCAGACAAGCTAAAAGCAATACTCAAATCACAGAGTTATACAAATATACAGAATTGACTAAACGTGAGTCCTGAATTTTGGGAAAAAAAATTAATACCAAGAAGTTTTAACTATACTCTCTGACCCAATCAATACTTTGATGATAGCAAAAGCCTGAAAATATACAGTATTAATTCTGAATGCATCTTTGTTTTAGGTTAAATGGGTTTTTCTTGCTCCAAACTAATCTCTTTTTAAGGTTTTGGAGGTGTGGGCTCTGCTAATCTGCATGGTTGATAAACCTGGCCAATAGGTCAATTAAATTACCTGTTGAATGAGTGAGCGAGCCTCTTCAGAGACACATTCTGGCATGTTCAAAGTAGTGTGAGTATTTATTCCTGCTGGATGGCATTCAACCAGAGTCTGAAACAATCAATCAGGCACACTTCTTATCCCAAATAACATCGTATTTTGTTATATCATAGGATTTATGGACAGCAAGTACAGAGAGCTCAACAACCATTTTAACTGGAGGTGTAGTAATCAACACAGTGCCGCCTAAGCTGTTTAGGATGAGGGCTATGAGCCTATAGAACTTTTAACTGAAATGAAGACAATCACCATGATCATATCATAAGCTTATGCTACTGTCCCATTGTCCTTGGTTATAAAATTAATGGCTCAGAATATTATAGAAATGCTTAAATTATACAAAACTAAAAAGGGATTTGATCCCTTTAAAATGTTTTAATGTTTTAAAAACTCTTCAAAGTTTAGAATTTGTTAGTCATAATACTTTACATACATATATAGCGCTTTACAGTGTAAATGTATGTAAAGGTGATTTGTAAACTCTCCAACAATCTTAGGTCAGTATTATCTACACACGTAGGTAGATGACTATTTACAAAAGCGTAACTGTTCCTTTCCTCTGTTTTCTTCCCAGGAAGCAATCTGCACAATACTTTATTAAAGTCTACTAACTCAAACATTATACTCAAAAGTCATTCATCTGAGAGTATAATTTCTGTCCTTAAGCTAGAACAGATAAGAAAAATTTATGGTACTGAGAAAAAGATAATGCTAACTTTAATATCTACATTAATTTTCTTAAATAAGAATTCCCTCCTGGTTTCAGACAAGATGTTTAAAACATCCAGAGAATTTTAATACATCCTTACATAAACCTTACAGATTTGACCCTGTTAAAGCTGAATCATGGAAAATTAAAAGAAAAAGGTTTAGTCATATTTCACTATGAAATATTGTGACATAAAATAATTTTACCATCAATTTATTCAATGTAATGCAATCCAACTTTAAAAAAAAATCTGGAATCTTGATAAACTTGCATTTCTCTACCTGCTTTCGGTATCAAAGTTTTTCTTGCTTAGTCCCTGATTTAAAAACTAAGGGTGAAGGCTAATGTTCTCAATTTGAAATCAAGGTAGCATCTGAGTAAATTTATTAAACGTCCAGGTCCCTGCTTACCTTGCCAGTGAGAAGTTCAAAGAGGACAGCACCCAAACTCCACCAATCACAGGCTTCAGTTTCTTCAGTGATTGCTCCAACCTCTAAACACACCAAAAAAGGTTGATATTAAAATTCCAAAGGTCAATTAAACTTTCAAAATTAACATGTATTAGCAAGGTGACCTTTTTAATGCTGAGAGGGCATATACTAAATACTACTGGGCTTTCAAAATTCCTGAAAGTTACTTATCCTTTTGGTCACCTACTGTGGTTGCATTTTTTTTTTTTTTTGATGCAGTCATATATTAAACTCAGACATTTGTTCTTCAGTTGATAGAGGGACACCTTCAAGATGCTTTACTTAAAAGTTATGTGAACCTACTAGATCAGCATTTTGCTTAATTTCTTACATTTGAGAAAGTATAGCCAATTCTACCTCATGGGTGACATTTTTGTTTCAGAAATAAAGATTCTTCAGGTTCTAAAGAAACTTTAAAAATTATCTAAACCAATATTAATTATCCTTTTACTTGCAGGTTAGAAAGCAGAGAGATGAAATGCCCTGTCCAATGTCATATTGTAGCAGAATGAAGACCTAGTTTAGAGTATCATCTTCCCTTTCCTATGTAATCAGTTGTTTTCAACCAAAGGAGGAACATGTGAAATGCAAATCTACCCATTTTGCTAAAGTACAGATAGATATATTATTTTAAGCCATGGCTGAAACTATTGGCCAAGATAAAGGATTTTAGAGTATCTACAAATTACACTTTTATCTGTGTTATCCCTATCTCTCGCCAGCACAAGTTCCTGAAATGTAATTTGAGTTTTCAGGTGTCATCTTTCAGGTTCCTGCACCAATCAGCAACAACTCTTCATTTCACCATTTTTTTTTTTTTGAGGCTTTTAGCCCTTAAGTTATCTTGTGCTTTCCTAATGGCATTAAATTAGTCCCTAAGCCTTGCCAATACCTGCCCTTTCATTTCCAACTGAGTAAAAAAAAAAAAAAAAATCTACCATTTGACTATAGGTAACCCACAATTTGTAACTATTTTCGAGTTTATAAGTAGTTAGGTTGGAACTTGGAAAGTAAAACATGTAAGTGGTACTCAGATGCCTAGCCTTTTAACTAGTGCTTAGTCAATCTATTTGTGTGGGAGAACCCCAAACTTACAAAATAGCTTGAGCAATAATCTTAAAGCAAAAGTCACATGGACCAGAAAAAGAGTCATTCCTATGCAAAACACTGAAATTACTCCATTCAGCAACCTTTTTCTACATCCCTTTTTCTGAGGTTCAAACAGCCTATATGGAACTCTACCCCTTCACAGCCCTTTCTGAGCCCACCCTCTTCCTAAAGTGCTTCATGCCAAATCACAGTTTCCGTTCTCCAACTAGCCGCTCTCAACTAGGTAGTAAAAAGAAAGCAGATTATTAACTAATTCAAACTAGTAAGTGAATGACTCGAAGTCTCCTAATGTTCTTAGAACTCTTTGCATTTATAAAACAGTTGCTTGTTTGAAAAATTGAGAACTACCTAACAATAGAGATTTAATCATATATGTTGTGGCACATCTGTATGATGGATAACTACTACATAACCATTTTAAATAGGGCTGGGCGCGGTGGCTCACGCCTGTAATCCCAGCACTTTGGGAGGCTGAAGCGGGTGGATCACCTGAGGTCAGGAGTTCAAGACCAGCCTGGCCAACATGGCAAAACCCCATCTCTACTAAAAACATAAAATTTAGCCGTGTGTGGTGGCGAGCGCCTGTAATCCCAGCTACCCAGGAGGCTGAGGCAGGAGAATCACTTGAACCCGGGAGGCGGAGGTTGCAGTGAGCTGAGATCGTGCCATTGCACTCCAGCCTGGGCAACAAGAGCGAAACTCCATCTCAAAAAAATAAATAAATAAATAAAAATTAAAAAACAAAAAATAAAATAAAAAAACACCTACATATACTTAAGTGAATGTTTGTATATAAAAACATATAAAAAGCTATAAAACAATAGCTTTTAAAAAAGCTGTAAAACAATACAATTCTAATTTTTAAAGTATACATTTAGAAAAAAGACTGGTAAGAAAATATGACAAGATGTTTTACTGATTTGCCTCTGCGGTGGTGAGATTTTTTTTTTTTTTTTTTTTTTTTTTGAGAAGGAGTCTCACTCTGTAGCCCAAGCTGGAGTGCAGCAGCACAATCTTGGCTCACTGCACCTTTCACCTCTGGGGCTGAAGCGATTCTCCTGCCTCAGCCTCCCAAGTAGCTGGGACTACAGTTGCACGCCACCACACCCGGTTATTTTGTTTTTAGTAGGCACGGGGTTTTACCATGTGCCCTGTATAGTCTCGAACTCCTGAGCTAAGGCGATCTACCCGCCTTGGCCTACCAAAGTGCTGGGATTACAGGCATGAGCCACTGCACCCGGCCAGCGAGATTTTTTTATTACCTACATGAATATGTAATTGACACAAATCTTTAAATTTTTAAAGTACAGCAAGATGATATGAAAACATTGAGGCTCGCTGGAAAAGTTACTCTGGAGTAGGGAAGACAAAACTACGTAAACCAATCCTCCCTTCTGTTCACCTGCATGGTTTTTTCCACAACTTTAATGCATGAAAAAGAACAATGAACTAGGAATCAGGAGTCCTGAGTTGAGTCAAGAAATTCACTTGATCTCATCTATAACATGAGGGTTAGAGCTGAGGGGCTCTAGGAGTTCTATGATTTGATACTCAAGGATTCTCTACAATAATGATACTCATGAAGGACATATCCCTGGATGCTCTCTTTCAAAGTACATATGCTACCCCTCCCAGATGCAAATACATTGCCCTCACCCCCATTCCCATTTCACAGGGAGCCACTATCACCTTTGGAAGTGTACTCTTAGACTTTATAAAGGGTGTGTGTTCTTAGAAATGTTAGCAAAGTAAAAGGGAAATTTATCATAGTTCTATCATAAAATATAACCTTTTGTACATTTCCTTCCAGTCTAAAACAAGCAATGAATGACATCATTTCCCTGCTCAAAATTCTCACTGACCATTAGATAACATTCAAATTTCTTGCTTAATCAGGTATATATATACAATTCGGCTTCCATAATAAGGTATCAACCCATCAAATTCATTCAACCAACACACATGAAGCAGCATAAACTAAGCACTCTACTAGGCACTATTCCTCCACAAAATTCTATGCCTTGGCCACATTGTTAAATAATGTGAAGCTATAATCAGTTTTCCTCCTAGTTAGTGGTTTTATTTCTTAAGTATCATTTTGTTCAAGAATTTCATTTACTCCATTTTTTTAAATCATATCACAAACAGTGTATACTTCTTAGTATTACAAGGATCACCTGAAGTCAGGAGTTTGAGACCAGCCTGGCCAACATGGCGAAACCCCATCTCTACTAAAATACAAAAATAGGCTGGGTGTGGTGGCTCATGCCTGTAATCCCAGCACTTGGGAGGCCGGATCATGAGGTCAGGAGATCGAGACCACCCTGGCTAACATGGTGAAACCCTGTCTTTACCAAAAATACAAAAAATTAGTCAGGCATAGTGGTGGGCGCCTGTAGTCCCAGCTACTCGGGAGGCCGAGGCAGGAGAATTGCTTGAACCCAGGAGGCAAAGGTTGCAGTGAGCCGAGATCACGCCACTGCATTCCAGCCTGGGCAACAGAGCATGACTCCATCTCAAAAAATAAATAAAAAATAAAAATACAAAAATTAGCCAGGTGTGGTGGTGCGCACCTGTAGTCCTATCTACTTAGGAGGCTGAGACAGGAGAATCACTTGAACTCAGGAAGCAAGGGCTGCAGTGAGCCAAGATCACGCCACTGGACTCCAGCCTGGGCGACAGAGTAAGACTCCATATAAAAAAAAAAAAAAAAAAAAAAGTTTTACCTGTTTACATCAAGATCCAAAGTTATCTGTCAGCCATCAGTTTTAAAAACTTTCCATTTATAATGCTGCTTTGTTCACAGTAGGTACACATTGTATAATGATAGCAGCAATAATAATATAGCAGCTACCGTTTCCTGGCTGTTCACTACATGTAAGAAACCATATTGAACACTTTACAGGAATTATTTACAATCTCTAAGCAACCTTATGGAAGAACTTATTTGGGTATGGTGACTTTGGGAGAGAATATTGTATTTATGTGTCCAGGAAGAAGCAGGACAGTTGATCCAGTTAGGTTCAAGAAATGTAAAAATTAATGAGATGGTTTATAGGGTCTCGTAACACGTGCTAAGGAGCTCTAGACTGAAGCCACATTCTTAAGTCTCTGCTCATGAGGCTCCCCATTAAAACTGAGCAGAGGATTGCCCAGATGGGTCTGTCTAATCAATGGCTAACATATTTATAAAGGTACCCTTTAAATTCAGCAAAAGGTCCAAAGTGCCATCAACAATGTAGCCTAGATCCTCAAAAGCTACATGTTTGTTTGTTTTCCACACCACTGCAGGGAACATGCACCCCAGACGAAATGTGTTAGTGGGGAGGCGTAGGGGGAGTGTGTTCTTGAAGCCACAAGGTAAGCACACTGCATATTCCTGAGTCTCAAAGACTTGTATATGGGGAGGGGATGCAGTATTGTTTTACAATTACTATTTTTTAAAATAAATAAGACCTATTATGGAACACAATGTAAAATTTGCATGGATGTGCAAGATAAAAAGACTTCAAAGAAACCTCAGAATCTTATTTCACTGGTCCCCTGAGATACTCATTTCATATCACCTCTACAGTCAAGTACATAAGTAGAAAAATTTGAGAGGCACTTCCTGAGACAGACAAGGTGGATTCCTGTATTGGTTTCTGTGAACTTGCTCAACTGCAGAGTCTAAGAACTAGGCTTTATGCTGCTTTGAAATCCCTAAGTAATCTTCTGCCAGGGTCCTTAACAGGTAAATAACGACCAATGTACTGCTCCAAATGTGGATTGCCACAGTGTCTGATAAGCCCCAATTGAATGGGAGGCAACACAGACAGCAGGAAGAGACCTAAGAATCTCCTAGAGGAAGCCTGTGCGACCCACAGCCTGTGGGCTGAATGCAGCCCAATGCCAATTTGTAAACTTTCTTAAAACATGATGAGATTTTTTTGCGACTTTTTTTTTTTTTTTTTAGCTCATCAGTTATCATTAGTGTTAGTGTATTTTATTTGGCCCAAGACAATTCTTCTTTCAGTGTGGCCCAGGGAAGCCACAAGATTGGACACCCCTGCAAAGTTTACTTATATTCCCACTCTTCAGTGGGCTTGCTAGGCTAGTCCAAGACACCAAGTGGCACCTGAGATAACTGTTGGAGACACTTTAGTGCTGTCAACCACAGTCTACCTCTGTCACTCCCCATTTTCCATCTTTCCTGGATCTTCATCTCTTCTCTCTTCCACAGACAGCCTGCTTCATTTCCTCCCCATTGACTTTCTTTCTTGCCTCCTCTTGGATATGATTAGTCCAGCTTTCTAACAGCACTTAGGTCTAAGGAGACTGCTGGTCCCATCTAAGAAAAACTGCTTTTGAAACTATGAAGGCAGCTAGGCTGAATGTCATCTTTAATCATATTGGAGTAATAGAGAAGGATAAGAACTGTAAAAAGGTAAATTGGTTTTTCATGGAAACCAGAAAAGAAGACATTGAACAATTTTTAAATCCATCCCCTTAACAGTGCAGCTTGAAACTGTTCAAAATGACTTTATATCAAGCAGGGATTCATTAATTAATGTGAAATTGATATCACGACCAACTGTCCTTGATTTGCATACAAGACTCTAAGCTACGACAAAGAGTTCTGTATTTAGGCTGTATTTAGGTAAGATACAAAGAAGAACTTCCTAACAGCTAGGAAGCTTAAATATGAGAACAGGTGAGGGTAAGTACTTGTAGAATTTCTTCTTTATAGGTGTTAAAACAGAAAAAAAAAATTCAATTATCAGAACAAAGGACTTTATTTGGTTGCCCTTTTAAGATCCTTAAATATCAGTAATTCTTAGATTAAAAATTTTAAGATATACACTGAAACCATATTGCCAAAAAGAAAACTGAGGTTGTGTGGCTGTCAAAGACCACTACTCTAAAACTACTTTACTTGCAAACTCTATATAAAAAAACCTAAGCATAAACCAACAACACTGATTTATATATAAAGCAACATGATAGTTACTACAAACATCAGGTATATGTGCCTAAAATCAAAAGTAGAGAATGAAAAGAAATACCATGTAAGTCTCTGAGGCTATTTTAAAAGAATAACACAGCGAAGCTGAGAAATCCCCTTTAACTCCTACCTCAAATTTGAAAAATCTCTGGAAACAAGCAGAAAAACATTTTGTTTTGTTTTGTTTTGTTTTTAAGGTTCTCATTCTGTCACCTAGGCTGGAGTGCAGTGGCAGGATGATGGTTCACTGCAGCCTCGACCTCCTGGGCTCAGGCAATCCTCCCACCTCAGCCTCCTAAGTACCTGGGACCACAGGTATGCACCACCACACTTGGCTAATTTTTTTTATTTTTATTTTTTGTAGACAGAGGATTTCACCATGTTATTCAGGCTGGTCTCAAACTCCTAGGCTTAAGTAATTCTCCTGCCTTGGCCTCCCAAAGTGCTGGAATTACAGGCATAAGCCACCACGTTTGGCCTAGAAAAATATTTTAAAGGATAAACTCTAACACTTTTTTTTTTGGTGCCAAGTTTCAAAACATTTTTCCTATAAAACACAAGGTGTTAAGTTTCTGGGCATGCCCCATTCCCTACCACTACATTCTATAATTGCAATTTCTAGTCTTGGTAAAACAATATCCTTATTCTCCACAAGTGCAGTGGCACACTACGGGCATTAAGAAACATGATCAGAGAAAAATAAACTATTACCTCAGAAAATAATTTCTCAGTTTATTCCCATAAAAACTCAAAAAGAGATGGTGATATCAAAGAATCCTGGATTTTTATCCTTAAGTCAAACAGATGTATTGCCAAGGCTCTGGTTATGCTGCTGTTTGAGCTTGGCTGAGTATATCACTACGCTTCTCTGAAAATGAGAACAGCCAGACCTCTAACATTCTTTCAACCTCTTATAATCTGTAATTTTATGATCCTGAAAGTGTTTTCAAAAGCACTCATGAGCCTTTCTCATAACTTCTTCTCCCTCCATTAACCTAAGATGCCCAAAGAGTGGATTATGCTAAGATGAGCAAGCATTCCTCAATCTTCTTCCTTTTCTCTTTTCTATACACAGCCACTCCTCTCTTTCCCTAAAAGACTAATTACCTGGTGGTAAGTGAAATGAATCAGGGGCACTAAATCTAACCATTATCATCTTTTAATGTAATGGAGACACAGAATCAGTTCCTGATTAAATTTCAACTCATCCATAAATTTTTAAGGACATCAAACATGTGCAAACTGTTGAGTCAAATTCTAGAACTTTCACTTCAGTATTCTGATACTCTAACTACAACACAGAATCTTACTGATTCATACTAATGATTCAAACTATCATATTTCACAAGTGAATAAACAAGATTAAATAAAACAAAGATATCACAACATAAAATGTGCTTTGCCTACCTTTGCTTTACTCATGTTTAACACCTCATAGAACACTCTTCAATAAGCCAAGATATTTTTCAGAAAAATAATGCTGTCTTGGTAGCCCATATTGCCAAAGAGCTTGCTAAAACACAGAATAACAAAGTTTTATAGTCCTTATGATATTCAGAGTCTTCCAAGTCTCCCTCTTACAGCCAAAATAATAATGTTTACCCTACGTGCAACTATAATAATCTTAGCACCCAAAAGTAAAGGAGCAAAAAAGCAGAAAGCTTGAACTCAACCATAAGATGTCTATATAGCGATGAGAAAGGAAGGGAAAGAAGAATAGTACATACTCTCAGACTTGAGGAAGTTTGGAAGACATTGGAGAGACTATGTGATTCCAACATACTAAAATCATGATGTATGCTCCATGATGTATGCTTATCTAAGGGTACAGGCACTGCCTTTTAAGATTATACAATTTAAACTGCATAGATTTGTCAGACATGATGCAAAAATAACCAAAGACAGATCTAACACTATACTGGAAATTGTATACAAAATTGAGAAAACTAGAAACTGCAAGTTAAACTCAAGCTTTAAACAAAAACATTTCCATAAAGTTTTATAAAGATGAAGCATCTTGCATTTTAAGCAATTGTGGGGCTTTCAACATCCCAAATTCAGAATTTGCTTTTCTTTAGAAGACATCACTGTTAAAATGCTTAATAAGGGAATCTGATATTCCACATTTACAGATACATGTTAAGACACACCATCAGACTGGTGAGGCCATTTGACTCAGTTCCCTGGTTTTTCCACTAAAGGAGAACCACATAAATCATCTAATTCTTCACTTCACCTTTACTAACAATATAGTTACCCATCCCCATTCCAAAAATTCCCAGAGACAAGTCCATAACCTCCTTCTGGCAATATGCTCCGTTGTTGGTATCTTCTCTCCCCATAAAACAGAAGGAAATACAGTATGTTCAGAATCTTCTTAGAAGAGAATTTCACTTATAGAGAAATTCTATTGTAATTTAGAACTCTTAAACTATTTTTCTTAACTAGGCTTTTTTAAATGAATAGAATCTTAAAAGCCTCATTTCTTTTCACTCTCAAAGTTATAGCAACTGTGGAACTGTTATTAAGAAGTCACATAAATTTAGTTAAAAAGCAGCAATCATTGTAAATAAAGTGTTTATGTAATACTCAAATTAAACCAATAGTTAGATGCTGGAAGAATTTATCACATAAGTAACATAATGCTTTATCCAAATATCAGAATGACAGGCCAATCTTAAGGCCACAAGATCCACACAATACATTAAAATGATAATCAGTAGTAAATACACTAGGGAAGGAGGTGAAAGGTAAATATAGTTTTCTAATGCCACAGGATTCTTTTTCTCAAAATAATAAAAATGTTCACTTTAAATATTTGACCTTAAGGATTCCAAAGCTCTCTTTTGGGGGAAAAAAAACCATAAGGAACAAATAGGACAACATAAGAACAAAGGCAAATTCTTATAACCTTAAAATTAAGCACAATGTATACCTTTATTCTATCAGAAAGGAAGCTGGAATGTCTAAACTTTCTATAAATTCTTTAAGTGTTCAAATAGAAATGCTGTTACAATTGGTCAAGAATTTAACTTTCTTCTAAGGGAGTCAGACTTCATTAAATGGATTTAGGAGAAAGGTTAAAAAAATCTAATCTGTCATTGGTGACAACTTTGACCAAGGAAAAGAACATCTTTCTTTTGCAATGAGCATTCCATGTCAGCTAGGGCACAGAAACATTAGTACTGTGTTCCTATACAGACAATCTTTCCCTGCAGCATCTGTTGCTAATTGAAAGGGACTAGAATTACAAAATCCTAGTCAATTTCTCTCACCAGCTCTTGCTGTGTATAAAGATTTTCTATGCAGGAGCTGAGCATTAGTCTTCCACTGCAGCTGATGACTAAAGAGCAAAGAGAAAGAAACACAGAAGAAAGCATTTTTTGTATCCAACAATATATGGAACTAAACTGTGGGAAGGGGGACAGCTAAGCATGTCTTTTGTTAGCTCAGAAAATTACCATTCTATAAATACAACTATTCACCTATAAAGGTCTATTAACATCCTAGTTAACCAATTGTATATTTCTTCTGTTTGGGTAGACTCCTTTTCATGTAAATCTTCAAAAGTAACGGTCAATATTATACCAATTGTGTCTTTTATTTCTGGCTCCTAGGCAAAGTGCCTGGGACACAGGAGGCATTTAATAAATGTTTGTTGAATAAATATATCAATCTTGTATTTTGTAGCACTGTCCATTCAAGGCACTCAAAGCACCACCAAAGCCCTCATCACATTCGTTTTCTTTACGTTCCATTGAGCATGCAGATCTACATCAAGTTCTTTTGCACTTTTACAAGTTGTAGGTTAAAAAGTTTAAAACATTATCTAAAGCATACTCAGCCGCAGGCAGAAACAAAGATTAGAGGATGAGTGGAGGCCAGTCAGCTGACTACACTATTCCAGGCAAGAGATGAAGGCAGCCTAAACTCGGGTGGTGGAATGGACACCTTCCAATGCTCCCCATGCAAAGCACAATGACTGCCTCTGGATGGTACCGTTTGCTCTGGCACAGGTGGCGTGTGCTACATCAAGAAAAGAAAGCTGGGCTGGGCATGGTGGCTCACGTCTGTAATCCCAGCACTTTGGCAGGCCCAGGTGGGTGGATGACCTGAGGTCAGGAGTTCAGGACCAGCCTGGCCAACTTGTGAAACTCCATCTTTACTAAAAGTACAAAAAATTAGCCAGGTATGGTGGTGGCCGCCTGTAATCCCAGCTACTTGGGAGACTGAGGCAGGAGAACTGCTTGAACCTAGGAGGTGGAGGTTACAGTGAGCCGAGATCACACCATTGCACTCTAGCCTGGGTGACCGAGCGAGACTCTGTCTCGGGGAAAAAAAAAAAAAAAGCTGAAAAACCCTGGGGGAATAAAGAAGACAGAACTGGGAGATAACTCAGGGTTTTTTTCTATTCCTGTTTAATTAAAGGAATTTAGGCACCTAATTCCATAAAATGTGCCACAAATTTGTAAGCTGGTTCTATCCGGCTGGTGAGCTGGTGACATCATTTGTATCAATTAGAAATATTTTTTAAATGTTATCAAAAACAAATTCATTATTACATGCATTGTAGGACAACTACGCTACCTAGCCGGGGTATTATTTTAAATATAGAGACAAATTTTTTTAAGTTTTTGTATATGACAATAGAAAATGTTACAACCAAAAGCAAAACTAAAAGCCATAGCAACTATGACAATAAGATTTCATTTTAATTCCAGGTTTGGAATGCTCCTTTAATAGTTATAAACTAAAATATCAAAGTTTAATAGCTTAAAGTTTACAAGTTCAAAGATGCAAAGCTGTTCACAGGGGCCTTGTACTTGAAATGAGTCAAGTCAGACAGAAGAAACTTCCCTACAGCCTCACATTTCCGAGGCAGATCTTCATTCTTAGGTGACAGACTAACTAGAGCCTGGAATTTTCATTTCCTAGCCCATCCTTTCAAATGGGCATTTTGCTCCTTTTTTCTTATTTTATACTATTTCAGAAAACACTGACTGCCTAATTATCCATTCTCTATTCCATAAAGTCCTCCAGCATTGTACTCAATTGCTTATTCAAATGCCGTATTTGTTGAGCAGGGTACACGAACTGTTTGAAAGTTCCTGGAATCACATTACTCTAATTAGCGTATTATCCAAAGAAGACCAGCGACAGAGGCTGGCACTGTCCAGAGGGAGAAGTCTGCAGCAGCTGGGGCCCCGTTCTTCTCCCAGTGCTGCAAGGTGACAGGGGAGATGTGGTGCTGCTCCACCCTACACACATTCGTTTTGGCTCACCTCGGTCTCTAGCCTCGCTTCCTGCCACCACCTCATTATTTATTCAGCTGGCTTTTAGGTAATTCAATTACCTGAACCCCTGGGCCTGCTGTATTGCGGGGAACTGGACCTGAGTGCGGACCACACTCAGCTAGTTCAGGCTAGGCTTGGCTACATATCTAACTCCACTTTTCTCCCACCACCTAGCTCTGAATTTCTTGTTGTCGTGGTGACCTGGCAACCATGTTCTGAGCTTCCCTGCAATTATCTGTACAACTTGGGTCAAAACGCCTTAATTCCACTTGATTCAGCACTCCAGAGCCAAGAATACTTGTTCAAGGGAGTTTACAGGTATCATTACTATACGGTTTTCTTGTGAGATAAAATAAGAAATGAGTAACTACCACATGACTTCTGGTTGACTGATTATAATTATAATTCTGAGCTCTAAACAATCTTGCTTACTCTCTCACCCTGTATTTCTAGTAGGAAAAAACTAACAGCATGCTCCATTTTCCATTGATCATATCACAACTCCATTCTGAAGAGCCATCGGGTGTCATAGTGTTACCCAACCAAAGCCATTACAGTTGATTGATGAGAAAAAGGCTAACTGAAAATTGTGAGAATGGCAGGCATAGCTCTCTCGCTCCCTTGCTCTCTCTCTGCCGCTCTGCTGCTGTGTTAGGCAGAGAGCTACATGCACTGCTATTAAAGGAGCTTCAGAAATCCTACTTGCCTTATCCTCACTCATTTTTTAAAACCTTAGCATTTTAAAACATTTATTTGAAGGAAGAATTTGTGAAGAATTGCTTAGAAGGACTAAGACCTGGTAACCTAATGGAGATTAAAATTTATAAAATGTTATGGGATACAGAAACTGATGATTTGATAAAAGTAGTTAGTCAATTGCTCTGGTATATAATGTTTGAGACTCAGCATTACATCTTTGTTAAACATCAGAGGCAAAAGACAGTTCACCTTCTTCTTTATAATAACGCAGTGGTAAGGCCAATTACTGAATAGTTTGACGAAAGTCAATTGACATATGAAAAATAAAAAGCATTACACTGTAGCTAATACTTTATAAGTCTCTAGTCTCATGTTCCTCTTCTGAAAAAGAAATTTGCCCAAGATCATCAAGAAAAAGGTTTGGGGTAAATAAAAGGTTAAGATTAACTTACTTTTAATAATCTAATCTAAAGCTTGACATAAACCCTCCACTCCAAATATCAGGTCGTACTATGAAATGTACAGAGATACTGTTTTTCACCTCTTCTGTATCAAAACATCAATTCATTGAACTTCTCTTGGGATGTGCTAATGCGTCAGTTGCTAAGATGCCAAATAACAGGGACTGAATTCTTCACTCTTACTTTGTCTCATTCTCACCACTGGAGACATATCACATTCTGGCCTGATAGGAGACTCATGATTTCAGACCAGTCTCTTTCAATATGGAGCAACCTTAACTGAGATGTGATGGTGACTGGCCCATGGATTCCAGGGTTCTAGACCCCCAAGTCCTCCTAAAGTGATCCTTTGATCTTCTTTGCACCACAAGGGCCTTGCCTAGACAAGGTAAGACTTACATTAACTTGAAGCCTTTTTTGCTTGTACTCTATACTCATATTACAAGTTTCATGGATATACAGTGGTGAAGTGTATCAAGAAATTTTCTTCAGTGGAAAAGCGTCACTATTCTATGGCAAACTGAAATATTAACTGGTTCTCCTGAAGAAGAAACAGATTTGGTTTTTCTGATGATAAAAACTGAGGGCAAAGAACTAAACATACTTGTTAATCATTCAAGGAAAACATTAAAATACTATGTACAAGAGAGCTAGCTATTGCTGAAGTTTTGCTTAAGGGTAAATAAAATAGTTACTGTCTGAAACATAATATTTAAATATTAACCATAAATATTTTACTCAAAATTATTCCTATAGTTCCCTCTTGCTGCCACCTTCTTTCTGTTTTAGGAAAAAAAGTAGTATCTCCTGGTTATGTCATTATTATTTTGAAATATACATCTATATTTATTTGCTTTCCCTATCAATCTCACATTCTTAAAATTAGATTTCTCATGTTTGCTGAAATTATCCAGGTCCCATAAATTCTCATATCTAAATATTTCTTTCTTATTTAAACAATTTTCTTTGTTGAGAATCTTGACATTCAACTTTTACCCCAAACAAAAGTTGTTTTGGCATCATTCCTCTAAATGAAAGTATTTTCCATAAATCCCTTATTTCCACATGATATACTTTATGTACAAATTCTATAAATGAGTAAAAATATATACTCAGAAAGTCATCCAAATGAAATAACTTTTTAACTCTACTAACATTAGATAAGAAATCAGTATTTACCCTTGGGGGAAAAAGCCTGCCTTAATAAGATAAACTTCAATTTTGAGTACATTTTGTGTAAGGAGGATGTCAGATGATCTGACATCTGTGATTTTACTTACACCCAACAAATCTATTTTACTACTGTTAAATTGAGGCCTAGAAAGTCTTAAATAAATTTCCCGAGGTCAAGCAATGAGTTTATACCTGATCTGGGACAATATGCAGGTTTGGTAGTTCTCAATTCTGTGTAAATGTTCTAAACCTTAAAAACTTCTGAAAGCCTCAAGATATTTTAAACTATCCATGGTCTGAGTCCTAGTTTTAATTATCAGATACATAACTATTACATGGAGCTCCATGCCTATAAAGAAACAAATGCCACGGAAAGCATGTTTATGGAGAAGGGCAGGGGAAACTATTCCCCAAAACATATTCATGGATTATTTGATAAAGTCAGGCTAGAAGAACAAAGAAAAGTAGTCAATAAATGTCATGCTCTAAAACTGAATTTTTACAGATAGTTTTCAGCATGATTTTTCTATGTTTCACTTTTTACCGTCAGCTGTGAGCTGTTTCCAAGTGTGAAATTGCCTAAGAGAGGAAGCAAAGCTGTCATTTGACATCTGGGAGCATGGAGATCGGGCTGCAGTGAAAAGCCTTTTGGACTTCTTCAATTTACACATATATGCACCTATAAATCCTCAAGTCTGAAAAGTATTCAATGACAAATATTAATGTAAATTTCAAGCATTTCAAATTAAAGACTCATAATGGGGCAGAAAATAAAGGTGAAGGACACATACTGATAGGATACCATATCAACTTGTTCAAAACTAGAATGGGAAACTTAAGTGACTATATTAGGTTAACTAACACAAATAATTTTATGCACTTGTCTCAGATCGTATATTAAGCTTTCAAATATCACTTTCTTATATTTTTGCTTAAGAGACAAGGTCTTGCTATATTGCCCAGGCTGGAGTGCAGTAGCTATTCACAGGCATGATCATAGCACACTGCAGTCTCATATTCACAGCCTCAAGCAATCCTCCCACCTCAGAATCAGTTTTCCTTTTTGTATTTTATATGCTTAGTAGTACAGGTTCTATTTTCTAGCCGTTTTTGAATGATAAGAGTCAAGAAAAAAAAGTGGTAAAAAAATACTTTCTTGACATTTTATTTTTCCTTTATACTTAAAACACTATAACCAAAGGTTTATTCTTTATCATAAGTTAATAAATCAAATGATAAAGCACATAAAATCTTTTGGCTAAAACTTTTGTGTTTATGTGTGTAAAAACAGATATAAAATCAGAGTAACCAAAAGAAAGTCCTCCAGAGAAAAATAACCAATTTACTCCAGTTTTCATTCTCTAATCTCTCACAACAAAAAAATAGAAGAACCTGTGTAAAAGTATCCTAATAAAGTATCTAAAAGTCTCCTAATGTGGAAACCAGACAGTGTTATATTTACATTGTCATACTATACAATCTGTTCCTACTTTGTGGACTATTTCTTTTGCCTTTTCTCTTCCTGAACTCCATTCTGTGTTTCTGTGGTATGAAAGGAACCCATTTACCATGAATGATGTTTATTTAAAATAAAACCTTTCTAGAGAATCATCCTAGATAATCTAAGGATACAAAGTGAACCTAAAAGGAATGGCTTCTACTTTGAAAACAGGGCTGGGTTTGATCAGTGAATTCGTATTCTCAAGACCCTCTTGATGGGTCTGCAGCTGCAGCCATTTATGCGCTGGCTTTTTCACAGATGTAGACAGAGAAAGCTCCGTGGTTTTTGTCTTTTTGTTGTTGGATTTGTTTTCTTTAATATAAAAAAGTGGCAACTTTTTAAAAAGTTCTCAGTTTTGTTATAGACACTTGTGAATCTTGGGCATCCTTGGGAGTATACATTGTTGAAATAATTACGACTTTTTAAAATCTAGGATCACAAAGTTGGCAGAAACTATACTTAAATAACAGAAGGTGATCATTTGCATTTCAAAATTTATCTGTCTTGCTTTTCCCCTCAATTAGACCAAAACATGTTGATTCACAGGTTTCTGTGTGTGTGTTTTTTCTTTTTTAAACTTATTTATAGAGCAGAATAATGGCCCCCCTGCTAGTTTGGCATTTGCTCAAGTTTCTGTCCATGCAAATCGAATCTGTTACTGGAAATTTTTCTCAAAATATAAAGGCACATCATCCACAAGATAAAAAGATACACTGCTGATATTATAAAGTACAGGGCAGGTGGATAATGTTTTCAGGACAAATATGTGATAAGGATTCCCAGGAGGTGAAGTGGCAGGGTAGAGGGTGCACACTGTTTAAACAGAAGTGAGTTGCTCTCATCGTAATCTTGTGACAACTTTTCTTTCTAACCAAACATCAGCTGCTTAACATGCTTTAGAGTTACTTGGACAATAATACTAAGGTTAGACTTGGGAAGTAAGAGGCAGGGGATCATATGAGAGGAAATTACTTCAACTCTTGGTGTTCCTAAGGGTAGATCAAAAGGTGGTTAAACAATCTATGTCCCATGTAGTTACTGATTTGTATTTTTAAGCATTGAAATATTAACATATTAGCATTGCTTCCATCCTTCGAGGAAAGGAAAACCTATTTGTAGTTTTGATTTATCAGTAGCACTGCTATGAACTTTTGGGGCAAACAGTAATTCACAAATTTTTGCTCTAATTCCCCTTGAGTTGTAAGTGAGGGGTGCGAGCACATAGACTTAACCGAGTTCTATAACTCTCTAGATTTAAGGTCATCTTAATTAGAACACTGGTGTTACTTTTCTGTTAAGGCCATTACTTGTTTTGTTTTACCTAGTTGCTAAAATTAACAGGCCCAATGAATGGAAAGCCTTTCCACATTGTTCACAAAGCATGCCATAACACTAGAACACTTTTGCAACTCACAAAGCTTGGAAGCACAATTCTTTTATGCAAATAATGACAACAAAGCACCTCTTCAGACTACAGCTTTTTTCAAATGCTAGTGAAGGACAACCTGGAAAAGGACAGCAAAATCCATTAATGGTAGACTGCCACCTGCTGGTCAACTAAGAGAATTGTAATTTCTGGGACGACGCTTAAAAATTAGAACTTAGAAACTGATCTGTATTAAATTTGGTTTATTCCAGTATATGAAATTGAAAGTGTATATCTGTTGATGAATGTAATATGGTTCTGTTCTACACATATTAAAACTCTCAGGATACCAACATGTTATGGACATTAAAGTAAATCTGACTGTGCTTGAGAATAAAGAAAAATAATCTGCTATAATGCTCAAGCACAAATTTACAGATAGTTTCCAATAAGTAACAATATATACACTTACTAGGAACCAGGGGAAAAAAAGGAAAGTAATAACAAAAATAAGAAATAAGGGCTACTTACAAATATTAAACAATATTCCATAAATGTTTGGTTTTGTTATATAGTTATCATCAGACTTCACTTTAGGATGTAACAGGCTTGATTCAAAAAAACTCCAAAATTAAGTTTGATCCTAAAACTTTCAAATTCATTATAATTAACAAATATATTTCTAAGTACATTGGAACCTAAAATGTTATTTCTTATCAAATTAGAAAGTGGGGAGGATCTGGTTTTTTCTTAATCAAGTAACTGTAATAAAGTGAATTCAACATGAAATTTTTTACCCTATTAACTAATATGATTTCAAAATATAGCATCACATTATCTATCTGAGAAAAAAAATGTAGGTGTGCTCTATTGTGTCTAAGAATAAATAAAAACCAAACAGTCTTAATTTGAAGGAAGAAGGAGGAAAGAAAACAAAACCCTAACAGTTGCTTTCAGGAACGTTTTGGGATTTTTTTTTATAGGCTGGAAAACTTTGGTATTCTCTACTGCGGAAATAATTCTTAACAATGAAAGTTGTAACTAGAAACAATCTAGCTCTTCTAATCCTTATTATCGTCACTTCCCATTATGCAGAGAAACAAAGTTAGCATCAGTACATTAGTTAGCTGGTAAGTATTAAATACTATATTGATCAACACCTAAGCAGATTATGTCAAAAAAATCAGCTTGAAACTCCTTTGAAGGCCAATGGGGTGACAGGTGAAGTGACTCTGGCCATCCAAAGAGGCTAAACGGTAAGCAAAAGGTGAACAAACTTTGGATTCATAACACAGCCTCATCTGCACTGATGACTAAGAAAAACCAACTCAAATGCAATTCATATGCTTACTCTACCTATAATTGTCAGTAAAAGATCTAATAAATAAATTTTGCTTTATTTATTAGAATAAATCTAAATTTTTAGAATAAATTATTAGAATTATTATTAAATAAATCTCTAATTTTTAAAAAATAAAGACAATACAGTAAGGGCAAGATAAAACTGTTGTGTCTACAAAAATCTCTTATAAAATGCCAGGTTGGCACATCACTAAAATCATATTGCATTTTTAAAACCTCCATTTTGCCAGGTACCATGGCTCATGCCTGTAATCCCAGCTATTCCAGAGGCTGAGACCAGGAGTTGCTTGAGAATTGCTTGAGGCCAGGAGTTCAGGACCAGTCTGAGCAACACAGCAAGGCCCTGTTTCTACAAAATAAATAAATAAATAAATTAGCCAGGAGTAGTGGCATGCACCTGTAATCCCAGCACCTTGAGCCCAGGAGTTCTAGATCAGCCTGGGCAACACAGAAAGACCTCATGTCTACAAGAAATGCTTTAAAAAAAATTAGCCAGGCATGGTGGTGCACACCTGTAGTCCCAGCTACTAGGAAGCTGAGGCAACAGGACTGCTTGAGCCCAGGAGTTGGAGGCTGCAGCGAGCCATAACAGCACCACTGCATTCCAGCCTGTATGACAGAGTGAGATACATCTCAAAAAAAAAAAAAAAGAAAGAAAGAAAGAAAGAAAAAAATCACGAATCTAAAGAGGCTCAGGGTATTTAAAGGTCCCTGTAAACACTAAGACGCTAAGACATTTCTAAGAATTCACTGCAGTTCTTAGTGAGATATAAACTCATTTAACAATAATAAATATATGGACACACATACACATATATACCTATGAATTACTTAATTGGTTCAGCCCCAAATTTTCTTTTTTTGAAGGGTTAAACAGATAACCCAATCCAACACATATGTAAACTGCTAGTGAAAGATACAAAAATACAACTTCTATAAAGAAATGAGAGCTGCCGAATCACTTTTTCAAGTGAAACATTTTAGGAGATTGCTCTAACCTGGGGCACAGTACATTCTCTCTATGGCATCGCTGTCACAGGAATCTTCAACCTCACTCCACCTGCTAAAATACGTTAGCTGAATGTGTCCTAAAAACAAAACGACAGGAGAAATCAAAACATTTTTCTCTTCCATTTTCTGCAGAAGTGAACTGTAATTACTCCTTTTGTAGCTAAAAACAGTATCATTAAGAATAATGGCATCATTAAGTACTAGAAGCTATTACTGGGGGTGAATTTGCTGCACTGATAATGAAGCTCTAGACAGGAAATGAAGATACTAATTACAAGATAAAACGCCTACTCAGTTAATTGGAAGCAACAGCGAATAAAAAGAAATGCATTTGCAAAAGTTCCTGACCTCTATCATTCAATAAGATGTTGTTTGGGTTCAAATCGCGGCACACAATTCCCTCTCTATGTAAAGCATCAAGGGCTACCACCATTTCAGCTGCCCATCTTTGAATGCAGCCCTCTGGGATGTAAAACCTGGAGGTTAGTGCTAATTTTTTATCAAGGTCCTCAAAAATCTGATGGATTTCCTTGTCTCCTTCTAGCGCTAAACCACTTTCTCCCTTAGTCTCAGAGTCTCTCTGGAATAAAGAAGTTGGTTCCTCTTTAGCCAAATCATCAGTCTGATCTGTAAACAGCAATACTTCTTCTGTTTTTAAAGTGTCTGTGCTTGCAATATATTCATTAGCACCTGAGAGTGGACTACAAATATGGAATAAGCTTTCTTCTGTGTTGTTTGCAGTTACTGCTGACTCAACCACTCCAAGTCCTTGAAACCTAGGATCTGAGCTGGGTAACAAAGACATATCTCCTGAACTACTATGATCAACAGCTGCTACAAATAACATCCTGGGATCGTCCTGAGCATAGTGTTTCTCTGTTATCCTACGAGATTTGGGCCCAGAGGGATCACTCAGTTCCTCCATGCCTTTCTCCTCATGTGCTTGGCATTGTTCAGTACTAAGTCTGAGGCATAAAACGTCAGGGGCTTCCAAGAGTTTGTTTTCTATTATCCCTATATTGGTTTGTGTAAACTTAGTAGGTCCCATTGCTGCAGCTTCTCTTGTTGGCTCCAATTCACCAGGTAAATTGACAAGAAGATCAGGTCTTCCTTCATCAGTACCACTGACATCATCAAAAGCAGCATCTTTAAATGAAATAACTGGCACTGAGTCATCTGAGCCCCTGCTAATGGTGTCCTGAGCTTTAAACTCTATCTTGCTTTCACTAGTATTAAAACTCCTAGAAGCACTGTCTCCATCTGGAAGAGTAAAGAATGGTTTCAAAGGTTCTGATTTTAGACTATACAATTTTTCTCCAAAGTCAAGTCCCAGGAGTTCACTTGCGCTATCCTTACTGTCTATCCTAAAGAATTCCATGGGGCTGTTTTTTGATCTACTGAGGGAATCTGATGTTCTTGGAGAACTAACTGCTTCTGGGTCATCGTTGGGGAAGAACTTCAGCTCGTGAGCTCTCAGCTGTGTGCTGGGGCTGTCGCTGTCAGCGGCAAGGTGTGTTGGGAAGCTTTGAATAGCTTTAGTATCAACACCATTCCCTTCAGTCTTCATGAAGGGCTCCTCATTCAAAGACCCTGGTTCAATCTTTTCTTGCCCATATTCATTGCATAATGTTAAATAACTAGTAGTACATTCTTCTTCTGAACTCGAACCAGAATCTGGCCACTTTGGAGAGCTATCTTGGCCATCATCTTCCTGGTTGCTGTCATCTTGAGAACTTGGAGTAAGACTACTCTTCAAAGGCAGAGCTCTAAGCACGCTTCCACCATCACTTCCTCTGGATTCAAAGCTACTGCTGTCCTGAGGACTAGAAGTTGGCTGCTGCAGGTGAACTTTGGCAAGTGTAGATTTTTTCACTTCCTTGATATCAAAGCTTTCTTCAGGACTTCTGTTTAGAAATTTACTGATATATGACCACAGTTTGCCACCTGTGAACAAGTATAACAAAACAAACAAAAGTATTAACATCTCCAAATTAACAGTTATTTATTTAAGCCATTAGAAAAGCAAAAGCTATCTTAAAAAATCAATCAGAACAAGTCAATAATACTCATTAATATCAAGTGTGCCATAAGATAAGCATATTTAATAAAATGCTTGTTATTGCTGAATGGTGAGTATGGTTTCAAGCATATCTCCTGATATCAATTTTTTTAAGTGATAACCTATTTCTTCCTTTGAAGGGAAATTAGTTGTAACACACACTAATATGAAATTTCACAGCTAAAATTCTACTCTAAAGTTAAATATCATTTAGTCTTAGAAGCATCTGTTTATGTTCTGCTCTGTTTAATAATTTTTTCAAGCATGGCCCCTTGGTCAGAAGGAAATATATAAATAAGTGCTGTTTAAATTGTATACTACAATGGGGGGGAAAAATCAACAATATTATTATTCCATTTTGAAAATGTCCGGTCCAGGAATGGAGGAATTTGGCATGTGGCATATAATTATGCCTTTATAAATAACATATTAATAATATATTTCCCCTTTTATGCCCTGCCACATATGTAATATGTTGTATAAGTAAAGCTACTGAGGAAGATTAATTGGGCAACCATTAATGAAGCAAGTTATGGAAATTCTGACTGTGTATTCTGACATATATCTTTAAAACTAAAATCATAAAAATCACTTTCATGTAAATCAGAGAAATAAAAAAAAATCCAGTATTTTACCAGCAATACTTGTAGTTATTATTTCACCATAGTTTCATCTTATTTTAACCATTAAAACACCTCAATCCCTTTTGTCAATTATAATGTTTATGTTAAACAATTATAGCTAAGTATCAAAAACCTGCTATAACAGTAGTGACTAGGAACAGTATTATAAGAAAGAATAATTAATTAAATTTGATCCAGAAATCTCAAAAGCAGTAACTGCAGAAGTATACTTTGTGGAGACAGAATTGCAGTTGCAAAGAAATGAAAAATTAAGAATGATGTGTTCAATGACAGGCTGGATTAAGCAAATGTGGCACATATACACCATGGAATATTATGCAGCCATAAAAAGGGATGAGTTCATGTCCTTTGTAGGGACATGGATGAAGCTGGAAACCATCATTCTGAGCAAACTATTGCAAGGACAGAAAACCAAACACTGCATGTTCTCACTCACAGGTGGGAACTGAACAATGAGAACACTTGGCCAAAGGGTAGGGAACATCACACACTGGGGCCTGTTGTGGGGTACAGGGAGGGGGGAGGGATAGCATTAGGAGATATACCTAATGTAAATGATCAGTTAATGTGTGCAGCAGGCCAACATGGCACATGTATACATATGTAACAAACCTGCATGTTGTGCACATGTACCCTAGAACTTAAAGTATAATAAAAATAAATAAATAAATAAAAATTAAAAAGAACGATGTGTTAAAAATAAATCCCTCTATTCATATAAAGAAGACAATTCTTCAGCACATATTTAGTGTAATCATTAACATCATATGCCAAGGGTACCTAAACCAGAAAATAATAATTGACAGTCAATTGCACGTGTAAAAAAGTCAATGGAAACATCAAAAATACCTCTTCCTACTTCACATTTCACTTCAAGAAATTCAATTAATACATATAGCACCTGACATGGTACCTAGCATAGAAAAAATGCTCAATAAAGGCTAATGGTCATAATATTAATCATAGAATTCTCATACACCTCTTTGTAGCAGTGATCTAGTTAACCATCTTCCCTATTCTATTTATTTAACTTTTTTTTTTTTTTTTTTTAAAGACAGAGTCTCACTCTGTAGCCGAGGCTGGAGTGCAGTGGCGGGATCTCAGCTCACTGAAGCCTCCAACTCCTAGGTTCAAGTTATCCTCCTGCTCAGTCACCCAATTAGCTGGGATTACAGGCATGCACCACCACAGTCAGCTAATTTTTGTGTCATCTTCCCCACTTTGATAACAGTTAGTGGTACAGGACATTATGGCATTTAACTGTTTCCTTTCATTTTTTTCTTAGCTAATGCTTTCTGTCCTCTTTAGAGTATATTCAGTGTTTCACATTTCCCCATATTTCAACTGAAGTTTAAAAGGAGCTATGCATTGAGTCTATATTCTTTAGTCTGTTGACAACAATACTCACATTGTCTTACCACAAATACCTACATTGTGTCAGTCTAACAATGCTTGAACCTAAACCTAAGATTCCTGTGTGCAATCCAAATAAAATGTCTTGGGTGGTTTTCAGTTCTCCTAGATGATGACTACTTTGAGGAAAGGATCAAGTCTTTTTCATCTTTGTATGTCTACTGCCTACACAATGTGCACGACATAGAAGTCACTGCTTGTCAAATCAGATGATGAGATGTACCGTATAAGCAGTACCTGCATCTGTAAAGTGCCACTGATCAGCAAGGAACGGTACCTTTTAATAAAGTTCTAAGAAAAGCTCCATTCATTCTTAGGCCAATTCCACCTGAATAAACTACTGAAATCTAAAATTCAATGTACTTAAAGTCTTCATTTTTGGGGATAATGCTATAACTACAACTAGATCCTTACTTTAAGTCCCTCCTGTAGCATTCTACCCTACTAACTGCTGCCTAATTAATCTTCTATTTCAGCACAGATCTTATGCCATTTCTGCATTCAAGAAGTCAAATTCCCTCCACCTACTGAATCATGTACCAACTCTGCACAGGCATTTGAACTCCTGAGTAATACAGTTACCAGCCCATGATTTGGTCCTCTCCCCCTACTCAACACAGAATTCATGATGGGCTTTTCCTCATACCACGCTTACACTTGGAATGTTTTTTTCCTAATAGTTTCCCCAGTATCTGCTTGTGAAAATCTTACCTATTCTTGAAGGTCCTTCAGAATCTGTTTTCTTTTACCAATTTCTTTGTATCCCTTAACTGGACGCAATATATATCTTCTCTGAATCCTCTATCATTCACCTTCATACCCTTTATGACATTTACATCATATTAATATTACTTTTATGCTTTTATTATCTCCTTTACGAGACTGAAAAGTCTTAATAGCTGCAGGCAGAGGATTCTATCTAGCTTGTAAAACAGGTATTAAATAAATATTTATTAAACTGAGTTATAGAAAGATAATATCGTTACAATTTTTTTGAAAACCTTTCAAGGAAAAGAATCTATAAGTAAGAATCTATAAGGATCTATAAGTATAACGTCATTTTGGGGGTCATATGTTCTTCCAAAGACATATATTAACCTTAAAAAACAACCTGTTATTACTAAAGTGCCTAAAATTTGTCTAATTTTGGGACTATAAATGATACTTTTCTAAGTCTTTTTGAAGGACATAAAATTGTAGATATTGAACCATTTTAAGATATAAAACTAAAAATTCATAATGTTTAATTAAAATTCTTTGTCTCTCCTCAGATTTTAAATCTATTGGTTTTCTATAAGATTGCAAAGTTTGTTTGTTAATTTGCTTGGTCAGAATTAGTACTTAAATTTCATATGTATGACAAAACACTGCTATTGCAGCAATCAAAATCATCTTTTGGCCAAGTAATTCAACGTGGAAAAAAATCTGTCCTACATATAATTCTCAAAAAATACAACAAACAAAAACATGTATGTATAAATACATGTATTTATATTGAGAACTGGAAACAATGTAAACATCAATAACAGCCATTTGCAAATACATAGTGCTTACCATGTACCAGATACTATTCTAAGCCTTTTACATATACAACTATTTAATCCTCACATCAACCCTATAAGGTAGGTAATTAATATTATCTCTATTTTACAAATGAGGAAACTGAGGCACAGAAAGGTTAAATAACTTGCCCAAAGTCACACTAGTAATGGTGAGCCAGCATTTATATTCACACAGCATGGCTCCATAGTGCTTATTTTTAATCCCTATACTATACTGCCTCTGTTAATACATAACTAAATATACTGATATATTAAAGGCGTCCAAGGTACACTGTTAAGATGGGGGAAAAAATGCAAGCTCAAGGCAATATGTAACACCCATTTAAGTTTTTTAAAAACAGACAGGTAGGGAGTGAATGCTTATAAACATAGAAAGTTATTGGAAGATATATGATAACCGTTAAAAAAGTGCCTATTTCTGGGGAATAGGTCTAGGCAACAAAGTGAATAGGGAGGGATAATTTTTATTTTTACTTTATAAACTTCTATTTTGTTTGAATTTATTTTATAAATTAGTTTTATAATTTTAGAAAACTAATTAATAAAAGGAGAATCATTTTACTCCTTGGGGCCGTAAGTAACTTGGAGAGAAATTCTTTTCTACCTCCTTTCTATTTTGTATATCCACAGTCAGAGACTTTTGCAACTTCTGTCTTTTAATTTGGTCTTTCATCTTTTCTCTGACTGACCCAGTATTCAACAATTATACACTGAGTACCTTCTAAATACCAAGTATTTTACTAATTCATCATACAGATGATGAATATTACATAATCCCTAAGCTGAGAAACTTAAACTCTCATGGCCTTGACTGAATACATTCTGCTTTCCCACCTTTCTCTCTCAAATAGTTTAAGAAAGGGCTTTATTAAAAGGAATCGTAAACATTTTAAACCTCTCTCCTAAAATCCTGCCTGATATATCCTAACTCTCTACTCAACATCACCTGAATATTTAATAAGCATCTCAAATTCACATGTCCAAAACGGAATCCCTGATTTTCCTTCTAAATTTACTTCTCCCACAGCTTAGTAAATGGAAACTACATTATCTCAATTATTTGAGCCAAAAACTTTGAAATCATGTAAGACAGAATCATGCCCATTCTACCTTCAAAATATATTCAGATTCTAATAACCATTCTTCACCACCTATGCCAGCAGTCCCCAATCTTTTTGGCACCAGGAACCAGTTTCATGGAAGACAATTTTTTCATGGACGGGGACAGGGGTGGGGGTGAGGGTGGAAATTGTTTTGGGGTGAAACTGTTCCACCTCCGATCATTAGGCATTAGATTCTCCTAAGGATTGTACAGCCTAGATCCCTTGCATGTGCAGTTTACAATAGGGTTTGTGCTCCTATGAGAATCTAATGCCACTGCTGATCTGACAGGAGGTGGAATTCAGGCAGTAATGTTCACTTGTCCGCCACTCACCTCCAGGTACCTGTCTGTGGCCAGGGGACCCCTGACCTACACCACTAATGCCCTGTCCAAGCCATCAGCATTTTCACCTGGGGTACTGCAACAACTCCCAAATTGATCTCCCTGCTTTTCCTTCTGCTCTCCTACATTCTGTTTTCCACCAAGCAGCAAATGATCCCCATCTCATCAATTCTTTGCTCAGCATGACCCAATAATGTCTTAGCTCATTTAGAATAAAAGTCCAGTTCTTAACGTGGCCTATAATGCTATACAGGATCTGCCTGCCTGCCTCCTCACTTCTCTAAGCATTCTTCCTACCGCTCTTTCTGTTCTGCTCCAGCCACACTGATCCTGCTGCTTCTTGAACACCAAGCACACAAATGCCTCTAAGCCTGTGGACCTACTTGTTTTCTCTTGCCAAGACATCCTTTCCTTACATATCTACAATGCTCCCTCTCTCGCTTCCTGAAGGTCTCTGGTCAAATGTCCCTTCTCAATAAGATGACCACCCTATATAAAAATAGCAAACCACCCCTTCTCATCCCTTTAGCATTCCCTTCCCCTTTCCTTTAGTTTTTCTCCATAGCATATTTACCTCCATCTGTCATATATTTACTTAAATATTTGCTTATTGTCTGTTCTGCCTCTATAATGTAATGTAATGTAAGCTCCATGCAGGCAAAGTCCTCTGTTTTGTTCACTGCCAAATTAGAACTATGCCTGTGTCCCAGCAAGCACTCAATACATTTCTAATGAAATGAATTAAAAACGGAAAGAAAGAGTCCAAGACACTCACATAAATCATGAGTAGTTCTGTAAGCAATGGAAAGCTAAATCTACAAATCATAAATATTCAAAGCATTCATGTTATGGAGAAAACAACTGTTCAAGGTTTGCTTTCTCAGTAATAACTATTCGCACATATGAAAAGTTACTTTTCTATGACACAGGCCAACTTCCTAATCTACGGAGGTGTCACTGATGTGTAAAAGAAAACACACTGTTCATCACCCAGTTCACTGCACTGCTCAAGCCAAATCTGAGAAATTACTGCAGATTTTCCTCTTCCTAATCTCAAATCCATCACAGGTCCCATTGACTCTCTCCTCAAACATCTCGACTGGTGCCCCAGAAGGCTAAGCCAGCAGCACCTTTTGACTAGCCTCCAGTATTAGCCTTTTTACTGCTTCTATTTTTACCTTTCTACAACGCATTCCCCATACAAGAGCCAGTGACCTTTTTAAAATGTAAATCAGATTGTGTCACCCCTCAAGAAGTCCAATGGTTTCCCAACGCACTTGAATAAAAGCCAAAGTCCTTACTCTGCTGTACAAGGCTCCTGTCTACTTCTCCAACAGCCTCATGTACCAACAAGTGCCTCACGTTGTCCTCGCTCTGCTCCATTCCAACCAAATGATGCCTTTCTTGGTCATCAAACATCCCAAGTTTGTTTTTACACTCATCCCTGTACCTGTATCTTATATTCAAATGATTGTTTCTTTTGCCATTCAGAACTTCTCTTAAATGCCACCTTCTCAGAGAGGGCTCCCTCGACTACTTAATTCAACATAGTCCCCCAGTTGTTATCTGTTAGATCTCCCTCTGTTAAAGATCTGTATAGCTCCTGCCAGGCGCGGTGGCTCACGCCTGTAATCCCAGCACTTTGGGAGGCTGAGGCGGCGAATCACAAGGTCAGGAGATCGAGACCACAGTGAAACCCCATCTCTACTAAAAATACAAAAAAAATTAGCCGGGCGCGGTGGCGGGCGCCTGTAGTCCCAGCTACTCAGGAGTCTGAGGCAGGAGAATGGCATGATCCCGGGAGGCGGAGCTTGCAGTGAGCCGAGATGGCACCACTGCACTCCAGCCTGGGGGACAGAGCGAGACTCCATCTCAAAAAAAAAAAAAAATAGATCTGTATAGTTCCTTTTATTATCCAATGTTCTCTTGCTTTTTGTTTTTCTGTTTGACTTTTCACAACAAGAATTTAAGTTTCAGGCCTGGCGTGCTGGCTCACACCTGCAATCCCAGCATTTTGGGAGGCTGAGGCGGAAGAATCGCTTGAGGCCAGGAGTTTAAGACCAACTTGGGCAACACGGAGAGACCCAATCTCTACAAAAACTTTAAAACCTTAGCCAGGGATTACATGGTGCACGCATGTAATCCCAGCTGAGGCAGGAGATCACTTGAGCCCAAGAGTTCAAGGTTACGGTGAGCTATGATTGTACCATAGCACTCTAACCTACGAAACACAGCAAGACCCTGACCACCCCCAACCAAAAAAAAAAAAAAGAATGTTCTTGTCTTGTTCACCTAAAAAGCAGCCTACTATACAGTACATGCTCAATAAATTTACTGAATAGTTAATTAATCCAGAGTCTCTATTTGCATTGTAATTTACTATCTTTATATTATAAAACCATCTTAAAATTAAACAATAGACACCTAAAATGAATGGTCAAAAGAGACAAATTTTATGGTCATGTGACCAAAGTCAGATATGGTCGATAGTAAAGAGGGATCTAAAATAGTAGAAAATTTAAAAGTCATAAGTCTATGACTTTAAAAGATTATAAAAATTTTCCACACTATTCAAGTAAAATCAATTGAAACATCAGCTTCAAGAGGTATAAGGGATAGTGAGAAGATGGTAGAAAAAAACTGAAAAATGATCTGGAGAAGGAAAAGGAAGAGGAAGAAGAGGAAGATACAGCTACAAATAACAGAGGTAAGCTAAGATTGAAAATTTTGCCATAGATAATCTCCAACATGAATAATCCACACTGGGTAATAGAATATTGACTATAATTACATTCATCCTACTGACCTTGTTCTAAATTATTATGGATTATTACTACGCAAGTTATTTTGTTCCACACCAGAGGTGGCTGTATTTCGCTATCAGATGACATGACCTCTAATTCAATAATGTCTGTAATGCACTGGTATCCTCAGATAAAAGCTGTCTATAATGTCTGAACAAAGGTGAATTAGTTATCCAATTCACACACACAATTAACTCTCTTAATACCTGAGAGACCATAGAGCCCCTTCTGAATTTCCTATTAAATACTGCATATGGAGGTCTTCCCTCCATCTGTAGTTATCTTGTGCTATACTTCACAATAAACAATATTGTTTATTGCCCCCATCAAAAATCTTGCATTCGTTAATCATATGAGACCTCATTCCAGAAAGCATTGACTTCTTTTCCTAAAAAATTGTATTAAATACAAATGTTATGCCTATTAGTAAAGTACAATAGTTATATAAAAATAATGGCTTCACGAAATATGGGAAACAATTAAAATTTTTTTACTATTTTACGAACACCTCTTAAAAGTCAAGTGGCAATATGTATTAAGTAAATTTATATTTATGTGTGTTTTCAGTCATCCTAAATAAAAAACTATTTATTTAAATTCAGGTATTAAAGGACAAAAAAAAAATCAAAACATAATATTTTTTGCCACCTGTTCCCTCTACAAAGAGCTGAAATTTCATAAACAGTTTGAAGGCAGAGAACTATGCCTCTGCTTTGTACCCATATGTGATGCCAATGGCTGTATTCATAAAAACTCAGATCAGAATAACTAGGTAACGTCAAATGTTAAACAAACACCCTTGACTTCTAAAAGAAGGAGGTAATTAATTAATTCTTCAGGGGATGCTTTTCATTTTAGTCATCTAACATAATGTATCCTTTCAGCAGGGAACAAGTGAACAAAATATCACTAAAATAAAATCTAGCTCTCTTACCACACATTCACATTAAAGTTCTCATTATATTAGGTAAATTTCATGAGAAAGTAAGTAGTGAAGTAAATCTACAAATGGTACCATAGTTCACATGAAATCTGCTGTTCACCTGGGTTTTCATTTTCCCTCACAACTCAAAGTAGGGAGGTAGAGCAGAGGAATAGGAAATGGTTTCTTAAACATGTTTCATATATTCTATCTGCTCATGAAATGACAGAGAGAAACTGGAAGCTAAGTAGGTGACATTCTTCACTGCATAAACAATCCAAACTACAAACCAACCTTCCGCATGCTGCAGCACAAGAAATACTGACTCCTCAGAGATGATGTACTTATGCAGACACACCATGTTGGGCACACAGCGGGGGATGATGGTCTTTCTGTTCCTGCTGTATTCACTGCTTTTCCTTAGACCCTGACAGAGAACAAAAAGGTCAGTTGTATCCTCAGCTGCCTTTGGAGCCTGCTGTGCTCTGTGTTTATCAACCAAACTAATCTATCCGAGTTACTCTGGGCTTCAGAGAAACCACTCATCTGCTGCTCTATGCCCCCCAGTCCCTGGAGGCTCTGCTGATGGCATCTGGCATGAATCCAGAGAAGGAAGATGCCACAAAGCTGCCATTAAAATCAATTACGTGGGTCAGTGTTTTTATTAGAGATGCTCTCAAACTAAGTCATCAGGATGACACACAGTTATTTCTCTGTGACCTTTTCTTAAGCTTTATTTTACTTATCTATATCTTTAAAGCAGTAGACATTGTAAGACCAATGCAAACTCCTGAGACATAAAAGGTATTCTTAGATTAAGCAGGCAATTTTAAAATCCCATCCCCTAGAAGTGCAAACAATATTAAGTCCTCTTACAAGGAATAAGGTTTGTCTATTTTCTGGTGTCATACTGTTTTTAAAAACTGGGGAAATGTCAATGATAATGTATATTCACACACACACACACACACACACGTGTTTCAGTATGTGTCAATGTGACCTACTGCCATGCCTTATCAGCAAAAGAAAAAGCATCAGAAAAAGAAATATAAAATTAATAAATTCATCTTCTGAATGCTGTGAAAATGCTTAAATTAGGATATTTTCAGAATATGTACTAGCACAGTCCATTCCAAACACAATTTCAAAATTTCAAAATTGAGGGTTCTTTCTCTCCTGATTAATTTAGTTATAAATTACATTATGCATAGAATCAAAATTGAATTTAGATCAAAAAGAGGACCAGGAATGTAGATAATGCTTTCCCAAAATACCTGTAACAAGACTTTAAGGCAAAATTTTAGCTCTTAAGAACTGTAGTGATAATCGAAGGTGAGACTGTGTGTAGTCTTCACGATTATAAAAAATGTTCTTGAGATGTATTTACACACTACACATTCAAACAACACGAAATGGTTCTTCAATTTATCCAAATTATTTCCTCCATACTCTGTATCAAAAAAAAAATTGTTAAATGCATGCTATCAACCATGATGGAAGGATAAAAAAAAAAAAAAGGTAAATAAACATCACCAGAAACAACATTAAAGGACATTCAAAACCTAAGGGGGAAATATTAACTACTTAGTTAGCATTAACTAAATACTAACTAAAATATTTTCTTTCAGAAGCATAATTTGAAATTAAAATTTTAAATTCATTAAACATACAAATTTTACTTACTCTTTTTTTTTTTTTGAAACAGGGTCTCACTCTTGTTGCCCAGGCTGGAGTGCAATGGTGCAATCTTGGTTCACTGCAATCTCTGCCTCCTGGGTTCAAGCGATTCTCCTGCCTAAGCCTCCCGAGTAGCTGGGATTATAGGCGCCCACCATTACACCCGGCTAATTTTTGTATTTTTAGTACAGACGGGGTTTCACCATGTTGGGCAGGATGGTCTCGAACTCCTGACCTTAGGTGATCTGCCTACCTCAGCCTCCCAAAGTGCTGGGATTATAGGCACCGCACCTGGCTACAAATTTTACTTACTTTTAAAATGAAAGTCTGTTCTGTCCTTGTGTCCATTACAAGTAAAACCTACATAAAAGACATGAGTAATAATTTATTAACAATACAATGAAACATTAACTCTTAGCTTTAAACTAAACTTTAAGAGTGGGGCAGGGCTGAAATTTAATCCCCTCCCCAAAATTGTTCATTTCTGAATAATTTTTTTAAGTTGGCAAATTATAGAATCAAAATAACCTTATCCAAAATAGGTTTTATTATGGTTTCCTTTTCTAAAAATGACATATGTTAGAAACATTCCTGTTTCCTAAAGTATTTTAAAATGTATTTCTTAGAAGTAAAAGACATATTATTTTAAACAGAGTTTTCCCTCTTGGAACATATATGATCAACAGGAAGTGGCTCAAAAAAATTGTTCAAGTCTCAATTTTTTTCCTAAAATCTCCTATGTAGCAACTTGCTATAATGTGATCTCAATAACTCAGGCTCTAGCCTAAGGCATCCTTTTGGTACCACTTCACCTTGGATTCACCTTAACATCTCTTTCCACCAAATCCTATCAGCTCTGTCTTCAAAATGTATCCTGAATCTGAACTCACCTTACCATTTCCACAGTTAATACTCTGATTCAAGCAAAGACCAACTCTTACCTAACTTGTAACTACGGTGTCCCAACTGACCTCCCGGCTACCATCTGTGCTGCCCTGTGGTCTATCCTCAAAGCAGCAGCCAGGGTTTTCTTTTTAAAACATAAGTTAGAACATGGCACTCTTCTTATCTCACTGAGAGAAAAAGCTTAAGCCCATAAAATGACCTCGAGACCCTTCATAACCTCTCACACATTGCCCCCTTAAACTACTCATTCCCACCCCTCATCTTGATGGATAAAATAAATTAACAGAAGTATGAAATCATCCCACCCTATGAAGGCTTTATTATTTTGGAAATACTACAATAGCAAAGATTGGTAAACTTTTTCTTTAAAGGGCCAGACTGTAAATATTTGGGGCTCTGCAGGCCTATGCAGTCTCTGTTACAGCTTTTCAACTTTGTCATTATACAACAAAAGCAGCCGCAGACTGAAATTGGCCATGGGAGGAGGATTTGTATTACAGAAATCAGCAAACACTGCAAATGAGCCTCTTCACCCTACCAGAGAGCTGTCAAATATCTACCAGCCCACCACTGGATAAGGAGAGACAGAAATTAAGGATGGAAAAAAAGATGTTAAGCTTGAAAAAAATAAAGAATTTTTAAAAGGTGAGAAGAAACAGAAAGGTGAGATGGGAAACCAGTTTGAGAAGATGGAAAATTCCATTTTAGATAATCAAGTTGAAAAAATAGTGACAACTTCATCTTTGTCTTCTGAGTGTCTGACCTACACTACTTAAATTTCCATTAATTTCAATACAGTATTCTCACAGGTACCTCATATCCTCTTCCCAAGGCCCTGCCTTCACCAAACAAACACACAAACAGCCTGCTTCTCCTCCTATAGTACTAAGTAAGACCATCTTCCATGCATGCTCTGAAACAGTGGTCTAAGTTACTGTGAACTCTCTCCTGTCTCCCACCTTTGGAACAAGTGACTGATCCAGTATTCAACAATTACACACTGATAACCTTCTAAATACCAAGTATTTAGAATCAATTCTAAACCAATCAAATCAATTCTACCTCCTAAGCACTTCTCTTATCCACCCTCTATTCTCTAATCTGCCATATTTTAAGCATTTACTATGTGCTATACTTTACCCATGTGTAATCCATATTAATCCTCCCAACAATTCAATGATTTATTTTGTTTTATTGTATTTTCATTGAGACTGGGTCTCACTCTGCTACCCACGCTAGAGTGCCGTGGTGTGATTTTAGCTCACTGCAGCCTCAACCTCCCAGGTTCAAACGATCCTCCCACTTCAGTCTCCCAAGTAGCTGGTTCTACAGGCATGTGCCACAATGCCTGGATGAATCTTTTTTTTTTTTTTTTTGTAAGACAGGGGTCTCACTGTATTGCCTAGGCTTGTGTTGAACTCCTGGGCTCAAGTGATCCACCTGCCTTGGCCTCTCAAAGTGCTGAGATTACAGGGATAAGCCACCAGGTCTGGCCCAGTGAAATAATTTTACCATCCTATTCTACATTAAAAGACATTACAGACATGTCTTCTTGTGGACATAGACATTCTTATTATGTAGAAGCTATAAAGGTCGGTAACAGTATCTAACAAATGTGAGGATTTCAGTAAGATAATCTTATAAAAGTACAGCCAGTTGCTATTACTGCTATCACTATTATTGCTTCTTTTTCCCTGAAATGTTCCCCCAGCCACTTATCAAACAAGTATGCATCTTTCCATACGCAGCACAAATGTCACTCTCTCAGCAACACTGACTACTTTCTTCCTTTCTTCTGCTGTTTTACACAGCACCAACATCTATTATAGCATCTCTAACCCTTCAATTTGGGGGTCTGTCTCCCAATGAGACTTCAAGCTCTTTATGGGCATGCGATAAGGCAGGACAATGGGCCCCAAAGATGTTCATACCCTAAGAATCCCCAGCATTTGTGAACGTGCTACGTTACTGGCAAAAAGGCCTTTGCAGATATAATTAAGGTAGGGACCTTAAAACAGAGAGATTACACTGGATTATCTGGGTGGGTTCCAAAATATCATATGAATCCATTTCAAAAACAGAGAACTATCTTCTACAAAAAGAAATGCAAAGCACAGAAATGATATGGCTGAAAGGAAAATCATATTCAAAACATGAAAGGGATGCATGGCTGCTGGCTCTCAGGTGCAAAGGCCCACATGCAAGAACTGAAGAGAGGCTTCTAGGATCTCATAGCAAGCCTAAGAAGGAACCCAGGCAACTTTTAGGAGTACAGAGCAGTCCTTGGCTGACAGCCAGCAAAGAAACAGAGTTCAGTCCTACAACTCTACGGAAAGAACAGAATTCAGTCAACAACCTGAATGAGCTTGGAAGCAGATTCCTCTCCTGAGCCTCCAGTAAGGAATATAGCCTTGCCAGCACGTTGATTTCAAACCAGCAACTGTGTTAGACTTCTGACCTATAGAACTTTAATAATTTAGTTGTTATACACTGCCAACTTTGTGGTAATTTGTTATGACAGCAATAGAAAACCAATAGCATAAAAATTATTCTATCACAGAATACACTGTTCTCACACAGTGAATGTTTAATAAACATATGGTTAGTGAATTCAAGTCTAAAAGTTTGTAAGGTAGATGACGACATGGGAATAGAGCTTAGAAAATAAGTCGGTACTAATGATTTATATTTGAGCATTCTCCGTAAAGATAAAAACTAAAGACACAAGAATGATCCCACTGGAACACTTCCTTTATTTCAGGCACTCTGCTGGGTTTTAAGGAATTAAATCATGTAACTCTCTCAACAATCCAAAGAGGTAGGTATCTTTTATTAATCAAGTTTACAGATAAGGAAATAAACATAAAACTGTACCTCTCTGGAGTGCACTCTGAAACACTGGAACTTCTTTAACCTCAGGACTTTGTCCATACTCACAAAGATAATAAGTGGTAGAGGGTAGTCTGGCTCCAGGTTTCTTTCTCTTTAACTGCTAAGCTATACTATTTATTTCTGAATTTTGAAAATATACATAGTTGAAATATTGTGAGTAAATACGACAATAACCAAAAGTGTAGTGAGAAAAGTACAAAGAGAAAACACGGTGGTTCAGATGACAGAGAAAGAGGATGCTTAAGATGAGTGTAATCTATGCCAAACAACAGGGAGAAGCCATGAAGAATGAGGACTGAGAAACCATCACTGGTTAGGGCAGTTAGGAAGTCATATGTAACTTTCAATACAGCATTGTACAGTGAACTGCTGAGGATAAAAGCCACATTGCACGGAGTTAATAATGAGTGATAAGAAAATAGAGGTAACATATATAAGCCTTTCAATAGTAAAATATGTCAGAAGAAGGAAAAACACTAAAACGAAATAGTGGGATCATCAGTTGAAACAAAGGGTTTGACTTTTATTATTTTTCAGATGGGATAGACTTATTCTTTCCATAGCTGCCCTTTGAGTTATAATCAACACAAATCTTGAGCCTCCAAAATATGAAAACACATCTGTGAACTTTAAGAGTTAAATCAACATACCAAGAATGTAAAAGGAGGCACCATGGCCCTCTTTCTGCAAAGGAGAGCTCAATAAACATATTTTGAACATCTGTTGAATCTGTGAAGACATTTAGTGTTTCTTCAGTCTCATTTGTTTTTATATGAGGTGTGACTTTTTTTTTTTTGAGACGGAGTCTTGCTCTGTTGCCCAGACTGAAGTGCAGTGGGACGATCTTGGCTCACTGCAAGCTCCGCCTCCCGGATTCATGCCATTCTCCTGCCTCAGCTTCCCGAGTAGCTCGGACTACAGGTGCCCGCCACCACGCCTGGCTAAATTTTGTATTTTTAGTAGAGACGGGGTTTCACCGTGTTAGCCAGGATGGTCTCGATCTCCTGACCTTGTGAACCGCCTGCCTTGGCCTCCCAAAGTGCTGGGATTACAGGCGTGAGCCATCGCACCCAGCCTATATAAGGTGCAACTGTTAAGTCACTTACCAGAAAGCCAATTCTATTTGAACAAGACACATCTATATGAAGTAGAACACATCTCACTAGGTAAAAGGCATGGAAGCTGTACAACCAAAGGAAAGAACTTCTCCCTATAAAAAGCCTCTTAATTGACTCAACAAAATATACCTGCATAAATCAGGAGTGATACCTCTTTACTCATCTCACTTAGCCATGAAGCATGAAGCAGATCAGATAAAAAGGTCAAACTGGCTGGGCGCAGTGGCTCATGCCTGTAATCCCAGCACTTTGGGAGGCCAAGGTGGATGGATCACCTGAGGTCAGGAGTTCAAGACCAGCCATGGCCAACATGGTGAAACCTCGTCTCTACTAAAAATACAAAAATTAGCCGGGCATGGTGGTGGGCACCTGTAATCACAGCTCCTTGGGAGGGTGAGGCATGAGAATCGCTTGAATCAGGAGGCAGAGGCTGCAGTGAGTTGAGATCATGCCACTTCCACACTCCAGCCTGGGCAACAGAGTGAGACTCCATCTCCCAAAAAAAAAAAACAAATTAAGATGGATAAACAAGGCTGGGAAATGCTGCTTTGTTTATATTTTCTTCTCCTATGAAGTTTGTGTGCAACTAGACAACGTTCACATTGAGGCAATAAACACAAGAACATATGTGATTTTTTAAAAATGTGCCCTTTGACTGTCAATTTCTCCCAAACAGGTGTTGGCTAAATGATTATAAATTGGCCTCTGGATACACCTCTTCAACTGAGCCGTACAGGGCTGGTGATAATATAATTAGACCCAAAAACATCAGGCTGGTGAATGCTTTCCATCTGTTTGGCAATAATGTTTAGTTAACAATAGTCTTTAAAAGAAGCACCTTCAACTTCAGTTCTTAAAGTTATTTATAGAGCCATTCTTAACACACCAGCACTCCTGCTAACAAGAGCTTTAGCCGCTTGGAAATTATTAGCCATACAGCTGTACACAAAGAGAAACGACTGCATTTAACATCTGTATCTTTCCAAATTTACACGCTTCAACCTCATTTAAAGTCATTTCTTAATGAACAGTGCTATGGTGCTGCATTAATATTATAGTTGCATGCACAAAGATCATAAGGAGCCAAACATTTTTTTTTAATGCCAACAGTAGGCCAATCTGTAATAGAACTGTCAGCATAAAGGACAAAATAATAGCTTCTTTAACCCTCAAACAGAATTTGTTCATTTGTAGACTAGAACACATCAATTTAAAAACTGCTCATGGGTTTGCTCACCTTTATAAAAACAAAAATCTAATTTGTACTAGCTTGATACAATTGTCTTTCCAATAAAAGCCTCCTAAAACCATCTTTTATTTCATGATAAAACAAGTACTATAACTAAAACTGTCATGAAATAATTATCTTGGATAGCATACCTTATTGAAAGAATACAATTAGTGTGTTTCTCCCTTTCATTTTTCACACTTACTTATCAGCCCTATATTAGCATATGGTCTAACAGAAGAGATTACTTCATCTTTGCCCATACTAATACATGAAATAACAGCTCCTAACTAGAGCGAGGGTGCGGGGGGAGGGGAAGCAGACAACTTATTCCTTAAGGATTAGCCTCATCTGTTCTTCAATTCCAGCAGCACAGTGAAACTTGCCCACTTTTCTTTCATAATAGTAGTAGGAAAAGCTCCAACTGATTACAGGTTAGAGTCTATTTGTTAACTAGAATTAAGAAAGGAGTAATATTTAAGTAGGCAACCATCTTTGCAAAGAAAAGAGGGAGAAAGGGTACATCAAAAGTATCAAATGATGATTATTTTTAAGCATAGAAAGAAAAATAATATGGAGAAAAGAGATATGCTACTACGAAGAAACTATGACTGTGGTGAAGAAGTGTGGAGAGTTCCCTTCAGTGGGGATTAAGTGTCTCCCCATTCATGAATCTTAAGATATTTAATTTAAATGTTGACAATGGAAGTTTGGAAGTCCCTGAAAATAACTTCAGCTCCAATTCCTTTTAAAAGAAAGATTACTTGGGTAATTTGAGGGAACGGCTATCTCTACTTTGGTGCCAGTTACTTCATGGGACTCCAGAACAATTAATACTAGTTAAAATAATGCTTCAGTCTACAGAAAATTAGTACAACCACCATGGAAAACATTATGGAGATTCCTTAAAGAACTAAAAGTAAAACTACCATTCGATCCAGCAATCTCACTATTGGGTAGCTATCCAAAGAAAAAGAAGTCATTATATGAAAAAGACACGTGCATATACATGTTTACAGCAGCACAATTAGCAACTGCAAAGATACCAAACCAACCTAAGTGCCCAGCGACCAATGAGTGGATAAAGAAAATGTGGTATATATACTCCATAGAATACTACTCAGTCATAAAAGGGAATGAAATAATGTCTTTTGCCGCAACTTGGATGAAGGTGAAGGCCATTACTCTAAGTGAAGTAACTCAGGAATGGAAAATCAAATACCATATGTTCTCGTAAGTGGGAGCTAAGCTATGAGGATGCAAAGGCATTTAAGAGTGATCTAATGGACTTTGGGGACACAGGAGGGAAGGTTGGGAGGTGGGTGAGGGATAAAATACTACGTATTGGGTACAGGGTACACTGCTTGAGTAATGGATGCACTTAAATCTCAGAAATCACCACTAAAGAACTGATCTGTGTAACCAAAACCACCACTACCCCAAAAACTATTGAAAAAAAGAAAAAAAAAAAGACTACAGGACAAACACAGAGCATCCCTTAATGGTGTCGCATATAATCTGATTTGTGTTTGCTGCTTATAATCTGAATGAGATATCAACTGTGTTAAGTCATGCTCCTGGTAATTCATATATAAATAATGATAACAGAAAGAATAAAATCAACACAACAAAGAAACTAGAGAAAATATTACAAGCCCGATTTTGCATGTAAGAGTTTTTCCCAACATATTTTCATATGAACATGATTGCACTTACTATACTCTCTTTCAAAAATAGTCCATACTTGACTAGTATTAGATCTGAATTTTTAACTAGATGGGAAAATTTACAAAAGCTTTACCAGCTATATATCCTTGTATAGAAATGGTTTTGAACAACAAACCTAGAGCATTAAAACTTTGCTTTCCTCCCCTAACACCATGCATGATTATCAAATGTTATTCGTATTTTCTGCTAAAATAAAACTCATTTTGTATTCTTAAAACATCCAAAATGCGTTTCTACTCTTAATTCCACACATTATTTTCATGAGGCATCTTTATAAAAATGCAACTACTAGAAAACAAGGAATAGTACTCGGCAACCTTTAATATCAAGAATTCTCCCAACTGCGGTCTAACTTCTCTTTCTTTGGCATCAGAAGGCCAGCAATGTTCCCTGTACCACTGCCCAGCAACTCCAAAAGCAAAAGATGTTGCTCCTACAGCGTTAGTCCATCAGAAGCTGCACCATCAAGAGCATCAGCATGAACAGACCATGCAGAGACACTTCTCTCATGTTATGCCATGAAACCAATCTGTCTTTGGTTTCGTAAGTTTTCCACTGATGAAAATGCAAGCTTAATGAGTAAAATTTGACATGGATACTTATAACTCCAGTCTAAAAGATATTTTCAGCTACTACTCTCAAGGATACATTTTAAATTGAGAAAAATATATAAGGTACCCCTAAGATTTATGGGTAACAAAGAAAATCCTTTGGAGCCTTACCAATGTTTTATTTGTGCTACAACTTCCCATATAGCAGATTATCATGAAGTGAACAAATAATCCGAAAAGGTTAGCAATGTTCCCTGTACCCACTGCTCAGTAACTCCAAAAGCAAAATATGTTGCGCCTACAGCTTTAGCTCATCAGAAGTCACTGCATCAATTTCTGCAAAGTTAACAAAGTTAAGAATGTCAGAGTCAAGAATCACCAACTAATTTAGAACAAAATGAAATATCTCTTTGAGGCAGGTTGAGTTCTTCAGGCTCCTATTTGATCCAGAAATACCTTCAAAGGTAGAAAAAAACAGACCAAATCTACCAGAATTATATGAAGATTGTACTTAAAATCCACATCTCTTCATAGTTATTAAAATCCAAAATGCCATAATTCAAAATATACTCTGTTTATTCAAATACCTAGGATTCCTAAAAGCACCCTATTTTTCAATTTATGTAGTTATCTTATTTATCTTAACTACCAAGGAACTGGGGCAGAAACAGAGGAAAAAGAACCAGGTTAGGAAGAATAAGTAACATAAGACTAAACTGGTAAATAACTACTTCTATAAGAACACAACGAATTGTAGATTTCTTTAAACTCCCAGACATTCACAAAGGTTTTAGTATGCTAATTTTTAATTAAAAGATATTTCAGCAGTGAAAGCTCTTTCATATGCACTACTGATTCTTCATCAAACGTTAACTTTCCAACTTAACACCAGTTTAGCCGGTGGCAGCCTGAAGGTTTACCATCTGCTGCTACCCAAAGTCACTGTGGCCACCTTCAGAACATATGCATCAAAGCCCCGAGATAACAGACTGAAGAAATACTGCCTAAGTCAGCATAAGGGGGATGACGAACCCAGAGGCAGGCAACAGGCAAGCTACCAGAAAATACAGAACATCATGAACCATCAGTTAGCCTATGGAAAAAGTACCCAAGGTCACAGGGGACTCCAATGGCTGAACAAAAAGACAAGAGAAATACTACTCCTAATGGAATAGATTTAAGTCATTATGTGATCTTTCTATTAAAAAAAAAAAAAAAGTCTAGTCATATTTAAAATCACCTGCAATTTAATTGAAAATATGGATTACGGTGAATAAAATGAAATATAAAATGTAAGGTGTTTTATTCAGTCTATGGATAATAATAAAGATTGTATTTTTTATGGAGTCACAAAAGTAGTGTATTGTGTTTTGAAAGGCTTGCTTTTCTGGTACTATCATACCCATACTTCAAACATAACATGAGAAAATAGACTTTGAGACAGATTTAACAAAATCTGCAAAATACCACTTTAAAAACCTGATGCCATATATTTAAGGTAATGATCATGTTTCCCATAATACCTCATATAAAAACAAAATATTGTGGTGTCTTTTAAAAACAGAATCTCAAGAATCTAACTATATTCAATTCTAACTGAATAACTGGCATGTATTCATCGTAAAAGAAATGTATTCATAGGAAATTTTCTTAGACTTCATCTTTGCTTTCTGCTTTTTAAAATGTATTTTAAATGTAGTTAGAAGAAAATAAGTATAGAAGATATTTTCTAGAAAAATACACAAAAGCATCTTTTAATTCTTAGTTTTAAAATGGCAACAGAAGGCTGGGCACAGTGACTCATATCTGCGATCCCAGCACTTTGGGAGACTGAGGCGGGCAGAGTGCTGAGGCCAAGAGTTCAAGACCAGCCTGGCCAACATGGCGAAACCCTCTTTCTATAAAAATACAAAAATTAGCTGGGTGAGGTAGCACATGCCTGTAACCCCAGTTATTTGGGAGGCTGAGGTACAAGAATAACTTAAACTTGGCAGGCAGAGGTTGCAGTGAGGTGAGATCACACCACTGCACTCCACCTTGGGTGACAGAGCAAGACTCCATTTCAAAAAAGTAAAATAAAATGGCAACAGATGCATTGTTTTGTGTTAATTCTGATCTTAATCCGGATTTTTAAAGATTCTTCAATGCTTCCACAGAGAATTAGTTATAAACTAACTTAAAAATAGGGCATTATTAAACATTCATGTACCATAAAAACTGTAGTAATAAAAGTAATGAAGCACATTTAGCTTACCCTATATTTAAACTTGATTAATACAAACATAGCCTGTTGAATGTCAATATCAATAGCTTCTATGACACAATACTGTATTGTGTGTTATATTCCATGTGAATTCAATTTATACCTATAAATACTTAATAATTTGGGTAAGTACGATGGTTTTTTAAAAATCATAGTTTGTCATTGTGATAATAGCTGAAAACAGAGCAAATCCTACCAGAGTAAGTTTATCTTCCAAGATATGAATAGATTATGAATAATATTAGAAAAAGAAAATAAGCATATTTTGACAGTACTAAAACAGATTTACAAATAAAATTTACTTAAAATTCAAAAGCTAGCCATTCCTACATTGTTTCATTCCTCCAAGGGCCAGTGAAATATGATTGGCAAAGTTTTTTTGACAGACTAATATCAGGATCATTAAAGATAAAGAAAAATGTTAAATGCTTTTCTAGTGGTTATCAATGAACTGATTCTAAACTTTATGTAGAAATGCAAAAGACCCAGAATAGCTAACACGATACTGAAGTACAAAGCTGGAGGACTGATACTACTTGACTCCAAGGCTTCCTATAAAGCTACAGTAATCAAGACAGTGTGGTATTGGCTAAAGAATAGACAAATCAATCAATGCAACAGAACAGAGAGCCCAGAAGGAGACCCACATAAATATACTCAACTCACTTTTGAAAAAAGAGCAAAGTGAATACAACAGAGCAAAGAGCCCTTTCAAAAATGGTGCTAGACTTCCACATGCAAAAATGTGAATCTAGAACAGACCTTACACTCTTAACAAAAATTAACAAAATGGATCATAGAACCAAATGTAAAACATAAAATTATTAAAATCCTAGAAGATAACACAGGAGAAAACCTAGATAACTTTGAGTATGGTGATGACTTTTTAGATATAATATCAAAGGTAGAACCCACTCATGAAAGAAACAATTGATAAGATAGACTTCATTAAAATTAAAAACGTATGCTCCATGAAAAACAGTGTCAAGAGAATGAGAAAATAAGCCACTACCAGAGAGAAAATATTTATAAAAGATACATCTGATAATGGACCATTAGCCAAAATATACGAAGAACTCTTAATGATTTTAAAAACCTGATTAAAAAATGGGCCAAAGACTGACACCTCACGAAACAAGATATACAGATGGCAAATAAGCATATGAAAAGATACTCAACATTGTATGTCACAAAGAAAGTGCAAACTGAAACAAGATATCACTACATACCTACTAGAATTGGCAAAATCCAGAACACTGACACCTCCAAATGCTGGCAAAGATACAAAGCAACAGACACTTCCATTCATTGCTGGTGGAAATGCAAAATAACACATTCACTTTGGAAGACAGTTTGGCAGTTTCTTACAAAACTAAACATACTCTCACCATAAATGAACCAGCAATTACACTCCTTGGTCTCTACTCAAAGGAGCTGAAAATACTGCACATGGATGTTTACAGAAGTTTCATTCATAATAGTCAAAACTTGGAACAACCAATACATCCTTCAATATGTGAATGGATAAATAAACTGGGGTCATCCGGATAACAGAATACCATTGAGCATTAAAAATAAATGAGCTGTCAAGTCAGGAAAAGCATAAAGAAACCTTAAATGCATATTACTAAGTGAAGAAAGCCAATCTGAAAAGGCTACATACTGATTCCATACTGATTCCAACTATATGACATTCTGGAAAAGGCAAAACTGTGGAGATAGAAAAGATCAGTGGTTACACGTGTTGGCAGGGAATGAATAGGCAGAGCACAGAGATTTTTAGGGTGGTGAAAATACTCTGTATGATATTATAATGCTAGATACATGTCATTATACATTTGTCCAACCCCACAGAATGTACAACACCAAGAATGATCTTAATATAAACTATGAACTGTAAGTGATTATGATGTGTCAATGAAAGGTCATCAGTTGTAATAAATGTACCACTCTGGTGGGGGCTGTTGACAATAGGGGAGGCTATGCATGGGTGAGGTCAAGGGGGCACATGGAAAAACTCTGTCTCTCTCAATTTTGCTGTCACCCAAAACTGCCCTCAAAAAACAGTCTTAAAAAACAAAACGCTTCTCTACTTCCCATCTAAAAATCACTTGGCCAGATCCTTGGGTTACACACCTTTACACAAATAACTAAAACAAGTCCTACACTAAAGTGATGCAAAATCCAGGTTATTCTCCAATAAATAAACTACAAACACAAATTTAAAATCTCTCATATTCATATGAGCCAAATGTCAATGAACGTGAGCCATTCCTCAATGACGTCTCATACTAAAGTGTGAAGTTAATGATTTAGTGAACAATAAACCTACCAAAGAAATATCTTTTATATGTATGTAAAAAAATTTTTTACTTTGTATAATTTTTCAAATTCTAGGCCTATACATCTATTACTTCATAAAACCTGCTTCCAAAGGACATGGTGTGTCTTTGTAAGGAAAATGGATATAAATACAGCAGAAGGCAGAATATAAAAGACAGCGAAATTGGGTTTAAAACAGAATTGCTAAAGAGCTAGAAAAAACAACCACTTAGGAGGCTCTTCTCCGATCCAAATGCTTTAAAAGCTAGATCTCTCTACACCTTTGTCATTCTCATTTTGATAGTCTGTTTTCTGTTTTTGTGAAGAATCTGCCCAAGGCCATAAAGGGATTATGCTAAAGAGAGGTTAAAACTCTAAAGTTCTGGGTTTATAGGCCCAAGTTCAGCTCATGCCATTCAATCCCATAATGAATCCATTTATTCTATTTTTCTAGTTTGAATTCTGAAGTTCACTTGGGATGATAACTTGACACTGTTAAATTTAGATGAAAATTAATTCAATTAAAAGTATAGTCTATTGTATTTAGCTTTAGCTTCTTATTTGCATTTGCTAGAAAAACCAAATACTCTGATGTTGACATAAACTATTTCACTGTCCATTCATACCCTGGTTTAATATTTTCTGTCTGCTGCTAGATGTGCTCTATAAATACGCTTAAAATAAGTCCCTAAAAAGCACCAAATACATCCACATAGTTCTCATTTATAGAATTAGGGCAGTATGTAGTCAGACAGTTAATAAAACCTCTCTCATAATGATAATAGACACAGAAACAACATTCTCAAGTCAATCAATACATATCCAACTAAGCTGCCAATGTCAAAGGTAGCCTGATTCCAATTCAGAAGAAAATGCCTCGAGGGCAAGGAAACTTTAAATGTTATTATTTTAAAATGTGTTTAACGAGTTTGTACTTTTGTAGCAGATGGAGCCAAACTTCTGGTATTGATTAAAATTTAACAGTATTTTTAAATGACCTAGAAAATTTATTGAGTATAAGAACACAATGTGTTCATGTTCTGAAAAATTTCAAAATGTTTTAAAGCACATATGAAACACAAAGGCACAATACTCATTCTCAAATTGACTGCAAATTCTCAAATTGACTGCAAATTCTCAATTTGACTGCAACAAAGTACTCTGTCAACAATCTACAGGTATACTCTGTGAGAAACGGTGGAAACAGGACAAGCAGGAATGTTTGGACAGTTTTCAGTTTGTAATATCCTCTTGCTCTGATGCTTCAAGTATATATTTTGAGGCACAGATTTACAGATTATTTGAAATGTTAAGACACAATTTCGTCTCTTTTTGTTACCTTCAAACTTACTCAACAAGTATACTTGGTCAAGTATACTTCAGAAATCTGAAGGCTTATTGGAAAAGGCACAGAAATAACATCAAAAACTACTGTACAATAAAGATTAATGTTACTGTCAGAGGTGTTCAAACCAGAGCAACTCCATCTTGAACAAGGGTTGGGTAAAATGAGGCTGACTCCTGCTGGGCTGCATTCTCAGGAGGTCAGGCATTCTTAGTCACAGATGAGACACGAGGTTGGTACAACATACAGGTCACAGAGCCCCCACTGATAAAACATGATGCAGTAAAGAAGCCGACCAAAACCCACCAAAACCAATATAATGACAAAAGTCCCCTCTGGTGGTCCTCACTGCTCATTACACACTAATTACAATGCATTCGTATGCTAAAAGACACTCCCACCAGCACCATGACAGTTTACAAATGCCATGGCAATCCCTGCAAGTTGCCCTATATAGTCTAAAAAGGGTAGGAACATTCAGTTCTGGGAAATTCCCACCCCTTTCCCAAAAAACTCATGAATAGTCCACCCCTTATTCAGTTTCTATAATCAAGAAATAACCATAAGTATCCTCAGTCAAGCAGCCCATGCTCCTACTCTGCCTACAGAGTGGCATTCTTCTATTCCTTGGTTTTTTTTTTTTCTTTTTTTGAGACAGAGTTTTGCTCATGTTGCCCAGATGGGCATGCAATGGCATGATTTCGGCTCACTGCAACCTCCACCTCTCAGGTTCAAGCCATTCTCCTGCCTCAGCCTACCAAGTAGCTGGGATTACAGGCATGTGCCACCACACTAAGCTAATTTTGTATTTTTAGTAGAAATGGGGTTTCACCATGTTGGCCAGGCTGGTCTTGAACTCCTGACCTCAGGCGATCCACCCACCTTAGCCTACCAAAGAGCTAGGATTACAGGCATGAGCCACCACACCTGGCCTCCTTTACATTCTTAATAAATTTGCTTTCACTTTACTCTGCGGACTCACCCGGAATTCTCTCTTTCGCGAAATTCAAGAATCCTCTCTTGGGGTTTGGATCAATATTCCTTTCTGGTGACACTATCAAAGGTAAGTTTGAGGTGGTAAAAGAATACAAGTAAAAGATATTTAAATCAGACAGCAGATGAAAGCAAGGGGGGGCTACTAAGAGAAAACAACAATTAAGAATAAGAAATTGGGCCGGGCGCGGTGGCTCACGCCTGTAATCCCAGCACTTTGGGAGGCCGAGGCGAGCAGATCACGAGGTGAGATCGTGACCATTCTGGCTAACACAGTGAAACCCCGTCTCTACTAAAAATACAAAAAATTAGCCGGCTGTGGTGGCGGGCGCCTGTAGTCCCAGCTACTCGGGAGGCTGAGGCAGGAGAATGGCGTGAACCCAGGAGGGGGAGCTTGCAGTGAGCCGAGATGGTGCCACTGCACTCCAGCACTTCAGCCTGGACAACAGGGCAAGACTCCGTCTAAAAAGGGAAAAAAAAAAAAAAAGAATAAGAAATTGAGGAAGACAAGGGAAAGAAGGCACTCCAGGTAGAGGGGTACATCACGTGTGAAATGTGATGCATTTGTATCCCTCCAAGTTCCACGGGGCTATAGCAACATAATATGTTGTGGTGTGGTCTTAGTTCATCCAAAAGGGGAAGAACCAAGTTAAGAACCAATAGAGAAAGGAAGGACTCGATCACAAAGAACTTTATAGGCTTAGCTTGAAGTTTAAACTTTATCCTTAAAACTGTGAAAAGGTTTTAGATTTTAAGCATATCCTGAAATTATCTCCTAAAAACAGGAAGACATGAAAAAAGTATATACACTCTATGCCACTGCACAGCCAGCGAGATAGCCACCCTTTTCCACACAAGCAGAAGACTAAAGGTTCAACCTCTGAAGATGTGGAATGAGACAGGTACTACAAACAGCTAAAGGTGGGACTGAGGAGTGGTACTGAAAACAGAGGCATTATGTGAAAACCTGTACACCAAATGGTGAGGACATCATTCCTGCTTACACCACTGGGCTCCCACAATGATGCTGGTCTTAAACTAACTCCCTAAGTAGATTATGATGTTCTTCTCTGAGAAAACCAATTGGCCCAAGAGATAAAACACAGATACTGACATTTGTTTGATCTCTCAACAAAACATCTAGATTGTTACTCAAATGGAAAAAAGATGAGCAAAGGCACAGCTCAAAAAATGAAAAAGAGTTCCACACTGCAACACCACTGTGAAATTATAGAACACCAGGGATGAAAAGAAAATCCTACAGGCCTCCAAAGAGAAAGGCCGAGGAGGAGAAAAACAAGTCACACACAAAGAATCAGGAATGGAAAAGTAATACAGAAGACTGATGAAGAGATTCCCAGAATAACAAAAAGTGGAAGTATAAAGAGGAGAGCTAGGTAGTATGCCAAGAGAAGAAACCAATGCAGACTTGAGCAGAATATGAAGAATCCAGAAGAGGAGGCTCTGAGGAAACCACGTATCTGATGGATTATTTGAGGTGTCGGTACTTGAGAAATATTTTAAAGTTCTCTCAGAGGGTTGGAAAATAGAGATGAATACACATAAAAATACAGCAAATGGGGGGAAAAGTAATGTATAAGAGCAAAGGAAATTTTAATTCCTCCCCCTTCTGAAGGTTTGATAATTTGAGTCTATAAAACAAACTGACAATAGACAGATGAGCAGAAGAAAAGGTATTCAAGGCCAGGTACAGTGGCTCACGCCTGTAATTCCAGCACTTTGAGAGGCTGAAGTGGGCAGATCACTAGAGGTATGGAGTTCAAGACCAGCCTGGCCAACATGGTGAAACCTTGTCTCTACTAAAAATAGAAAAATTAGCCAGCATGGAGGTGGGCACCTGTAATCCCAGCTACATGGGAGGCTGAGGCAGGAGAATCACTTGAACTCAGGAGGAGGAGGTTGCAGTGAGCTGAGATCACGCCACTGCACTCCAGCCTGGGCGACTGAGTGAGATAGTGTCTCAAAACAAAACAACAACAACAACAACAAAAAAGGTATACAAATTTATAAACATGCACATGTGCAGGGGAGCCACACAAAATATGAGACTCTAAGAAGGGTCAAATGACTAAAGTTTGTATACATACAGAAAAGAGTCAGGGGCTTGGAGTTCCAGGGTGGGGGAAGGTAGCTTACAAGTTGTGGAAGGGTGAGGGGAGGAAACGCAAGCTGAACCAAATCTATTTTGTATTGCAAATGAAATCTCTCAGGTAGCAGCCCTCAGAAAGAATAGATGGTAGCCTGTTGAAAAAGTTTCTCTGTCACACCTTCAACAGTGTCAGACCTTCAGTCTCTTTTTCCTGAGAGTTAGTTTTTTCCTAAATCCAAACAAGGCAGATAAGGGATTCTCAAAGAAAGTCCATTTCTGTCTGCTGTTTACTTTCCTAGTGTGGATTTCTACCAGAGATGCAAATCTCCCCAACAAATGGACAGTTTTTCATAGCTACTCCTCTTTCTGTAGCTTTTCTGAATAGCCATCTCAAAACATGCCAAAGCAGTATATTTTGGGGTGACATATTTATTCCACAGAAGCTATATATATATATATATATATATATATATATATATTTTTTTTTTTTTTTTTTTTTTTTTTTTTTTTTGATACGGAGTCTCACTTGATGCCCAGGCTGGATTGCAGTGTTGCGATCTCAGCTCACTGCAACCTCTGCCTCCTGGAGTCACAATTCTCCTACCTCAGCCTGCCAAGTAGCTGGGATTACAGGCACACAGCACCATGCCCGGCTAATTTTTGTATTTTCAGTAGAGACAGGGTTTCACCATGCTGGCCAGGCTGGTCTCGAACTCCTGACCTCATGATCCGCCCACCTTGGCCTCCCAAAGTGCTGGGGTTACAGGCGTGAGGCACCACGCCTGGTCCTAGAAGCAATATATTAACCCCAAGAAAAAAAACTGTATACAAGGAAGACCCAAAAATATTTAACAAATTGTCATTTAGGCCAATTTTTAGCAAGATAAAATTTTAAAGAAATTAACACAAAAACAATACCAATCAGAAACACAACCTAACTATCTTGAAATAACTGAAAGATGGTCACTGGAGAAGGGCAGTATTTAGACCTAAAGAAGCAGTATTTGGCTCAAGAGAAAAAAGGACTTTCTAAGACTTTGAACTGTGTAAAATGAAATGACTTTGTGACATTAAGTGGCTCTGTCTTTTTTCATGCTTTTTTATGGCCTCTTCTGTGCTGCTTTACAATTTATATATTTACTTATATCTTTCCAACTAGACTAAAAAGAAGAACCATGTCTGATATACTGTAATATGTCCAGCACCTAACACAGTGCTTGCCCCAGGGCAGCATTCAAAAGGTATTTGTTAAATTGATAAATAAAAGGCCCTGAAGCTGAAGAGCCATTTAATGGGGCACTGTAGATAGACCACAAGATCTGTAATGCACTGGGTCAGATAACCTTAAAGCCCTTTCTAATCCTAAGATTATAAAACCCAAGCCCTAGGAGGTAAAAGGAAACTAGTCCTTTTATTTCAAAATTACTTAAAGGTTGTCCTATTATAAAAGTGTCCATACAATGCTATCTCTAAAAATGTTAGGAAACCATGCTTTAAATACTAAGAGAAGTTGAGCTCTTTGGAATAAAAACACCCACAAATCCAAATATAGTATCCAAATGCAAGTATAGAATGCACTGTATATACAAGTTGAGCATTCCAAATCTAAAAATCCAAAATCCAAAATGTTCTAAAATACAAAACTTTTTGAGCACCAATATGATGTTCAAAGGAAATGCTCCAATGAGCATTTCAGATTTGGGATTTTTGGATTTGGGATGCTCAACTGGTAAATATAATGCAAATATGCCAAAATAAAGAAAAAACACACCAAAATCTGAAACACTTCTGGTCCCAAGCATTTCGAGTAAGAGATATTTAACTTGTATACTCTTAATTTTAAATAATATATACACTTAACTGATAGGGATACAGAATAAAATATCAAAGCACTGAATTGAAGAAAAATAACTATAATTTATGTCAAAAATATGTGGTTGCACCTTATTTTCAAAATAAGTATATTAGATGTAGTCCTTAAGATGATATCATTAATTATAATCAAACACTATACTGATTCCATATATATAAAACCTATGGGACTGCTACATTCTTTTGAAATATATATATATAAAATATATAAGTTTGTTGTCATCAACATTATCTGCATAATCTGGTGGTATAGGTAACTATTCCTTAGGTTCCTGGTTGTTCTTAAAGCTTTGATTAAGAGGGCTACCTCCCACCATCCACATCACAGTGACTCAAACTGCTTCATGCATTATTACCTTATCACTTTCTTTACTTCACAATGACTGAAGTTCCACGGGACTCTTAAAAGCATGAGTTATCTTTATCTAACTTGCTGTCCTTCCAGAATCTCAATATGTAATAACTGTCTTCAGCAGAACATCTCAAGTGTCCCACCATGGCTGTGTACTGAGTCAATAGAGTATATTAAAAAGTAGAAAGTACATTCTGACTTTTTCTTGTTGATCCTCAGACAGGTAAAAATTTAATGGACTAAGCAAGGTATACAACACAATTCTACTTAGAGCACGGATCCAAAAAAAGGTACCTGATACTATAACATACCATAAGCAGCCCGGGATTGGTAAAATGCTCACAATGCCCAAAAATACTTTGGCCACTAATCGAAATGAGACGTATTCATGTGCTAAATGCTAGGGTACTCTTAAAATCACCAAACTCATTTAAGTATATTATAAAAAGTGAGGCCAGGCATTGTGGTTCAAGCCTGTAATCCCAGCACTTTGGGAAGCCAAGTGGAAGAATCTCATTGAGCCCAGGAGACTGAGACTACCCTGGACAACAAAGAAAGATGCCATCTCTACAAAAAAAAAAAAAAAAATTAGCCAGGAATAGTGGCATACACCTGTGGTCCTAGCTACACGAGAGGCTGAGGTAGGAGGATTCCTTGAGCCCAAGAGGTCGGGGCTGCAGTAAGCCGTAATCATGCCACTGCACTCCAGCCCGGGTGACAGAATCATACCCTGTCTCAAAAAAAAAAAAAAAAGAAAAAAAAAAGTGACAATTAAATTAGAAATTGTTCATTGATTGTTCATTGGCAAATTATTAAAAAACGTTTTCTTTACAACATGTGCAGATTTAGGCTGCTATAAGTGAGAGTTTAGAGGTATTTATATCATCTGTTCCAGTATACTCTAACAATACTAAAGTGAGATTTTTCAGGAATATCAACATGGAAAACAAACTTTATTGTACTACAAATAAAGAAAGGATACAAAAAGGTATCTTTCGGGTTATTAAAAAGAAACTAATTAATAGCACCAAAGGCAAACCATAAAGGAAAAGAATAAAAAGATAAAAGAAAAAAATTGACATCATATATATATACTTGGATATATGAAGGGAAAGTGTGCAAATAGAAAGATGTCTAACCCTCCAATCGAGTATTAAAATTCAACAACAGTCAATTCAACACATATTTACTGAATGCCTGTTATGTACATACAGATATCAGACATAAAGAAAAACCATGAACACAGCAGATAGCGTCTGTGCTCTACAAGAGCTAAAGTTTAGCATGGAGGACAGCCAATTAAAAACAGTTTAAGAAGGGCTCTGCTGAAGAATTACAGGTGCAACTGCAACAAAGAAGACGGGTGTCTAATTCAGACATGGGACCATCAGGAAACTTCTGGAGGACTGGAAAATGGTGGAAGAACAGGAGCTTCCAGCAGACACACATTCATTCTCAAACTTATTTGAGACCATACTCTCAGAAATACTTACGGGATGGGAAAGGTAGAAAAGGACATCCCACTATTAACAGGTAAAAGCTACCAAGTCTTTATAATTTATATGTTAATGTCATTATGGCCTTATGTGAAAACACAGGGTAATGGGGCCTTAACAGTGTATATATGCACAGAAAGAAGACAGTAGGAGTATACATCTAAATGTAAAAATAATTCTCAGTAGGTATCAGGGTTATAGGTGAATTATATCCTTTTTTAGCTTATTGTTTGATTTTTCTACAACGAATGTGTAAGAAACAGAAAATTTTTGTTGTGAAGGAAAATACACCTGTATATTCAAGACAAAAGTTTACATATTCTTATAAAGAGAGAGCTCCTAAAAATTCAGTAAGAACATATAAACCTCTAATAAAAAAATTTAGGAAAAGGACTTAAAATAGGCATTTCATAAAAGAAGACACACAGTCAATAAAAATTTTTAAAAATACAGCCTAATAGCAATTAAAATTGCACATTAAAATGATAGTGAAATCCAAATTTTCATCAGCAAATGGCAGATGTTGTCAGTAAGGATATGAGGAAGTAAACCTTCTCACATACAGGTTGAGCATCCCAAATCTGAAAATGCAAAATCCAAAATGCTCCAAAATCAGAAACTTTTTGAGAACTGACATGACACTCAAAGGAAATGCTCATTGTAGCATTTTGAGTTTCAAATTTTGGGATTTGGAATGCTCAACCAGTAAATATACATAATACAAATACTCCCAAGTCTGAAAAAATTCAAAATCTGAAACACTTCTGGTCCCAAGCACTTCAGATAAAGGACTCAATCTGTACTACTAGCAGAAGTTTAAAATAGTGTAATATTTCTGGAGAGGTTAAAATATGCATATATACTGTTTGACCCATAATCTCCAACTCTGAAAAAATATACTAAAGAAAACATAATAGAAGATGATTGACCTCTAAGAATATTCATCACAGGCAGAAAAAAAATAGGAAAACAACCTAAAGAGAATGAATTAAATAAACCACAGTACACAGTAGAAAACTATGAGACCATTAAAGAGAATAATTTAGAATAGCATAATAATGTTATGCTTCCCATTTTTAATTTTTTTAATCAATAAATATAATCATAATTAAAATATGTTTGTCTTTTAAAATGGTTGGAAAGCATCAAGGTATTTATAAAACATGCAATGATGGTGTCTAGTAAGGATAAAATATGACCCTAGCTCAGCCATTCAATTAACCCTATTTGTCATTGTAGGGGGTTTTGACTGCTGTCTTTTTTGGTGTGTTTTTTTTTGTTTGTTTGTTTTTGTTTTTTTGAGACTGAGTCTCATTCTATTGCCCAGGCTGGAATGCAGTGGCATGATCTTGGCTCACTACAGCCTCTGCCTCCTGAGTCCAAGTGATTCTCCTGCCTCAGACTCCCGAGTAGCTGGGATTACAGGCACCCGTCACCACACCTGGCTAATTTTTGTATATTTATTAGAGACATGGTTGTACCATGTTGGCCAGGCTGTTCTCGAACTCCTGATCTCAAGTGATCCACCTGCCTTAGTCTCCCAAAGTGCTGGGATTGCAGGCATGAGCCACCACGCCCAGTTGCTGTAGTTTTTCTAAATGCTATTATTCATATTGTAAATTCGTTAATTAGGGCACACTGATTTTTTTAAAGGAAGTTTAATGAATAATGATATTGTAATACAGTAAGTTGAGAAGGAATATAAATGTTATAATCATCACAGAAATTCAGTTCTGAATAATGATAAAGAGCTACAGTTTTGGAAAGAGACCTGAGTTCAAACCCTTGATATGTAACTTAGGGTGTTTATACAAAACAGTTAAGCTCTCTGCCTTCGGGATTTTTTTAAATCAGAAAACTGATTGAGAGCATTAAATAATGTATGTAGAGAGCTTAGAATTGTGCATGGTGTACACATAATATGTAATCCTAAGACTTTGACCCCAAGCAAACTAAAAACCACCCAGAAACTTACAGTGGTCGGTCCCACATCTGGAAAAGCTAACCCGCTGTCTGGGACACTCAGCTCAAAATTTCTCCTATATCTCTTAAAACTTTAACATCAACTATAGTATTACAATTTTAGATGAAGGCACACTGTTGAAGGTATTACATGCCTTTCACCAAACATGGTTAGTGACTGTATTGATTTTTCTCCTTTTAAACAGACTTCATTTTTTAGAACAATTTTAGATTCACACAAATGTTGAGCAGAAAGTAGTAAGTTCCTTTGGCCTCAAACACGCACAACCTCCACAACTAAGAACATTCTGTACTAGAGTGGCACATGTGTTGCAACTGATGAACCTACACCAATGACTCATTATCATCTGAAGTTCACAGCTTCTGTTAGGGTTCTATCTTGCTGTAGTATATTCTATAGATTGGGACAATCCATCATCCTAGCATACAGGATAGTTACACTGCCCTAAAAATCCTCTGCACTCCACCATTCATCTCTACTTCCTGCCCAGTATCTGGTAACTACTAACCTTTTTACTGTCTCCAAGGGTTTGCCTTTTCCAGAATGTCCTACAATTGGAATTATATAATATAAAGCTTCTTCATGCTGTCATCTTTGAATTAGTAGTATGCATTTAAGGTTTCTCCAAGTCTTAAGGCTTGATAGCTCATTTCTTTTTTACCGGTAAGTAACATTCCATTGTCTAAATGTACCACAGTTGATTTCCCCATTCACCTACTGAAGAACAACTTGGTTGTTCCACACTTTGGCAATTGTTAATAAAGTGGCTATAAACATCCTTGTGCAGGATATTGTATGAACATAAGTTTGTTTTTTTAAAGTTCAGGGATACATGTGCAGGTTTGTTACATAAGCAAACTTGTGTCATGGGGGTTTGTTGCACAGATTATTTCATCACCCAGGTATTAAGCCTAGTACCCATTAGTTATTTTTCCTGAACCTATTCCTCCTCCCACCCCCCACCCTCTGACAGGCCCCAGTGTCTGTAGTTCTGCTCTGTGTGTCCGAGTGTTCTCATCATTTAGCTCCCACTTATAAGTAGGAACATGCGGTATCTGGTCTCCTGTTCCTGCACAAGATTGTTGGCTGCATGTATGTCTTCTTTTAAAAAGTGTCTTTTCATGTCCTTTGCCCACTTTTTAATGGGGTTGTTTTTTCTTCTTGTAAATTTAAGTTTCTTATAGATGCTGGATATTAGACCTTTGTTGGATGCACAGTTTCCAAAACTTTCTCCCATTCTGTAGATTGTCTGTTTGTTGATAGTTTCTTTTGCTGTGCAGTTTCAAGTTTGCTCTTTGGTTTAAACAGATCCCATTTGTCAATTTTTGTTTTTTTGCAATTGCTTTTGGCATCTTTGACATAAAATCATTACCAGTGCCTATGTCCTTAATGGTATTACCTAGGTTGTCTTCCAGAGTTTTTATAGTTTTGTATTTCACATTTAAGTATTTAATCCATCTTGAGTTAATTTTTGAAAATGGTGTAAGGAAGGAATCTAGTTTCAATCTTCTGCATGTGACTAGCCAGTTATCCCAGCACTATTTACTGAATAGGGAATCCTTTCTCCATTGCTTGTTTTTGTCAGGTCTGTCGAAGATCAGATAGTTGTAGGTATGCAGTCTTATTTCTGGATTCACTATTCTGTTCCATTTGTCTGTGTATCTGTTTTTGTTCCAGTATCATGCTGTTTTGGTTATTGTAGCCTTGTAGTATAGTTTGAAGTCATGTAGCATGATGTCTACAGCTTTGTTCTTTTTGCTTAGGATTGCCTTAGCTATTCAAGCTCCTTTTTAGTTTCATATGAATTTTAAAGTAGCTTTTTCTAGTTCTGTGAAGAATCTCAATGGTAGTTTAACAGAAATAGCATTATCTATAAAGTGCTTTGGGCAGTATGCCATTTTAACAATATTGATTCTTCCTATCCATGAGCATGGAATGTTTTCCCATTTGTTTGCATCATCTGTGATTTATTTGAGCAGTGGTTTACAGTTCTCCTTGTAGAGATCTTTCACCTCCCTAGTTAGCTTTATCCCTCGGTATTTTATTCTTTTTGTGGGAATTATGAATGGGATTACATTCTGGATTTGGCTCATGGCTTGACTGTTCTTGGTGTATAGGAATGCTAGTGATTTTTGCACATTGATTTTGTATCCTGCGACTTTGCTGAAGTTGTTTATTGGCTTAGAAGCTTTTGGGCTGAGACTATGGGGTTTTTTAGATATAGCACTGTACAAACAGGGATAGTTTGACTTTCTGTCTTCCTATCTGAATGCCCTTTATTTCTCTCTCTTGCCTGATTACCCTGGTCAAGACTTCCAATACTATGTTGAATAAGAATGGCAAGGGAGGGCATCCTTGTCTTGTGCCAGTTTTCAAGGGAATGCTTCCAGCTATTGCCCATTCAGTACAAGGTTGGCTGTGAGTTTATCATGGATGGCTCTTATTATTTTGAGGTGCTTCCTTCAATACCTAGTTTATTGAGAGTTTTTAGCATGAGGAAATGTTGGATTTTATCAAAAGCATTTTCTGCATGTATTGAGATAACCATGTGGTTTTTGTCCTTTAGTTCCGTTTATGTGATGAATCAATCATGTTTATTCATTTGCAACCTTATATTCCAGGGATAAAGCCTACTTGATCGTGGTGGATAAGCTTTTTAATGTGGTGCTGGATTCGGTTTGCCAGTATTTTGTTGAGGAATTTGCATTGATATTCATCAAAAATAATGGCCTGAAGTTTTCCTTTTTCGTTGTATCTCTGCCAGGTTTTGGTATAAGGGTGATGCTGACCTCATAAAATGAGTTACAAAGGAGTCCCTCCTCCTCAATTTTTTTGGGATAGTTTCAGTGGGAATGGTACCAGCTCTTCTTTGTACATCTGTAGAATTTAGCTGTGAATCTGTCTGGTCCTGGACTTTTTTTGGTAGGGAGGTAGAGTAGGCTAATTATTACGGCCTCAATTTCAGAACCTGTTACTGGTCTGTTCACAGATTCAACTTCTTCCTGGTTCAGTCTTGGGTGGATGTATGTTGAGGGAACTGAAGTTTTAATTTTATTTGGGTAAATTTAAAAATTGGTAATAGAATAATGCTGGCCTCATAGAATGAGTTGGAAGTATTCCTTCTACTTCTGTCTTCTAGAAGAGATTGTAGAGAACTGATACAATTTATTCTGTAAATGTTTGGTAAAACTCAACAGTAAAACCATCTGGTCCTGGTGCTTTCTACTTTGGAAGGTTATTAATTATTGATTCAGTTTCTTGAAAAGACATACACTTACTCAGTAGTCTATTCTTCCCGTTTGAGTTTTGACATTTTGTATCTTTTCTTCCTTCCTCCCTCCTACTACTCTCTGGCATTCCTGAGGAAGATGAGAAACCTAAAAGTTTGGAAAACGTATTTTAGGGAATAATCCAGGAAAACTTCCCCAGGCTTGCTAGAGATCTGGCCATCTAAATACAAGAAGCTCAAAGAACACCTGGGAAATTCATTGCAAAAGATCATCACCTAGGCACATAGTAATCAGGTTATCTAAAGTCAAGACAAAGGAAACAATATTAAGAGCTGTGAGGCAAAAGCATCAAGTAACCTATAAAAGAAAACCTATCAGATTAAAAGCAGCTCAGCAGAAATTCTATTAGCCAGAAGGAACTGAGGTCCTAGCTTTAGCCTTGTTGAACAAAATAATTATCAGCCAACAATTCTGTATCCAGCAAAACTAAGCTTCATAAATGAAGGAGAGATAAAGTATTTTTCAGACAAACAAATATTGAGAGAGCGTGCCCTAACAAGCCAGCACTACAAGAAATGCTAAAAGGAGTTCTAAATCTTAAAACAAAACATTGAAATACACCAAAATATAACCTTCTTAAAGCATAAATCTCACAGGGCCTATAAAACAATAACACAATGAAAAAAAAGGCCATGGTTTTCAGGCAACAACTAGCATTAGGAATAGAACAATACCTCATATCTCAATACTAACATTGAATGTAAATGACCTAAATGTTCCATGTAAAAGATACAGAATGGCGGAATGAATAAAAAATCCACCAAGTATCTGTTGTTCTCAAGACACTCACCTAACACATAAGGACTCACATAAATTTAAGGAAAAGGGATGGAAAAAGATATTCCATGCAAATTAAAGCCAAAAGTAAGCAGGAGTAACTACTCAAATAGCAGACAAAACAGACAGATCATATACCTAGAAAACCCTAAAGACTCATCCAAAAAGCTCCTAGATCTGATAAATGAATTCAATAAAGTTTTGGGATACAAAATCAATGTACACAAACCAGCAGCACTGCTATACACCAACAGTGACCAATCTGAGAATCAAATCAAGAACTCAACCCCTTTTACAACAACTGCAAAAAATACATACATACATACATACACACACACACACACACACACACGAATATACCTAATCAAGGACGTGAAAGATCTCTACAAGGAAAACTACAAAACACTGCTGAAAGAAATCATAGATGACACAAACAAATGGAAACACATCCTATCCTGATGGATGAGTAGAATGAATATTGTGAATATGACCATATTGCCAAAAGCAATCTATAAATTCAGTGCAATTCCCATCAAAATGCCATCATCATCCTTAACCGAACTAGAAAAAAGAGTCCTAAAATTCATATGGAACCAAAAAAGAGCTCACATAGCCAAAGCAAGACTAAGCAAAGAAAATAAATCTGGAGGCATCACATTACCCAACTTCAAACTGTACTACAAGGCTGTAGTTACCAAAACAGGATAATACTGGTATAAAAACAGGCATGTAGAGGCCAGGCACGGTGGCTCACGCTTGTAATCCCAACACTTTGGGAGGCCGAGGCGGGTGGATCGCCTGAGGTCAAGAGTTCGAGACCAGTCTGACCAACATGGAAAAATCCTGTCTCTACTAAAAATACAAAAATTAGCCAGGCATGGTGGCACATGCCCATAATCCCAGCTACTCAGGAGGCTGAGGCAGAAGAATTGCTTGAACCCAGGAGGTGGAGGCTGCGGTGAGCCAAGATCACGCCATTGCACTCCAGCCCAGGCAATGAGAGCAAAATTCCGTCTCAAAAAAAAAAAAAAAAAAGGCATGTAGACCAATGGAACCTAGAAATAAAGCCAAATATTTGCAGCCAACAGCTCTTCAACAAAGCAAACAAAAACATAAAGTGGGTAAAGGACACCCTAGTCAACAAATGGTGCTGGGATAATTGACAAACCACTTGTAGAAGGATGAAACCAGATCCTTATCTCTCACCTTACACAAAAGTCAACTCAAGATGCATCAAAGACTTAAATCTAAGATCCAAAACCATACAAATTCTAGAAGATAATATCAGAAAAACTCTTCTAGACATTAGCTTAGGCAAAGGCTTCATGACCAAGTACCCAAAAGCAAATGTAATAAAAACAAAGATAAATAGATGGGATGTAGTTAAACTAAACATTTCTGCACAGCAAAAGAAATAATCAGGAGAGTAAACAGACAATCGACAGAGGGGGAAAAAATATTTGCAAACTACGTAACCCACAAAGGACTAATATGGAGAATCTACAAGGAAGTCAAACAAATCAGCAAGAAAAAAACAAATAATCCCATCAAACAGTGGGCTAAGGATATGAATAGACAATTCTCAAAAGAAGATATTCAAATGGCCAATAAACATATGAAAAAATGGTCAACATCACAAATTATCAGGGAAATGCAAATCAAAACCACAATGCAATACCACCTTACTCCTGAAAGAATAACCATAATTAAACAATCAAAAAATAATAATTTTTGGTGTGGATGTGGTGAAAAGGGAACACTTGTACACTGCTAGTGGAAACATAAACTAGTATAACCACTATGGAAAACAGTATGGAGATTCTTTAAAGAACTAAAAGTAGAACTAACATTTGATCCAGCAACCCAAGTACTGGGTATCTACCCAAAGGAAAAGAAGTCATTAGATGAAAAAGACACTTGCACACACGTTTATAGCAGCACAATTTGCAATTGCAAAAATGTGAAACCAGCCTACATGCCCATTACCAACAAGTGGATAAAGAAAATATGGTGTATATACACACACACACACACACACACACACACACACACACACACACGCGAGCGCCATGGAATACTACTCAGCCATAAAAAGAATAAAATAATCGCACTCACAGCAACCTGGATGGAGTTGGAGACCATTATTCTAAGTGAAGTAACTCAAAAATAGAAAACCAAACATCATATGTTCTCACTCATAAGTAGGAGGTAAGCTACGAAGACGCAAAGGTGTAAGTATGATATAATGACCTCTGAGGACTCGGGAGAAAGGTTGGAAGGCCAATGAGGGATAAAAGACTATACAATGGGTACAGTATACAGCGCTTGGGTGATAGATGCACCAAAATCTCAGAAATCACCACTGAAGAACTTATTCATGTAACCAAACACGACCTGTTCTCCAAAAACTATTGAAATAATTTTAAAAGACAGACCAATAAACACACTGCAAATTTTTAAAACTTTTTATTTCAGAAATAATTGTAGAGTCACTAGAAAGTTGCAAAGATTGTACAGAAAATTCCCATGTACCTTCCATTAAGTTTTCCCTAAGGGCTACATCGTATGTATCTACAGTATACTATTACAGGCAGAAAACTGACAAACAGAAAATTATGTGTGTACATATTAATAGTTCTATGGCATCTTATCAAATGTATACATTCTCATAACCACAAGCACAATCAAGACCCAGAAGTGTTCCATCAGGACGATCACTCTGTGATTCTCTTGTTAAATAAATGTGTTTGCCTTTTCTCCAAAAGGAACAAAAACAAAAAAAACTAGAAAATTAAAAAACAAGTGTTGCATCACCACAAACCTCTCCCTGCTGCTAACCCTTGAAAATCACCCTCCAACACACACACACCCTTCTCTCCTCCACCATCTCTAAACACTGGCATCCATAGATTTCTTCTCCATTTCCATAATTTTGTCATTTTAAGAATGTTATATAAATCAGCAGTCACCAACCTTTTTGGCACCAGGGACCAGTTTCATGGAAGACAACTTTTCCACAGACTAGAGGGGGTGATGGTTTTGGGATGAAACTGTTCCACCTCAGACAATTTCTCTTGGGGGCAGGGGGCACATTTAGGGCATGGTTTTGAGATGAAACTGTTCTACCTCAGATTATCAGGCATTAGAGTCTCATAAACAGCATGCAACCTAGATTCCTCATATTCACAGTTCACAACAGGGTTTGCACTCCTACGAGAATCTAATGCTACCACTGATCTGACAGGAGGCAGAGCTCAGGTGATAAATGCTCCCTTGCCTGCAGTTCACCTCCTACTGTAAGGCCCGGTTCCTCCTAACAGGCGATGGAGTAACACCTGTCTGTGGCCCAGGGGTTGGGGACCCCTGGGTTATAAGGCAGTACTTGCAAGCCTCATGGTAACTTCAAATCAAAAAACATATAATAGATACACAAAAAATAAGAAGCAAGAAATTAAATCAAACCACCAGAGAAAAATCATGTTCACTAACAGGAATACAGGAAGAAAGGAAAAAAGGAAAGACCACAAAATCACCAGAAAACAAAATGGCAGAAGTATGTCCTAAACTGTCAATAATAATACTGAATGTAAACAGACTAAACTCTCCAATGAGAAGATACAGAGTGGCTGAATGGATTTTAAAAGACCCAATGATCCTTTGCCTACAAGAAACCTACTTCACTATAAAGACACACAGGCAGAAAATAAAGAGCTGGAAAAAGATACTGCATACCAATGGACACCATGCAGAGCACAAGTAGCTATATTTACATCAGATAAAATAGATTTCAAGATAAAACTATAAGAAGACACAAAGGTAATTATATAATGATAAAGGGGTCAATTCAGCAAGAGGATATAACAATTGTAAATATATATGCACCCAGCACTGGAGCACCCAGATATATAAAGCAAATATTATTAGAGCTGAAGAAATGACCCCAAAACAATAATAGCTGTAGGCTGGGCATGGTGGTTCACTCCTGCAATCCCAGCACATTTGGAGGCTGAGATGGGCAGATTGCTTGAATCCAGGAGTTTGAGACTAGCCTAGGCAACATGGCAAAATCCCATGTCTACAAAAAATACAAAATCTAGCTAGGCATGGTGGTGCGCACCTATACTCCCAGCTACTCAGGAGGCTGAGGTGGGAGTAGCATTTGAGCGTGGAAGCTGCAGTAAGCCAAGATCTTGACAACTCACTCCAGGCTGGGTGATGTAGCGAGACTCCATCAGAAAAAATAAAAATAAAAACTAAAAAAAAATATAGACTTCAATACCCCACTTTCAACATCAGACAAATATTTCAGACAGAAAGTCAACAAAGAGGCCAGGCATGGTGGCTCACGCCTGTAAGCCCAGTGCTTTGGGAGGCCAAGGCAGGCAGATCACTTGAGTTCAGGAGTTCAAGGCCAGCCTGACCAATGTGGTAAAAACTCATCTCTACTAAAAATACAAAATTATTAGCCAGGCAAGGTGGCATGTGCCTGTAATCCCAGCTACTCATGAGACTGAGGCAAGAGAATTGCTTGAACCCGGGAGGCAGAGGTTGCAGTCAGCCAAGATCGTGCCACTGTACTGCTGGCTGGGCAACAGAGCGAGTCTCTGACTCAAAAAAAAAGAAAACAGAAAATCAAAAAACAAAATTTAATCTGTGTTATAGACCAAATGAACCTAACAGGTATTTACAGGCCATTCTTCCAATGGCCATAGAAAATATATTCTTTGCCTCAGCACATGGATCGTTTTCAAGAACAGATCATATGGTAGGCCACAAAACAAAAAAGTCTTAAAACAGTTAAAAAAAAAAAAACTGGAATAATATGAAGCATCTTTTCTGACAATGGAATGAAACTAGAAATCAGTAAGAAGAGAAATTTCTGGAAACTACAGAAATACACGGAAATTAAGAAATATGCTTCTGAATGACCAATGGATCCACAAAGAAACTTAGGAAAAAACTGAAAAATTTCTTGAAACAAATGATAATGGAAACATAACATCCCAAAATCTATGGGATACAGCAAATGCAGTACTGAGGAAGTTTACACCTGGAAGTGTCTACATCAAAATTAAAAGAAAAATGTAAAATAAACCACCTAATGATACATCTTAACCAGAAAAGAGCAAACCAAACCCATAATTAGAAGAAAAGAAACAATACAGATTAGAGCAGAAATAAACTTGAAATGAGAAAAATAATACAAGAGATCAACAAAACAAAAAGTTGGTGTTCTGAAAAGGTAAACAAAATTGACAAACCTCAGCCAGACTAAAAAAAAAAAAAAAAAAGAGAGATGACCCAAAGAAATAAAATTAGAGATGCAAAGAAGACATTACAAATGACACCACAGATATTCAAAGGATCATTAGTGGCTACTAAGAACAACTATGCGCCAATAAATTGAAAAATCTAGTAGAAATGGATAAGTTCCTAGAGACATAAAACCTACCAAGACTGAACCATAAAGAAATCCAGAACCTGAAGAGATCAATAACAAGTAATGAGATCAAAAGTATAATGAAAAGTGTCCCAGCAAAGAGAAGCCCAGGTCCCAAAGGCTTCACTGCTGAATTATCCTAAACATTTAAAGAACACCAGTCCTACTGAAACTACTCTGAAAAACAGAGGTGGGAATACTTCCAAACTCAGTCTATGAGGCTAGTATTACCCCGATATGAAAACCAAAGATAATCAAAAAAAGAAATCATAGAACAACATGTCTAATGAATACCGATGGAAAAATCCTCAACAAAATACTACCAAAGCAAATTCAACACATTAAAAATATCATTCATCATGACCAAGTGGGATTTATCACAGGGAAGCAAGGATGATTCAACATATGCAAATAAATTAATGTCATACATCATACCAACAGAATGAAAGACAAAACCCTTATCATTTCAACTGATGATGAAAATGCATTTTACAAAATTCAACATCCCTTCATGATAAAAATCCTCACAAACCTGGGGATAGAAGAAACGTACCTCAACTAGATACAGTGGCTCACACTTGTAATCCCAGCACTTTGGGAGGCCGAATAGGGTGGATAACCTAAGGTCAGGAGTTCGAGACCAGCCCAGCCAACATGGGGAAACCCTGTCTCTACTAAAAATACAAAAATAAGCCAGGCATGGTGACATGCCTATAGTCCCAGCTACTTGGGAGGCTGAGGCAGGAGAATCACTCAAACCTGGGAGGCGGAGGTTGCAGTGAGCGGAGATCATGCCACTGCACTCTAGCCTAGGCGACAGAGCGAGACTCCATCTCAAAAAAAAGAAGAAGAAACTTACCTCAACGTGATAAAAACCATATATGATAGGCCCATATCTAGTTTCACACTGCATGGGGGAAAAACTGAAAGCCTTTCCTCTAAGATTTAGAATATAACAATGATGCCCATTTTCACCACTATTATTCAATACAGTACCGGAAGTCTTTGCTAGAGCAATCAGACAAGAGAAAGAAATAAAGGGCATCAAAATTGAAAAGGAAGAAGTCAAATTATCCTTGTTTACAGAGGATATGATTTTACATTTGAAAAAATCTAAAGACTCCCCTAAAAAACTATTACAACTCATAAACAAATTCAGTAAAATTGCAGGATACAAAATCAACACACAAAAATTAGTAGCGTTTCTATATGCCAACAGCAAACAATCTGAAAAAGAAATCAAGAAAGTAATCCCATTTAAAATAGCTACAAATAAAATTAAATACCTAGGAATTAACCAAAAAGGTGAAAGATCTCTACAATGAAAACTATAAAACACTGATGCAAGAAAATTGAAGACACACAAAAAAAGGGAAAGATATTCCATGTTCATGAATTAAAAGAATCAATATTGTTAAAATGACCATATTAACTAAAGGAATCTACAGATTTAACGCAATCTTTATCAAAATACTAATGGCATTCCTCACAGAAATAGAAAAGGCAATCCTAAAATTTATATGAAACCACAAAGACCCAGAATAGCCAATGCAATCCTAAGCAAAAACAACAAAACTGGAAGAATCACATTACATTACTTTAAATTATACTGAAGAGCTATAGTAACCAAAATGGCATGGTACTAGCATAAACACAGACACAAAGATCATGGGACAAAATAGAGAACATAAAGTCATACATCTACAGTGAACTCATTTTTGACAAAGGTGCCAAGAAAATACACTGGGGAAAGGACAATCTCTTCAATACATGATGCTGGGAAAACCAAATATCCATATGCAAAAGAGCGAAACTGACTCCCTATCTCTCACCATATACAAAAATCAAATCAAAATTGATTATTAAAGACTTTAATTCCTCAAGCTATGAAACTAAAAGAAAACACTGGTGAGACTCTCCAGGACATTGGTATGGGCAAAAACTTCTTGAGTAATACGCTACGAGTGCAAGCAATCAAAGCAAAAATGGACAAACAGGATCATATCAAGCAAAAAGCTTTTGCACAGCAAAGAAAACAATAAAAAAAGTGAAGAAGAGACAATCCACAGAATGAGAGAAAATATTTGCAAACTACCCATCTCATAGGGGATGAATAACCAGAATATATAAGGAGCTCAAACATCTCTAAAGGAAAAAACTCTAATAATCTAATTTTTAAAATGGACAAAGGATGTGAATACACATTTCTAAAAAGAAGACATACAAATGGCAAATAGGCATATGAAAAGCTGTTCAGCATTATTGATCAGAGAAATGCAAATCAAAACTATAATTAGACATCATCTCACCCCAGTTAAAATGGCCTTTACCCAAAAGTCAAGCAATAATAAATGCTGGCAAGGATGTGGACAAAAGGGAGCCCTCATACTCTTGGTGGAAATCTAAATTAGTACAACCACCATGGAGAACAGTTTGGAGGCTCCACAAAAACCTAAAAATAGAGCTACCTTACCGTGCAGCAATCCCACTCCTAGGTATATACCCAAAAGGAAGCAAATCAATAAATCAAAGAAATACTTGCACTCCTATGTTTATTGCAGCACTATTCACAACAGCCAAGATTTGAAGCAACCTAAGTGTCCATCAACAGATGAACGGATTTTAAAAATGTGGTATATATACAAAACAAAGTACTATTCAGGCATAAAAAATAATGGGATTCAGTCATTTGCAACAACATGGATGGAAGCTGAGGTCAAATTACATTAAGTGAAATAAGTCAGGCACAAAAAGACAAACTTTGCATGTACTCACTTATTTATGGGAGTTAAAAATTAAAATAATTGAACTCATGGAGATAGACAGTAGAAGGATGGTTACCAGAGGCTGGAAAGGATAGTGTAGGGTTGGGAAGGGGAAGTGGGAAGGGTCAATGGGTACAAAAAACAGAATGAGTAATACCTAGAATTTGCTAAAACAACAGAATGACTATAGTCAATAACAACTTAATTGTAGATTTTTAAATAACTAAAAGAATATAACTGTATTATTTGTAACATAAAGAATAAATGCTTGAGGGGATGGATACCCATCTCCCTTGATGTGATTATTACACATTGCATCCCTGTATCAAAATATCTCATATAACCCATAAATTCATACACCTACTATGTACCCACAAAAATTAAAAACAAAAAAAATTAAAGATGTGTGAGGATATGTCAACATACACCAGTTTTTTTTTTTTTTTTTTTTTTTTTTTTGAGACAAAGGCTCACTCTGCCACCCAGGCTGGAGTGCACTGTCACTGCAACCTCTGCCTCCTGAGTTCAAGCGATTCTCCTGCCTCAGCCTCCTGAGTAGCTGGGATTACAAGTGCCTACCACCATGCCTGGCTAATTTTTATATTTTTAGTAGAGACATGGCTTCACCATGTTGGCTAGGCTGGTCTTGAACTCCTGACCTCAAATGATCCACCCACCTTGGCCTCTCACAGTGCTGGGAGTTCAGACGTAAGTCATCATGCCTGGCCAAGGTACACTTTTATTGCTAGAGAATACCCAATTACTCTAGCAATATTTATTGGAAATATTAACCTTCCTACATTACACTGCTTTCAACCTATGTCAAAAATCAATTAGCCATATTTGTGGGACTATTTCTACATTTTGTATACTATTCTCTATGTGTGTGTCTCTATACCAACACCACACAATCTGGATTACTGTAAAGTCATGAAATCAAACAGAGTGACTCTCCCACCTTACTCTTTTTTGAAAACTATTTTAGCTATTATAGTTCCTACAACTTCCTAAATAGGTTTTAGAATAATTGGGTCTATATTTACATTTTTAAAAAAATCTTGCTGAAATTTTGACAGAAACGGTGCTTAAAACTGTGTATCAATTTGGAAAGAATTTACATCTATGGTAAGTCTGCTAATGAATATATTTCTCCAATTATTCAGACTTCTGATTTCTTTCATCAATGCTATGAAATTTACAGCATAAAAGTTCTGTATGTCTTGTTATATTTACACCTACTAATTCAATATTATTATAAACTGTATTGTATTTTTATTCCAGATTTATGTGTGCATTGTTTATACACAGAAATATAAGTACAAGCTGTTTTCACTCCTCATTCTCCAATAGAAAAACAAGCAAAGAAACAAACAAACAAATATACAAGTGCCAAGATTTTTACCTGGAACTCAAATATGAGAATGAGCTAATTCCTGGGGCCACAGAGAAGTAAGAAAAAAGCAAGCAAACAAACAAACAAAAAACAACTCTGAACAGATGCTAGGGAATCAGACCTCCACATCTGTGACACCCTTCCCCCTCCATTCTGCCTGGCATCAAGCAGAAAATCTCGCCCCCGCCCCCACCCAACTCATATTTCTATATTGGAAAAGGTAAGACTGAGGTGGTCAGCCAAGTTCCCCAACATCTTGGGTTCCCAAGCAAGAGACCTGTCCCCACCTTAATCCATGGGAAGCATCGTGACTGCCTAAAGGGAGAAATATTCCTGAGAACAGGTAGAGACAAAGACGGGAGGTGGGACTATCATCCCCAACCCTGGAAAGTCTGCTCTGCTCTTAAGCAAACAGAGGTGCCCAATCTGAGTGGCTGCTCAGCAGAAGAGGTATGTTCCACTGGACTCCTAGGCACAAAGCTCTAGCTAGCCTTAACACACCGCCAGCCTAATTCCTTTGGGACCTCTCACCTTCAGAGCAGGCATCACTCCGATCATTTACCAGAGCCGAGGTCAACCCAAGCTTAAGGTACCTCCTAGAGCTAAAAAGAGGCAGTGAGCTAGACGCAAAGATTCACTAAGCAAATATATCCAAGAGAAACCAAAACAAGACTGACAGAAAAAAAAAAAAAAAAAACTAGAATAAATAACTATTCCACAAATATCTATAAATAACTATCCTTCAATGCAAAGACATAAAATACACCCACAAGAAACAACAGCAAACAGAGAACCATGACCTCCCCAAAAGGACAAAACAAAAATCCAGCAACTGATCCTAACAAGAAAGCAATTTGTGAGTTCTCTAACCGCAAATTCAAAATTGTAGTTATAAGGAAAGTCAGTGACCTCCAAGATAACATAGAAAAGCAACTCAAAAATTTATCAAAGAAATTAAAAAAAAAAAAATTAGGCCAGGCACAGTGGGTCATGCCTGTCTATAATCCCAACACTTTGGGAGGCCGAGGCAAGTGGATCACTTGAGGTCAGGAGTTCAAGACCAGCCAGGCCAACATGATGAAGCCCCATCTCTACTAAAAATGCCAAAAATTATCCAGGCATGGTGGCGCATGTCTGTAGTCTCAGCCACTCGGGAGGCTAAGGCATGAGAATCACTTTAACCTGGGAGGTGGAGGCGGCAGTGAGCCAAGATCACACCACTGCACCCCAGCCTGGGTGACAGAGTGAGATCCTGTCTCAAAAAAAAAAAAAAAAAAGGGGAAAATTTTTTAAAAAGATAGTGAAATAATCTTTTAAAATCAGAGGCTAGGCATGGTATAATCTCAGCACTTTGGGAAACCAAGGTAGTAGAACTGTTTGAACCCAGGAGTTCAAGACCAGTCTGGGAAACACAGGAAGACCACCATCTCTACAAACGAAAATTAGCCAGGCATGGTGGCACAAGCCTGTGGTACCAGTTACTCAGGAGGTTGAAATGGGAGAATCACTTGATCCTAGGCAACAGAGGATGAAATGACCCATGACTGTGCCACTGCAGTCAAGCCTAGGCAATATGGTGAGACGTTGTCTCAAAAACAAAAAATCAAAGAGAAGTCTTGGAACTGAGAAACACATTTGCTGAACTGAAGAACTTCCTGGCGGCTCTCAAAGAAGATGAATGAAGCAGAGGAAAGAATTGGCAAACTCAAAGACTGGTTATCTGAAAATACATGATCAGAGGAGAAAAAAGAAGAGTGGAAAAGAAAGAAGCTGCCTATAAGATATAAAAAATTACCTCGAAAGACCAAAGCTAAGAATTATTAGTGTTCAAGAGGGAGCTGAGCAACACCAAGGGCTAGAATGCTTACTCAAAAAAATAACAGAAATTTTTCCAAAAGATATACATATCCAGATACAAAAAAATTTCAAAACACAAAATAGGTTCAACCCAAATAAGACTACCTCAAGGCATGTAATAACCAAATTCTCAAAGGTCAAGGGCAAAGAGAGGATTCTAAAAACAGCATGAGAAAAGAAGCAAATAACATATAAAAGACCTCCACATTGTCTGTCAAGACTTCTCAATGGAAAGCACACAAATAGAGTGAAACAACATTTTCAAAGTGCTTAAAAAACCAAAACAAAACAAAACAAAACAAAACAAAACTGCCATCCGAGAATACTGTATTTAGCAAAATTATACTTCAGATACGAAGGAGACAGAAACTATTTCTCAGACAACCTAAAGCTGAAAGAATTCACCACTATCAGATCTACATTATAAGAAATGCTAACGGGAGTTCTTCAATTTGAAGGGGAAAAAAATTTTTTTTAAACTGGTGAAATTAAGTATATAAATAAACCCAGAATCCTATACTACTGTGACAGTGATGCAAAATCCACTCCTAACTCCAGTATGAGGTCCAAAAGACAAACTTATCAAAAATAATAATAGCTACAGCAACCTGTTAAGAACAGGTAACATAGAAAATTTAAAGTGAGACAACTAAAAGTCAAAATGTGGGGGTGATGATGTTAAATTGCAGATTATTTTTGTGTAGTTTTTTTTCTGCCTTTGCTTCTATTCTTATTATTTGTGACCTAAGATGAACTGTCTCTTGTTATATCTATAAAGTATTTTTTGTAAGCCTCATGGTAACTGCTAACCACAGAACAAAACTTGTAAGAACCCACTAAAAATAAAAAGCAACAAATTAAAACATACTACCAGAAAAAAGTACTTACCCACAAAGACAGACAGAACCACAAAGGAAGAAAAAAAGAAAGACAGGAGTGTCAAAACAACCAGAAGCAAAAAAAAAAAAAAAAAAAAGGATTGTTAAAAGTAAAGTAAGTCCTAACTTATCAATAATAATGACAATACTGAATTTAAACAATCTTCATTCTCTTTTTTTTTTTCCAGACAGAGTCTTGCTCTGTCACCCAGGCTGGATGGCGTGCAACAGTACAATCTCGGCTCACTGCAACTTCTGCCTCCTGGGTTCAAGTGATTCTCCTGTCTTGGCCTCCCAAGTAGCTGGGATTACAGGCATGCGCCACCATGCCTGGCTAAATTCTGTATTTTTTAGTAGAGATGGGGTTTCACCATGTTGGCCAGGCTGATCTCAAGGTCCACCTTGGCCTCCCAAAGTGCTGGGATTACAGGCATAAGCCACTGTGCCAGGCCTTAATTCTCTAATTAAAAGGCATAGAGTGGCTGAATAAAGAAATAAGACCCAACTATATGCTGTCTTCAAGAAACCTACCCTACCTATAAAGACACATAGACTGAAAGTGAAGGGGTGGAAAAAGATATTCTACGCAACTGGAAAACAAAAAAGCACAGGAGTAGCTATACTTAGATAAAACAGACTACAAATCTAAGATTATAAAACCAAGTATATAAAACAAACATAGTAGATCTAATAAAGAAAAGACAAATTGCAATACAATAATAGGAGACTCTAACTGCCACTATCAGTAATGGGCAGATCATCCAGGAGTAAATCAACAAAGAAACCACAGAGTTAAACTACACACTAAATCTAATAGGCCTACTGACATTTTCAGAATATTTCACTCAACAGTTAGAAAATACACATTCTTCTCATCAGCACATGGTACGTTCTATAGAACAGACCACAAAAAGGCCATAAAATAAGAATGAACGCATTTTTTAAAAAATCATGTCAAGTATCTTTTTGGACCACAATGGGATAAAACTCAAAATCAATAACAGGAACATCAGAAATACAGAAACACATGGAAATTAAACAATTAAACAATATGTTCCTGACTGATCAATGGGTCAACGAAGAAATTGAGAAAATTGTAAAAACTTCTTGAAACAAATGAAAATGGAAATACAACATACCAAAATCTATGGGATATGGCAAAATCAGCACTAAGAGAAAAGTTTACAACAATAAATGCCCATTTTTTAAAAAAAAGAAAAATTTCAAATAATCTAACAATGTACTTCAAGGATCTAGAAAGTAAGAACAAACCAAACCTCAAATTTGTAGAAGAAAATAAAGATCAGAGCAGAAATAAATCAAATTGAGACAAAAAAATACAAAAGATCAATGAAATGAAAAGTTGGTTTTCTTGAAAAGATAAATGTAATATGAATTTAATGAAATTAATGAATTTAAATAAATTCATGGTATCGAATTCATTTTGGATTTTGTTGCTATTTTCTAATATTTTGTTGAAGATTTCTGTATCTTCATTTACGAGAATATTGGTCTATAGTTTTCTTTCTTCTAACGTCTTGATATCAGAGTAATAATGGTCTCATAAAATGAACTGGAAACTGTTTCCCTTTCTTCCATTTTCAGGAAGAATATGTGTAGAACTGGTATTGACTCTTCTTTAAAAGTTTGGTAGAATTCTCTGGTGAAACTATTTGGGCCTCAAGATTTCATCTTAGTGGTATTTTAAGTTTAGTTCCCTTAATAGTTAAAGAGCCATTCAAATTATCTATTTTATTTTGGGTGGTAGTTTGTATTTTTCTATGAATTGGTTCATTCCATCTGAATTATCAAATTTACGTGTGTAGGGCTGTTTGTAGTATTCCCTTGTTATCCTTTTGATGTAGGCAGGATCCACGCCTGTTTCATTCCTGACAGCAATAATTGGTGTATTCTCTCTTTTTGTCACTCTTGTTAGAGGTTTGTCAATTTTATCGATCTTTGAAAATAACCAGCTTTATGTTTCAAAAATTTTTGTTTTTATTTTCAATTTCAATGATTCCTGCTGTTTATCTTTATTTCATTCCTCCTGCTTGCTTTAGATTTTGTTCTTTTTCTAGTTCTTTTGAGTTAGGAACCTAGATCTGATTTTTCCCATTTTCTGACATAATCATTTAGTGCTATAAGTTTCTCTCTGAACACTGGCTTAGCTGTGTCCCATAAATTCTGATATGTTCTGCTTTTGTTTTCATTCAACTATACGTTTTGGGTTTTTTTTTTAATACCCTTTGAGATTTCTTCTTTAGCCCATGAATTACTTAGGAGTATAACTATGTTTCTAGGTATTTGGAGAGTTTCCTGTTATGTTACTGATTAATAATTTGATTCAGATATGGTCAGAGAACACACCCAGTATGATTTCAATAATTTCAAATTTGTTGAGGTTTTTCAGTCCTAGAAATGGTCTGTCTTGGTATATGTTCCATGGGCACTGAAAAAGAATGTGTAGTCTGTTGTTCTTGGATACAGTGTTCTATAAAAGTCAGTTACATTTTGTTGGTTGATGGTATTATGGAGTTCTTCTGTATTGTTGCTAATTTTCTGTTTTATCAGTTTTTCAGACAAAGTGTTCAAGTCTCCAACTGTAACTGCCTATTTCTCCTTTCACTTTCTATCAGCCTTTGCTTCATATATTTTACAGTTCTGATGTCTGTACACTCATTTGTAGGATTGCTATGTCTTCTTGGTAGATTGCCCTTTTATCATTATCCAATGTCTTCTCTGTCTCTCGTAATTTTCTTTGGTATGAAGCATATTTTATCTTGTATTAATATAGCCACTCCTGTTTTCTTTGATTAATGTTTGCATGACATGTCATTTCCATCCTTTTACTTTTTACATATATGTGTATATGTACATATATGATATATACACCATGATATACATATATATATCATTATATTATGTTTGAAGTGAGTTTCTTATAAATACCATAAAGTTGGGTCATATCTTTAATCCAATATCAATCTCTGTTTTTTGAACTGGCATATTTATAATGTGTTAGGGCTTAAGTTTGTAGTTATTTTTTGCGTTCTGTTTGTTCTGTTTGTATTTTCCTGCATTTTTGTGGGTTATTTGAACATTTTTTAGAATTCCATTTTGGTTTATCTATAGTATTGTTTGTTTGTTTGTTTCGAGATGGAGTCTCACTCTGTTGCCCAGGCTGGAGTGCAGTGGCATGATCTCAGCTCACTGTAACCTTTGCTTCCCAGATTCAAGTGATTCTCATGCCTCAGCCTCCTGAGTAGCTGGGACTACAGTCGTGCATCACCATGATGGTTAATTTTTGTATTTTTAGTAGAGACAGGGTTTTATCATGTTGGCCAGGCTGGTCTCAAACTCCTGACCTCAGGTGATCTGCCCGCCCCGGTTTCCCAAAGTGCTGGAATTACAGGTGTGAGCCACTGCGCCCAGCCTATATAGCATTTTTGAGTGTATGCTTTAAAAAGCTTTTTAGTGGTTGTTCTAGTTATATTATATATACATAACCTATTGCAGTCTACAGGTATCATCATTTTACCATTTCAAGCTAAGCATAAAAACCTTATCTTCCTTTATGTCCCTTTACTCTCCCACATTTATAATTGCCTTAAATATTTTCTCTGCATAAACTCAGAACTACATCAGAGAGTGTTAGAATTTTTGCTTCAACCATAAAAGATAATTTCCAAAGCTAAAGAGAAAGGAAGTCCATTGTATTTACTTATATTTGACCCTTTCCAATGTTCTTTCTTTCTTCCTAATGTGACAAGATTCTTGCATGTATTGTTTCCATTTTGTTTAGAGAATGCACTTTATTCTTTTAAGGTAGGCTCATCAGCAACAAATTCTCTTTGCATTTCTTCATCTGAGAATACCTTTATTTTCCCTTAATTCTTGAAAGGCATTTTCACAGGATATAGATTCTGCGTTGATAGTTCTTTCCTTTTAGCACTTAAAAAATGTTGTGCTATGTCCTTTTGATTTAATCCACTTCAATCCAGTGTTCCCTGAATGAGCAAATACCCAAATATTGATGCTTCTGTGTTCCAAATACAGAAGATTTTTCCACATATTATCAGAGAAGATATTATTTAGGTACCTTAAAAAATAAGTACCAATCTTTAAACAGCTACTCAATTTGAGCAATTTCCGCACATTTTCTCAATTATATTTTAGCTCCAAAATAGAAATGCCTACATTTTTCCAATGGCAAGTGAGCTTAAGAATTCTGCCTAGCAGGCATCAGATAAAGTTGGGAAGCTATCTTGATTACAAAATGCCAAGGCATCTGACCTAGCAAATAGTCACAGACTTACAAAATGTGTGGCATCTCTTATAACAATGACTTGCAAAGCATCATATTTAAGTAGTTTTTCAGTGGCAATTTTGGCAATCCAGACACACGATCCTCACCGATCTTCCTTGTGAATGCCATACACACATGTACACACAGAATGAATCAGGCCACACAGAAACCAGAACAGTTAACTGGCCATGAGGGAATCAAATCTTAGTATACCCTGGGTTTCAAGTAATCAATGTTCCCCTTACCCTTTTCTTTTTTTAACTCACAGGAGGCTGCAAAAACAGTACAAAGAGTCTCGTGTACCCTTCACCCAGCTTCTCCCAGTGGTGACACCTTATATAGTTCGAATTAAATATCACAACCAGGAACCTAACATTGGTACATTACTGTATACTAAACTATGGGCTCCTTTATACTTTTTATAGAGAAGTTATACAACAGTGACCTTTCTCGGAAACTCTCTTAGCACTTGAGCATTCTACTACCAGTCAAACTACCAATCTAGACTCTTCTAACCCAATTACAAATTATCATATATAAACAATCTTTATACACATACAAATATGAGCACATCCCATATATTCTTACCACACACATACAATAAAAAGAATTGCACCTGTGTCTATAAAAACTTATAATATTTTTCCACTAATTTCTACTCTCTCCTGCTATTGCTACACAAAGACTGTGTAAATAAACCTGCAGGATCAAAGAAATATTTAAAAGTTATCTAATGTAAAATTCCATCCAGTTCATTATATAGCATCCCAACAATCAATCTTTCAGCCTTTACCTGAATGTCTCAAATGACAAGAAACTCATAAGATCTAAAGGACTCCAGTATGCCTTTGGTCAATATGCTAATTCTCAAAAGGCATTTCTCATGAGCAGTAATTTGTTTCTCCTGAATTTGTACTAATTTGGTTCTACTTATATCCTATGAGGACATAACATGCAAGTCTCTTCCCTAACTACCTTTTTCACAGAGAAACCAGGCATCCTGCTTCATATATGATTTTTGTGTATCTATTTTAATGAGGGATTTTATAATCCCAATTCAAAAGCAGAAAGTCATTTACTTCTCTTTGAATACTAGATCAACATACAGCTATGGAATTACTATCCCTCTGGGTAAACACTTTCTGAGTTGTCACCTCATACAATGGTACCAGATAGCAGTCTCATATTGTACCAGTAGGTGTCACTCTATATATACTTAAAATTAATTAAGTTTTGATTATTTTATTCAACAAATATTTATTGAGCACCCATTATGTGCCAAGTGATTCTAGGTACTGAGAACATAGTGGTGACCAAGAAAGACACAATCTTGTTTTCACAGAGCTTATAGTCTAGATATTAATAAAAAATCTGCTTTTTTTTTTCTACATAAAAGTTTGTGAAATACTAATCCTAACGCAGTTCAATTCAGAACCGTATTTTTCCTAGGTTAATAGATAACACTCAAAATAACTCATAAAAAACAAATACTGTAATGAAACAGAATCAAAGAAACTGTGTTCTGTAGGACTAGATCAATATAACCGGGGTATTTTCTAACCTTTTGAATTTATTCAACATTTCTTTTCTATACTTCGTTTCTAAAACCCAAATTTTAGGTAGTCCTCAGTAGAATGGAAAGTAACTTATCTTTAAAAAAACAGTTCAACTTTCAAAAAATATGCCTGCTTTTTTTCTCTCTCTCTCTCTCTGTTTTTTGAGACAGGGTCTGGCTCTGTTGCCCAGGCTGGAGTGCAGTGGCGCAATCTCGGCTCACTGCAACCTCTACCTCCCAGGTTCACACAATTCTCCTGCCTCAGCCTCCCAAGTAGCTGGGATTACAGGAGCCCACCACCATGCCCAGCTAATTTTTATATTTTTAGTAGAGATGGGGTTTCCCCATATTGGCTAGGCTGGTCTCAAACTCCTGACCTCAGGTGATCTGCCTACCTCAGCCTCCCAAAGTGCTGGGATTACAGGCATGAGCCACAGCTCCCAGCCTATACCTATTTATGTTTCTACAGGAATATGTTACAAATTTTAAAGACTTATTAATTCCCAAAGCTTCTTAATTCCCCAAATACATATTCCCTTATCTCTACTAAGAAAAATTAGGCCAGGCACCATGGCTCACACCTGTAATCCCCGCACTTTGGGACGCTGAGGTGAGTGGATCATCTGAGGTCAGTAGTTCGAAACCAGCCTGGCCAACATGGTGCAACCCTGTCTCTACTAAAAATACAAAAGAAAATATTAGCCAGGCATGGTGGTGTGCGCCTGTAAATCCCAGCTACTTAGGAGGCTGAGACAGAAGCATCGTTTGAACCCATGAGGTAGAGGCTGCAGTGAGCCAAGATTGTGCCACTGCATTCCAGCCTGGGCGACAGAGTGAGATTCTGTTAATTATTAAAAAAAAAAAAAAGTTAAATGTCACCTTCTAAACACCAAACACCTTTCCCAGCTAAACAGAGTAAGAAAAGAAGGTACCAAATTATTCCTCAGCAGAACTTAGGAATTCTTCCACTGTCAAAAGTCCTTCTATTTTCTTTCTTTCTTTCTTTTCCTTCCTTCCTTCCTTCCTTCCTCCCTCTCTCCCTCCCTCCCTTCCTCCCTCCCTCCCTCTCTCTCTCTCTTTCTTTCTTTCTTTTTGGGGGGGGGGACAGAGTCTCAGTCTGTCACCCAGGCTGGAGTACAGTGGCACAATCTCAGCTCACTGTAACCTCTGCCTCCCGGGTTCAAGTGATTCTCCTGCCTCAGCCTCCCAAGGAGCTGGGATTACAAGTGTGTGCCACCATGCCCAGCTAATTTTTCATATTTTTGGTAGAGACAGGGTTTCACCATGTTGCCCAGGCTGGTCTCGAACTTCTGGCCTCAAGTGATCCACCTGCCTCAGCCTCCCAGAGTGCTGAGATTACAGGCATGAGCCACCACGCCTGACTTTTTTCTTTTCTTTTTTTTTTTTTTAAAGACTTGATATTTATTGGTTATTTATTTATTTATTTATTTAGAGACAGAGTTTCACTCTGTCACCCAGGCTGGAGTACAGTGGCATGACCATGGCTCACAGCAGCCTCAAAGTCCCCAGGCTCAGGGGATCCTTTCACCTCAGCCTCCCGAGTAGCTGGGACTATACACCCAGCTACTTTTTCTATTTTTCTGTAGAGGCAGGGTCTTACCATGTTGCCCAGATAGTCTCAAACTCCTGGGCTCAAGTGATCTGCCCACCTTGGTCTCCCAAAGTGCTGGGATTACAGGTGTAAACTACAGCACCCAGCCAAGAGCCCTTATTTAAACAAACCTGAGAGACTAATAGCTATTACTAGGACTACAAGGTAACTTACTTACACTTACAGTATAGCAATGAAAGGCCATACTTTGTCAAAGAAATAGAGCTAAGAGGGGCAGACACTGTTCCTCAAGAAGGTATACTTGCCTGCAAAGAAATCTGAGAACCTAGAAACTACTCAATTACTATATTGTCTTCATCTACTCTCAAATTGAATGTTTTCCAAACTGGAAAAGCCACAGAAAACATGGTTATGGAAATATTTCAGGCTCTTAAAAAAAGAAAAATCCTACAGCTTAGAATTTTTTAAGTTCAAAATTCAGTAACATGAATTTGAGAAAAATGATCCTTGCCAGAACTTAAGACACTGACAGTTTTATATAATATCCAACTTAATGTACCCTTGGGAATGCTTCAAACTATTACTGTCTAAATTGCTAGAGAATACTACATATTGTTCAATTTTAGCATGGACTCACATGCATACTTTACAAATACTCAATGAATAGTAAGATAAAAATGAACATTAAGGTGCTTCATAAAAACGGTTAATGGTGAAAAAATATCTAAATTAACCTATCCCTTAATATTAAATAAAGCATTTTACTTACTTTGAATGGTAAAGCGGTGGTTGAGCAAATATACTTAAAACATAGTTTGTTGTCCGTGGCTTTTAATTTACACTTGTAAATCATCTGATAGGAACAGTACTGTTAACATTTGGTGTGAGATGTCACCAAATTTGCACATACACAATGGCAGATATCTCTGTGAGGCCAGTACTTTTACCCCCAAAATTAAAATGCACGTGTGTGTGAAGTGAGGGGTTAGTGTACTAGAAAAAGCACAGCTTTTGAGTCACAAAAATTAATATTCAAATCCTAGCACCATCCTAAATTAGCTATGTGACTTTGGGCCAAGTTATTTAATCTGCCCTAAACATCACTTTTCCACCAAGATGCAAATAAAATTGTAAGAAAGATTAAGTTGCTTCATATAAAATTCCTAATATAGGGTCTGACACATAGTAGGTGCTCAATAAATGGTAGTTATAAGGGGATTCCACTTTTCTTTTTGACCATTAAAATGACTGTATTAATTAATGTTGAACAACTACTGGCTCACAATTGTAATTAAACACAAAGTACATCTTTACTCTGCTATAACACTTTTATAAAACCAAATCCCTTACTCAACTGAATGCCAACAAATATGCACCTTCTCCTTTAGCTCAAATATATTTTGCATGACCTTACATGAATTGCTCAGATAAAAGCTTTTTCTCTTCTGCTTTTGTTATTTTAAAGTGCAGATGCATTTGAGTCATTTTCTCCTTTTGTTTCATATCCTTAAGATCCAAAGCTTCAAAGACAGAATGTCAGCATGCAGTCGATTTATGACTGAACTCTTGAAGAGACACTGAAGAATTACCTTGTCAATCACCCCAAGGACTCTGAAGGCCTTCAGCTCCTCGGCAGGGCTCCTTAGGTTCCAAGGGGGCCTTGAACTTAGTGATCCTGGAGGCTAATGGAAGATATCAAAGATTATACATCAATCAGGGAGGTACTTGAAGGAAGGCTGCCTGCTGAAGCAAATGCCAGGCCAAAGGAAAGTAAATTCATCATAAATCAGAGAATGGAAAGATGAAAGGAGGAAGTTTCTGTTTGTCTGTAATATAAAATTTTTAAAAATAAAAACTAAAGAAAATCAAAAAGAAAAAGCAAGAAAAAAGTTGCAAGTAAATAAATCATAACATTGAAAAAATTTTTTAAAAGAAAAATTAATGAGCTGACAGTTTCTACAGCAATAACTCAATTCAGACCATACAGCTATCATAAAACTTTGTAACAAATGGATAACTGGGCCAACAATCAATCCCAGTATTATATTTACCCCAGACACCTCAACAGTAATTTGGAAGTGGGGGAACTAAAAATAATATAATAATAAGCACACATGGGTAGGGAGGGGCACAAGTCATTCTCTCTCATCATGAAGCTACAGTTCTATGATTGTTACTTTATGTATTATGTGTTTTCAGAGGGACTGGTCCATCCAAATTCAACCAGAAAAATTACCAATAATGGTGAAAAATTAAGAAGCTTCATCATATAACCAACAATCACTAAAACAGAGCCTGCTTACAAGATGATTTAGAAGAGAAAGAAACTTTTCTTCAAATATTTGACTATCTGTGATGTGGAAAACAGTCTGTTAGCTACACAAAAAAAAAGATTTAAAAAATCAGTGAACATAGGAAGGAACATTTAAATTCTGCACACAATTTTAAAATAATCCCAACTTCCATTTATTAGTTTTAGTTTTTCTCTATCAGTAACATAAGCCATTAAATTAGACAAATTCTAAGGGCACCTCCATATGACATTTACAACTATAAAGTACTGCTATATTGATCCTATATTAAAATGGTGATGCTGCAAAGGACAACAGGAGACACAAAGCCTTATTACATACTTAAAGCAGACCTTCTTGCTATCAAAAATCTATTAGAATACAGAAGAAACATTCTGATTCTATGAATTGAATCAAACACCATGGTAAGGGAATTACTGAGATACCATTTTTGTCCCTGTACAGACCAACATCACCAGACAGGCAGCTCCTTGAGAATAGAAAATGTGTCTTATTCATCTCTATATTCACAGTGCCTTGCATATTGCTAGTATTTAGTTGGAAAATATGAGGGAGAGCAGAAATGAGGAGAGCAGGGAGAAAGGAAGGAATCTTGGAAAATTAGGTGTCACTTACAACTGGGAAAACTACCACTTGTGAAATTCTCTAAAAGCAGCAATTCTAATTGTTTTCCATTTTTGTTTTGTTTATAGATTTAGCAAGAAAATAATAATTTAACTGTACCTGAAATGGTGTTTAAGTTTTAAAAGAGACTTTTTATTTCTTAAAGATGTTTGAAAAAGTTGGCATAATAGTGACAATTAGACTAGATAATAACCTTTAAACTAAGGGGAACCTTTTTAGGGATATACAAACATTTAGCAAGGTATTTTAGTGTTATAATGTAACAGCATTCATTATATTCATTCAGTGTATACTCATTCAGTGTATAATGTAACATTATATTCATTATAGTCATTCAGTGTATAATGTAACCAACATGTAACAGCAATAGCCTTTTTTTTATTTTTATTTTTATTTTTTGAGATGGAGTTTCGCTCTTGTTGCCCAGGCTGGAGTACAGCAGCTCGATCTTGGCTCACTGCAACCTCTGCCTCCCCGGTTCAAGCGATTCTCCTGCCTCAGCCTCCTGAGTAGCTGGGATTACAGGCACCCACCACCACGGCCAGCTAATTTTTGTATTTTTAGTAGAGACGGAGTTTCACCATGTTGGTGAGGCTGGTTTCGAACTCCTGACCTCAGGTAATCCACCCACCTCATCCTCCCAAAGTGCTGGGACTGAAGGCATGAGCCACCACAGCCGGCCAGTAGAAATAGTCTTTTCTATCTTCATTTACATTGTTTCATCTCTATTCTTCACCCCATACCAGGCGATGCACCTACAGGAAGTTAGTATTATATAATTCCCATTTTACAGATGAATAAAGGGATTCTCAGAATGCTGGAGTGTTTGTCTGTGGTCAGAAAGAGAGACAGTGGAAGAACTCCAACTACTATTCTAAAGCTTGCAGTCCTTTTACTAACCAACACATTCTGAAAATTAAAAATTCTTTTCTGCTGCTGCTTCTTGCTACAAGAACAAGTAAGAACCGTTTGTGATTTTAGCAAAAGGAATGCTAAGGAAAAGTTGTAAGGAGGGAAAAAAAATAATACTTTAAATGATATTTAGTCCACTACATTTGTCTTAGAAAATATGGCCAAGTATCTCCAACATCCCTATCTCCTATTTATATCTTCTTATTCACAGATGTCACTGTTTCTTTCGGTTTCCAAAGAAAGTTATTGATTCACTTTGGCAATTTAAGAGCAAAGAAAGCAAACTACAAAATCTCTATCGCATCTTTCAACAAATAATTACTGTGCACCAACTATGTGCATGATAACTGAAAGGGCTATAAATTATCAAAAGGCCCAGTCTAACCTCAAGAAGTGCACCATTTATTTGAGGAGATAAGACAAATACATGAAAAGTTAAGTAACAATAAAACATTATCTTAAAAATATGGGACTACACAAATATGTCATTAGTGTATGAAAAACTGTGATAAAGGTGATTTTAAATGTTAAGTGGAAATTAGATTAGGAAAAAGTTATTCTATACTGTATACAACTGGAAAGCATTAGCCTGGTGGGGAAAAGTTATTCAAATTGGAGAACAGAAGAAAATAAAATTATACACTTAGGGTCAGTTTTCGCAGGCCTTGAATGCCAAGAAGAAAAGTCTTGACTATACAGTCTCCGAAGTCTAGACAACAAGTTTTTCTATGAGAAATAACCCAATGAAAACAGTGATTTAGTAAGGTTACTCTTGGAAAGACGTGAATGGGGAAATTGAAGGGGAAATGACCAAAGGCAAAGTGATCATTAAAGTTCTCTTTCTACTTTAACCATCTATAAAAGTTTGAGATCACAGAAATGAACAAAGAAAGATCATGAAATAAAATCATCAATAAAAAAAATTGTATTTCTCATATGTAGTGCTTAAATTGGGTAGAATCCTATAGATCTACTCCTTTCTTCAGATGGCAAAAGGACATACATATCCACAAAATTTTAAGAGCAGAAAGAGACCTTAGAGATCAAGTCCAACTTTTTTTTTTAGATGAGAAAACTGAGACGCAGCAAGGTTAGCAAAAGTAGGTAATAGATAAGAGAGGATTAAATCTTACTTATTAAATAAAAGAATGTTGTTAGGTGAAATTCGGCCCATTGCGCTATGAAGCGCGATGGGAGAAGCAGTGTATTTCTAGGTAATATGATTGAGTTCCTTAATGGAAAAGTAAGATTTTCACTTATATTTATTAGCTATTATAGCAGAAGATGCCCAGAGAGGCAAAGAATAGTTGTATTCATCTATACCTGGTATAAATGGAAAGAGAGACAAGGGAAGAAACAAGAATACATGATGACCCAACAATCTTCAAAAGCAGAGGTGGCAAGTACATATCATTCAACTGGTCAAGTCCATGGCAGGAATCTCTGCTAATCCCACAGTCTCACAACTCTTCTCAATACAATGCTCCTGGCAGCCACTACTCATGGATTAGAATTGGCACACCAGTTAGAACCTACTTACTATTGTTGTTCTCGCTCTGTCGCCGAGGCTGGAGTGCAGTGACACGATCTCAGCTAACTGCAACCTCGACCTCCCAGGCTCAAACGACAGCCTTGTGCCTCAGCCTCCTGAGTAGCTGGGGTTACTGGCATGTGTCACCACAGCTGGCTAATTTTTTGTGTGTGTATTTGTAGTAGAGATGGGGTTTCACCATGTTGGCCAGGCTGGTCTCAAATGCCTGGCCTCAAGTGATCCATCTGCCTCAGCCTTCCAAAGTGCTGGGATTACAGGCCTGTTGTACATTCTTTAAAAGGCTCTGTTTCTGTTTGGAGATTTGTTTTTGAAGTTGCTGTTCAGCCTGCCCACTGTCTTTTTCACTTGATATTATTTCCTGTTCTCAATGAGCTCTCTCTATTCTTCCCAATCTGTTGGTGCAGTACTTCTTAAATGTTAATGTGTATGTGCATCACCTGATGATCTTGTTAAAAAGAAGATTCTGATTCAGTAGGTCTGATATTCTGCAGTTCCATCAAGCTCTCAGGTGATGCTGATGATGCTGGTTCACCAACCACATTTAAAAGAAGGTTACTTACTCCTCAAATAACCTGAGAGAGAGTAACCATTATTGTGGGAAAATAAGCAATCAAGGGCAAAAGGAAAGTACCACAAAGAGTGTATCAAGAAACCACACTCTGAACTCTAATGTCTAATTATGCCAGAGCTCCTGAATTTGGCTTCATCCATGAATTTTTGGCTTTGCAAAGACTTTCATGGGCAATCTACCAACCCTAATACCCAGTCTCCTGAGCCGCACTAGGTCACATTTCAAGCCTGACACTGAATTGCAGACCTATTACTGACTTAAGCAAATGTCTCAGTGAGGGCAAATTTAAAATATTTTCTAAGGAATAATGGAATAATATCAATTAATAATACAAGCAAACAAAATGCACAATAGAAAAACACTTCCAGTATTATTATATCAGTTGCATTCAAAATCTACAAATATTCAGGAAAGGTATACATTCTTTCATTCACACCTTGTAACTGCATAAAAACATATCCACACTTTAAAAACTACACAATATTTTGTTCTAAATTTAGATCATTTATTGTATTTTTCTAAATTTGATCCAGAGTTTCAAACTCCTACAGCTAAAAAAAGCAAAAAACTATTCTAAATCTTTTCCAGGGAGAGCCTCTTTTAACATTAATTCTTAAATCATTCAGTGTCGCCTAAGATTTATTTTTTAAAAAGAGAAAAAAAAGAAAGAAAGAAATCTGTCTCCTTCAGTTAAGATTCAACCTTTACTTCAAAAAAAACCTCATTTCTTTTTTTTCTGAAACCTGCTCCTAAATTTTCTTGGAGCCTTTTAGTAATGAAGCAATGAAGAAAAAGAGTAAGAGAGTGCTTTTTATCCTTTCTGTACTTTTGCAAAAAAGACATTAACGTGAATGACTGGGAAACTTAGAACTTTTGTATTTACTATATAAGGATCTCTAAAGTTCAATAAAGCAAACACTTAAAACATCACAGAAAACCTGGGTGGAAGGAGTCATGACAGACTGTACCAAAGGAGAAAACGGTAATTAACAAAAATTTAAAAAGCAAAAAAGGGTTCCTTTATTGTCTTAATCAACCAGGCTAGAAAGAAATGTTTGCACACTGATTCCAGAGAGAAGTAGTATCTGCTTTGCACCAAATTTGAGCTAAAGGGGCCTTAGAAATCATTTATACAAATCCTCTCATCATGTTGGTTGAAACTCAGGCCCAAAGATGGTTAAAGAAGTGGATTAATAAATGCACCAAGCTAATAACAATCCTCTGAAAGACTTTTAAATTATACATAAGAAAATAATCAAGCATGCTCTTGGCCAAAAAGGGCCAGGCTTAACAAAATAACATACAAAAGGAAAATTTAAAAAGCAAATGTTTACCATGAGAGAAAAATACTGTGCCTACTCTCCTCTAGCCTCCTTGCCTAAGAACTGAAAAAATCCTACATGTCAAATCAGATTCAGAAGGTACCCCTTTTTATCCTTTCTGATAGAATTTTCCATTCTTCTACATGGCTCTTACCAGTGTAACTTTGTTTGCTCAACTATGTACATATATGGGTCCTCAACTATGCTACAGGATTTGCAAGAGCAGGCTGTGTCATCATCTTTTGTATAACTCCAAAGTATATTTAGTTTGATTCTATATACAGTCTTAACAGATGCTTAATGAGTTAGTGTATAATCAAATGTAATCACCTTTCCTATATTAGATCTCTTCTGTTTTATTCTCATTAGCAGTTATACTTGAAGAAATTCTGACTGATATACTTCATGGTTCTATTCTTCTAGTCTAAACTATACAGGAGGCTCAACATACTTATTTACCTAAGAAATTATTGCTTCATAGATATGCCTATAGGAAACTAACAGGAATGCAAAAGTGGGAGGATTACATAAGTAAGTATAGGTAGACCATTCAAATTTAATGTTATAAGAATGAATAGAATACTAGTAATTTTAAATCCCTAAAACTTTTAGAATATTGGCCAGGCGCGGTGGCTCATGCCTGTAATCCCAAGCACTTTGGGAGGCCAAGGCGGGTGGATCACCTTAGATCAGGAGTTCGAGACCAGGCTAGCCAACATGGCGAAACCCCATCTCTACTAAAAATACAAAAATTAGACAGGTATGGTGGCATGCGCCTGTAGTCCCAGCTACTCGGGAGGCTGAGGCAGGAGAATCGCTTGAACCCGGGAGGCAGAGGTTACAATGAGCCGAGATCACTTCACTGCACTCCAGCCTGGGTGACAGAGTGAGACTCCATCTCAAAAAAAAAAAAAATTAAAAAAGTAAACAATTTAAAACAAATTTTAGAATATTTATAAGACGCATTTAAGTAAAACAAGTTCACAGGGAATTATGTTAATGCTTTTATTAATGCCCCCACCCAAAATGAAATTGAGTATACACACATTAGTACTACACAGGAGGAAGGTTGCCAATCCCATGGAAAAAGTAATGTTCACATAAATATTCCACTTAAAAAGATAAAATTCAATGCCAAAAAAGGAAGTAAATTTAATAATATAATTAAAAGAACCATGATAGAGAATAGAAGAAATTCTCAGAATGTCTTACACTGATTAGTACAGTTTTGATAACTGCTATCTTATCATTTTCTTTTTTTTTTTTTTTGAGACGGAGTCTCGCTGTGTCTCCCAGGCTGGAGTGCAGTGGCGTGATCTTGGCTCACTGCAAGCTCCGCCTCCCAGGTTCACGCCATTCTCCCGCCTCAGCCTCCCAAGTAGCTGAGACTACAGGCGCCCGCCACCACGCCCGGCTAGTTTTTTGTATTTTTAGTAGAGACGGAGTTTCACCATGTTAGCCAGGATAGTCTCGATCTCCTGACCTCTTGATCCACCCGCCTCGGCCTCCCAAAGTGCTGGGATTACAGGCTTGAGCCACCGCGCCCGGCCTTATCATTTTCAAAAAGTATACAAAGCATAAAAATGTGTGGGAAAAAGCATGTAAGGCGGTACATGAACGGGAAATGAAGAATGAGGCTAAAACTTAAGTTTTTGGCTTATGGGCTGATCTTTGTGCTAGAGAGGCATTTGATTTATGTGTATCTGTGTAATCCACATGAGTGATTTTTTTTTACTTCATTTAATCCTAGTAACTACCCAGCAAAAAATTACCATATTCTCATTAATCAGATATAGAAACTGACATTCAGAAGTGGGATTAAGCATCTTGTCCAATCTTCCATGACTTCGAGTGGCAGAACTGGATATGAACAAGGCTGCCTGACTCTTAGATCAATTAAGACAACAAACTGTTTGGGAGGCCGAGGAGGGTGGATCACGAGGTCAGGAGATCGAGACCACCCTGGCTAACATGATGAAACCCCGTCTCTACTAAAAATACAAAAAAGTTAGCCAGCCCTGGTGGTGGCGCCTGTAGTCCCAGCTACTCAGGAGGCTGAGGCAGAGCTTGCAGTGAGCCTAGATGGTGCCACTGCACTCCAGCCTGGACTGCACTCCAGACTGAGACTCCATCTCAAAAAAAAAAAAAAAAAACTAAACCCTTTTTCCCATCTCCAGAAGACACAATTCTTAAATTGCATCAGAAAAACTTAGTTTGATATAAAGAAAAAAATAACAGAAAAGTTTCCTCCAGAAATTTGCCAAAACCAGGTTGATACAGCATAAAAACAATAATAACCTGCAATGCTTCTAATGTTTTCAGCATTCATCTGCCTTAGACAAGTCTAGGGGAAGTCCCAAATAACCTAACTATCCCTGCTAGAATTATGCTTTTATAATTCCAAGTCACCAATAGCATATACTTGTATAAGTAATGCTTAAAATGAATAGTTTTAACATGAATCAATAAAACTGGAGAACAATTATATAAGAATCACAATCTAACTTTAAAAAGTCCAAATACAAATAGATATCACAACAGTATAAATTACTCTCAATCTACAGATGAGAAAATTAAGGGTACAGTAATAAACCAATAAAAGACCAAGAAAAGGAGAAAGCAAGTCTCATTTTATTCCACTTTTGGTGGTTTGCTATAATGCTTTTCTTTCTACCAACAACCTTTATGAAAATTATTAATAAAATTCAAAGAATCAAAATCCTATAACATTCTAATTACAAATAAAGCTGACAGACTAGACAGCAAAAAAATCACTGAAGAAAATACACAACAAAATATGAGACATACCTGAGATACATCATCAAGTTGAAATTTCCCATAAAGACCAGAGATACTTTCAGCCCGCATGAGATACTCAGCTGTTCTTCTCTTTACAGCTTCTCGACGGGTAGGGCTTGACTCTCCTAAAAAAAAAAAAAAAAATCTGAACATGTAAAAAATAACCTTTCTTCAGTTCAACCTGAAAATTAACTTCCTTGTACCCAATGTGCAGCTTATTCACGTTTCTAACTGAAAAGAAGAGATATTCAAAATTGGAAAAGACATGAAAGTTATTAATATCAACCAAGTCTAACTATTACCCCCCATTATTTCATTTATCCAAATTCTAACATTCTCCTATTTAAGTATGTATTGATAATCTGACGTATTTTAGTAGGAGTCAAATATATAAGAAATGTCTATCTGTAAAAAGCTCTGAAGATAAAAAGACTAGCCCTAGTCCAGACATTATACAGCTAAGCAACTCAACAAACAGGACCAAATGCAACAGATGGGGTGTGTGTGTGTGTGTGTGTGTGTGTGTGTGTGTGTGTGTGTGTGTGTGTTTACAACCTTGGATTTTTCTAAAAACCAAATCCTACAAAATAATGTTTCCTGGTTTGCTGAACTGAAGTGAAATGAATTATAAAAAAGAGATAATTTCTCCCAAAAGACTACTAGTAGAACCCTCTTCTTATTTCTGCCTGGAACAGCATCTCCTCCTGCTTCCGGGGAAATGACCCTTTCTTCTTCCCATCATACTCTTCTACCACTTCCCCCCATCACTAACCAGGTGGTTTGAATGAAAGCTGCTTTCTTGTTTCAGATGTCAGTCCCTCTAATCACCAAGGTCCATTTAGCCAAGGGTGGCCCCCCCTAGTCACAAGCTGAGCCAATCATAGAACCCTATCCTCCTGGCCACAGTTTAAGAAGGGGGGAATTAGCACAACACAAACTGGACTGTCTTTGTTATTCAAGCTGTAAATAAGAGGAGTAGGAACTGCCAACAGCCGGTTTCTGCCAATGCAAAAAAAGGCCAATGTGAAAAAACGAACTTGACTCAGAAAGCAGATATGGGAGACTTAAAAGGAAAATAGAAAGAAATCCCAGTGTTTTCAGGTGAACCTACATTCCTCTAACGTAACTGGCATCGGCAAAGCCACATTCCTGCCCTTCTTTCCCTGAGGTAGTTCAAATTTGGATTTCCGCACATGCAAACCAAAGAATTTTGACTAAATACAGACCTCAGCGAAAAGCTGCAACAAAGTTGGGATTGCAATTTTGCTAAATAACTTTCCTTTCACACCTTTTACATTACAATTCCATCTCTTCTCTCTTTCATGAGGAATTCACAAATATAACTGGTCTTGGTGAGGGAAAAAAATTCTATTGCTTTTTAACCGTGGAACCATCTACATTTATTTATTAACTCTCCAACTCCTCAACCCGCAATTAAAATGTCAGTGTACTTCTGCCTCTACCCTTACAATCTGCTTACTTCCTAAATGCAAGGTTTTAGAGGGCTTTTCTACTCAGTTGAAAAATGAGTATCTTCTGTGAAAATCACTTAAATAACTATAACATACTTTGAAGATAAACATGCCATATAATAACAGCTATTCACTATTTCTACACAATACTAGTCCTTTGGTTTAGGGTTTACTGTGTCTAGAGTCTGCTATTTCCATTCTCACTAGCTCTTCTCATTTCAGATTATGCCTTCCAAGCCCTAATTTAAATCCCCATTTAAGATTTTTGATTCACCTTAGGCTCAAATATAAAAACTATGGCAATTTACCTTTAAATTCAGTGTATTTAAGCTTTAATAACATTTCAAAATTTGTTTCGTGAAAAAAAATCAACTCATCTCACAAAATAATTTGGAATTCGAAAACGCCAAGATATGGAACACCTAGTTAAAGCTAGAGTTAAAGCCATATTTTATAATCAAATTACTATTTTTTAAACTTTTGGTTTTTCTGCCACTTTCTAGGCAGTCTCCATAGCAACAGAGAAACAAGAACCAGAAGCCAGAAGTTGAAATGGACTCCTGCTGAATATGGTGGTTCCACTTCCAAGGAAACTACAATGAAGTGATGGAAATACTGAAAGGCTTTTTAAATGTAGCCTTATATATAGGCCAGGTGCAGTGGCTCATGCCTATAATCCCAGCACTTTGGGAGGCCGAGGCAGGCAGATCCTGTGAGGTCAGGAGTTTGAGACCAGCCTGGCCCACATGGAGAAACCCCATCTCTACTAAACACACAAAATTGGCCAGGCACGGTAGCTCATGCCTGTAATCCCAGCACTTTGGGAGGCCGAGGCAGGCGGATCGCGAGGTCAGGAGATCGAGACCATCCTGGTCTACTAAAAACACAAAAACTTAGCTGGGCATGGTGGTGGGCAACTGTAGTTCCAGTTACTCGGGAGGTTGAGGCGGAGAATGGCGTGAATCCAGGAGGCAGAGCTTGCAGTGAGCCAAGATTGCGCCACTGCACTCCAGCCTGGGCGACAGTGCGAGAGACTCCATCTCAAAAAAACAAAAACAACAACAACAAAAAACACAAAATTAGACAGGCATGGTGGCGGGTACCTGTAATACCAGCTACTCATGAGGCTGAGGCAGGAGAATCACTTGAACCCGGGAGGCAGAGGTTGCAGTGAAGTGAGATCGTGTCACTGCACTCCAGCCTGGGCGACAGAGTGAGACTCGGTCTCAAAAAAAACAAAAGTAACCTTATATGTAAATACTATGGTTCCTTCCTCATCAGTCCCTTAAAAGGAGGTCATCATCACTGCTGATCAATAGCAGCATTCAAGAATAAAAACTATCTCTTGAAGATTTCTGCTCCTGGATGCTTATTCAGGTTTGTCAGCATCAGCAAAAAAAAAAAAAAAAAAAAAAAGCTGACTCTATAGATTTCCAGGATATTTCTAACTAGTCAAATTATTGACAAATGTGACTTTAAACAGATTTTAATTGACTAAAAAATGTTTAATTAATCTGCTTGATTTCTTGTTCTCCATTTTAAAATACGCACACACACAGTCCACAATGATTATTTGTTAGTCATTCAGCTAGAGCAAGAATTTCTACTGGGCTTATGCATTCAGCATAAAAAAACTTATGCATTCAAAAAAGAAAAACTAGGCTGTGGCTCACTCCTATAATCCCAGCACTTTGGGAGGCCAAGGTGAGAGAACTGCTTGATCCCAGGAGTTCAACACAAGCCTGGGCAACACAGTAAGACCCCATGTCTGTCTCTATTGAAAGTACAAAAATCAGCCAGACATGTTGGTGCGCACCTGTGGTTCTAGCTACTTGGGTGGCTGAGGCGGGAGGATCACTTGAACCCGGGAAGTCATGGCCGCAGTAAGCCATGCTCATGTCACTGCATGAACCACTGCACTCCAGCCTGGGGAACAGAACAAGATTCCGTCTTTAAAGAAAAAAGAAAAGAAAAACTGTTCCCATTATTCAATAACCTTTATGTTAAAAAGTTCTGGTGTATCATAAAAGATGTCTTAATGTGGATTGTGACAACCTGTGTTTCTTCACCTTCTCAATTTCTGATCATACAGGGTGATTAATAGTGTGTGATCTCTGACAGGGAGTGGCTGAGTAGATGTGAGGAGAAAATCCAAAGTTGTTGATGAAATTTACAGAAACACTCAATTACCCATCCTGTGTTTCTCAGTGCACCATCTCTGACTTCAGTCACTAAGGAAAGTTTTATAGAAGGCATGGTATACAGATAACGGAATCCAGAAATTCTAACTTATCCAAGAAGCCATCACCGTTTGGTACCCTTCATTATACTACATTCTATTTATAAGAAATATATTATTTTCTTTCATAAGAAAATTAAGTCTCAAGAATGTGAAATGTCTTTCTCAGTTACACAGTTACTTTAAGAGCCTGAACCTAAACCAGGTCTTACACCATACTTCAGGGTACTTGCCACTATCTTAAGCTACCTTTCAATATAAAGTACTGTAACTGAATTTGAATTTGATTATTCAACTGTTCCTGAATAGAACAAGAAAAATACAGAGCATGGGAGAAGTACAGGTGAGTATGGAAACAAAGATACAGAGAAATAAACATAAGAAGTTGAGAAAGGTGCCTGTCAGGCAACAAAACAAAGTGGAATCAGAATGGAGAGACAAAGACAACAGACAAACATACAGGAGAACTGGAGCTACAAAGAGGTATATGTCATACCATATAAAAGAGAATAGGCCTTTCTGGAAAAAACTAGTCTCTTGAACATCTTTATTACCCAAATATTTATTTGGAAAACAATGGCCTTTTCTCATTTACCCATTTAAAAAAAAAATCAAGGGGCATTTTTACTCATGGAACTAATAAAATTCATTTAGCAACCTAGAATAAAAAATAGTTCTTCCAATTCTACCCTTAGTCACTAAAAAGAATATAACTAACAGCCTCATCATTTGTTTAAAAAAGAAAAGCCATGCTGGAGGAAGAACAAGCCAATTTAAACATCTTGAAAGACAATGTGTCTGTATCTGTGTTTCATGGGAAATTTCAAGGGGTTATTAAGAGTATTTTGACTCTATTTGATTTTTGCCACATGCACAGAACTTAATCCCCACGTAAGACTCTACTTAGTCACATTTTATTATATTCTTATTTTTATTTCGCTACACCACAAATACTCTCCCAGTGGGCCCTGTGCTTAGTCAAGCATGCTTGATTTCATTCAGATTTATCACAACAGAAAGAACATCCAAATCAAACTGGGTTTGAGTTTCTGTTTGTTGCTGCTTTTTTGCTTTCTTTTTTTTTTTTTAACAACTTTAGTCACATAAAAGAAAACTCACGCTTGAGATGGCCTTGGTAGTTATAGTTAGTTTTTTTTTAAGTGCTGATTTATTACGTTTAATGGTGTTTTGTTCTTTTCAGGTACAGCCTACCATTTCTGCCTTATGCTAAGTGTTCTGACAACAAAAGGCAACCTTGAGAAGAACAGTAATTTACAGTTCTACATGTCTACCACAACTCTGAAGCCATCAGCCTTTCCACGTATAACATGAACCAGTCAGGGAATCTGATTTCCATTTGCATTTAGTCAACCCCCTATTAATGTTTTTTCAAAACCAATTTCATGTGACCCCTAGAAATTCAGAGAGCCACCAAAGAATAGTAAAAGCAAAAGTCATAATATTGATGCCCAAGCAATGCCTCAGTTATGATTGTTTCAATGATGTTTAGCAGTTTTTCTGCTATCAGTAACACTAAATGAAAACACATATTATACATCATTATATCATACAGTGTTAAATACCTAAAGAGACAGTGTTCTTTTAGACTCAACAATTTCTTTCTGCTCCCTAACCTATTTTTCCTTGTTATGCAATTTTAAACACAGAATCCAAAGACTTATTTACTCCCTTCAAAATAACATTGCTGGCCAAGTATGGTGACTCATGTCTGTAATCTCAGCACTTTGAGAGGCTGAGGTAGGAAGATGGCTTGAGCCCAGGAGTTTGAGATCAGCCGGGGCAACACAGTGGGACCCCACCTCTACAAAAAAATTTTTAAAATTCACCAGGCCTGGTGGTACACACCTGTAGTCCCAGCTACTGGGGAGGCTGAGATGGGAAGATTGCTTGAGCCCAGGGGTTCCAGGCTGCAATGAGCTGTGATGGCACCACTGCACTCCAGCCTGGGCAACAGACAGAGATACTGGCCAGGCAATAAAAATGGCCAGTCTCTTAGTGATGAGAAACTCAAATAATAATTTGCAGTCCAAACTCTTGTCCAAATAATAATAATAGCAGTCCCTTAAGTTTCTCTTGTTCTAAAGTCAAATGGCTTATAAAACAATAAGATTAAAACATCACAAAGAGCTAATGACAGACATCAAAGGAAAAAGAAAGAGCCAAAACTAAGGAATTAAAATTTTTCCTTATAAGAAGGAATAAAAATATAATCAGAGAAAATTTGGAAATGAAACTCCATGTACATTATGAATTTTTAGTCCGCCATACTGTTAAATATGGAAAGTCTCCTGACCCCCAAAAAAGGATTCTGCTCATTGTTTCACTGGCCATAAGATACATCTTAAAAGAAGTAGCAAATCTACGGAAGAATCTAGAGTCCAGTAATTGTTTTCTTGATGCCATGATATTAATTCCCATATTTTTCCTTTGAAATGATGTAAAGTGATCAAGAGAATTACTGATAACAAGCAGTTTATTATTCTCAACCCATGAAGTTTCAGACTCCTTTAATGCATCTCTACCTTAAAAATTAAATTGACTTAGTGTATTAATACATCAGAATTAGAACAGACTCCATTCCATCTTTCTTCAAATGGCTATTAACACGAGCAGATATATCTCCATATTTAAACAATTCAAAGAATGAGGGCAGGTACAGTGGCCCACACCTGTAATCCCAGCACTTTGGGAGGCCAAAGCAAGTGGATCATTTGAGGTCAGGAGTTCAAGACCAGCCTGGCCAACATGGGGAAACCCCACCTCTATTAAAAATACAAAAATTAGCTGGGCATGGTGGTGCACACCTGTAATCCCAGCTACTCAGGTGGTTAAGGCAGGAGAATCCTTTGAACCTGGGAGGCAGAAGCTGCAGTAAGCTGAGATGGTGCCCCTGCACTCCACCCTAGGTGACAGAGTGAGACTTTGTCTCCAAAAACAACGAGTCAAGTAATACTCTCAGACTATATCACATTTGAAAACAATTTCAGAGTAACAGAGAAAATCCTCCCCAACAATTAACTTTCTTTATACAAGCCACCAGAGTGAAAATGTTCTCTACCATTTATTCCTGCCCCTCCTATCCCCTTTAAAAGATGCCTAATAGTTTCTGAGTTATCTACTATGTTCCAGGCACACGGTCATCTCAATGTTTACAGTCGTCTCAGCACTGTCATAGAACATTACATGTAGAAGACCTTCAATAAAATTTTGTTAAACAAATGAATGGATAATTGTATAAATTACTTGCCACCACTATTATTATTTTTTTATTATACTTTAAGTTATAGGGTGCATGTGCACAACATGTGCAGTTCTGTTACATATATATTCATGTGCCATGTTGGTTTTCTGCACCCATTAATTCATCATTTACATTAGGTATTTCTCCTAATGCTATCCCTCCCCCATGCCCCCACCCCATGACCGACCCCAGTGTGTGATGTTCCCTGCCCTGTGTCCAAGTGTTCTCATTGTTCAATTCCCACCTATGAGTAAGAACATGCGGTGTTTGGTTTTCTGTCCTTGTGATAGTTTGCTCAGAATGATGGTTTCCAGCTTCATCTATGTCCCTACAAAGGACATGAACTCAGCCTTTTTTATGGCTGCATAGTATTCCATGGTGTATATGACTTGCCACCACTATTATAAGGTCTGATAACAATACCTTCATGCCTACTGATGTATCAATTACCTCTTTCTATAATTTAGTGCCTTTCTCTAACTTAAACAATAGCTACGTAAAATGCATGTCCGGGAAAGTATCTTTAATTATGGTCTTCATCATCTGTGTAGCTGAAATGCAAACAAAAGGAATACAGGTGAACACAGTCCAAAAGAAGCATGATTGGACTAAAAAGAGAATCTATATTTTGATTTAATTTTACGAAAAATTGTCATAACACGAGGAAAATATAGCACAGATACTCTAAGTATAAACCACTGTGTAAACAGAATGGTGTCTAAAAAGCTATCTATTTATTGTTTGACAGTTATAATTTTGAAAGGTGTGTCCCTTAATATTTTGTAAAGGTAAAATATCTCTGTATAATGACCTGGCTATTTTTCAGATGAAACCCATTTTGAGAACACTAATGGCAACACAGTATGCTTCTGAGAAAAAGCAGATTTACAGTTTTAATACTTCATAAGACAGAAGAAATAAGCAGAACTGTGTAATTTACACATGACAAACTTTAATTATAAAGATATAACAAGCTATAAGTAATATAAAACTGCATAACTCAAGTAATTACAAAATAACAATCAACTCTTTCTCAAGGTGCCTAATACCCTGTCAGTACTAAAATAATAGATTTTCATTTAGGGTTTTTTGGTTTCATTTGGTTTACTTTAAAATAATCATAGATAAATCACATTTCTTCTGATCAGAATCAAAAATTTTTTCAGTAATCACAGGGAATAAATCAGCCATCTCAAATGTTTTTAAACTGTATTGCTAAAGATATAAAAACGTGGTGATACTGATGACAGAGATCAGCTAATAAAAAACACTTCGAGAATCCTCATCTGTCTCTCCGCTTTTGCTATAGAGCAGCTGTGCCTCACAGATTCACATGAATGAAAATATTTAGATGAGAAACCACCCACTTAGTTTATTTTCCATATGACTTTCCTGTAATTATTTTGTAAACTGTTCACACAACAATACATAAAAACATCTGCAAAAACAGGTAATTAATGTGTCAAGCCAAACTAATGCATTTTTTATGGTGTCCATGCTTCGTCAACTGTAATTATAACTCTTTTTTAAGCAAATGATGATGTGTTTGTTGCAATGTGCAAGTGGTTATTTTAGATGCTCTGTTTACTGTTCATAGAATCTGAATATAAAACTCCACAGCTACTTTACCCCACATCAATGCTTTACCTAGCTTTCTACTGAAGCAGGAAAGTGGCTCTCTTTTCCAAGCTATAATTTCCAGTAAACATTTTTGTCATTAAAACATGAAAACTCTCAACACAAAATCTGACACCAAAATAGCCAACAATTTAAGAAGCATATGCCAGGAAACTACTCATCCAGACTTTCTTCCCCCGTGGTAACCCTGTGGGAAATTCAGCACTTTATGCCAATAGGCTATAGTACACTAAGTCTCCTGAGTATCAACAGAAGTTTAAGGGTTCATTGTTTTTTTTAATGATATAAAATCCATTCCATCTAGATCCACCAAACATATATATATCTTGAAATGACAAATGAAAAAGCAAATATACTGTTTTGCATATGAACTTTGTCCTTCTTGAGTTCTCACTACATGAGAGATCATCATAACCATTATTACTACTACTACTATTATATAATAAGTAATAGTGTATACCAATAATCATTCCCAGATGGACATTCCTGAAGTCCCCAGGTAAGTAATCTCTAAAGTTCTATATTTCCAGAGCAAATTAAATCTAAGATTAAGGAAGAACTACAAACCTACACTAGTTTTCTAGGGTTCCTTCTCTTCCTTAAAAAAGAGGGCAATTTTTTACATATCTGTGACTACTCGTTTTAGCACAGAAAAACTTTGGTAATAAACAACTTTCAGGGAACACGACTTTCTGTCTACATGTTTTCAAAAAAAGTTTAAAAAAAAAAATACTGGAAAAGTAGCCCTATGTGTCCAAGTTTATTTAACTCTTTGTTTTGATACAAATTGTTCTAAATTGAGCTACTCCATTTGTAAGTAGAATAAACTAAAATTAATTAAATTTTGCTTTCCCTGAATATTAGCTACTGTGATGTTATGGGTATCTGTCTATCCCCACCTTGTTCCCACAAAGATTGGAAAAGTATTATAACAACTTAAATGAGAGTTTCCCAGCTGCCAAGCCTGAGTTTTAGGTCAAATGGTTATTTTGGGGAACCTGTAGGTGGGTCTGATCAAAACTGAACAGAGCCCTAGTTTCAAGGGTGCTGGAATAGGAAACACATTGCCAAGACAAGGCAAGAGAACAAGACAGATCTTACCTGTTAAGGCTAGTAATCAAACACAGGGTGAGAGTAGCAAGAAGTCACAATACTGAGTTACCCGGCTTACACATCTACAAATGTATTTAACTAATGCCATTTCAAATGGCTGAATTCTATACATTGTCAAACATTAAGTGTACATAAATTAAACATGTTAATCAAAAGCAGAGCTTATTTCTAAGACTGGATTTAAAAAAACTATACAGGATCTAACTATATCCGGTCTATAGAAGATACACATTGGTTCAAAGCAGCAACCAGGTTATAAATACAAAAAATGGAAACATACTGTGCAAAAAGTAGTCATAAGAGAGGACAGCTATACCAATATCTGACAAAATCTATTTTAAGGAAAAAAGTTACCACAGACAATAATAGACATTTTATAATGTTAAAAGGTTGTATTAATCAGGAAACTGTAACAACTATAAACATGCATGTATCTACTAACAGATCTCCAAAACAGATGAAGCAAAAAATGACAGAAATAAGGAAATAGACAATTCAACAATACTCATCAGAGATGTCTCAATAATTGCTAGAACAGAGAGACAGAAAATCAGTAATAATGTAGAAAACTTGAGCAGTATTATCAACCAACCTGAATTCTCAATGTACAGAATACTCCACACAAAAACGGCAGAGTATGTGTTCCTTATAAGCACACATAGAACATTCTCCAGGACAGACCATGTACTAGGCCACAAAGCGAGTCTCAACACATGTAAAATAATTTAAGTCATGCAAACTATATTCACCAACCATAACAATTAACTAGAAATCAACAATAAAAAATTGGAAAATTCACATATATTTGAAAACTAAAGAATGCGTATCTAAAAAAATACATGAATCAAAGAAGAAACAAAGATAACTGGAAATTATTTCAAGCTGAGTGAAAATGAAAGCAATATATCTAAATGTATGGAATGTGAAAGCAGTGCTTAGAGGGACACTAACAGCTTTAAACACCAACATTGAAAACAAGATATCAAATTGATAACCTAAGCTTTTACCTCTTAAGATAAATTCTAAAAAATAAAAAGCAAACCATATAAAAGAAAACAGGGAAAGGAGAAAAAAATGAAACAGAATATAGAAAAAATATAGAGAAAACAAATGAAATTTAAAAAATTAATTCTTCAAAAAGATCAATAAAATTGGTAAACTTTCAGGTAGACTGACCAAGGAAATCAAAGAGAAAACAGAACATACTCATCACTCCCAAACAATTCCTTATTTTGCCTTTATTTTTAAAGATATTTTCACTGGGTATAGAAATCTCAGTTGACAGGTTTTTTCCACCTTTTTCTCTACTCAGAACGATTAATTGTCATCTTTCTTACATTGTTTTCAACACGAAATCTGATGACATTCATATGTGTGTTCATACATGAATTGTCTTTTTTCTTCTGCCTGCTGTTAATTTTAAGGTTTTCCCTTTATCACTGGTTTTGAGCAATTTGATTATCATGTGCCTTGGTGTAGTATTCATGTTTCTTTGCTTGGGGTTTATCGGACTTCTTGGACTTATGAATAGTTTTTATCAAATGTGGAAAGCTTTCAGGCATTATTTCTTCAAATATTTTGTCTCCCCCTCTCCATTTTCACATGTCCCAGTTCCATATACAGAAATAGTTCTATAGCTCAGTGAAGTACTTTTTTTTTAAAATTTGTAAAAATACTTTCATCTCATTGTTTCATTTTGGATAGTTTCTATTGCTATGTCCTCAAGTTCATTAATCTTTCCTTCTGGAAAATTTAATCTGCCACAGATCACAACCTTTGTATTCATTTCTGACACTGTGGCTACTACCTGTAGAAGTTCACTTTGGTCTTTTGTAATTCTTCCATGTCTCCACTTCACTTTTTCAAGATAATAAACAAAGTTATAACAACACTTAAAGCCCTTGTCTGATCATTCTAACATCTATGTCAATTCCTGGTAGGATCAGAGTGATTCATTTTCACTCAATTAAGGGGGTATTTTTCCTGCTTCTATGCATGAATGGTAACATTTTATTTCATGCCATCCATTTTGAATTTTACCGTGTTGGGTGGTGGATTTTTTTTAACTACTATCAATATTTTTAAGCTTTGTTCTAGGATACAGTAATTGTTCTTGAACATAGTTTGATCCTTTTAGGTCTTGCTTTTACGATTTCAGAGAGTGGGGACGGTGGAACAAGATAGCAGAATAGAAAGCTCCACCAATCATCTCCAGGCCCACAAGAACACCAAGTTAACAACTATCTACACAGAAAAAAAACACCTTCATAAGAGCCAAAAATCAGGTGAGCACTCATAGTACCTGGTTTTAACTTCATATTACTGAAAGAGGCACGGAAAAGATACAAAAAAAAGCCGTCCTGAATTGCTGACGCCACCCCTGCCACCCCTAGCAGCAGCAGCATGGTTCAGAGATGTCTGTGAGAGCGTCTGGGGGAGGGAGAACACAGCAACTGTGAGGTACTGAACAGCAACTGCTGTCCTGTTAGAGCAAAAAGGAAAACACCCACCCAAGATGGGAGCATTTAAACCAACTCTAGCCACAGGGGAATCGCTGATCCTCGTGGTCAGAAATTGAGTGCCTGCAAACCTCACCAACAAGGGCTACCGCACTCTATGTCTCCAAGTAAATTTGAAAGGCAGTTGAGACCATAAGGATTGCAACTTACAGGCGAGTCTTGGTATGAACTAGGCCCAGAGACAGTGGACAGGAGGACACATGGCATACTGAGACACCACCTGAGGCAGTCAAGGGAGGGCTGGCATCACCAGCCCCTGAACCCCAGGCTGCACAGCTCAAAGCTTCAAAAGAGGCGCCATTCTTCCACTTGAGGAAAGGAGAGAAAAGTGGGGAGGACTTTGTCTTGCATCTTGGAAACTACCTCAGCCACAGCAAGATAGGGCACTGGTCAGAGTCGCGGGGTCCCTATTCCAGGTCCTAGCTCCCCGACATTTCTAGACGAACCTTAGGCCAGAAGGGAACCTGCTGCCTTGAAAGAAAGGACCTCGTGCTGGCAGCATTCATCACCTGCTAACTAAAGAGCCTTTGGACCCTGAATAATCAACAACGACGATAGCCAGGTACTACACTGACGGCTTCAGGCGAGCCTGTGAGACTTGCAGACTTTAGCTGAGACTCAGCACATTACCAGCTGTGGTGACTACAGAGTAAAACTCCTTCTGCTTGAGAAAAGCAGAGGGAAAAGTAAAGGGGACTTCGTCTTGTACCTTAGATACCAGCAAGGCCACAGAAGGGTGGAGCACCAAGCGGGCACTTAAGGTATCCCAATTCCAGGTCTTGACTATTGGACAGCATTTCTGGACCTGCCCTGAGCCAGTGGGGAGCCCGCTACCCTCAAGGGTGAGTCCCAGTCCAGGCAACATTTACAACAAGCTGACTTAAGAGACCCTGGGACTTAAGAGAATGCCAGCAGTATTCTGGCAGCAGTCCTAAGGCCTGGGGTGAGTGGCTATGGGGTAGGGCTTGTCTGCCTTCAGAAAATGGAGGGAAGAGTGGGAAGAACTGCATCTTGTGGTTTGAGTGCCACAAGAGTGCAATACAACAGAACACCAGGTAGCCTTCTAAGGTTTTTGACTCTAGTCCCTGACTCCCCGACAGCACTTCTATATCCATGAAGGGGCTGGGGGACTTCATCACCATGAAGGGAAGGACACAGGCCTGCCTGGCTTTGCTGCCTGCTGACTGCAGAGCCCCAGGGCCTTGAGCAAACATAGGCAGTAGCCAGGGAGTGGTTACAACAGGCCTTGGACAAGACCCAGCACTGTAATGGCTTCAGGTCTGATGCAGAGCAGTCATAGTGGTAGGGGCCCCAGGGGTGCTTATGTTACTCCACCTCCAGCTTTAGGTGGCTTAGAACAGAGAGAGAGACTTTATGTGTTTGGGAGAAAATAAGGAAACAACAAGAGTCTCTGACTGGTAATCAAGAGAATTCTCCCTGATCTTGTCCAAGACCATCAAAGTAGCTGGTGCCTCTAAGAGTCTGAAAGAACCATAACGTTACCAGGCTTGTGGTGAGCCCTAAAGCAGAAACAGCTTAGATCACAACACGCAAGTCCTTTCAAATGTCTGGAAAGCCTTCCTAAGAATTACATATTTAACATGTTGAAGGAAAAAAAAATGTTTATCCTAGAAGAGTATATCCAGCAAAAGTATCCTTCAAACATGAAGGAGAAATAAACACCTTCCCAGACAAACAAAAGCTAACAAATTTCAATACCAGACCTGTCCTACAAGAAGTGCTAAAGAGAGTACTTCTATCAGAAAGAAAAGGACATTAATAAGCAATAAATGATCACCTGAAAGTACAAAACTCACTGGTAACAGTAAGTATAAAGAAAAACAACAAATATTGTAACACTGTAATGTGGTGTGTGAACTACTCTTATCCTAAGTAGGAAGTCTGAATGATGAACCAACGAAAAATAGTAACTTTTCAAGACACAGGCAGTACAATAAGATAGAAACAACAAAACATTTAAAAGCTGGGGGACAAAGTTAAGGTGTAGAGTTTTTATTAGTCTTCCTTTTGCTTGTCTGTTTATACAAGTGTTAGTTGTTATCAAGTTAAAATAATGGGTTTTAAGATATATTTGCAAGCCTCATGGTAACCTCAAACAAAAAAACATATAATGTACATACAAAAAAATAAAAAGCAAGAAACTAAACCCTATTGCCTTCACTAGAGGAAGACACGAAGGAAAGAAAGAAGAAAGGCCACTAAACCACCAGAAAAAAATAACAAAATAGTGTAAGTCCTTACTTATAAATAATAACATTGAATGCAAATGGACTAAACTACAATCAAGACATAGACTGGCTGAATGGATGAAAAAACGAGACCCATGAGTCTGTTGCCTACAAGAAACACACTTCACCTAAAAAGACACAAACAGACTGAAAATAAAGGGATAGAAAAAGATATTCCACACCAATGGAAACTAAAAAATATTTTCTGATATATTTGTATCAGACAAAATAGATTTCAAAACAAAAACTATAAGAAGAGACAAACAAGGTCACTATATAACGATAAAGGGGTCAATTCAGTGAGAGGATATAACAATTTTAAATATATCTGCACCTAACCCTGCAGCATCCAAAAACATAAAGCAAATATTATTAGAGCTAACAACAGAGATAGGCCCCAATATAATAATAGCTGGAGACTTCACCCTGCTTTCTGCATTGGACAGATCTTCCAGACAGAAAAAGCAACAAAGAAACATCAGGCTTAATCTATACTACAGATCAAATGGATCTAACAGATATTTACAGGACATTTCATCCAAGGGCTGCAAAATCCACATTCTTTGCCTCACTACATGGATCATTTCCAAGGACAGACCATATGTTAGGTCACAAAACAAGTTTTAAAACATTCAACAAAAATTGAAATTATTTCAAGGATCTTCTCTGACCACAACAGAACTGGAAATTAATGACAATAGGAATTTTGGAAACTACAGAAATACATGGAAATTAAACAATATGCTCCTGAATGATCAGTGAGTAAATGAAGAAGTAAAGAAAAGAACCGAAAATTTCTTAAAACAAATCATAATGAAAACACAACATCCCAAAACCTATGGGATAAAGCAAAAGCAATACTGAGAGGGAAGTTTACAACTACAAGTGCCTACATCAAACAAGAGGAAAAACTTCAAATGAACAATCTAACAATGCATCTTACAGAACTAGAAAAGCAAGAGCAAACCAAACCCAAAATGAGTAGAAAAAATAATAAAGATCAGAGTAGCAATGAATGAACTGAAATAATACAAAAGATGAATGAAACAAAAAGATCGATTTTTGAAAACGTAAGCAAAATTGACAAACCTTTAGCCAAACTAAGAAAAAAAAGAATATACAAATAAATAAAATCAGAAATGTAAAAGGAGACATTATAGCTGTTACTGCAGAAATTCAAAGGATCATTAGTAGCTAATATGCGCAACTATATGTCAATAAATTGGAAAGTCTAGAAGAAATGGACAAATTCCTACTTACATACAACCTACCAAGATTGAACCAGGAAAAAACACAAAACCTGAACAGACCAATAACAGATAATGAGATTGAAGCCACAGTAAAAAGTCTCTCAGTAAAGAAAAGCCCAAGAGCTGATGGCTTCACTGCTGAATACTATCAAAAATTTAAGGAAGAAATGATACCAGTCCTACTCAACCTATTCTGAAAAATAGAGGAGGAGGGAATACTTACAAACTCATTCTATGAGGCCAATATTACCCTGATATCAAAACCAGACAAAGACACATCAAAAAAAAAAAAAAAACATAGGCCAATATTTTTGATAAATATTGATGCAAAAATCCTCAACAAAATGCTAACAAACTGAATTCAACAATACATTAGAAAGATCACACATCATGACCAAGGGGATTTATCCCTTGAGATGCAAAGATGGCTCAACATATGCAAATCAATCAATGTGATACATCATATCAACAGAATGAAAGATAAAAACCAAATAATTATTTCAACGGATGCTGAAAAAGCATTTGATAAAATTTAATGTCCCTTCATGATAAAACCCCTCAAAAAACTGGGTATACAAGGAACACGCCTCAACCTAATAAAAGCCATATATGACAGATGCAAAGATAGTATACTGAATGCAGAAAAATTGAAGCCTTTCCTCTTAGATCAGGAACACAAGAAGGATGTCCACTTTTACCACTGTTATTCAACATAGTACTAGAAGTCTTAGCTAGAGCAATCGCACAAGAGAAAGATACAAAGGGCATCTAAACTGGAAAGGAAGAAGTCAAATTATCCTTGTTTGCAGATGATATGACTGTGTATTTGGAAAAACTTAAAGATTCCACAAGAAAATTATTAGAACTGATAACAAATTCAGTAAAGTTGCAGGATACAAAATCATTGTACAAAAATCAGCATTTCTATATGCCAACAGTGAACAATATGAGAAAGAAATTTAAAAAGTAATCCCATTTACAACAGTCACAAATAAAATTCAATATCTAAGAATTAACCAAAAAAGTGAAAGAGCTCTACAATGAAAACTATAAAACACTGATGAAAAAAAAACTGAAGAGGAAATCAAAATACGGAAAAATATTCCATGTGCATGAATTGGTAGAATCAATATTGTTAAAATGTCCATATGACCCACAGCAATCTACAGATCCCATGGAATCCCGATCAAAATACCAAAGACATTCTTCACAGAAATAGAAAAAACAACCCTAAAATTTATATGGAACCACAAAAGATCCAGAATAGCCAAGGCGATCCTAAGCAAAAAGAAAAAAACTGGAGGAATCACATAACCTGACTTCAAATTATGCTATAGAGCCATTGTAACCAAAACAGCAAGGTACTGGCATCAAAACAGACACATAGATCAGTGGAACAGAACAGAGAACTCAGAAACAAATCCACACACCTACAGTGAACTCATTTCCAACAAAGGTGCCAAGAACGTACAGTGGGGAAAAGACAGTTTCTTCAATAAATGGCACTGGGAAAACTGAATACCCATATGCAGAAGAATGAAATTATACCCCTATCTCTTGCCATACACAAAAATCAAATCAAAATGCATTAAAGACTCAAACTCTAAGAACTCAAACTATAAAACCACTACAACAAAACATTGGGGAAAATCTCCAGGATACTGGTTTGGGCAAAGATTTCTTGAGTTATACCCCACAAGCACAAGCAACCAAAGCAAAAATGGACAAATTGGATCACATCAAGTTAAAAAGCTTCCGCACAGCAAATGATACAATCAAAAAAGTGAAGAGACAGCCCATAGGATGCGAGGAAATATTTACAAACTACCCATCTCACAAGGGATTAATAACCAGAATATGTAAGATGCTCAAACAACTCTATAGGGAAAAAAATCTAATAATCTGATCAAAAAATGGGCATAAGATATGAACAGACATTTCTCAAAAGATATACACATGGCAAACAGACTTAAGAAAGGGTGCTCAACATCACTGATCATCAGAGAAATGCAAATCAAAACTACAATGAGATATTATCCCCGCCCAGTTAAAATGGCTTATATCCAAAAGATGGGCAATAACAAATACTGGTGAGGATGTGAAGAAAAGGGAACCCTGGTACACTGTTGGTGGGAATGTAAATTAGTACAAGCACTATGTTGTACATAGTTCAACAGTTTGGAGGTTCCTCAAAAAAAAATAAAAATTGCAATCCCACAGCTGGGCATGGTAGCTTACAGCTGTAATCCCAGCACTTTGGGAGGCCAAGGCGGGCAGATCACGAGGTCAGGAGATGAGACCATCCTGGCTGACAAGGAGAAACCCCGTCTTTACTAAAAATACAAAAAATTACCCGGACATGGTGGCGGGTGCCTGTAATCAATCCCAGCTACTCAGGAGGATGAGCAGGAGAATTGCTTGAACCCAGGAGGTGGAGGTTGCAGTGAGCCAAGATCCCACCACTGCACTCCAGCCTGGGCGACAGAGCAAGACTCTGTCTCAAAAAAAAAAAAAAAAAAAAAAAAAAAAATGTAATCCCACTGCTAGGTATATAATCCAAAGAAAGGAAATCAGTATATCAAAGAGATATCTGCACTCCCAAGTTTACTGCAGCACTATTTACAATAGCCAAGATTTGGAAGCAATCTACGTGTCCACTGACAGATGAACAGATATAGAAAAAATGGTACATATACACAACAGGGTACTATTGAGCCATGAAAAAGAATGAGATCCTGTCATTTGCAACACCATGGATGGAACTGACAATCATTGTGTTAAGTGAAATAATCCAGGCACAGAAAGACAAACATTGCATGTCCTCACTTATTTGTAGGATCTAAATATTTTTTTAAAAAATTGAATTCATGAGCACACAGAGTAAAAGAATGGTTACCTGAGTCTGGGAAGGGTAATTAGGGGTTGCGGGGAGGTGGGATGGTTAACATATACCAAAAAAAAAAAAAAAAAAAAAAACCAGAATGAATGAATAAGACCTACTATTTGATAGTACAACAGGGTGACTATAGTCAATAATAACTTAATTGTACATATTTTTAAAAAACATAGAATGTAATTGGATTGTTTGTAACTCAAAGGATAAATGCTTGAGGGGATGGACACCCCATTCTCCATGATGTACTTATCTGACATTGCATGCCTGTATCAAAACATCTCATGCACCCCATAAATATATACACCTACTAGGTACCTACCAAACAATCGAAAAAAAATAAAATTATATATTTTTTAAAGTCTTGTGGGAACGAGCCTAATTATTATTCCACAGTATTATTATTCCTTCTATGTATTCTATCTAATGCCACATACTTGAGGTTTCTGAGACTACTTCTTAGGAAGACACTATTCCCAGCCCCGTGTGAGCAACCAGAATTGAGTCTCGTAATCCTTTTGGGATATCTTTTGTGGTCTTGAATAGCTTCCCCACACGCATACACTAATGAGTACTCTGTGTATATTCCAGGAGACATTACCAATCTCTGTACTATTATCTCTCCTCTAGACAAGACACTGGACATCAGGCAATAATTCTAAATATCGTATCCTGCCAGCTCTAACTACAAACTCTAACTTCATTCTTCCTAGCCTCTCAACTTCATCTTCTTAACTCAGAGGTTCTGCCAGGATCCAAATGGCTTACTTTTCCCTGCACCACAACCTAGAAATTCAAGACAGCAACCTGAGACAATTGTGAGCCTAACTTCGTTTCCTCTCAGAAATCACTGTCTTTCATTACCTGATACCCAGTGTCTTGAAAATCATTGTTAAATATATTGTCTGGTATTTTTAGTTACCCATCTTGGTCAGCAGTATAAATTTATTTTTTATTTTTTATTTTTTTTTTTTAAGATGGGAGTCTCACTCTGTCACCCAGGCTGGAGTGCAGTGGCACGATCTCAGCTCACTGCAACCTCTGCCTCCCGTGTTCAAGTGATTCTCCTGCCTCAGCCTCTCGAGTAGCTGGGATTACAGGCACCCACCACCATGCTGAGCTAATTTTTGTATTTTTAGTAGAGATGGGTTTTCACCATGTTAGCCAGGACGGTCTCGATCTCCTGACCTCGTGATCTGCCTGCCTCAGCCTCCCAAAGTGCTGGGATTATAGGTGTGAGCCTCCGCACTCGGCCCTAAATCTTTTTTTTTTTTTTAAGTGACTACTAGAACATTCAAAATTACATATGTGTTGATATGATTTTTCTATTGTACACTGCTGTTGTAGAGTTATTAAAGTATGTAATCCTGAAATCACCTAAGGAGAATAGGGTAAAGAGCCTAAGAAGGTTCATAACCAAGTCATGATGAATTTCAGCATTTAAAGATCAGGTGGGGAAGAAGAAGCTGGCAAAGTAGACTTAGAAAGGTCAAGAAATGGGGACAGGTGCAGTGGTTCACACCTATAATCCCACCACTGCAGGACGCTGGGGCTGGAGTACTTCTTGAGGCCAGGAGTTCAAGACCAGCCTAGGCAACACAGTGAGACTCCCATTTCTATGAATTTTTTCACAGCTGCAATCCCAGCTACTCTGAAGGCTAAGGTGGGAGGATCACTTGAGTTCAGGAGTTTGATGCTACAGTGAGTGAGCTTATGATCGTGTCACTGTACTCCAGCCTCAGCAACAAGGCAAGACCCTGTCTCTAAAAAATAAAAAACTAAAGAATTCCAACTGCCAGAAAATTAAACAATATGCTTATGCTATTTATGACATACTTCTAAGTAATTCACAGGTACAGGAGGCAGAATAATGAGTGGACTCTTGAAGATGTTCATGCCCTAAGCCCAGAACCTGTGTCTATGTTATTTTATGTGGCTAAAGAAACTTTACAAATGTGATTAAGGTTAAGGGTTTTGATATAGGGCAGTTATCCTAGATTATTCACATGAGCCCAATCCAATCATATAGCTCCTTAAAACCAGATAAGCTTTCCTGGCTGAGGATCACTGTGAAATGTAACTATGAAAGAATGGTCAGAGCAATGCAAAACTACTGGCTTTGAGATGGACAAAGGGGACCATAAGCAAAGGCATGCAGGTGGCCACCAGAAGCTAGAAAAGGCAAGAAAACAGTTATTTTTATGTGCAGTTTCCAGGGAAAAAAAAAAAAAAAAGGTGCTGCTCACACCATGATTTTTGCCCAGTGTGGTTCATGTCAGATTTCTAACCTACGAAACCATAAAATTAAAAATTTGTTTCAAAAATCATTAAGTTTATGTTAAGTAGTTATAGCACCAATAGAAAACTAATAAAATGAGATTTAAAAATCAAAACAAAAAATGAAAAATATTTTGAACTGATAATAACTAAGGTTTGACATATCAAAATCTATAGGAGGTAGCTAAACAAATACTTAATGGAAAATTTAATAAGCCTAAATGTATATGGAAAAAAAGGCTGAAACTCAAAGATGTAATCTTCTAACTCAAAAATAAAAAAAATGCTCAGACTTCATGTAAGTAGAAAGAGAGAAAGGAATACAAATCTGTAAAACAGAAAACACAGAACAGCAAAATAAATGTTAATTCTTTTGAACATTAAAAAACTGATAAAATGCTAACATGAGTGACTAAGAAAACAATATGTAACAAACAACCAAAATCCAGAAAAATTCAACAGACATCCAAAAGATCAGGAGATACTATAAACTCTTCTACAATTAAATTTCACCTTTTATGTGAAATAGACAAATTTCTTGAAAAATAAAACTTGCTGAGTTTCACGAAAGAAGAAATATATACAATAGTTGAATATCTACTAAAGAAATTGAATCTACTATTAAAATCCTTCCCATAGAATATGTTAAGTATAATAAATACATTGTTGATATGAAGAAGAATGACCCTATATTCTAGAGATATAAACTACACAGGGGTAGTAAAGGCCATGATGCCTTTAACTTACTTTTAAATTTGCTAAATATACACAATCTATGAAAAATAAAAATACATATACAGGCATATCTTTGGAGATATTGTAGGTTCTGATCCAGACCACTGCAAAAAAGTGAATATGATAATAAAGCAAGTCACACATTCTGTTTCTCAGTGCACATAATAATTACATTTACACCATTCATAGTGTACTATGTGTGCAATAGCATTACGTCTTTAAAAACAATGTACATACCTTAATTTAAAAATATTGCTAAAAAATGCTAATGATCATCTGAGCCTTCAGTAAGTGGCAATCTTTTTGCTTGTAGAGCGAATACTGCCTTTATGTTGCTGGCTGCTGACTGATCAGGGTAGTGTTTGCTTAATCGCCATCTACTGGATGGCAGCCCAAACTTCAACATCAAAAATACTTTGCAACCCTGTGAAACCAATGCCAAGAATTCAGCCACAAGCAAAGACCCTTTACAAACTTTCATCCACCCGAAAACATCCAGAAATAAAGCCAACTGACCATACTCAAATTACACCACAGTTAAAGGAAGATCAGCCCACACAGATGAGAAAGAACCAGTGCAAGAACTCTAGCAACTCTACGAGCCAGAGCGTCTCCTTACATCCAAAAGACCGCACTAGCTCCCCAGTAATGGTTCTTAACCAGAAGAACGTAAACAGATTAAATGCCCCAATTAAAAGGCACAGAGTGGCAAGTTGGATAAACAGCAAGACCCAACTATATGCTATCTTCAAGAGACCCATGTCACATGCAGTAACACCCACAGGCTCAAAGTAAAGGAATGAAGAAAGATCTATCAAGCAAATGGAAAACAAAAAAGAGCAGGGTTCCCATTCTCATTCCAAAAAAAACTGACTTAAAATCAACAATGATCAAAAAGGACAAGGACAGGCATTACATAAGTTTGATTCAACAAGAAAACTTGACTATCCTAAATATATATGCACCCAACAATGGAGCAACTAGATTCACAAAACAAGTTCATAGAGACCTATAAAGAGATTTAGATAATCACACGTAATCCTGGGACACTTCAACATTCCACTGACAGAACTAGATAGATAATTGGGGCAGAATATCAGCAAATATAATCAGAACCAAAACTCAACATTTGACCAAATAGACCTAACAGACATCTACAGAACACTCCACCCAACAAAACTAACGAAGAGAGAGAAAAAAAAAAGATACAACATACCAGAATTTCTGGGACATAGCTAAAGCAGTGTTAAGAGTAAAGTTCACAGTGCTAAACATCTACATTAAAAAGTCAGATCTCTTGGCTGGGCGTGGTGGCTCACGCCTGTAATCCCAGCACTTTGGGAGGCCGAGGCGGGCGGATCACAAGGTCAGGAGATCGAGACCACAGTGAAACCCCATCTCTACTAAAAATACAAAAAATTAGCGGTGGCGGGCGCCTGTAGTCCCAGCTACTCAGGAGGCTGAGGCAGGAGAATGGCGTGAACCCGGGAGGCGGAGCTTGCAGTGAGCCCGAGATCGCGCCACTGCACTCCAGCCTGGGGGACAGAGCAAGACTCCATCTCAATAAATAAATAAATAAATAATAAAAATAAATAAAAATAAAAAGTCAGATCTCAAATAAGCAATCTAATGTCACACCAAGAGAAACCTGAAGAACAAGAACCACTCCCAAAGGTAGCAAAATAAAAGAAAGAAACAAAATCAGCAGAACTGAATGCAATGGAGATGAGAAAAACCACACAAACTATTTTTTTAAGTTGGTTCTTTGAAAGAATAAATAAGATTCACAGACTTCTAGCTAAACTAAAAAAGAAAAAAAGGGAAAAGATCCAAATAAACACAATCAGAAATGACCAAAAGGACATTACTACTGATCCCACAAAAATTCAAAAAATAAAAATAAAAAAACCTTCAGACACTATTACCAACACCTCTATGCACACAAACTTAGAAAACCTATAAGAAATGGGTAAACTCCTGGAAACATACCACCTCCCAAGACTGAACCAGGAAGAAACTGAATATCTGAACAGATCAATAATAAGTTGCGAAACTGAATCAGTAATTAAAAACCTACCAAACAGAAGGCCCTGGACAAAATGAATTCATAGCCAAATTCAACCACATGTATAAAAAAGAGGAGGTGGCCAAAGGTGGCTCACGCCTGTAATCCCAACACTTTGGGAGGCTGAGGCGGACAGATCACCTGAGGTCAGGAGTTCGAGACCAGCCCGGCCAACATGATGAAACCTCATCTCTACTAAAAATACAAAAATTAGCCATGCATGGTGATGGGCGCCTGTAATCCCAGCTACTTGAGAGGTTAAGGCAGAAGAATCACTTGAACCCAGAAGGGGGAGGTTGCAGTGAGCCAAGATCATGCCATTGCACTCCAGCCTGGGCACCAAGTGAAACTCTGTCTCAAAAAAAAAAAAAAAAAAAAGGAGGTCCTATCCTACTGAAACTATTCCCAAAAAAACACAAAAAAATCAAGGAGGAGGGATTCCTCCCTCATTCTATGAAGCCTGCATCATCTGATACCAAAACCTGGCAGAGACACAATGAAAAAAATTTCAAACCACTATCCTTGAAGAATATAAGATGCAGAAATCCTCAATTAAATACTAGCAAACCGAATCCAGCAGCACATCAAAAAGCTAATCTACCATGATCAAGTAGGATTTATTTCTGGGATGTAAGGTTGGTTCAACATATGCAAGTCAATAAATGTGATCATCACATAAACAGAACTAAAAATGAAAACCACATGATCATTTCAATAAACACAGAAAAGGCTGTCGATAAAATTCCACATCCCTTTTTGTTAAAAATCCTCAATGAACTACTCATCGAAGGTACATACCTTTAATAAGAGTCATCCATGACAAATCCACAGCCAACATCATACTGAATCAACAAATGCTGGAAGCATTCCCCTTGAGAACCAGAACAAGACAAGGATGCCATCTCTCACCCCTCCTATTCAACATAGTACTGCAAGTCCCAGCCAGAGCAATCAGGCAAAAGAAAGAAATAAAAAGCATCCAATAAGAAAAGAGGAAGTCAAATTATCTTTCTTCCCAAGGTACTACACCTAGAAAACTCCACAGTCTCTGCTCAAAGGCTCCTAGATCTTATGAACAACTTCAGCAAAGTTTCAGAATACAAAAATCACTGCACAAAAATTAGTAGCATTTCTATACATCAATCATGTCTAAGCTGAGAGCCAAATCAAGAATGTAGTCCCATTCACAACAGTCACAAAAATAATAAAATACCTAGGAATACAGCTAACCAGGGAGGTAAATGATCTCTACAATGAGAATTACAAAACACTGCTGAAAGAAATCAGATATGACACAAACAAATAGAAAAGCATTCCATGCTCATGGATAGAAGAGTCAATATTACTAAAATTACCATACTGCCCAAAGCTATTTATATATTCAATGCTATTCCTATCAAACTATTCATGACATTTTTTCACAGAATAAGAAAAAAAATTCTAAAATTCCTTTGGAATAAGAAAAGAGCCTGAATAGCCAAAGCAATCCTAAGCAAAAGAACAAACCTGGAGGCATCACACTACCCAACTTCAAATATACTACAAGGCTACAGTAACAAAAACAGCATGGTACTGATACAAAAACAGATACATAAACTAATGAAACCCTTCTTTATTTCTTGGTTATGGAACCCAAAACACCTATAACCATCTGATCTTCGACAAAGCCAACAACAACAAGCAATGGGAAAACGATTGCCTATTCAAAAAATGGTGCTGGGATAACTGGCTAGCCATATGCAAAAGATTGAAAATGGACTCTTACTTTTTACCATATATAAAAACTAAAGATGGATTAAATTCTTAAAAGTAAAATCTAAAACTATAAAGACCGTAGAAGAAAACCTAGGAAATACCATTCCACACATAAGCCCAGGAAAAGACTTCATGACAAAGACTCGAAAAACATGTGCAACAAAAACACTGACAACTGGGCCTAATTAAACTAAAGAGCTTCTGCACAGCAAAACAAACTATCAACAGAATAAACAGACAACCCATAGAACAGGATAAAATATTTGCAAACTATGTATCTGACAAAGGTCTAATATTCAGAATCTATAAGGAACTCCAATCAACAAGTAAAAAACAACCCCATTAAAAAATGGGCAAGGATATGAACAGACACTTCTCAAAAGAAGACATACAAGCAGCCAACAAACATATGAAACATGCTCAATATAACTAATCAGTAGAGAAATGCAAATCAAAACCACAATGAGACAGCATCTCATACCAGTCAGAATTGCTGTTATTACAAAGTCAAAAAATAACACATGCCGGTGACATTGCAGAAAAAATGGAATCCTTATATACTGCTGGTAGGAATGTAATTCTTATATACTGCTGGTGGAAAGCAGTCTGGAGATTTCTCAAAGAACTGAAAATAGAACTACCATTCAATCCAACAACTCCATTACTGGGTATATGCCTGAAGATATAAATTATTCTACCACATGCACATGTCTTTACACATGCACACATGTTTATCACAACACTATTTACAATAACAAAGACACGAAATCAAGCTAGATGCCCATCAATGGTGAACTGGATAAAGAAAATATGGTACAGATATACTACAGAATACTAAGCAGCTATTTTAAAAAAAAATGAGAACATGGCCTTTGCAGCAACAAAAGATGGAACTGAAGGCCATCATCTAAGTAAATTAATACAGGAACAGAAAACCAAACACCGCATGTTCTCACTTACAAGTGGAAGCTAAACATTCAGCACACATGGACACAGAAGAGAACAGTAGACACTGGGGCCTATTTGAGGGTAGAGGGTGAGAGGAGGGTGAGGACTGGAAAACTAACTACCAAATATTACACTGATTACCTGGGTGACAAAATTATCTGTACATCAACTCCTGTGACACACAATTTTCCCGTGTAATGAACCTGCACATGTACCCTTTGAACCTAAAATGAAAGTTGTGAAGAAAAAAAAGAAAATGGCCCCAAAAGACTTGCTCAATACAGTGCTGCCACAAACTTCTATTTGGTTTAAAAAAAAAAAAAATCTGCAAAGTGCCACAAAGTACAACAAAACAAGGTAAGCCTGTACATAAATGAATAAATATTAGCAATTAAATCCAATGAGATATAAAAAGGATAATGCATATCACAACAAAGTAAAGTTTATTTTAGGCATACAAAAGTTGTTGAACATTCTGAAATCAATCTGTGTGAACTCTTGGGCCTAGAGGACAACAGTGGCCACCAAATTTCAGATGTCTCCACATAACCTCTAAGAAACAAACAAAGGCCGGGCACAGTGGCTCAAGCCTGTAATCCCAGCACTTTGGGAGGCCGAGGCGGGTGGATCACGAGGTCAGGAGATCGAGACTATCCTGGCTAACATGGTGAAACCCCGTCTCTACTAAAAATACAAAAAACTAGCCGGGCGTGGTGGCGGGCGCCTGTAGTCTCAGGTACTTGGGAGGCTGAGGCGGGAGAATGGCGTGAACCCCGGAGGCGGAGCTTGCAGTGAGCCGAGATCACACCACTGCACTCCAGCCTGGGAGACACAGCGAGACTCCGTCTCAAAAAAAAAAAAAAAAGAAACAAACAAAAAACCAAGAGTGCAAATAAATCCACATATGACTCATATTTTCAGCACCACTAGGAAACAAAGATACCATGACCTTTGGATTATCTGTAAATAGAAAAACAAACCAAATTACAATAGCACTCCCAGGGCCCCCCATTACAGGCCAATGGATGTGGTGACCAGAGAAAGAAAAGCTTAAGAGATTCCTTGGTGGGTGGGGGAAGGAAGGAAAAATATATATATACACACATATATATATATATATATAGAGAGAGAGAGAGAGAGCGAGAGAGAGAGAGAGCGCAAATTGAACTTAAACCAACACAGGTTGGCATTCGATAGTTAAAAAACAGGCTTTGGCCGGGCGTGGTGGCTCACGCCTGTAATCCTGGCACTTTGGGAGGCCAAGGTGGGCAGATCACCTGAGGTCAGGAGTTCGAGACCAGCCTGACCAACATGGAGAAACCCCGTTTCTACTAAAAATACAAAATTAGCCAGGCGGGGTGGCGCATGCCTGTAATCTCAGCTACCTGGGAGGCTAAGGCAGGAGAATCCCTTGAACCTGGGAGGCGGAGGTTGTGGTGAGCCGAGATTGTGCCATTGCCTGGCAACAAGAGTGAAACTCCATTTCAAAAAAATAAACATATAAATAAAATTTAAAAATAAAAAACAGGCTTTATAGACTCGAAAGTGAAGAAAATAAAAAGTGAGAGCCTTGGTAAAGCCTTCCTACTGGGGAAAATCAGATATATAGAAAATGAGTGATACCTCTTCAAGATGTGGCAGTAAAAGGCCAAAGGGAAAGAAGAAAATGAGAGAAGGGTCAGGATCCTACAGAAATAAAAGAGAACAAGACCCCGACCCATTCCCCATCATCATCATCCATAATGGAAATTGCAGAGAAGAGGGTGGAAACAACAGAAAGCAGGTTCTCAAAACTGGAACCCTGCCCTTGTAAGGAATGGGAATAGAAAAAAGCAGACCTGAGCCAGGTGCCATGGCTCACACTGAAGTCCTGGCTTTTTGGGAGGCTGAGGCAGGAGGATTGCTAGAGGCCAGGAGTTCAAGATGGTCTGCACAACATAGCAAGACTCCTTCTCCAAAATATTTTTTAAAAGAAAAAGCAGACCTCTTCCACTCAACACCGTTAAAGATCAGAATAATAATTACCTTTGAAGAGGGGAGATGAGGAAGCTTCTAGGGTGCTGGTCAAATTCTGCTGCTTGATCTGGATGCCAGTCACATGGGAGTGTCACGTGTGTGAAAATACATTCAGCTATATGGTTACGATATTTACTTTTCTGTATATATACTATACTTTCGTTAAAAGTTTTTAAAAAACAGATATCATGCCTGTTCTCTAGAGAATTATCATCTAAGAAACATACAAGAGAATACACATGAACAACCAAAACAATCATTTTTGTTTTTTAAGGCCAAGGGAGAAAGGATAATAAACGGCACTGTTGGGCCATGACAGATAAGCAGAAGATAACATTTCAATGTGTTTTGTTTGTTTCTGCATAACATCCCTTCCTCGTTTTGATCCACTCCTTCCACATTCCATGGTTATGCTGTTCAGTTCATGCAGTTCATCAGGGATAGCTCTGTCCACCTTCCCAGGGACGACCAAATAACCTATGCCTAATCAGGTTACAAAGACAGAGGTGAAAGCTATGTGATGCATGCCAGGCCAATCCTCCCTGGGGCTTTCACTGGAGCTATGAGGGAAAATACCCTCTTCCTCCAGGATCCTGAGGACAAAGTCTTTGTAAACCTGGAGCTAGTCGGGGGTTATCTTTCATGCCATGAAGACAAAATCAAACAAGAGAAAGGGGATAGCAAGTACAGGGTGGCAACGGAGACAGGCAAATAAAAAGACAGACCTGTTGGCATTTCTTGAACACCTGAATTGAGCTATATGTAATCATTCATGTGGAATAAAACACTCTTTTTCAGATGGACTAAAACAATGTTTTCTATATGCGCCTCTTTGAGTTGGTTAGGTTTTTGCTACCTGGAGCTGAAAATCTAGTCTTAACACAAAACCTGAAAGAGAATTACCTGAGTATAGGCTAATTTAAAAAGCAACTCTTTTCATTTGTGAATATCGAGAACACAGAATCTAAAGTCTTCTCTCTGAACCTATGAAATAGTTCCTTCTGAGTTCACTGCATTAGTAACTGCTTTCTCCTATTGGCAGACACTTCCTGGATCAATTGAAGAAAGGAAAAAACAGAATGCTGATGAGGAGGGAAGACAGAAGACTAAGTGGCATATTTAAATCATTTCAAATCTCTATTTTTAAAAATCTTAATTAGACTGATTTAAAATGCTTCCTTCTAGCCAGTTTCAAAACAGTTAAGATCTGAAAAATTCTCAACTAAGGCAAATTATTAAACCATAGTAAAAAGTACACATTTTATTTTAAAACAGAAAAGGCTGCAGAAAATTTTCATGACATTCAGGTCACAGGTCACAACTGAAGGAAAAACTAAAATAAAATAAGAAATATTCTGTATTTGTTTAATACTCCTCCCTATTGAAAAATAAGATCTCTAACTTCCAGACGGAGACGGATAGAAGGCTCATACCTCAATAAGCAGTCCCTCTTTTCCAACTATATTACAATGATAAACAAAATACATAAGAGATACCAAAAGGCACAACTGGGTTCAAACTTAAGATAAAAATCTCTGTGGCAAGTGGGATTTATCCTAGGAATTCCAGAGTGGTTCAATATAAGAAAATCAATGTAATATACCACATTAACAGAACAAAGAAGAAAAAAAGCATGTGATTGTTTCAAGTGGTGTAGAAAAAGCATTTGTCAGAATCCAACACCCTTGCAAGAGAACATACAGAAAACTAGGAATAGAATAGAACTTCTTCAACATGATAAAGGGCATCTATGAAAAACCAACAACTAACATCATATTCCATGGTAAGACTGAAATCTTTCCCCCTAAGATATCAGGAACAAGACAAGAATGTCTGCTTTCCCAATGTTCTTGTACATTGTACTGGAAGTTCTAGCCAGAGCATTAGGTGAGAAACAGAAATAAAAGCCATGCAAATTGAAAAGGAAGAAGGAAAACTACCTCTATTCTCAGAATATAATCTTATACAGTTGCCCTTCAGTATCCACAGGGGATTGGTTCTAGGATCCCCTAAATACCAAAATTATATGACTTGCTTCCCTTTATGAAACCTAAACTTACTACCTTTTTCATATATCCATCTATTTCCAAAGCCAAAAACTTTATCCTTTGGGTTTCTGAATATTTGAATAACTCTTATTCATGGAATAAATCAATGGTCCAAGCTCCACATAAGGTCATGGTGTTTGAAATACATCTGGACATCCCTGACAGCCTAGCACACATCTACCCAAGAATAAACTATAAAAAAATGGTTTGGTACTGCTTATTATACCATTTACCAGAATGAAAATGTTTGCATCTCTTATCTGAGTACTAATATTAAAAATAGTCTCTCTGGTCAAAAATACCAATAAAATCTTCAAAGAAAAACTGGATATCAACAATATCCAGAAATATATTATGAAATTTCACTCATAATGTATGCAAGAGAAGAGAAGAGGAGGGGAAAGGAGGTAAAAGGGAAGGAGAGGGGAAGGGGGAAAATGAGAAAAGAAGAAAAGAAAAAGAGTGAGAAAGGCAGGGGGAAATAATGGGGCATTTTTTAAGTGGGGCATTAACATCAAGTTAAGTGAAAAGCAACAGGTATGACTACGGCAGCAAATCTACCAGATATTTTCAACAAGATATACAATACAAAATCATGGGTCATATTAGCATGCTATTAACAGAAACATCTCTTCTTGAAGGGCCACTGCTCAATTTTCTTTTATATTTTTAGAAAATAACCATTTTATATTCCCTATTACAGGGCCAGGTACATATAAGAAATAAATACTTGTTGAACGATCAACTAGACGAATAGATGGCTGAGTGAAAACAAACAAATCGATAGAAAGAAAAATGACAAATACTCAAAATAAGAAAGTTTTCAAATATTCGACAATGGAGAGGATTTCCCACTTCTCCATTTTAAAATGCTAACCTAATTAGGGGGAACATGTGAGAGGTAGTACAGCACAATACGAAGAAGACACGATTAAGGCTCAGAAAAGGCCTAGATTAAAATTGTAGCTCAACTTTTACTGGCTTGTGTCCTTGAGCAAATTGCTTAATTTATGTAAGTCTTAGTTCTCTCCACCTATAAAACAGGGATCACAACATTTACCTTACAAAGACATCAAACCAGTACTTTTGGCACCTGGAACAAACTACACAAAAACAGCTCTCAAATCAACTCTGTAATTCATAATGTAGCCCACAGATGGGTGTTACTAACAATGCTCGCCATCTGGTAGCTTCCTGTTTTAAATAATTATTCTTGCTAACTAGGTGCCAAGCTTTTAGAATCATTATATTAAATGTTTGCACCCTCTAAATGTTGGTGTCCTTAGACAAAGTCCAGTATGGCCAGTCATAGTTCAACTTACAGGGTTCTTTTGAAGATTAAAAATAATGTAAGAAAAATACCTTGTACAGTGACAGGCATGTAATAAATTACTTAAACATTTTATTAATACCTTTATGTAATCCATTTGTCACTTTATATTATCACAACAACTCCAATAAGCCCACACACAGATTAATCATATCAGCCACTTTCAGTAATATATAAACAAGATGGACAGGAAAGTGTGATATATATTGCAACATCCTTTTCAAAAATTCAAGTTGAGGCCGGGCGCGGTGGCTCAAGCCTGTAATCCCAGCACTTTGGGAGGCCGAGATGGGCGGATCACGAGGTCAGGAGATCGAGACCATCCTGGCTAACACGGTGAAACCCCGTCTCTACTAAAAACTACAATAAAAAAAAAAATTAGCCAGGCGAGGTGGCGGGCGCCTGTAGTCCCAGCTACTCAGGAGGCTGAGGCAGGAGAATGGCGTGAACCCGGGTGGCGGAGCTTGCAGTGAGCTGAGATCCGGCCACTGCACTCCAGCCCGGGTGACAGAGCGAGACTCTGTCTCAAAAAAAAAAAAAAAAAAATTCAAGTTGATTCCTTCAACTCTGACTTTTGGATTTTCTGTCTTAAATCCAGAAAGACCTGAGAATTTAGAAGAGTAGACAGTACCTTCATTCCAAGAACCATTTCTAAAAGGCAGTAAGTGAAGTGTCAGGTTCAAAGAGAATTCAAAGTTACCACTATCAGGGTATACTTATTCTCTGCCGGATGGGCAAAGAGAGCTGTTGCTATTGTGTTTTGCATGTGGTCTCAACTGTGCAAATACCAGTTAAATAAGAAAAACATCAAGCCATCTTTATCAGACCTACTAACAACCCAGATAAACTTCTTTAGGATGAATAGTTTAGTAACAAAATAACAACATTTGCCAACCCACAAGAATCTTTGTATAAAGCACTACTTAGCTCTGAAAGATTATTTTCTCTGAATTATCAGATATCCAGAAATACTTTTTTTATTATAAGGCATGCCAATCCATGCCAATAAAGGTCACAAGAACAAATGTTATGAAGAGTTCAATTTAAACTATTCATAGGTTTTACTGGCTATAGAGATATTTAACTAATAGTTTTGTCACCCTAGAGCAAACTTCACCCAAGGAAACATCTCTTCTGAGCATAAAGGTCAAATCAAGCTCACAACTAGAGCCCCCAGTTTCCCCAGAAATTGAAGGATAATGTCCATATGTCTGTCAGATGGTGACTAGTATGCTAGTACAGAATCCATGGACTGGAAGCACTGTCCTGACCTTACATTTGACACAGGGTCAAATGTGTAACCAAGAGGACTGAAACAAAGGTTCTTTTATATACCGGTTAAAAATTAGATTTCTATGATTGTGGTTCCCATAGTTTGTCTGAATAAAAATTGATCACATTATGAATAAACAATAAAAGACTAAAATCAATTTAGTCAGTTATTAACTTCTGGAATTGTGACATATTAACAACAGAAACCAATCCAGAGCAGGAATGGATATTGTGGTTTCAAAAAGACAAACATGCATTAAATAGGAGATATATGTTTAAATGGTAATGCTCCTTACGATAGCAGTCTAGTAGGTTTGGTATCAAGTTCTAGTGGAGAAATAATTCACCACCATAATCAGCAAAGTAACTAACCAAATGACACATTATTTGTTATTTTCTGACATGCATCTATAATTCTCATTCTGAAGCACAGATTTCTATTTTTCTGGTGCCATCAAGTGGTAACATTATGAAATGTTCTAAGATTAAATGCAAATAACTTAGAAAAATGTCACACTGACCACACTGATGTGTTTTATTTGTCAATTAAACACCAGTGATGTTTTAGCACATAATTATCTGAAAAGAAATGGAAAAATGTCAGAGTGGAATTTTTTATAACTCATACCGATTTTAAACTCCCAACCTAAAATAAGAGTTAAGGCAAAGAATAAAAATGAATAATCTTTAAGACCAGAATGCTCCACTAGCAAACAAAAAAACCAACAGATGGCCGGGTGCGATGGCTCACGCCTGTAATCCCAGCACCGTGGGAGGCCGAGGCAGGCAGATCACCTAAGGTCAGTAGTTCAAGACCAGCCTGGCAAACAAAGTGAAACCCCGTCTCTACTAAAAATAGAAAAATTAGTCAGGCATGGTGGCACACACACGTAGTCCCAGCTACTAGGGAGGCTGAGGCAGGAGAATCACTTGAACCCCAGAAGCAGAGGCTGCAGCGAGCTGAGATCACACCACTGCCCTCCCGCCTGGGTGACAGAATGAAACTGTATCTCAAAAAAAAAAAAAAAAAAAAAAAACCTAACATTATAAAACCATTTGAAAAATAAAATTAGGATGAAAATGATCTTTCCATCAAAGCAGGAAAACAAGTAACTTCAAAATTAGATTATCAATTAGAAACCTTATAAGTGATAGCTATTATATAATCATATCAAGATGACAAAATTAATGAGAAATGAATTTAGAATCAATTATTTGAAACTGTGTTAACAGGTTCCAAATAGTTATATCAGCAACTTCAGTAAGACAATAACTAGTGAAAAAAGAAACAAGACTCCAGCTCCTCTTATTGCTATACACACAAAACATTAATAGCTGTTTGATCCTCGGGCCCACCAAAATTAAGTAGCAATTGTGAAATATGAATTCCCAGTAGAAGATGGCAAATTGAACACATTTCTTTAGCTATTCTCCCTCCAGAAACTCTACTAACACGGCAGTCAAAAAAATTATTTAAGACAAAACCCCATAAGGACAAAGAAACTGAGAAGGTAACAGCGACAAAATTTTAGAATATAAAAGCTGCCATGGGAATATAATTTAAAAAAAAAAAAAAAAAGGTAGATGGATGAGAGGTTACTGAAAGAAAATCAAGAGAGTTGCCTGATTTACATGGCATGGTAAAACTCTCCAAAAATTCAGGAATTGTTGGCATCAGGAAGTGGGCGTGAAACCTAAAAATAAGAGAAATGGTCAAAATCCTGGTTAAGAAGCAGCTAGGACCCTCCATAAACAGGCAGGTACACCATTTTATAAAACTGAAAGTTTATACTCCAGAAATTACAAAAGGCTTCTGGACTACAGGATACTAGGCATAATGAGAAGTACTGTAGTTAAAAAATGTTAGCAATACAGGAAACTGATAATCTGAATGGTACTGACAAATCCAAGACCACAGAACAATGAAAATAATGATTTTCTGTAAATGAAACCACTGGAAGAATGTCAGTATCAATCTTTGAATACTGCATCTAAAAAGTCATGTAACTAAACGCAGAATGCTTCATTCTGCTTCTATAAGGAAAAATTTAAGGGTTAAAACAATAGCTAATACTTCAAAAAAGTAAGTTCTATATATTGATGTTCAGTTACATTCAGCTCTACATGTCCCACATCACCTCCATTAATTAAATGAGAATTTACTACAATTACAGAGAACAGAATAGTAGGCAAACCCAAGAATCTTTTATGCTCTTAGTTTAAAAATCCATTTCATTTTGTCTCTTCAGGTCATCAAGAATCTCTGTGAATTACTCCTGAGAGAGATGAAGGCCAGTAAAACACTGCCTTTTCAAGTCAGAAAAGAAAGATTATTATTCATACAAGAGACTTCGAGACATGTTGACTTTTTTTTTAATCCTGTTTTTGTGGATTAATTGATTAAAAATAGAGGGTTAAGCACCTCCAATAATGTCTAACATCTCATGGAACTTAAAGTATATACCCATACATAGGTCTTTTAAGCTTCAGTAATTTCTCATTTTCAGTATTATTTCCATAAGACTAAACAGAAGATATATGTATGTAATTTTTTCCCATGTACCAACAAAAGAGCATGCCAAAACATATTAATATACATAAAATCATACCTTGAACACCTTCTAGGAGTAAATCAACTCCCTTCCTATAAAAATCAGAAGCAGCTTCATAGTCATCTTCTTCTTCCTTTTTTAAAGCCAGCTTTATTAATTCTCCTGCTTTCTCCAAATAATCTCTCTTGCCAAGCCTGGGTTTTAAACTGCCAGGAAAGAGGCTACGACTTTCCCGTTCTTCTTCTGTTTTGCTCTGTTCACTGTCAGAAGCAACAGCCCCTAGTGCTGAAGAATCCGAAGAAAGATTGAGACCAAAAGTTCTAATGGGAGAATTTTGATTGGAAGCCATTCCATCATCTAATTCAGCAAGAGAATCCACATCAACAGTAAGAGATATCAGATCACTGTCACTGGAGAAGCCTAGAAATATGATCACAATAGTAAACAGATATTAAATTGAGAATCAGCCAAACGAATACAAATCATACTAATTATTCATTTTTCGTATTATCCAAGTCAATTTGGAAGGCTGTAATTTACTGATGGAAGTCAGTGTCTAGCAATTTGTTTCGGCTTAGTCCATTCACTTTACTGTCTCTCTGTAACTCTGGAAGACAACTTCTTGCCTTAATCATCAAACTAAAATTGAAGACAAATCTTTATCTAGTTTGGTTGTCAAAAAGAACCTTTACCACAAGATCCCGTAAGCTATTTACAGAAAACTGCTGCCTGTACACACAGTTGCTATAAATAATAGCATTTTGATAAAGGAAAAAGTACTTGAATCTCAGTGCTCTCTCTTTCTCTCTCTTTTTTTTTTTTTTTTTTTTTTTTGAGGACAGCACCTTGCTATGTTGTTCAGCTGCACTCCAACTTCTGGGCTCAAGCAATCCTCCTACTTCAGTCACCTGAGTAGCTTAGATGGCATAAGCCACCAAGCCCAGCTCCAGCTCTTAAAACTCATTATGTGACCAATAGCAGGTTACTTGATAGTATTACTTATTATGTAAGACTTTAAATGAGGAATAGAGTGAATGCATATAAAGCATAATAGACTATCATTATATTATAACTTTTATAACAATTATATAAACAGGTTGAATATCCTTCATCTGAAATGCTCGGGACAGAAGTGTTTCAGAGTTCAGATTTTCTGATTAGAGATACTCAACCTGTAACTATATAACAACTATACAATGCATCCTCAGAAGTGTGCTTTTAGGTAGCCATCCATATCTGGAAAATGTATACTATTTAACATTTCTTAAAGACTGAATTTTTAGACATTTTATCTTAACCTCTTCTATAAGATTTTGGAAAGGTATTTTTCCACCTTAGTTTTCAGACAAAAAATAAGTAATAGGTGCTACTGAATTATTTAGCAGTGAAAATTCCTTCTCCTAGTTCATATAACTGACATCATGGTAAACGAGCATGATCTATAATACATATCAAACTTTCTGCTCTCAGGACTGCCTTTTATATTCTTCAAAATCATTGTGGACTCTACAAAGCTTTTGTTCATGTGAATTGTATCTGTGAATATTTATTAAATACCAATATTGATATTTAGAAAAGAGGTCTAGAAATGTTTAAAATAAAGCATTAAAGCCCCATTACATGGTAACATAATTTTTATGAAAAATTACTATATTTTCAAAAACAAAAAAAGTTAGTGAAAGAAGTGGCATTGTTTCACATTTTTGTAAATCTTGTTAATGTCTGGATTAACAGAAGATAGCTAGACTCTCATATCTGATTCTGCTCACAATATGTTGTCATATGTTGTTTCGGATGAAAGATATGAAGGAAATGTCACATAGATAATGTAACTGAAAAAGAAACAAGTATTAGCCTTTTCAAATAATTATGAATATTGTTCTCTGATACTACACCAAAACTCAACAAGTGACAGTTTTTTAAAGCTTAGTTGTAATGTGGAATATAAAATCCTATGAATGAAATTTTTGTTTCTGTTACATTCAAATCCACTGGTCTCTCTTGCACACTGAATGGATCTTTCACCTGTGCATGAATTTATAACATCACCCATTGGTCATCCTGAAAATATTCGTTCCTGTAGTTACAAAGATCTTCCAAATGTTGACAGCACATTTCATTATCCCAAAAAATCATATGTCAACATTTCATTATCTACTAATCTCATCAGAACATTCTTTAAGTATTGGGAAACTGTCAAACCCAAAGTGGCAGATAGAGGTTATCGGAAAATCCTAATTTTGAATCAAAAACTCCAATTTTATTATTGGCAACAAATAATATCAGTTGTTTTCCTTTAAGTGTCAGCTAACTTCACTCCTTTTCAAGAAAAAAATGGGCCAAATACACAAGTCTGAATAATGACAGTTTGTCAATTGTTCTTTTAAGCAAAATGGTGTCCCATGAAAAAACCAGCTAGTTCAGCCAATGGCTCAAACAACTGCACACGTGCTTTTCCTCCAGACGACCATGGTAGTTCAGGATGCAGGGTGCTTTATGTATAATTCTCGTTCTTTCACATAGCATATTAAAAAGACAAGTAACAAGGGTTAAGATTTAATAAAATTAACAGTTTCTACTACTTAGGAAAAATTAGCATTGGTTTTATAAGTATGTGCAATGAGTACTGTTACAGTTTGGTGACACTGCCTTGATTCATGCCCAAGCACAGCAGTTTCACCTACCACGGCTTTTGTATCATCGGGGCAAATGTCACCAGGGTGAAAAGACAAAGAATGTTCTGGCATTATGATCAAAATAGTTTTGCTTTATGAACTCCCTGAAAATATCTCAGAAACACCCAGAGATCTGAAGATTACATTTGAGAGTCAGTGATCTATATCATTAAATAAGATTGACAACAGAGTTATATAAAAACTAGTTTAGAAATAACTATGAGATCCGCATTCACCACTGAACGTTATCTGCCAAGTTTCTCAGAAAAAAAATTAAAAAGAAAATGATTTCCTCAGGATTATATACTAAATCAAAATTAAAAGTGAATTAGACTATACAATTCTAGATCAGGGATCAGCAAACTTTTTCTATAAAGGGCCAGAAAGTAAATTATTTTAGGCTTTGCAGGCCATATGTGGTCTCTGTCACTACTCAACACTGCCGTTATAGTGCAAAAGCAGCCATAGACAATATATAAATGAATAAGCACGGCTGTGTTCCAGTAAAACTTTATTTAGACATTGAAGTGTGAATTCCTTATAATTTTCCCATCACAAAATCACAAAATCATATTCTTTTAATTTTTTTAACCATTTAAAAATGCAAAAACTATTCTTAGTTTTCAGGCCATACAAAAAACAGGTGTGGCAGGCCACATTCAGCCCATAGAACATAGTTTTGCCAACCCCTATTTTAAATTCAAATTGCCTACTTCATATCAAATAAAGTAAGTTAGGGTAAAAACATGTTACTGGCCACTAAGCCCAAATTTCTAATCAGCTTTAGATGCCGCTTTGGTACCTTGTCAATATATATCCTCATTTTCAACTTTTTTCAAGTCCTTAGAATGCCCAAAAAGAACAAATTCTATTCCCAAAAAGCAACAGATTTCATTAAACCGACAATCTCAAATGAGATTCATTGAGCCTAGTGAAAATCTTTTCAGTTCTCTGACATTTCAACCATACAGACAGTAACAGTACTTCATAATAAGAATCTTTTATAGCAATCCAAGTTATTTATCTATTATCCTAAGAAATATATATAAATTTTATGAGATTTTTCTTAAATCATTTTAAACATGTTACGTATTTCAATGTAAACTTATTTCCTAAAATGATGCCAATATATAACCTAGCCCGTTGAAACTAATAAACAGATAAGGTTGAAAAAAGTTCTGGTTTATATAGCTAACCACAAAAGAAAGGAAATGCTGTGTTAGAGATCTCTATTGTCTGTTCTCTGGTGTCTTGTCACTACAACCTTCACACCATCTATCACATTGTTCTGTTTCATGTTTTGCCCCATTTTTCCTTTTAACAATAACAATAACACCAAAGGGCAAGAGGGCAAAGTTATGTATACTCTGTTTCTTGGCTTTTGACCACAAAAAACTAGTACCATAGTCATATTTCCTCTTACTTTTCAAATCATATTTTATTAGCAATGAGAATCATAATTAAATGAGATTAGATCAAAAAAGTAAGACCATTAAAATACCTAGAGAGAAAGACAGTAAGATTAAGTAAATAAACATTCCATACAAAGTGTTCCTTTTTAAATTCTAAATAATTTCTTAATTCAGCATCTTTAAAAGCAAGCACACATACACCCCAGCAGATAAAAAAGAGAAATTTATATTGCCAAACCAGAAGAAGCAAAGAAAAACAAAAAGACATTTATTTTAACCTTTTTAGAGGACAATTTGCCAATGCATATCAAAAGTGCAAAATTGCTTCTTTCACCCAGAAATTCAGCAATTTATACCAAAACCAATCAGAAATGTAGAAAACAGATCTACATACAAGAATGTCCATCTGTCCATCTCAAAAATTAGTAAAAAGGTGGCAATAACAAATTCCTAACAATAGATTATAATACCTCCTTATGACAAAATATTATACAGCTATTAAAATCATTTTATAGAATATTTAATGCTAAAGTGTCTTTTTGATATATTATGCAAAAACAACAAACTACAAATGAGTATGTATACTATAATTCTACTTTAAAAACAAACACACATAGAAAAGAGGCTTGAAAGACACACTATTAACAGTGATTTTCTGTGTATGGTAAGATTACAGGTAATTCTATAATATAGATTTTAATAATATACTTTGTGTATGGTAAGCCCTTAAGCTCAGTATCTGAAAGATACCAAAAGAGATGCATCAGGGGCCAACATTGGGAATTTATTTGAATAAAAGAAAGTTATACAGGCATCATTTGTGAAATATAAACCTATATGGATCAACCATCAGCTAGTGCCAAGAATTCCAAACTTAAAAAAGGAGTTAGACATGAGTATAAAGACAGATCTGTTTAAAGCAGGCAAACCCCTGACACCTCTTCCTTGCCCACCTTATTCCTTTAACTCTCCTCTTGAAGCTGCACCTTACCATGCCTGAAAAGCCTAACCCTATCATATCTCCTCGACCATACAATGCAACTAATGATCTTCTAGCACTCACTGGTATCTTTCTCTTCCATATTTAAGCAGTTTCTAAATTCTCTTCTTCTCAATGAAGTATTTTCCAGCCAGTTCAAGGAAGATAACATTTTAAAATTCCCTTCACCACCACAGCAATGAATCTTATTTATAAACACATTATATGTAAATATTCAATGCCTAATTTATATTATATAGTTAACACATCTGCTTAATACAGTGCTTGTTCAACTCCTAGAAATCACACTACGATTCAACTTATTTTATACAAAACTACATGTAAGTATCATACGAAGCGCAAACTAGCTCCCTAAAGCCCAGAAAGAAAGTTAACTCGTAAGATACAGGGAGCAACAAGCAAGTGACAGGTTCTCAGTCTAGGTAGGAAGGATACTGTGGATAAGGCAGGGCAACCACTGACATTTGATATAATATAGAGACTATTTGTCAAAAGTTAAACCAACCTGAAGTCAACCCCATACTTAAAGAGGCCCTCTGGGCCATCGCAAGAGTAAAAGGTGCATCCTTCACCAACACCATCAAGGCAAAAACCTAAGCTTTTTTTGGAAGTGATACAAGGGGAAAAAGTCAAAGGTTCTATGAAAGCGTTCTGCCTCCAGGTTCGTATCACAGAAATTCAAGTCTCAGGGCTATTAGAGGGCCCCAGGTGACTTGTTAAAAAGCAGCTACAGACATAGGCGTTTATTTAGCATCCCAGTTCACCTACCTACCCTTACCTCTGTGCTTTGAACTGCTCAGAGTAGGGCAGTATAGTGAAATCTGTCTAGGACACCATCTCTGAAAGACAGGCCCCAGGGGAACAGGTTGAGTTGCCATAGAATAAATCTTTATACTATAAACTATCAGAAATCTGTATTTGAAGACCATCTGTAAAAAGAGATCGGTTTCCTTTAGAACAACAGGTGGTCTCTCATGGGTGACTATATATAAAATACATGGCCTCATTATTATTAGCTGATAGCTTTCACTGAGCCCTGAGGTTCAAATATTGCCATAGTCAACAAAAAGGAATTTCTATTTTTCCTAGTAGCAATGACTCATGCTCCATGCACAAAGCAAGTTATCTAGCCAGCAGAACAAAGGTTACCCTAAGGTAGAAGACACACATATCAGTTTCCATTAAGAAAGAAGCCCTTATAAATATGATTTTAAGTGAATACCTAAATCTAAAGCTTAATGCTAGTTAAGATTCCTGTATGTGATTCCCTATTCATCATTTAGTAATAGCTATTGTTACAAAAAAGAACGTTTCCTTTCAAGTTTCACATTTTTATAACGTTCTTGGGTCATGTCTACAGTTCCTTGAAAACGTATGGAAAGAGCATCAGAATATCTCGTACAGATCTGGAAAAACAACAAAATAAGCCCAGAAAACAACACAGCAATCTTAATTACAACCCTAATACTGCTATTTTATCATAATAAAGATCCACTGCTTGGCTTCATTTTTTACCAAATGAACTTTGTACTCTGCTACTCTCCATAACTTTCTCTAGCCTGCAGGATATCAAGCCCATTACCAGTACGCAAGTAGCTCATGCTGAATTTTCTATACCAAATATGCCTTCTCCCTGCCTCCCCTCCATAAAATGGAATCTCTTAATTTCAAAATATGGTTCTGTAAGTGCTATCAAATACCTGGAGTACCTTAGGCACATGGCTAAACTTCTCTGAAATTCAAACTCTGTATTGTAAAATAAGACATTTAGGTATATCATTTCTAATGATTCCCATGGCATACCATGAATATTCTGTTATTTGTTCCACCTAACCCCCAAACTCCTAATATCCAATATTATCCTCAATAGCCCTAGAATTTTTAAGAGCCAATATTTATCATCGGTGTCATGTGTATAATTTACACACACTGGTACATTCTCATTTGTGGTTATCTTGGAAAAAAACAAATGACCTGTTCTTTTTTGTCAAGCTCCACTACCAAAGAAAATTCAATTAGGGGCAGAGAATAAAATTAAGTTGGGCAAATAAGCACATAACAGAAAACAGAATCTCTTTCAGCTGAGTATGCAAGAGATATTCTAATATACTTAACACCAAAGGGCCTAGAAAAATGCCAGTAACAAGATTTAGAGTTCTCATGCTGCCACCTAGTGGACATTTGCACTTAATTTTACTTTTAATTTAAATTACTTGCACTTTCTATACATTTACATTTAAATTAATATTTAATACTTTCTATATTTTGTCAGCTTAAACTACACCATGTAGTAAATAGGCTTTAAGTTTGTCTTGAAAATAGATTTAGGTTATTAAGTAACCAATCATGTGACAAATATTCCTATTTAAAATAACCTTCCTCAAAGTGTCAAAGTTTAAATCTATTAAATGAAAATAACACAAATAATAAGACATAATGGTATTTTGATACAGAAGATTTTTTTCTTTTTTTTTTTTTTTTTTTTTTTTTTTTGAGGCGGAGTCTCGCTCTGTTGCCCAGGCTGGAGTGCAGTGGCCGGATCTCAGCTCACTGCAAGCTCCGCCTCCCGGGTTTACGCCATTCTCCTGCCTCGGCCCCCCGAGTAGCTGAGACTACAGGCGCCCACCACCTCGCCCAGCTAGGTTTTTTTTTTGTATTTCTTAGTAGAGACGGGGTTTCACAGTGTTAGCCCGCATGGTCTCGATCTCCTGACCTCGTGATCCGCCCGTCTCGGCCTCCCAAAGTGCTGGGATTACAGGCTTGAGCCACCGCGCCCGGCCCAGAAGATTTTTTTCAAACTTAAATAACTATACACCTTTCCAATTAGACCAACCACTGCTTTGAATATAATCAACACTATTCAATTCAACACAGTTTAATCACAATCTTCATGTCTATCTACACATGGGAAAGAATTATCAGGTGACTGTAACCACAAAGATAAATTGAGTGATCAGCTTATTGTATGTAGCAGATCTTAAGAACTAATATTCTTAAATGTCTCCTGGAATAACAAAATCTATCCCCACCTGCCATCAAATAAACATACAAATCTTGAGCTTAATGTCATTTAAGGGATCCGTTGCAAAGACCAGCAATAGATGCTATCCTCAAAATGTACATTTCATTTACTTTAAAACGGTTAACTCAAGACAGTTTAATAGATCCTGTCGTATCTCTCCAATTGTTACAACAAGCATTTGGGGAGTTCTTAATCCACAATTTCCAGCCAAAAAAAAGTGGGGGTAGATTTTGTTATTCCAGAAGACATTTAAGTATATTCATTCTTAAGATCTGCTACATATAATAAGCTGATCACTCAGTTTTTCTTTATGGTTACAATCACCTAATTATTTTCTCTCATTTGCTGCATGAACCAGAAAAAATGTCCCTCCTCAAACTGAAAAGTAATGTGTTAGGAAGAGGAAATGACACAGGTTACCACATGAGACTATACCAATATCCAAGTCTCTGATATCGAGGCCAGCATGGCAGTGAAGCAATCTATGCCATTCAAAAAAGGCCAACAGGTGAAAGAAATATGTCAAGGAGCTCAACTGATAAGCACCGATTTGGGCAGGTTTCCACAAATGTCCTAGTAACTTCACAGCTAAATTTAATTCAAGGAAAAGACGTAAGTTGAAACAGACATAATGGAAATAAGATGTTAGCAACAAATTACATCTTCTTTCATCTTGGAAAAAATATAGTTTAACTTCTTTGAACAAAGGAGATAAAGAGTAACCAGGATTTCATTTTTAAAATGTAAAACAGTATTAACTTTTTGTTTAAAAACCTACTAAATAATATCCTAACTTTTGATTTCATATTAAACAAAATATATTTACCAGTTTATCACCAAATTTTTTTTTTACAAAACCTTAAAGGGGTTTCTCTATCCCATGCTACTACAAAGTAACCGTGATTTTAAAAAACAGGCCAGGCACAGTAGCTCACACCCATAATGTCAGCACTTTGGCAGGCCAAGGCAGGAGAAACACTTGCATCCAAGAGTTCGAGACCTGCCTGGGCAGCATAGTGAGACCCCATTTCTACAAAAAATTTAAAAAGAAAAATTAGCCAGGCATGGTTGTGCCTGCCTGTAGTCCCAGCTACTCAGGAGGCTGAGGAAGGAGAATCACTTGAGCCCAGGACATCAAGGCTGTACCCAGCCTGGGTAACACAGTGAGACCCTATCACAAAACAAATAAACAGAAATCCAGATCTTCATGTTGTCCCCAGAAAACTTTCATTTCAAAGTATATTAGGATCTGTCGACTGCATTTTTAAGGTATTAACAAAAATAATGATCACTTCACCTCTACATCTGTTCTCTGAGAAGTGATCAACTTGCCATGTCACTCTAACTGTAACTAAAGAACATTGAAACAGCAGACTATATATTAAGATTTACCCCCTCCGGCTTACTCCACCAGCTAGCTAATTCACAAATATGAAAAATGACAATCCACCTTTAAAACACGGCTTAAAACAGTACACTTAGAGAAGTTTTCAAGGGGTGAATCACTTTCTCACATTTTAGCTCTAAATCCAAAACCGAAGCATTTGTCACCACGATCCCTCTAACAACCCTCCATTTTGCTGCATACCTGTGGGGCTTGGCTGGCTGCTGACTTTCCTGCTCTTTTACTACTAGATGTTCCTCTCCCTGGTTGTCTCCAGAGTTTGCAGACCTTTTGGTATTAAGTATATCTTCCACTTTCCCACTATGCCAAATAACCTCAGGATATTTAAAAGCCATTTTCCCTATCAAATAACAATGAATTCGCAAGCTATCTGACACTTTGATCTATCTGTATTTATCAACCTAGTATCTTTCCGCAGGATTAATTTGCCAGGCATACAACTTTTAAAGGGAGGGGAGAAAAACAACATAACCATTAACAGCATTTCCAGTTCCATGTTTTTCATTCTTCATGGATCACAGTGTGTTTCAGAGATGGTAACGTAGTTGAAAAACTAAACCGCACTGACAGGATAAAATGTCAACATTCTTTTTAGATGTCATAAGTCGTTTTCTATGTTTTTAACAGAAATGTTGGCCCCACTTTCTCTCATAAAAGCACATTTCTAAAAGGTAAATCCTTCCAAAGAAAACACATCTTTTTGAAACTTCAGAGGTAAACTCTGAAACCACTGCTTTAGGAAGGGTCACCCTTACAGCTCAATTACAGCCTGAGGCTGTCCTGTGTCATGTTTGTGGCCTTGGTATAACTATTCATAGCACTGTCTATAATTCTCAGAAGTGTCCCAGTTTGGACAATAAACTACATGCTGACCCTGGCTTTAGGTTGTGTCTCCTTCAGCATTAATACAGCCATCTGTTCACCTTGAACAGCCATCGATATTTTAGAATACCATCCCAAGCAAACTCATTCCTAATAATTATGCTTCTCCCCTTCTGGCCTAGACTACAGCAAAGAACAGAAAGATCTCTGCAGAGCTTGCATCCATGATTGCCTTACACTAAAATAGGCTCCCGAGATACTCTTCTCTCACCATGGTTGACTCCCACCTAGTAACAGAAGCTTACAGTAGGTATCAGAAGAATATAACTACTCCCGTATCACAAAACCTTTGATTCTTCTATCAAAAAAACAGAGAAAAGAAACATTCTGCATTTCTGACTATTGTACTCTTCGTTGAACACTCTCATAATTTTTTTTTTTTTTTTTTTTTTTTTAGACGGAGTCTCACTCTGTTGCCCAGGCTGGAGTGCAGTGGCGTGATCTTGGCTCACTGCAACCTCCACCCACACAGTTCAGGCAATTCTCGTGCCTCAGCCTCCCAAGTAGCTGGGATTACAGGCACCAGCCACCTTGTCTGGCTAATTTTTGTATTTTTAGTAGAGACGGGGTTTCACCATGTTGGTCAGGGTGGTCTCAAATTCCTGACCTCAAGTGATCCTCCTGCCTCGGCCTCCCGAAAGTGCTAGGATTACAAGCGTGAGCCACTATGCCCAGCCTCTCCTACAAATCTTTCTAACTCTCCTACTTGTTCTGTATTGGGTGTCACAGAATCAGTATGGAATCAAGTGGAAAATGGGTACTCCTCTTTCTCAGGAGTAGAGAAACTGAGGCAACAGCCAGCTTAGGTTATCTGGAAAAGTTACCTTCCAAAGAAACTAGTTCTATTAAAATCACATTGGGATCCCAAGCAGGCACTAGATTTTCCAAACCTTCACAAGGATCTCTGATTAAAATAGGTCACAAAAAAGATTATTTTACCACCACCACCCCCCAAAAAAAACCATAATAGATTATAAAGTAAAATTACTGTCAACAATGTTTTTCTATGACCCTGGCAGAATCAGGGTGGAGTCAAAGGTATTGAGAACTCAATGAAGACCCCTGGGCATGTGGGCCCCATGCATTACACAGAACACAAAGTTTAAATACATAGATGTTAAGTCAATGGAAAATACAATGAAAAGCAATAAAAGCTAACCACTTCTCAACATGGTAGTACCAAAAGAAAAAAAAATGTAAGTGCATCAGCCCACATAATAGATAAGAACATGCTGCTATTACCAAATCACGATGGAAATTTACTGTAACAGATTTACGTCAGTGTGGCTGCTGCTGTATGACAGAGTACATACCCTCACAAAAACAGCACTACAATGAGATGATGGCTACCTCATCCTCATAAAGCATCCTCCTCCACCATAAATTCTTACCGAGATAAGAAATACTATTTAGTCTATTATTTTACCTTTAATAAACCAAACTAAGCCAGCTAAAACAAATCTAACTATCTACTTTGATTTTAAAAACCCCTCCTACCCTTGCCCCCAAATCTTTTTTTAATACCGTAACCTTCCCTGAAAAAAAACTAGTTACAGAAATCCAAAGGCTGAAATGTACATATTTTAATTTTCCTATAAATTCAAGTGTGCCTTAATAGAGGAATAAAACAAGAGATTAACCATTCTTGAATGAAAGTGATTAAAATTTGATTTAGACTCATTTTATCTAAAAACTTATCAAAAACACTAAAACTGCCTTAGGGTTTATTCTTTCTGGGTAAATGACTAAATCTCTAAAGCCAGTCTTGAAATTAATTGTCTAAAAGTCAGACGCGCTAAAGAAACGAGTAAGGCTTTTTTTCTTTTTTTTCTTTTGAGACAAAGTCTCGCTTTGTTGTCCAGGCTATAGTGCAGTGGTGCAATCTCGGCTCACTGCAAACTCCACCTCCTGGGTTCAAGCGATTCTTGTGCCTCAGCCTCACGAGTAGCTAGGATTACAGGCATCTGCCACCACGCCAAGCTAATTTTTCTATTTTAGTAGAGACAGGGTTTCACCACATTGGCTAGGCTGGTCTCAAACTCCTGACCTCAGGTGATCCACCCGCCTGGGCTTCCCCAAGTGCTGGGATTATAGGCATGAGCCACCATGCCCAGTCAAGTAAGGCATTCTTACACTAGACAATACAAATTCAGAACTACTCATTACACATTTCATCACCTCTAAGATGCCATTAATTGGAGGATTATTTTATATACCACTAAGACAAAAAGCTGTCAAATAAATATGATATCACTGACCCAATATCATGCACCCAATATCAGTGACAGTAAAATGTGAAGAAAAAAGGTATCTTAGAGTCAGTGAAATACCCTCAAATTCCTATATACATCTGTGTTTTTGCAATGCAGATATGATTTATAGTCTTCTGCAATCAAAACCTTCAAAATGCAAAAAAGTTAAAATCTCTTACCTTCTGTACTACATTCAGGAAAGGTATCAATGAGGGAATCTGAGTGAGCTTCAGCAGGACCAATTAATTCAGAACTATCATTAATTATTCCACCCTAAAAAGATAAGAGCAATTGTGCTTCATTAGCATTAAGAGCATAAACAATACTAAATTAACAACAGTTACCCCAATTAAGTATGTGTAAAAATTTACAGAAATGACTATACTGATCTATTAAACTAGATGACAAGTGTTTTCAAAAAAATCAATAAGTATATCAACATTGGTTCATCGACTGTAACAAATGTACTACACCAACCCAAGATATTTAATGGCAGAAACTGGGGGCTGTGGGGGAAGAAGAGATATTGAGAAAACTCTGTACTTTCTGCACAATTTTTCTATAAACCTAAACTGCTCTAGAAATACACCATTATTTTAAAATTCAATAGGAATATTATCATGTTTATAATAATATGTGGTTTTTTATAAAAGTATATTATGTTAACTCTACCCAAGTACTCATTAAGCAAATGCAGAAGAAGGAAAAAAAAAAAAAAAACATGAACTAAAGAATATTGTTCAGTATCCTTGGGGACTGGTCATTTTAATTAGTGATAAATGATGGCCCATCAGGAATTCATTGAATTTTATCCAGTTATACCCTACAACATATCACACAGCACCTCAGGTGATCTGAGAAGCCATTTAAAGTTTGAGAACCACTTGTATACAATTATAGGTAAAACTAAAAAAAAATTAAGGTGCTTTCAGTAGAGATATCTTTTAAAGATAGAAAAAAATAGAAAACTGATTTCTCTATGTGGCCATCATTTTAATTCCCTATTTAGGTTTGCAAATTCACGCCTCAAAAAGTTATCTTACTCTACATGCAGCTAGAGAATGATATCGTCAGACAAGTAGTGGTGGTATGATGTTGTGCTATGGTTTTATGAAGTGAATGCTCCAATCACGATATAAGAGCTTATAATCCTTAAGTAATTAAAACAATAGCTCTTCTGCTCCTTAATATCTTCCCTTCTACCTTCTACCAACAGTTCTATCCCTCCAAACGCTACTAACAGAATAATAAAGCTCAAAAGAATTACAAGCCCCCATTTTCTCTCTACTTTAGCACAAAAAAATTAAATGACTATCTTTTTTCTTTTTTTTTTTTTTTTTTTTTGAGACGAAGTCTTGCTGTCTCCCAGACTGGAGTGCAGTGGCGTGATCTCAGCTCCCTGCCTCCCGGGTTCACGCCATCCTCCTGCCTCCCGAGCAGCTGGGACTACAGGCGCCCGCCACCACGCCCAGCTAACTTTTTTGTATTTTTAGTAGAGATGGGGTTTCACCGTGTTAGCCAGGATGGTCTCGATCTCCTGACCTCGTGATCCGTCTGCCTCGGCCTCCCAAAGTGCTGGGATTACAGGTGTGAGCCATGGCGCCCGGCCATTAACGACTATCTTTACCTAATCAGAAGTCCCTTCTCTGTCAACTTAATTTTAAGGAATAGAAATTGGAAATGGTCCCTGTCAAATTACCAAATTTTACTTCCCTGAGTGTTATGTGAACTAAAATTTTAAAAATGATTATTCTCTTTAGGAACAACAATGTGTATTACTTTATTCTACCCTTTATTACAATATTCAGATTACAGCTTATATTTGAACTTTTCTCCAAAAAGAGTATCTATTGTAGACTAAGTCATCTTTTAAACAACATCCAAACCAAATCAAGATTTTCGAGTATTCCAGAGAATGTTAAAAGACAAAATAAATTTTAAAAGAAAGTATATTTCAACTATTAACTACCTCTTCTACCACTAGGTGTGCGATTTAAGTTACCTACCTATAAAATGTCTTCTAACTAAGACGTTATTTTATTTTACATATTTCATGCAAAATAAAAAATACAAAGTATTTAGAACAATGTAGGCACTCAATAAATGTTTACTAGTTAACATAAGATCTTGTAAGGTAAAATTTAAAATGCAAAACGTTTTAGCTCATAATCCTAAATATTTTATTTACCTAGTTTAACAAACACTGTTATAAAAAATAAATAGTAAAGAACAAATATTTAATGAAACACAACAAAAACCGTTATACAGGAACTAGAGGGATGTAGCAGTAAAATAATGCCACAATCCTAATTTTAAATTTCTTTTTTTTTTTTTTTTTTTTTTTTTGAGACGGAGTCTCACTGTGTCTCCCAGGCTGGAGTGCAGTGGCATGATCTCGGCTCACTGCAAGCTCCGCCTCCCGGGTTCACGCCATTCTCCCGCCTCAGCCTCCCAAGTAGCTGAGACTACAGGCGCCCACCACCGCGCCCGGCTAATTTTTTGTATTTTTAGTAAAGACGGGGTTTCACCATGTTAGCCAGGATAGTCTCGATCTCCTGACCTCGTGATCCGCCCGCCTCGGCCTCCCAAAGTGCTGGGATTACAGGCTTGAGCCACCGCGCCCGGCCCCTAATTTTAAATTTCTAATTCAAAAATAACCTTTTGGGTGTTTCTGAGTATGCAGTAAAAAAAATTCACAGAAATTCTGGGATACATAGTATCTCAAAGTTTTTTTGTTAATGAAGAGTCTAACAGGGAAGGACTTCTGGTATAGTGAAGTTAGGAGATCCAGCAAATGCTTTCCCCAAAAGGCAATTATAAATCTGGAGAAATCTGTCAAAACCACCATTGAGGGCTCTGGAAATTGACTAAAAGCATAAAGCAAATGAAACAGTGGCTACTGAGAAACCACGGAACCACAGGTAAGAACTATGCAAGTCTGTGATGTTCTTGCCTCGGTTCTTCCCAACCCCCATGCCAGCTGGGTGGTGACAGTAATTACATAAAGGCAAGGCAAGTCTTGAAAACCAGCAGGTTCACTTTTGAGGAGGCTAACATGATTTGGATTGAAGCACAGAAAAAAATAAAAATCCACCCCAAATATTATTGTCAATAATAGTAGCAATCTCAGGGCCAAACATACAGCAAGGAAAAGTGATGGCTCAGCACGCCTGACGCTGCAGTCAGGAAAAGACCAGACAGTAGGGAGATCCAGAAAAATAACATAGCCACAGGGGGTCTTCATAAAGCTCACTACCCATCTATGTAGGGACCAGAGAGGGGTCAAGCTATCCACGAATACCTGGCAAACCATGAGACAGTGCCCAGGCACAGAGGAAATTCGAGACTTCAGAGGAAGTAAAAGCCAGGGCAAATTTTAAAACAGCTGAGACTTTGAAAACACATTTAAAAATCATCAGCATTAAAAGGAAAGCATATAATGCACAGGCATTTAAGCACAAGCAATGACCGAGCACTGGCTGACCACAAAGCTATGCTGACACAGGTCTAACCCCTACACAGCCTGGCTTAAAAATAAAATTAAAATTAAATATTGGGCAGAGATATCAGCAGTCACACACTTCACAGGAAATGGACTCCACAGATTTACTACAGACTAAACACATTAACAAAAAGTGCTAGTTACTAAACACACTAACGTAAAATGGCAAGAATCCTCAGGGAGAAAAGAACATCAGAATCTAGGGTTCTATAGTATATTATCCAAAATACAGATTTTCCAACAACAACAACAAAAAATTACAGGACATACAAAGACACAGGAAAGTATGTGACCCAAACATGGGAGGTAACCAGTCAATCAAAACTATCTGTGAGGGGACAAAGATGTTGGACTTGGCAAAAACTTCAAAGCAGCTATTAAAAATATGTTCAAATTATCAAAGGAAAACATGATTAAAGAATTAAAAGGACTATGACTCATGAAATAGCAAATATAAATAAATCAAAATTCCTGGGTGAACCTTCAAAACATAAATATATGTGGCCAGGCGCGGTGGCTCACTCCTGTAATCCCAGCACTTTGGGAGGCCGAGGCAGGCAGATCACGAGGTCAGGGGTTCAAGACCATCCTGGCTAACAAGGATGGTCTCTACTTAAAAAAACCCCATCTCTACTTAAAAAAAAAAAAAAAAAAAAAAATTAGCCAGGCGTGGTAGCCGGCACCTGTAGTCCCAGCTACTCGGAAGGCTGAGGCAGGAGAATGGCGTGAACCCGGGAGGCGGAGCTTGCAGTGAGCCGAGATTGCACCACTGCACCTCCAGCCTAGGCGGCAGAGTGAGACTCCATCTCAAAAAAAAAACATAAATATATGTACACACATACACACCCTCTAAATCTCTAATAAAAAAAAAAAAACTTCCCACCTAAATTCCACTCCTAGTATATCTAAGAGAAACAAAAATACATATCTGCACAAGAACTTACATGTCAATATTCATAACAGCACCATTCATAATAGCCAAAAGGGGAACAATCCAAATATGCACCCACACACATTGTAGATAAACAAAATGTGGTATATCCATAGCCACACAAAGGAATATTACACAATCACAAAAAAGAATAAAGTACTGACGCACGATACAACATCAATGAACCATTAAAACATACTACTACATGGGAAAAAAAAACACAGTTTCATTCAAAATACCATCATAAGATTAAAATGTTTACAAATAAGTTTAAGGCAAGAAGCTCCAGACTTACACCCTGAAAATTACAAAACATGGCTTAAAGAAATTACAGAATATCGGGCCAGGTGCAGCAGCTCACGCCTGTAATCCTAGCACTTTGGGAGGCCGAGGCAGGTGGATCATGAGGTCAGGAGATTGAGACTATCCTGGCTAACATGGTCAAACCTCGTCTCTACTAAAAATACAAAAAAATTAGCCAGGCATGGTGGCGGGCGCCTGCAGTCCCATCTACTCAGGAGGGTGAGGCAGGAGAATGGTGTGAACCTGGGAGGTGGAGCTTGCAGTGAGCTGAGATGGCACCACTGCACTCCAGCCTGGGCGACAGAGCGAGACTCCATCTCAAAAAAAAAAGAAAAAAGAAAAAAAAAGAAATTACAGAATATCTAAATAAATGTAGAGTCATTTCATTTTCATGGATTGCAAGATAATATTGTTAAAATGACAACTTTCCCCAAACAACTACAGATTCAATACAATTTCAATCAGAATTCTAAGGAGCAAGCCAAAATAGCTCAGCTGGGAAAGCATCAAACTGGAGGATTTTAGCAGGTGTTTCCAATACCTTCAGCCAGGTGTGGTGACTCACACCTGTAATCCCAGCACTTTGGGAGGCTGAGGCAAGAGAATTACTTAAGGCCAGGAGTTTAAGACCAGCCTGGGCAACACAATGAGAACCTGTCCCTACAAAAACTTCAAAAATCAGCTGGGTGTGGTGGTGCATGTCCCAGCTACTTGGGAGGCTGAGGTGGGAGGATCCCTTGGGCCCAAGAGTTTGAGGTTAAAGTGAGCTATTATTGTGCCACTGCATCCCAGCCTAGGTGACAAACATGAGACCCCAATTCTTTGAAAAAAAAAAGAAAGTAAAATAATAAAATAATTTTTAAATTCTATGAGAATTTTTTGTTCACATGGATAAGCTGACACTAATAATTTTTATGGAAGTTCAAATAACTCAAAACTGTCATAACAATTTTGAAAAAGTAAAGTAGGCAAACTTATACTAGCTGACTTCAATACTTAAAAAGCTACAGTAATCAAGACAGTATCTATTAGGATAAGAACAGGCACACAGATTAATAGAACTTATCAATAGTCCAGAAATAAGTCATCATATTTACAGTCAATTTATTTTCAGCAAGAGTCCCAAGGCAATTCAATGAGGATAGTATTTTCAACAAATGATGCTCAGAATATTAGATATACACATACCAGAAGATGAATTTAGACTGTTCCTTCACACCATATATAAAATGAACTAAAAATGAATCATAGACCTAATTGTAACATTAAAACTTCTAAGAATAAACACAGAAGAAAATCTTCATGACCCTGGGATACTCGAAAAGTCCTGGGTATGACAGGCATAACCCAAAAAAGAAAAAAATATATAAATTATACGTCATCAAAGCTAAAAGCTTTTGTGCTTCAAATGACACCATTAAGAAAACTAAAAGGCTACACAGATTGGGGAGAAAGTATTTACAAATCACTTATCTGATAAGACTGTTTATACAGAATATATTCAGAACTCTTACAACTCAGTGACAACCTAATCAAGAAAATGGGTAGATTTTAATGGACATTTCACCAAAGATATATACAAAAAGCATAGGAAAACATGCTCAACATCATTAGCCATTAGGAAACTGATATTAATACTATGGTGAAATACCACGGCACACCTGCTAGAATGGCTACAGTTAAAAAAATCAGACAATACCAAGTGTTGGTGAGGCTGTGGAACAACTGATAAGTTCAGACATTACTGGCTATTTTCCATTTGGAAAACAGTTTGGCAATTTCTTAAAAACGTAAACTTACCATAAGACCCAACAATTCCTCTCCTCAGGAATCACCCAAGAAAAATGAAAACATATATTCACACAAAGATTTGTATGCAAATATTCACAGTAGCATTAGTCGTAACAGCCAAAACGTAGAAACATCCAAACATGTCCATGAATTTATCAATGAATAAAGAAAATGTGGTATTATCTATACAATGAAATACATTTCACAACATAAAATAACAAAATACTGATACATAACATGAATGAAGCTCAAAAACATTATGCTAAGTGAAAGAAACCTATATACATATGTTGTGAACAAAACGCTCATATATTGTGTAATTCCATGTATTTGAAATGATGAGGAAAGGCAAATCTACAGACAGAACAAGGTGGTTGCCCCAGGCTGGGATGGAAAAGGGGATCACCATAGCAAGCAGACACAGAAGTGAGGTAATGGAAATGATCTAAAATTGGATGCTGGCCAGGCACAGTGGCTCACACCTGTAAACCCAGCACTTTGGGAGGCCGAGGCAGGCGGACCACTTGAGGTCAGGAGTTCAAAACCAGCCTGGCCAACATTGTGAAACTCTGTCTCTACTAAAACTACAAAAATTTGCCAGGTATGGTGGTGCACTCCTGTAATCCCAACTACTCGGGAGGTGGAGGCAGAAGAATTGCTTAAATCCGGGAGGCAGAAGTTGTGGTGAGCTGAGATCTTGCCACTGCACTCTACCCTGGGCAACACAGCGAGATTCCGTCCCGGGGGGAAAAAAAAGGAATAAAATAAAATAAAATTGGATGTTGGTAACAGGTGCAAAACTCTATAAATTTACTGAAAATCAGTGAATTATACACTTAAAATTAGTAACTGTACTAATACTAATAAATAACCAACCAGGGAAGAGTATGGGATGGAAAGGTGTAGATAAAACAAGTTTAGCAATATACTGATAATTTCTGAAACCAGGCAATGAGTCATAGAAGTTCATTATACTATTCATTCTACTCTTACATATGTGGTTTTTTAAAGTAAGTAAAGTTTTGTAAGCAAGTGGCTATATGGTCATTTGCATGTGGCATCATCAACGTCTCTAAAGAGAAAAATAAACTATGATACTATAGCACACCCTGTGAATTAGCTACCCCAAACCTTCCCCACAACCTTCATCCATGATCAGAACTAGAAAGCTAAGAGTCACCTTCCCAGACTCCTTCAAATTAAGGATGGGCATGTGACCCAGTTCTGGCCAATGAGATGTTAAGAAGGACTATCTCTAGATCATGTTTCTGGGAAAGCTTTTAAAAACTGGCATGTTTCTTTTGGCCTTTTGCCTTTCACACCCAAACCCAGAAACCTATGTCATTGATGACATTACTGAGCTCTATACCAGCCCTGGACTACCTTCCTCACTCATACATCTTGTCATATGAGAAATAAATACCTTTTTTTTTGTTCAAGCTAATGGAACAAGTTGTTTTTTTTTGTTTGGTTGTTTGTTTGTTTTTGTTTTTTTTTCTTGCTTGCTTTATTACCTCTATTTAAAATGACTGAATACCACTGTTGTGATATTCCCAAATCAGTATCCTGTTCCTGCCTAGCACACTGTTAAAGAAAGTTCTAAGATACTTTCCAAGATTAGTTTGACTTCTCTTAAACTGTCCAACCTTTCACAAACCCTGAAACTGACAGTCTCATTTCCCAGCGACTTCCAGCAATGATTACAATCACCAATCCCAGATCCAGAAGAAATAACAATGAACACGTAACTTTTACTTAAATTGTTTAAAGTCTTCAAAAGGACTTCCATAATGCCTAATTTTTTTTAGCCATATGGCATGTGGTAATTTGCACGACAGCTTTTCACAATTTCTATAAAGCAATATTCTTGTTTAATAATAAAGTCTTTTTCCATAAAAAACATACTCCCTGACACATAGAAACAATTGTAACAAAGAACAGCAAAGAGCTAAATACTCTATCAACTTGACTTGGCCTTTATCCTAAAGATCTGCATAGGGCCATAGGCAGAAACCACATTTATTATCTCAGCCTAATTTGCAGAATGGTGAAAAATTAAGCAACACGGTCAATCATCAGAAATGTTATTTTTACTCTTCTATTACTATCATTATTTCTATTACTGTAAATTTGCAATGTCTTTCAAAAGAACTTTCTTCAGTAGATGAAACAGATCATAAAAAATAAATTCCTGGGTGACGAAGCACTGGCAAAAATAAATATATAAACAAACAAACAAATAAAATAAATAATCTGTGTAGATCCACTAAAATCAGAAAAATTAAATATTCCACCTTTCATACATATAACTGGTTATAGAGTCTAAGAAATTTAACTTACACAAGTGAGATTTTAGTTAAAGAAGTAAAAACAATTACAGCACAATCACTTAGATTTCTTTTTTTTAGAAGGCTAACTCAATGCAATAGGAAAAATGTGGTAATTAAATACAATGATATCAACTGACAACATATATCGATTCAGTTCAAAATAAATTAGAAAATTATTATTAAAAATGGTGGGAAAAAAAAGAAAACTTAAAAGAAAGCATCACATCCCTAGGAACTTAAAACACTAATATCTAATGATCTCCAGCAATATAATTTGCACTGGTCTGCTCTCTAAAACTATGCAGTTTTATATTTTTGTTATATCTTTATCCAAGACAATACAATTATAACAAATTTAATATAGACTTACAGTGGCTTATATTCCAAGAGTAATCTGCCACTGAAAGACACTTCAAAAAGTAAAGGTAAGTACTGGAGTTTCATGATACTTCATTTTTTTAACGTATTGCAATTATGACAGAGTGAGTTAAATAATCTCTAAGCTCTTTGCATCAATTTTTTAAGATCCATGAATCAAAAATACTCAGGAGTCTGAGGCAACAGGAGGCTTGAGCCTAAGGACTCAAGGCCGTAGTATGCCATGATCACACCTGTCAATGGCCACTGAACAACAGGCTAAGCAATAGAGCAGAATCAGTTCCTTTAAAAAAAAAAAAAAAAGCATAAATTTCTAAACAAGAAATAGGAGATATGCCATAAGCATTATTATAGAGCTATTAATTTCTACTTTTATAGTGAATAACGAAATTCAAAAGTAAATGGTATTTTTTATTTTACTTTACTATGAATTACAAAACAAAAGTATTTAATAAAATAGAAAATATTTCAGAAAGACTACCAAACCTTGAAAAAATCTTCAAGCTGTTTACTATTGTAAAGAGCAGGAATATTGGCAGAGAACTGTAGCAGGTCTTCAGCACATTGTCTTCTCTCTTCGATAACAGTTTCATCAAATCGCCCTACAATTAAATAAGAATCAACTCTTAAGGGAAGAATGATCAAAAACTGGTTTATGATAGTTTATGTCCACAGATCAGAAAGTAGCAGCAGGCCTATCACTTAGTTGCTTTGCTTATTATGCAAACTTCTGAAGTCAAATCTAATCTCTACAATTAGAATCAGCAGTACTCTCGCTAGAAAAGAAAATGTTTCTGATAAAACAAGAGGCAAAGGTGTCAACTGATAAATAAACGGTATGTTCATAATTTAGAGCCTGTCAATTTAAGAAAGTTACCATTTAAGAAGCTGGTGATTTGAAACTAAAGTTGAAAAGAGAATTTTAAAGAAGTGAAATGGTTTTCTATAGTAATCTAATACTGTAATTACTCATATAATTTTCCCTTTTCTACTCTTTTTGATTTATAAAGGGGCTGAAGAGAGGAAATTATGAGAACATCTGTATTATCAGTGGGGTCAAAAACCTCAGCTTGAAGCAAAAAGCTTTTATGCTAAATTCCATGTGTGATGCTGTCAGCATACATAACAGCATGCTTGTGAGAAAAAAAGAACACACATACAGCACCAGCCAGTTCTGCTTTACAAGGTGATCAAAAGGTGGTTTCCATAGAATTTTTAAATGATATATACAATTTGAATGTTGATAAGACATTTTCAAATATGATCATTTTGTAGTCCTCTTAGATTAGATTACCAGTTGACATTTATCATATGCCATGTATCATACTGATTGCAATAAAAAAATACAAAATCGGAAACGTAGCATCATCACATACTTAAACATTTTAAGTGCCTTTGCAGAGTATTAACAGAAAACTGAGGCATAAAGAGATTCCTAGTTATATAGGCAAGGCAAGTGCCTATATGACTGGCAAGTGAAACTGAACCACTAAAATATCCTCTGCCCAGTGTGTCTCATGCTTATGGTTAAGTGTCTATTTCATGATAACTAAAAGGATCTGAGTTCAAACATTACCTTTATCATTCACTAGCTGTAAAATCTCAGGCAGATTATTTCCTTTTGTAAAATGTAGGAAATGAATAATGTACTTAAGGTTCCCAGTTCCCTGCCAGGCACACAGTAAGCATTTAACAGCATATTACAGTTCTTTGAATCTTCAAGTTCTATCATAGTGACTAAAATACAGAGCATGCTAGCAAACTTTTATTGACTGTGTGAGTGAATAATAAAAACTTTTAAAAGCCATGTAAAAATAAATAAATAATTGACTTAGAGTGAAATGTTATTACAGACAATCTTCTTTTTTTTTTTTTTTTTTTTTTTTTTGAGACACAGTCTCACTGTGTCACCCAGAGTGATCTCAACCTCACTGCAGCCTCAACCTCCCAGGCTCAAGCAATTCTCCCACTTCAGCCTCCCAAGGAGCTGGGACTACAGGCACATGCCACCACAGCCAGCTAATTATTTTGCAGAGAGAGGGTCTCACTACACTGCCCAGGCTAATGTCAAATTCCTGGATGCAAGTGATTCTCCCATCTAGGCCTCCCAAAGTGCTGGGATTGCACTGCAGGCATGAGCCACCATACCCAGCCTATAACAGGAAATCTTTAGAGTGGATCCATACACAACCTCTTAGGCAATGGTTCATGGATGGGCTCCAGAGACAATAATCTCACAGAATTCCATGCATATATATATACACAGGTGCATTTTTCTAAGGATAGGGTCTATAACTTTTACCAGTGTCCTGAAAGAGCCTAGGACCAAATAAAGGTCAGCAGGCAAGTGGCAGCCAATTAGAGGATTCCTAACATTCTGTATACTGCTTTACTTACTATAGAATAGGCTGTCCACTGCTATCCAAATATTTGTTCTTGCTTTCTTCCTCAATTTTTATTCAAATGGGTACATGACAGCCCAGGGGTGGGGGCGGAGTGGGGGGAACTGTAATTGCCAGCTTGCTTTGCAGTTAGACATACACATAAACTAAGTTCTGGCAAACAGCATATAAACAAGTTATACTGTAGCTTCCCAGAAATCTTTTTAAAAGACAAATGACATACAACCTCTCTCTCCTTTTCTTCTTCGTCCCTTCCCCCTTCCAAGAAGAACCAAGAAGTGGAAGATTAAAAATGACACAAACAGGGTGCATGGTGCAAACCTATAATCCCAGCTTCTCAGGAGGCTGAGGCCAGAAGGATCACTTGAGCCTAGGAGTTCAAGTCAGCCTGGGCAACATAGCAAGACTACATCTCATTAAAAAATGACAGGGCAACAAGACAGGAGCTTGGATTCCGGGTCACTGTGCAGCTGCCACGCTTGAGGCTACCTCCAAACCTTTTGCCATGAGGAAGAAATTGACTTCTATCTTAAGTTTCTCACAAATAACCAAACTCAACAAAATCCATTATGCTACATTTGTTTTTGTTAGTTCTCAGTTCAAGTGCGACAATTAATTAAATTCAACCCTCCCAATAACAATACCAAATCTAAAATGACACTACTCACTTACCTATCACTAATATTATCTAGAAACAAATTTGCAGAGCCCCAATAGGTAAAACCAATTCTCTGGCTTGAAAACAATCTAAATGAGTTAATCTTAGGAAAAAATCTACTGGTCAGCTAGATTAAATGCTCATTATTCCTTATTTTGCCTAAATAAGAAAGTATGAATCAGTGTTTATGATTATAGTACAACATATTTATCCCTTAAAAAAGTAAATTCAAGTGCCTATAAATTAATATTAATAATTGCGTAAATATCTAAAAGCTTAGAACAGTAACCCAGAAAATGCACACATTATTTTATGCTTCGACCCACTAGACTACCTGAGAATATCTTTAAATGCATTAACTACTTGTTGAGAAATCTTAACGGAAGTGTCCTTAATATTTAATAGTACCCTAAAAAGATCTTATTTCTATCTGAAACAAATACAAAAAAAATTAGAGGCTTTAATCTTCCCCATTCAGCTAAAGTAAAACACTTAAGCAATGGAATAAATGCCAAAAGCATATCTTCTTGTACTTCTATTGATTTATTGTTTCTATTCCACTAAACTTTGACAAGCAGATATGAATTGAGACATTTTTTTCAGAATAGTGCACAACCAAAAATAAAGCGTTATGCATTAAATAAGCTTCAATTACATTGAATCCTATCATCAGAACAAATAGGATAAAGGAACATGCTCATTTCTTTGTTCCTAAAATACTTCAGAATAACAACAGAAGAATGGTATTAAGTGGGCAAAGGACATGAACAGACAGGCACTTCTCAAAAGAAGACACACAAGCAACCAACAAACATGAAAATATGCTCAACATCACTGATCATCAGAAAAATGCAAATCAAAACCATAATGAAACACCATCTCACGCCAGTCAGAATGGCTGTTATTAAAAAGTCAAAAAATAACAGATGCTGGCGAGGTTGCACAGAATAAGGAATGCTCACAAACTGTTCGTGGGAGCGTAAATTAGTTCAGCCCCTGTGGAAGGCATGTTTGAGATTTTTCAAATAACTAAAAATAAAATTACCATTTTACCCAGCCATCCCATCACTAGGGATATACTCAAAGGAAAAATAAATCGTTCTACCAAAAAGTCACCTGCACGCTCATGTTTATCATAGCACTATTCATGATAGTAAAGACATGGGATCAACCTAGGTGCCCATCAACAGCAGACTGGATAAAGAAAATGTGGTACATATACACCGTGGAATACTACACAGTCATAAAAAAGAATGAAATAATGTCCTGTGCAGCAACATGGATGCAGGTGGAGGCCATTATCCTAAGTGAATTAACACAGGAATAGAAAACTAAATACCACATGTTCTCACTTATAAGTGAGAGTTAAACACTGGGTACACATGGACACAAAGATGGGCACAACAGACACTGAGAACTCCAAAAGTGGGGATGGAAAGAGGGAGATAACTGTTTAAAAACTATCTATTGGGTACTATATTCATTATTTGGGTGGTAAGTTCATTTGAAGCCCAGATCTCAACACCACACAACATACCCAGGTAACAAACCTGCACATGCACCTGCTGAATCTAAAAAGAAACAATGTTTTCCCATTTCCTGATAATAATAAAATTTTTAAGAGACCATTAACACATGAATTAGACAAACAACTGACTGGGAGAAAACATTTGCAAAACATCAAACTACTGGTATCTAAGATATACAAAGAACTCCAGCCCCACAAAATAGGCAAAAGATGTAAACAGATACTTCAGGGAAAAAAAAAAAAAAAGGATGTATTAGTGGCTAATAAGCATGTGAAAAAATCTTTAGCCTATTAGTAATCAAGGAACTGAAAGTTAAAACCACAATAAGATGCCATTGCACATGCCCCAGAATGGCTAAAATTAAAAAGGCTAATAATGCCCAATGTTGGTAAGAGTGTGAAGCAGCCAGAAATTTCATACATTGTTGATGGGAATATCAAATGACACAAGCACTTTTGGAAAGTCTCTTAGTTTCTTATAAAATAAAACATACACCTATCTTATGATCCAGAAATTATATTCCTAGCTATTTACCCAAGAGAAACATATATCCACATAAAGATGCTTATCATAGACTTACTTAAAAATCGCCCCAAACTGGTAATATTCCAGGTGCCCATTGACAGGACAGTGGATAAACAGACTGTGGTACATTTAAACCAAACAGCAATAACAAGAAATGAACCTCTGATGAACACAATAGTATGGATGAATCCCAAAAACATGTTGCAGGAGGGAAGCCAGATACAAAAAGTTTGTACGGCATGATTCCATTTAAAATCCAGGACGTACAAAAGTAATATATAGTAGAAAAAGTTCCTTCTAGGGAGCTTGAGGGCAAGGATTGACAGGGAAGGGGCAAGAAGCAAACTTTTAGGTGTTGGTAATGCTCTATATCTTGATAGGGGTTTGGGTTATATAGATATATGTTTGTCACACATACGATGGGACACTTAAGATTTGTGCATTTAACTGTATGTAAACTTATCTAAACAAAATGTAAACAAATATTGAACTCTTATTAATGATAATATGTTCAAGTATTTATAAGTGAAGGACACTGGTATCTGCACTTCATGCTGAAATGCATAAAAACAAGACAGATTATGGAGAGATATGTGATAAAGAAAATATAGCAAAATGTCACTGTACACATCTTTCAACTTGCCTATATGCTTGAAAATTTTCACAATAAAATGTTGTATAAATAAAGTCCACCACAAAGAGAAAAAATAGTACTGGTAGCATAAATGAAAAAACACAGATGAATTTTAATGAAATAATTTCTACAACTAATATATTTAACAAAGACAACCTAATTTGAAAATTTTCAAAAAAGTAGCAAGATTCAATAGTCATCCTAATGACAGACAATAACCTTGCAACTACTCTGTACTTGTGTATCCTTTAACATAATCAAAATTTCACTTGAAAGGCTGTGACAACATGAGAAATCATAATCAGGTGCTTCTCCTACTGCAGCTTTGAATTTCCATTCATAGTACCAATGTTTATTTTCCTGTGAACAGAGTAGAAAAATTATAGGTAAACACAGAAAATGCAGAACAAATTGTTCCCAAGGTTTACTGTGCAACATTATATACCTCATCTTATTGAATTTCAATTTACTGCTCTTCACAGATACTGCATTTTTCACAAACTGAAGATTTGTGGCAACATTTTTCTAACAGCATGTGCTCACTTTATGTCTCTGTGTCACATTTTGGTAAATGTCACAATCAAACTTTTTCATTATTGTTATATCTGTTGTAGTGATCTATGATCAGTAATCTTTGGTACTGGCATTTGCAATACAATAACATTGTTTTGAGGCACCACAAACCACAAGAATATAAAACGCAAACTTAGGTGATAGATGTTGTATGTGTTCTGACTGCTCCACCAACCAGCTGTACCCAATCTCCCTTTCCTCAGGCCGCTGTATTCCCTGAGACACAATAATATTGAAAGGACGCCAACTAACCTCTACAATGGCCTCTAAGTGTTCAAGTGAAAGGAAGAGTTACAGGTGTCTCACTTTAAATCAAAAGCTAGAAATAAGGCAGGGTGCAGCGGCTCACACCTATAATCCCAATAATCTGAGAGGCTGAGGTGGGCTGATCAGTTGAGCCCAGGAGTTTGAGACCAGCCTAAGTAACAGGGTGAAACTCCGTCTCTACAAAAAAAAAAAAATTAGCCAGGCATGGTGGCACATGCCTGTAGCATGACTGTAGTCCCCTGTAGTCTCAGATATTCAGGAGGCTGAGGTGGCAAGACGCTTGAGTCCCAAAGGTCAAGGCTGCAGTGAGCCATGATCATATCACTACACTCCAGCGTCGGAAACAGAGCAAGACTCAGTAAGGAAGGCATAACACAAACCAAGAAATGTTGAAAGTCAGGCCTCTTGCACCAGTTAGCCAAGTTGTGAATACAAAAAACAAGTTCTTGAAAGAAATTAAAAGCGTTATTCCCATGAACACATGAATGATAAGAAAGTGAAGCAACCTTATTGCTGATATGGAGAAAGTAAACCAGCTCTAACATTCCCTTAAACCAAAGCATACTCCAGAGCAAGGCCTTAACTCTCTAATTCTATGAAGACTGAGAGAGGTGAAGAAGCTGCAAAAGAAAAGTTGGAAGCTAGCTGAGGTTGGTACATGAGGTTTAAGAAATGAAGCCATCACCGTAACATAAGAGTGCAAGGTGAAGCAGCAAGGGCTGCTCTGTAGAGGCTGCTTCAAGTTATACAGAAGATCTAGCGAAGATCATTGACAAAGATGGCTACACTAAAGAACAGATGTTTAATGGAGACAAAACAGCCTTCTTTTGCAAGAAAATGTTATCCAACACTTTCATACCCAGAGAGGAGAAGTCATGCTTGGTTTCAACACTTCAAAGCACAGGCTGAGTCTTCTGTTAGAAGCTAATGCAGCTGATGACTTTAAGTTGAAGTCGATGTTTACTGACCATTCTGAAAATCCCAGGGCCTTTAAGAATTAGGCTAAATCTACTCTGCCTGTGTTCCATCAACAGACAAAGCCTCAATGACAGTACATCTGTTAACAGCATGATCTATTGAATATTTTAAGACCACTGTTGAGACCCACTGCACAGAAAAAAAGATTCCCTTCAAAACAAATTTTTTTGAGACAGTCTCACTCTGTCCCAGGCTGGAGTGCAGTGGTGTGATCTCAGCTCACTGCAGCCTCTGCCTCCCGGGTTCAAGTGATTCTCCTGCCTCAGTCTCCTGAGTAGCTGGGATTACAGGTGCACACCACCATGTCTGGCTAACTTGTATTTCTAGTAGTGATGGGGTTTCACAGGGCCAGGCTGGTCTTGAACTCCTGACCTCGTGATAGACCCACCTTGGCCTCCCAAAGTGCTGGAATTACAGGTGTGAGCCACTGCGCCCTGACCCTTCAAAATATTATTGCTCACTGACAATGAATCTGGTTCACTCGTAGCTTTGGTGGAGATGTACAAGGAGATTAATGATGTTTTCATGCCAGGTAACACAACATCAATTCTGCAGTACAAGGGATCGAGGAGTAATTTTGTACTTTCAATCCTCCTTATTTACCTATATATTTCTGTGTGTATATAATATATATAAGCCTCTCCCTCACCCGCAATTACCCAACATTGATTTATTATTTATTATTTAAGAAATACATTTCATAGGCTAGAGATGACATACAAGTGATTCATCTCACAGAGCTAAGCAAAATAAGTTGAAAACCTTCTGGAAAGGATTCGCCATCCTGAATGCCATTGACAACATTTGTGATTCATGGGGGAAGGTAAAACTATCAACTTTTTTTTTTTTTCTTTGATACAGTGTCTCGTGCTGTCACCCAGGCTGGAGTGCAGTAGTGCAGTCTCAAATCACTGCAACCTCCGCCTCCCGGGTTCAAGCAATTCTCCTGCCTCAGCCTCCCGAGTAGCTGGAATTACAGGCAAGTGCCACCACGTCTGGCTAATTTTTCACCATGTTTGCCAGGCTGGTCTCGAACCCCTGACCTCAAGTGATCCACCCACCCTGCCCTCTCAAAGTGTTGGGATTACAGGCATGAGCCACCACACCCAGCCAACATTAATAAGATTTTTGAGGTTGATTCTAACCCTCATGGATGACTTTGAGGGGTTCAGGACTTCAGTGGAGGAAGTAACTGCAGATGTGGTAGAAATAGCAAGAGAACGAAAACTGGAAGAGAAGCCTGAAGATGTGACTGAATTGCTGCAATCTCATGATAAAAGTTAAACGAACAAGGAGTTGCTTCTTACGGATGAACAAAGAAAGTGGTTTCTTGAGAAGGAGTCTATTCCTGGTGAAGATGCTGTGAACACTGTTGAAATGACAACAAAGGATTTTGAATGTCACATACACTTAGTTGATAAAGCAGCCACAGGATTTGAGAGGACTAACTCCAATTTTGAAAGAAGTTCTACTGCAGGTAAAATGCTATCAAACACCATCACATGTTACAGAGAAATCTTTTGTGAAAGGAAGAGTCAATGGATGCAGCAAATCTCATTGTTGTTTTATTTTAAGAAATTGCCACAACCACCACAACTTTCAGCAACCACCACCCTGATCAGTCAGCAGCCATCAACATGGAGACAAGACCCACCACCAGCAAAAGATTGCCACATACTGAAGACTCAGATGAAAATTAGCATTTTTAGCAATATAGTATCTCTTAATTAAGGTATGTATATTTTTTAAGACATAGTGCTACTGCACACTTAACAGACTATAGTACAGTATAAACCACAACTTTTATATGTACTGGGAAATCAAAATATTCTGTATGACTCACTTTACTGTGATGGTCTGAATCCAAATCTACAATATCTCTGAGGTATACCTATATATTTGTGTGTGTGTGTGTATAATATATATAAACCACTCCCCCACCCCCAATCACCCAACAATGGTTCATTAAAAGCTGTGGAGAGGAGGGAATTAAATCCAAACATTCTAACTAAGCTCATTAGTCACTAGAAATAAAGCCTCTCTGTTTGATTTATAACCTGTTTTGGAATCTTCCCTATGTTGTTTTTATTATTTAGAACAACTCCTAAATAGCAGAGTTTACAACTTTTTTAAAATGCACATGTTAGTCATCAAAAGCTAGTTCATGGAACTAAAACTTATACTTGACCAGTATGAAATTATCTAGAAAAGCTTAACGCTGACGAATCTTAACTATATCAAAAGTTCATTAACAAAGTAAAAAGAAAGAGAGGTCAAGATTCTCTGCATTAAATTCTCTCTAGCCAAACTGCACCAGGAACATACCTGTAGTTAAACAAGCTGAATTTATTACTTCTTGCAACTAAGGAGAATACATACCATTGGGAACACTGGGGCATTTCACCAAGAGGGTATCAGAAAGGACTTACAGGGCTTTGGACTGTGTTAGCTACTTTTGGGAAGGGTTCAAGAACGTGGGGTTCTGCCCTGGATTGGACGCTGTCAGGAAGTGGAGGTAATCCTATGATTCTCTCAATTCTAATTCTATGATTCTATGATTTTTAATATACCTTACTATGGCAGGAAAAATGAAGCAAGGCTAAGGCTGATTTATAAAGAAGCAGTAGTCATTCATTATAACCAGAATGAGGATATTTGATCATTTTTGTGACTTGAACGATGTTTATGTTTTTGTCTGTGTTCAGACATGACTACAGGATGGTCTTGTTTTTGTTGTCATCCAAGGACATGGAGTGATCTTGTCTAATGTTCATGTTCTATGAAATTGTTTGTGTTCAATCGGAGAACAACACAGCCTAACTGTGAATTCCAGGCCAACTCTAAGAAACACCAAGGTCAAACCAGTATAGTGCCTGGCCAGTTCTTAGCTATTGGGAGCTGCCTGTCTCTTTCTCACAGGAAGTCATACTCTGATGACAGATATAACAAACAAGGATCTATTCATGAGAAAACAATCAGACAGATATAGCTTGTGAAACTGACAAAACTATTGTTCTACGCTCTTTAAAAATGTCAGTGTTATGAAAAATCAAAAAGAAAAAAAATAAGGACTATTCTAGATTAAAGAAACAAACCAAGAGAGGCATGATTATGAAACAAACAAAAAAAAACAAGCTAAAAGGGACATTTCAAGGACAACTACAGAAATCTGAAGATGGACTGCCTATTGTATAATATTGCATCAATGTTAAATTTCATAGGTGCCATATGGTATTATGATCATAGCAGAAATATGGGGAGTAGGCATGAAATATCATAATGTCTGCATTTTATTCTCAAATGGTTCAGGAAAAAATGAGAAATACACACATAGAGACGGAAATGCAGAAAACGTGGCAAAATGTTAACAATCCGTGAATTTGGGGAAAAAAGGTATATATGTGTTCACTATACTACTCTCTTGGTGGGGGGTGGAGCGTAAATTTGAAATTTTGTCAATTTAAAAACAAAATGGAGAAAAATACATGAGTTAAGTGCTATACTGATGAGATGAATAACCAGGAAGGGTGAACAGCTAACTCAGCTGAAAAGCGGCATGCCAAACTTCCTAGAAGAGACATCTTCTGAAAGCCTAACCAGAAACTCCACAGTGGAGCAACACAAAACTAAAGGAGACACAAGAGAGTAAGGCATGTTAGGGAATGGCAAACTCACTGAGCAACAGGTAATAGCTAACATTAGCTGATATGCGTCTAGCATGGAGCTAAATATAATACAGATATAATTGTCACAACAGTAAGGTATTATCCTTACCTTACCAATACTAGACTCAGATGTTAATTTGTGTAAGATCACACTGGTGGTAAATAGTTAACAAAAGATATGGGTCTAAATCTATCTGACTGCAAAAAATAAGTACTTCTCACCATACCATTAGAACAATAACTACATCAGCTCGATGATATGTAAAATTACAATAGGACTCCTTTGCTGCTGAAGTTTACTTACTAATGTAAGAGGACCTATAAAAAGGTAGATGATTGGCTGTGTGTGGTGGCTCACACCTGTAATCCCAGAACTTTGGGAGGCTGAGGCAGGCGGATCACCTGAGGTCAGGAGTTTGAAACCAGCCTGGCCAACATGGTGAAACCCCATCTCTACTAAACTACAAAAATTAGCCGGGCACAGTGGCAGGCACCTGTAATCCTAGCTACTCAGGAGGCTGAGGCAGGAGAATTGCTTGAACCCGGGAGGCGGAGGATTCAGTGAGCCGAGATGGCATCACTGCACTCCAGCCTGAGTGACAGAGCGAAACTCCGCCTCATAAAAAAAAAATTATTAACCAACAATTCCTTCCACACAACCACAGCTGCTGCCTACAAGGTTAATTACAGTTATCAAATATTACAAATGGACTGTACCATTTATTAAAAGAGATAAATTGCTTACTTATTAAGATTAATAAGAAACTTTCATTCTGTAATATGGAAGGATGTGGAGAAAAGTTTAAGATAATCCATTAGCAGCTGATAATAACAGCTAAGAACTTCAACCAATTTAAAAGCCAGTCTCTTTCACCCAGTGACAAGCTTCTTTTTTAAGAAGCCAGCTATGTATCCTCCAACATTAAAGATAAATGTGCTACATTCCACAGTATACAAAGTGCGATGCAAAAAGTAAAAATATCCCTCCTACCATTCCTTCAGAGGTGACAGACACTATACAAATGTGTATAGGTATGACTCAAATATGTTTATTTACACATACACAGGATCTTACCAAACATCATTATATGCAACATTTGTTTAGCTTAAAAACATATCTTGGACATTGTTCCACACAAGTGTCTTTTTTTTTTTTTTTTTTTTTTTTTTTGAGACGGATTCTCACTCTGTCGCCCAGGCTGGCGTGCAGTGGCGCGATTTCGGCTCACCGCAAGCTCTGCCTCCTGGGTTCATGCCATTCTCCTCAGCCTCCTGAGTAGCTGGGAGTACAGGCGCCAGCCACCACGCCCGGCTAATTTTTCGTATTTTTAGTAGATACAGGGTTTCACTGTGTTACCCAGGATGGTCTCGATCTCCTGACCTCGTGATCCGCCCGCCTCGGCCTCCCAAAGTGCTGGGATTACAGGAATGAGCCACTGTGCCTGCCCCATACAGGTGTATTTCAAACGGCCCCAGAATCCTATTACTTGGCTAAATTATGGCACATCCATATAATCATAGATTGAGAAACACTTAATTTTCAGTTTTCTTCTACTGAATGCTGCAATAAACACACTGTGTATGGGTATATATGTGTGCACATGTGTTCTCTACAAGTCATCCACAGACTGCAGGTAGTCCCTGAAGGGCCTTTCAGGCAATCAACAAGGTCAAACCATTTTCATAATAATACTACAAAAGCAGTTGCATTTTTTTATTGCACTAACATTTGCACTGATGGTCTAAAAGCAATGGTAATAAAACTGCTGACCTCTTAGCATGAAATCAAGGCAACAGCACCAAAGTAAACTTACTTGCAATCATTATATTCCTTACTGCCATTCACTCATATTAAAAAAAAAAAAAAGTCATGCCAGTTTCACTTCGAATGTCCTTGATAAAGCAGTAAAAATTATTAACTTTATTAAATCTCAACCCTTGAGAACATTTCTTTTTTAAATTCTGTGAAATGAAACAAACTATAACTATTCAGATTTGGATATCTGACAGACATTTTCTCAAACATAAACATGGGGCTAACAATTCGAGGAAAATAACCAACAGTAGTATTATCAGTGATAAAATTCAAGCTGTCAAACCACTGTGAGCTTGACAGCTTCCCAATACTTTAAAATTTCTTCTTTAGAAATCTGTGATGATATTAATGATTTTTAACACTGTATAATAAAATGGGTAAGCATTTACAAAATCTGCATAATTCAGGAAACCAACATTTTTCAAATGACCAACACGTGATGTTACAAACTCATGCCCAGGTAAAAGATATATTCAAATCTAAGACAGACAAATGGATTGTAATGTAACAAAGTACAAAAGGTTCATTTATAGGGTTCTGATTCCACAATGCAACTAGCCTTCATGAAATTACCACACATCGTTTTGGTGTATCAAAGAATACCTTTAATTATCTGAAAATGGTATTAAAACCCTCCTCCCGGGCCGGGCACAGTGGCTCACGCCTGTAATCCCAGCACTTTGGGAGGCCGAGGTGGGCGGATCACAAGGTCAGGAGATCGAGACCATCCTGGCTAACATGGTGAAAACCCGTCTCTACTAAAAATACAAAAAAATTAGCCAGGCATGGTAGTGGATGCCTGTAGTCCCAGCTACTCAAGAGGCTGAGGCAGGAGAAAGGCATGAACCCAGGAGGCGGAGCTTGCAGTGAGCTGAGATCGTGCCACTGCACTCCAGCCTGGGCGACAGAGCGAGACTCCCTCTCAAAAAAAAAAAAAAAAATCCCTTTTTCAACTGCATTATCTGTGTGACCCTGAATTTTACTCATCTACTTCAACCAAAACAACATATCTCAACAGGCTGAATACAGAAACAGATATAAGAATCCAGTTATCTCCTTTTAAGCCAGACATTAGAGATTTGTAAAAATGTAAACCAACAGTATTCTTCTTGCTATTTCTTTTTTGCTTTGAAGAATCATGTTTCATAAAAAGGTCCTTTTATGTTAACATGTATTATATTTTTTAATTTTATTTAATACATTTTTTAAAAGTTCTAGTATGGTAAATATTAATAGCTATAACCCATATAAACAACAGTCCTTTGAAGTCCTCAATAATTTTTAAGAATATAAAGAGCAATTCTAAGACCAAAACATCTAATACTCATTGATACATATCTCCCATGTAGACATGAGAATAGATGTGTATAAAAATTAATTAAAAACAGAATAGAAAAGGTTTATTTCAAATTGCCCTCCAAAGAAACTGTGTGAATTTATCTTCCTGTTATATATCTATTGCTCCATACTAGGTACAATCAAACATTTTAATTTTGGCCTTGGGATTGACTTCCGATGACATCATCACCTATAACTACTCTACCTTTTAAATCTTAACTTGTACTTTTATTTTGCTCAATTTATTTTTCAAGTATTTATATGTCAAGCAGAGTCTACATGCTGAAGATACATTCATAAAACCGAAGCAGTCTCTGGATCACGCAGCTTAGGGTGTTGTCATGGAATCAAAGAGAAACAGAGAAAATTATAATTAAAGAGCAAAGGAGGGTTCTTACTTTTAGAACACAAGAAAACAATCCTGGCTGTAGGTTAAGAACCATGATTCTTAAAACTCCTCAGACTGATGACTTCTTAAAATTATCTTCATCTTCACATTTAGAGTCCCACAAGTCTTAAAAACTTGACAGTGAGGATACCACATCCTCAAACAGTTCTCTTTCTCAACTCTGGATCCAATGCTCACTTCTTCAACCATAAGACTCTAAGTTTCTTAGAGGAGCTGTTTGCATCATGATATCCTCAGTGCCAATTTTTAGAAAGCTTCTTGAATTAAATGTGCCCATAAAATTTCTAGATAATTGATAACTGGACTGAAATTAGTCAAAGATTATTAATAGCTACATGATCCAGAGACTGCTTCGGTCTTATGAATGTATCTTCAGCATGTGGGACCATGCCTGACATATAAATACTTGAAAAATAAGTTGAGCAAAATAAAAGTATGAGGTAATAGATTTTTGGCATGTAAACATGCTTGCCAGGCACCTTAACAGCAAAATGGGGCCAGGCGCGGTGGCTCACGCCTGTAATCCCAGCACTTTGGGAGGCTGAGGCAGGTGGATCGCCTGAGGTCAGGAGTTCAAGATCAGCCTGGCCAACATGGTGAAACCTCGTCTCTACTAAAAATACAAAAATTAGCCAGGCATGGTGGCATGTGCCTGTAATCCCAGCTACTTGGGAGGCTGAGGCAGGAGAACCGCTTGAATCCGGGAGGCGGAGGTTGCAGTGAGCCAAGAGTGCACCATTGCACTCCAGCCTGGGTGACAAGGGCGAAGCTCCATCTCAAAAAAAAAAAAAAAAAAAAAACAGCGAAATGGTGGTCAAAAGCAGTAGCAGTTGCAATGGCAAAGAGCACATACATCTTTAAATGGGAAAGGTATCAAGAAAAAAAAGTAAGGAACCATTGATATTGGATAGTAACTAAAAGAGAAAACAGAAATATGAAGCACCATGGAGTATAAGATTAAAGGCCATAAGCAGGCAGTCACATGCTAACAGCCTACAATAGTAAGAGTTCACAAACTCCCTAATGCTTGGTAGGGGAACAGAATGGATTGAAGACCCCATCAAAACTAATGGCTCTACTGCTATTGACCTGTTGCCCACATCCCTCAATTGCTTTCACATAAGAAAATATAAATGCTTTTCTTTTTATTATGTGCCCAAGTTACTGCTACTACATATATCTCAAGATACTAAAAAATCATAAATTGTTACTATTAAATATTTGTTAAAATTAAAGAATTGTAGCAATAAGCTTTTGATGATCACTTCATTCTGGCACAAATGCCACTGACGTTGCTATACTATGTAAGATTCTCTGTATCTTGTCCCCAAATCTCAAGGAGGTGTAAAACGTAAAACATTCTGAGGAAGCAAGTGTCGAGTTCAGTGACTATTGTAATCCTGCAATCAGCCTGGAGAAACCTCTGTTCCGTGTAGACTACCAGCCAATGGAAACAGGTCATTCAGAATCACTTCAGATCATTCAGAACTCTTCCTAAATCAGAGTATCAATATAGGGTTCAACCAAGAGACAGAAACCACGCAGTAATTTGAACACGGAAAAGTTTAATACTAAAAAATGAGGCCAGGCGCAGTGGCTCACGCCTGTAATACCAGCACAGCACTCTGGGAGGCTGAGGTGGACGGATCACTTTGTGCTCAGGAGTTCAAGACCAGCCTGAGCAACATGGCGAAATTCCGTCTCTACTAAAAACACAAAAATTAGTTGGGCATGGTAGCCTATAACCCAGCTACTTGGGAAGCTGAAGTCAGAGAATCGCTTGAACCCAGAGGTGGAGGTTGCAGTGAGCCATGATCACACCACCGCACTCCAGCCTGGGCGACAGAGCAAGACTCCATGTCAAAAAAAAAAAAAAAAATTTTTAGTCATGAGAGTGGAGTAACAATAAAGGTAAAAAGAGAACTCTGAAGAATATCCTAGGGTGAGGGAGAATACCCAAAGAAGGAACAACTTAGAAAGGGGAACTCTTCTCCAAGGGTGGGATTCGGATCTCTGTAGAGAAGGTGTGGCTGCAGCCACTGGATGGGAAAAAAGTTTGCTAGGTTCCCTGGGCCAACCTTGAACCACAGTTGCCAGAAAAGCAGGAAAGACTCCTCCAGAATTCAAGCATGCCAAGGCTGGCAGGTGAGCACACAGTCATGGTGTGAGGAACGAACTCACCAGCAAGATAATGCAAGTCCTGGGGGACCTAGTATCTGCAGTGGGAAGACCACAGGAAACAACTTTCTGCGGTTAAAGCAGGCCAAGGCTAGCAGACAGGCATGTAGAAGGAGAGGGGGTTATTAGGAGCCCACTCTCCAGAAGGGCAACCAGGTCTAGGGTTCAAAATCTGTTGCCAGGGAGGGGGAACAGGGGACACAGAAAACAACTCTGCAGGGTGCTAGCAGGCCAAAGCTGATGGGCAGATACACAGACAAATCCACGTACACAGAAGGAGTCAGAGAGTTAGTAACTCAGTCTCCAATAGGCCTGTGGCACCTTGATGTCCTTAGCTAGGTGATCACCAAACGGGCTGAGCCTGCAAGCTTACCAAGAGATTGCGGGGCCAAGGCAGAATGGCTCTGGCAACAATGCAAAAAGAGCAAGAAAAAAAAAATCCATAGGACTCTGGAAGAAGGAAGACAAGCCCTCTATACTCAAAAAAATGAATATACATTGCATAGTAGTCTGAAAAATGGTCCCCCAAAGCCAATCCCTGGAACCTTAGCAATGGAGTGCCCTCCGTTGCTAAGCTTAACAATGCATTCACCATAAAGAAAAAATACTGAAAGAATCCTACCATTAACCAAGCAGGAAATGAAGAGATTTGAAGCTAAGAAGCAATAAAGGGATAACTGGCACAGCCTCTTAGAACCAAGAATTATCACTATAGGAGCCCCACGAACTCCAGACTGATCTTGAAAGGCAACCATTTCCCCAATGTTGATGAGAAATACAGCTGGTATTAGCTATCAGAACATACTCTGTAAAGCCACTGCCCAAAAATCAACGTGATATAGAAATAGGTATTTATATAAGAATAGACACACAAATGCCACAAAAGAGAAAATCTTTAATTAGTGAAAACGCATATGAAGTCTATACATAACAAAGATAATAAATAGTTCAACTTCTTTGAGAAAAAGGTGGATTATCTAACAAGTGATCTTATAAGTTCATCTGTTAAAAAAAAAAGGGAAAGTGAAACATCATCTGACATTCTGTTCAAATATAAATTCCTCAAGAATCATTTTTTAAACTTTTTTAAAATTATTACTGTAATAATCATCTTGTAAAACATGTAGGCATTAGGAGACATTTCTAGTCAAGACCAGAAACCCAGAAGCAGGGGGTGGAAGGACAGTACAAAGAGAACTAAATATATAATTGAACATATAAAATGTTGTTTCACTAAAGGTATTATAAACAATTCTAAAATATATGTATGTCTATATAATACACGTGCACATATACATATATGTACATGAGGTTTGAAATTAGAGGTATGTTTAAATGTGTGCACTATACCTATGCATATAGATAAATGTATTACATTTCCTAACTCTGGCTGTTGAAAAGAAGCTTAGAAGCAAGTTGCAAGGAGCATACCTACTGACCAGATAGTGATCTCAGTAGCAGCTAGGGTCCGGATAGAAAATGAAATCCACACAGCAATTTGAACAGGGAGTCTTATAAAGAAGTATTAACTATTTACAAAGTATTAACTACTAAGAGGAAATAAAAGACAACTCTTATGAATGCCTAGGTTGAGGAGGAGAACCAAAGGAAATACCTGAAAGAGGTGCCTCCTCCCCAAAGCTAGAATTCAGATCTCATTGGAGGCAATGTGGCTGTAACCCACTGGTTGCCCCTGACATAGCTGTTCTAATATAATACTAGGAGGGTCAAACTTCATGAGCAAGGAACTACAGGCCGAGAATGGCAAGCAGGAAACTCTGCTGTGGTGTCAGCAGATCCAGGAAGTCAAGGAGCCACAGCCAGTAACTGACAACAAAATTTCCTAGGGGATGAGTACCACCAGGCATCCCACACATGCCACTGGCAACACAGAGCAAACAGGAACAGAAGCACACCAAAACCCTACTTCCTACAGTGTCCATCCAACACCTTCTACTGACTAAGCTCATCCATACCAGCTGGAAAAGGAGGTCTAACAAGACAATGAAGGTTGGATTTGGAGCCAAAATACAATAAACTGAGAAGCAGCATAGTCTTTAACACCATTATCCACAAAAAGCAACCAGGGTTCCTTGAAGAAATGGCAGATTTCGGGGCAGGAGCAGAATAAACTCAAGAAGAGCACTGAACATCTTGTTATGCCTAAAAATAGTAAGTGCTGAAATAAAAAAAAAAAGAAAACAGGATGAGAGGAAGTTACAAGGACACAGAATCCAGCTTAAAAGGGCTCCTACTGATCAAAGCTGGGACAATTTGTGCATCAAAATAATTAAATGTATTAATGAATTCTAAACTACTAGGAAAAAAAAGATAAGTGAGTCCAAATCAATCAGGGATAGATGGACAGATTCATGGATACAATATATAGATATACAGATACAGATACACAGCTGTATAGATACAAAGACAAACGTAGATGCATAAACATAGACACAGATAAAGGAAGAAGGAAGGGTAATAGCAAGGTGGTGGAGTACAGGAATTGGAAAATCATTATTTTGTAACTATCATATAAACATTGGGTTAGGCAAGAATCATCAATGGATGCTAAATCCAGGAGATAATTTTGTAGAAGAGCAAGATGTTTTCATGGCCTTACAAATGTCTCCTCAAAGGTTACTTATTAGCTTCAAGAAAGAAAAAAAAATGAATATACATTATATAGTAGTCTGAAAAATGGTCCCCCAAAGCCAATCCCTGGAACCTATAAATATTACTTTTGGAAAAAGAATCTGCAGATATGATGAAGGATTTCAAGATGGGGACATTATCCTGCATTTTCTGGATGGGCGCTAAATGTCTCACAACGTCCTTATAAGAAAATCAGAGGGAAGTTTCACAAAGAGGGAAATATGAAGATGGAGCAGAGTGAGGCTTGAAGTTGAGGGCCCTGAAGACTAAAGTAATGCTGCCACAAGCCAAGGAATGTAGGCAGCTACCAAATGCTGAAAGAGGCAAGGAATAGTGTCTCTCCTCTGAAAAGAGGACATCCCCCGCCAACACCTTGATTTCAGCCCAGTGGTACCGATTTCAGACTTCTGGACTTCATAACTGTGAGAAAACAAATTTCCATTGTTTTATGCCACCAAGTGTATGGTAATCTGTTACGGCAGCCCCAGGAAACTAACATAGTGGAAAACCTGGACAATACCTTGACCAAGTGACATAAATTCATATCACTAATGAGGGGCAGACAGACATCACGTGCCTTCAGATGAGATACTCTGAGGACACCTATGTAGTATCCAGCCAAGAAGAATTCATAACCTAGAACAAAACATGAGAAAACATCAGAGAACCTAAAATGAGGATCACTCTCTTTAAAAGCGGGGAAAAGGATATGGATAGAGAGGGAGAAGGTATTCTTCAAAAATGCCAATATAGGCCAGGCGCAGTGGCTCACGTCTGTAATCCCAGCACTTTGGGAGGCCAAGGCGGGTGGATCACGAGGTCAAGAGATTGAGACCATCCTGGCTAACATGGTGAAACTCCGTCTCTACTAAAAATATAAAAAATTAGCCGGGCGCAGTGGCAGGCGCCTGTAGTTCCAGCTACTCAGGAGGCTGAGGCAGGAGAATGGCTTGAACCCGGGAGGCAGAGCTGGCAATGAGCCGAGATAGCGCCACTGCAGTCCTGCCTGGGCAAAACAGTGAGACTTCCATCTCAAAAAAAAAAAAAAAATGCCAATATAATGAAAAACAAAAAACAGCTATATTAACATTCCAGATTAGAGACTAAAGACAGCAACTAAGTAAAATAGCAATCCTAGAATGGATCCTATACCAGAAAGAAGAAAAATGACATTAAAAGGTCAACTAACAAAATTGGAATACAGATGGTAAATTATAAAAATGTATTGTATCAATATTAAATTTACTCAAATTGATAACTGAACTTCATCGATGTAACAGAATATCCCTTTTCTTAGTGAAGAACTGAAGTGCTTAGGAGTAAAGGGACATGAAATTTGGAATATAATTTGGAATAACTCATTAAAAAATTATGGCCAGGTGTGGTGTGGCTCACACGTGTAATCCCAGCACTTAGGGAGGCTAAAGTGGGAGGATCACTTGAGCCCTGGAGGTCGAGGTGCAGTGAGCCATGACTGTGACACTGCACTCCAGCCTGGACAACAAAGTGAGACCCTGCCTCAAAAAAAGAGAAGTTAAAAAATTTAAAACTTAAAATAATGTAAAATTATGTGCATATATTTTATATGTGTGTGCTGGGGGAGAGAGAGGAAGAGGGAGAGAGACAGGAGACAAAGGAAGAGAGGGAAAGGGAGAAAGGGAAGGAGAAAGAGAGAGACACCAGCAAATGATAAAGTAAATGGGATAAAAGCTTAACAATAAGTGAATCTGGCTGCAAAGTATACAGGGGTTCTTGTACTATTCTTCTTCTTGCAACTTTCTGTAAGTTTGAAACATCCCTCATCTCCACAGGCTGCCTGAGTGTTCTCACCATACAGCAACCAGTTTCCCCAAAACATGTAATGACACTTGGAGGCGAGGTGGGAGCATGAGCACACAAGATGGAAGCTACAGTCTTTTTTTATAACCTAATCCTGGAAGGGACATAACATCCCTTCTGCATATGCTACTAGTCATACAGACTAGTCCTGGTTCAATGTGGGAGGCGACTTCACAAGAACATAAATATCGGGAGACAGAGACCACTGGGGGCCATCTTGGAAGCTGGCCAACACAGACCACTCTTTGGCCCTCAAAGATTCACACTCCTCCCACATACAAGATCTCCTCACCCTCCTCCCAAGGTCCCCAAAAGTCTCATCCCATTATGGCAGCAATTCAAAGTCCAGGATCTCATCATGTAAGTCAGATCCATGTGTGATTGAGGTTCTTCAGGTGTCATTCCCTAGGAGGAGCCCCTTAAGTACAATCTTCCTAACCTGTGAAACTATAGACAAGTTATCTCCCCTCTACCCACTCAATATACAACAGTGGGATAGGCATGGAATAACTGCTATAGACATTCCTATACAAAAAGGGGGGTACATGCAAGCCCCAAAGAAATCAATGGGTCCATAGTAATTCTGAAATCTAGCAGGGCAAATGTTAGAAGTTTCTGATTAAGGCTCACGGGCTGGGAATAAATTCTCCAAGGCTATGGTTCTGCCCTCTGAGCTACTGGTTCCACCCTCTGAGTCACACCTCCTTTTCGATGAAAAAGAGCAAGGTGTGTGGCTTCATCGTTGTTTTTAGCCTTCCTGCCAGTAAAATTTGGGGGAGACGAAAGTCTCTCTGCATATATACTTTTAACTTTTGGGGGGGGTCACCTATGACTCTTATTGGGGTTTACTCAATTAGACAAAAGTGATAGCCACAAATCTCAAGTTAAACCCTTCTGTAGCTTTGGCTTCTACTGAGCTGGCTGAGGCTTACACTTACACGAAGCCCTATTTGAGAGGATCTGCAAGGCACAACCTTAATCTCTACTGAGAGCATTTTGACTGAATCTTTCTGAGGTCTTAAGAAACATTTTAGTTCACACTGGGCTTCATCTTTAGGCCACATTTGCTCAGAAGTCATTTCTTAATTTTAGTACTCTCTGCTATCCAGAAAGATAGCATTTTCAAAACAAGTCCCAGGTCCTTTTTGTTTAACAATCCTTCCTTTAGTTTCTCTCTCCTTTCACATTTCACTATGAGCAGCAAGAAGCACCACACTATAAATACTCTGGGTGGAAATCTCTTCAGCTAGCTTACCCAGTTCATTTGGTACATTTTCAACTTTCCACATAACTGCAGGCAACAATGTTGCTAAACTTTCTGCAACTACATAAGAGGGATCTTCCCTTCAGTTTCCAGTAACACTTACCTAACTTCCTTGGGAATCCTCACTTGCAGTCTTACCAAATACCATGAGGCTCCAATTAATCACTTCTTTTTTTTTTTTTTTTTTGAGACAGAGTCTTTCTCTGTCGCCCAGGCTAGAGTGCAGTGACGCGATCTCGGCTCACTGTAAACTCCACCTCCCGAGTTCACGCCATTCTCGTGCCTCAGCCTCCCAAGTAGCTGGGACTACAGGCACCAGCCACTACACCCGGCTAATCTTATTTTTTTTTATTTTTTATATTTTTAGTAGAGACGGGGTTTCACGATGTTAGCCAGGATGGTTTCAATCTCCTGACCTCGTGATCCGCCCGCCTCGTCCCCGCAAAGTGCTGGGATTACAGGCATGAGCCACCGCGCCAGGCCCAATTAATCACTTTTTCAAGGTACTTCAGGCACTTACCAACACTCTCCTCAAAGCCCACAGCTCATTTCAAAACCACTCTCCACATTTTCAGTTTTGTTACAAAGTCTATTAAGTAGTTATTGCTGTGTAACATATTATCCCAAAACATGGTAGCCTACAACAAACATTTACTATCTCACTCAGTCTCTCAGGGTCAGAAATTCAAAAGTGGCTTGGCTGGGTGGCTCTAGCTCAGGCCTCTCATGAGATTGCTGTTAAGTGTCAAGTCAACGCTGCAGTCATCTCGAAGTTCAACTGGGACTGGAGAATCTGCTCCTAAGTTCATTCACATGGCTGTGGCAGGTTTCATGCTTACTAGTTTTTGGCTGGAAGCCCCTGTTCCTCACCATGTGGGCCTCTTCATATGCTACCACAATGTTCTTACCATAGGAAAAGCTGGTAACCCTCAGAGCAAGTTATGAGAAAGAGAAAGGGAAAAAAAACAAAAAAACAAACAAACAAAAAAAAAACACCTTAAGAGAGATGCCACAGTCTTTTATAAACAAATCTCAGGAATGAGATATATCATCACTTTTGCTATTGGTCACACAGACCAACCCTGGTACAATCTGGGAAGGTGCTATGGTTTAGATATGGTGTGTTTGACCCCACCAAGTCTCACATTGAAATCTGATCCCCAATGTTCAAGGTGAGGCCTGGTGTGAGATGTTTGGATCACGGGAATGGATGTCTCATGACTGGCTTGCTGGTTCTCACTCTTAGTTCCCGTGAACTAAACCTGTTGGAAAAAGCCTGGCACCTCCTCCTCTCTCTCGTTTCCTTCTCTCACCATGTGGTGGCCTCTCATTCCCCTTCTGCCATGAGTGGAAGCAATCTGAGGCCCTTCCTAGATGCAGATGGAGGCCTCATGCATCTTTTACCTCCTGTAAAACCATGAGCCAAATAAACCTCTTTTCTTTATAAGTTACCCAGCCCCAGGTATTCCTTTGTGGCAACACTACACAGACTAAGACAGAAGGGAAGACACAAAGGTGTGAATACCAGGAGATGAGAATCATAGGAGGCCATCTTGGAGGCTGGCTATCACAAAAGGCATAGTCCAAATATTTAGCAAACTAAAATGTAGCATGATTTCAATTTCCTAATGTAGTATAAGGAAAACAGAGACTTCACTTACACATTTTTCTTATGTTGGCACAGTAATTGTAACTATCGAAACTTGCAGAACAAAAGGTAATTGTGGTACACTACCTGACTTTATAATGAACAATATTTGCTCTGTCATAATAACATTATAAGGCGGGGTGCAGTGGCTCATGCTTATAATCCCAGCACTTAGGAAGACTGAGGCAGGAGGATTGCCTGAGCACAGGTGTTAAAGACCAGCCTGGGCAATATGGTGAAAACCTGTTGCTACAAAAATTACAAAAATTAGACTGGCATGGTGGCACGTGCTTGTAGTCCCAGCTTCTCGGGGGGCTGAGGTGGAAGGATATGGAGGCTGTGTGATCGCACCACTGCACTCCACCCAGGGTGACAGAGTGAGACTCTGTCTCAAAAAATAATAATGTTATAAATGAAGTTTATTAAATTCCAGCTTTGAGAATTATTCTATACATTACAAGCTTAATTATAACCAATAAAGAGAATATAAATATCACCACCTTTGACAAATGTTAAAATATAAGTATAGATTTCAAATGTTAAGTGGTGAAGAGAGCTGAAGGGGTAGGAGGAAGATCAAAAATGCTATTAGAATCATCTTAGACAAATGATACTGTCCACAGTTACGGAACGAGAAATAAAGTCAATAGAAGAACTAAAAACATTATGTAATAATACAGAGAAACAGGGTAAACAAGCTAAATACCCACCAGAGTAGTGAGTCAATAGATATGTAAAAGTTGTTAAATCAAGAAAAAATGGGCCAGGCGAGGTGGTTCACACCTGTAATCCCAGCACTTTGGGAGGCCAAGGAGGCCGGACCACCTGAGGTCAGGAGTTCGAGACCAGCCTGCCCAACACGGCAAAACTCCGTCTCTACTAAAAATACAAAAAATTAGCTAGGTGTGGTGGCAGGTGCCTGTAATTCCAGCTACTTGGGAGGCTGAGGCAGGAGAATCGCTTGAACCCGGGAGGCAGAGGTTGCAGTGAGCCGAGATCACTCCACTGCACTCCAGTTTGGGCGACAAGAGCAAAATTCCATCTTTAAAAAAAAAGAAAAGAAAAAATGGTATAGGCTTATTACAGATACAGAAATAAGTACTTGAAAAACAAAAAACAGGATTAAAATTCAGTTATGTCTAGAAGCAAAACTGGGTGGAGGGAAGGAGCAGGAAATTTGTTTTTATTGTACATTCTTCAATACTACCTTTGTTTTGTGTTTTGTTTTTATTTTACTTAGCCACATGCCTCTTTAAAAGTTATCTGCCAGGCGCAGTGGATCACACCTGTAATCCCAGCACTTTGGGAGGCTGAGGTAGGCAGATCACTTAAGCCCAGGAGTTCAAGACCAGCCTGGGAAACGTGGTGAAACCCCATTTCTACAAAAATAGAAAAACTAGCCAGGCATGGTGATGTGCGCCTATAGTCCCAGCTACCTGGGAAGCCAAGGTAGGAGAATCACCTGAGCCCAGGAAGTCAAGGCTATAGTGAGCAAGATCACACCACTGTACTCCAGCCTGGGTGACAGTAATACTCTGTCTCAAAAAATAATAATAATAATAATAACTTAAAAGTTTTTCCAATGCATAAAGGACAATGTTGTTACAATTATTTAAAACAATGAGGCAATATGCATCAAAAGTCTCAAAAATATGCAGGCCCCTTGAATGAGTAATTCTCCTCCCAGGAATTCACCCTACTGTACACCAGCATAGTAATGTATGAATAAGAATATTAACTGTGGTGTTATTTATAACAGCAAAAGGCCAAAAGTAATATACCAGTAGAAGATTGGTTAATAAATCAGTTCAAAAACTGGAATACTATGTACATATTAAAATTAGTAATGTAGATCTTTTTATTGACATGAAAAGACAATCATAATATACTGTCATATAAAAAGAAAAAATATATATATTGTTATATAAAACCAGGTTACAAAATCATACATAGCAAGATTCCATTTTTGAGGTTTCTATACATAGATGGGTAAAAAGGCATACACATATTCATGAGCACAAAAATACACCACACACATACACTCACAGTCTAGAATAATATGCCAAAATATTATACTATCTAGGAGATGATATTATTGTTGAATTTCTTTCTATTTAAGTTTTAAGTATTTTTCTGCACCATCTGAGTTATTTGCATATACTACTTCATAACCTGAAAAAAAATTGTCTCGTTTGAAAACTAAATGTGCATATACATTGACTCTGCAATTCCATATGCAGAAATTGGTTGCAAAAAGTAATAGGATAAAATGTTCTGGCTCATGCCTGTAATCCCAGCACTTTGGGAGGCCAAGGCAGGCGGACCAGTTAAGGTGAGGAGGTCAGTTTCACCATGCCTGGCCAACATGGTGAAACCTCATGTCTACTAAAAATACAAAAATGAGCTGGGCGTGGTGGCAGGTGCCTGTAATCCCAACTACTCGGGAGGCTGAGGCAGGAGAATCACTTGAACCCAGGAGGTTGAGGTTGCAGTGAGCCAAGATCACATCACTGCACTCCAGCCTAGGTGACAGAACAAGACTCCATTTCAAAATAAAAAAATGCTGTCCATATAAGAACATTTACATTAGAGTTATAGAAAAAAAACACATGAATATTCTATATTCCCAGTCAAAATCCAGACAGGGGACAGAAACTACACCAATTATTTTGACACACAAAATTTAATATAAAAAACTGTTACCTAGGTATTTGAAAACTGATGAGGCAAAAAAAATTAAAAATAAAAAATAAGAATACTAAGGTATCAAAAAGAAGTTGCAAGAAGCAAATACTAGAAAACCATACCATTCATACTATAAGAAAGGTGTCAGGGAAACAGATAAAATGAGACAATTTTAAAAAAAGAAAGAATTTTAAAACTAATAAGAACAATTGAATATCACCTTTTCTTATGTTCCTACAGGGTTATTTGGTTGGTTGGAACTGAAGTTGTTTTGTTTCACAGATGGGAAAAGTAAATATATTCTGGGTACACAAAACTATAACAAGAACAAGAAAAGACAATTTCAAGTGCTTGCTGAACAATATGAATTATCTCAATAAGCAAAGGGGCTTCTGACTTCACAGTGTAGTTATGTTAGAGTTCAGTATATAAACAAAATTAATTATCACTTTTTTAAATTACAATTTCAAAATAATCACTTACCAAACACTATTCCTTTAGCAAATGGAGGAAACAATTCTGAATGTCGGAATAAGTTTTTGTGAATTTGCCATAGTTCTTTGTGTAGTTTCTTAAAATCACTGTATCTCTTCCATACAATTATCTAAAGAGAGAAAAAAATTAAACGTGTATCTCATAATCATTTAGGCTCAGATATCTGAACAACAAATAATCTTTTCATTAAAGTATTCAAAATTGTCATGCAAAGACAAACTCATGTCCTAACCAATATGATTAACAGACTGAAATTAACTAATAGTATTTGCTTTAAAAATACAAGGCAGATTTCTGCTGACCAGGGGCACGAAAAAAATAAAGTGAAAATATATTACATGTAAAGTGGCAATTCTTCCTCAAACTATTCTGTTTTGGTTTCAAATTTTCATTTTAAACAAGTATGGTTTTATTCACACTGGAAAAATATTCAACCCCATATGGAGAAGATGTATTCTATATAAAATGTCACTTCATCTGCTCAAAAACCAATTACAATTGGCCTACAAATGAGTTACATGTCAAAACATGTATTCTTTCTCAAAATAATACATTTATAAAGATAAAACAATTAATTTAGCCAATTTTTAAACAAAAGTACATACTCAGTATTTGCCTAAAAGGATAAACTGAGTAACACTGAAGAAATAGCTATGCAGTAAGCAATTACCGTGGACTTTCATGTCATAAATCTTAATTTACACTAGTAATAAGATGTAGGCAAGCTGAATCCTGACCAGAACATCATTAAAATTAGTATATTTTAAAAAACAAAACAAAACAATCACCTAGATTAGACAACATGTAAAAGTGTGTTCTCCTTCATTAGTCTGAATTATTATTTAACCTTACTCAGATTATATTTAAAAAAACAAAAACCTTTGTAAAGAAAAAGGATTTGAAACATGGCCTTGATATCACAGATTCAGCCCTCAATCTCTAGAAAATAGGGTAAAATTGAGTTTTAAATCCCATTACTTCAGATACTGGGGTCTTTACTTCTGAAAAGCTTAATCATCTCAGTTCTAACAAACTTTTCTAACAAGTTTTTCATGTACAATAGAGTATAAGGCTAATGAGCAAATAACAGGTCAAGCAGGTAACCAGGTGTGATTTAAGAGATTCTTGCCAAAAAACCTACTCTCTGCATGTATAAAATTCTTCAGCAAGCTTTTTCATGCTGCCAAAAATTCTACCTTAATGTTTATTGTTTTTAATACAGTTATAATCCTAGGAGGCTAGGCAGACTATAATATGAATTCATTTTTCAAAAACTGCTTCCTCCTGATGCTTCCCTTGTATTCATTTACTCAACAACAAAAAGAGTCACCAAAACAAATATTTCTATGGCCCTACTTTCCACTAAGCATCATATTGTCACAAAGTATGAAGACAAGGGAAATACAGGCCCTGTCTTCAAACAGTTCACAGCCTAGTTAGGAAGAATAAGCCAACACATCATAAAACAACAACATCATAAGACGGCTTGAAAAATGCTGAGAGGGGCAGCTCAAGAGTGCTGCAGATGTAGTACCTAAATCAGCCTTGTATGTCTGAAAAGCCTTCACAAAAATTACTACCTTAGAGAGTCCTGAAGGGAAGTGGTCAGTAGACTGACAAAAATAAAAAAAAAAGTGGGGGGAGGGAACTGGGGGTGAAGTTTCTAAAAGGAGAGTGAGATGTCAAGTATATATTACTAAATGAAGGCAATTAATTTAGGCAATTTTTAAACAAAAGTACATACTCAGTATTTGCCTAAAATGATAAATAAACTGAAGAACACTGAAGAATAAATAGCTGTGTAGCAAGTTTTGCTACAGAATGGTGGTGCCATGCCCTGAAGTGAACAGCAAGGAAGCAGCAGCAGTTCCGAGGCAAGAAAGAGGTTTAATTTTCAACACATTTAACTTAGGAGTTCGTGAGGGAGCTGCTTGGAGCTATTCAATGAGATAGGTTTAGGGTTGAAGAGCAAGAACTGAGCAGGACCTATTAACCCGTAGATTAAAAGATCAGTAGCAGATAGGCAGTAATCACTCAGGAAAGGTTTCTCAGCATGTGCAATGAGATGTGAGGATTCTAACAATGACATGATGGGAACAAAAAATTGTTATTTTTATATTTTTAAAATATATCAAATTACAATCATACTACATTGCCAATGAATTAAAGGAGAAATGGTTGATGGGCTTATGTAAGCAGTACCTTATATAAAGTAAATGTCATTATAAACTGGACATTACATAAGGTTAAGGTCATTATGACCTGGACATGAAAGTTATTCAAAAGACTGTAGCTCATGGAAACAATTAGATTTGCAGATAAATTTTTTATTCTAGTTAAGGTCTTTTTTAAATACTGCAAGAGAAACGTAAGGAGCAAAATTTAACAATTTAATCATGATAATTATTAAAATACCATGGTATATGAACCAGTAGATAGTCTGTCAGAGCAAGAATTAGAACCCCCAAATGAGAATCTGTGTTTCTTCACCATGCCCTAATTTATTCACTCTCATATTCCTTCTTCTCAACCCTATGGCTGCAGAACCAAAATACCTAACAGCATCGCAAAATGTCACATCCACTGCCTCCTTGTCTTCTTACTCCTTCTGAGTTTCGAAGTTTCCAGAAATCTTCAAAATACAAAAGTGAACAAAAGTATACTTCCACTACAACAGCAAGTAGTGATGTTCATATCTGGACCACACAAAGTCCTCAAAGACACATATAGAAATTATTTTCTCTATTTAATGTTCAGTACTTTCCCATCGGGAAAAATAGGTCTATAACACCTATTTCTTTACTGAACCAAGTCTCCACAAATTCCTTATTTATTAAAATCACTCTGAAGAAAATGTCTCAATGATATATTAATTCAGTGATAACCATATAAAAAATACAAATTTAATAAAAGCTTAATTTTCATTAAAAACATTCCCTTAAATATTTTTTATATAAATGTTTCCTTTTCAGATAATTACACTTAATAACACCAAAAACCTTTTAGATTCCTGTATTTTACAGAACCACCAACTGAATTAACTTTGTCCTTTTCACTCTCGCATAGTATTAATATTTAAAATTTGCTGGATTATCTCTTCTTACAATCAACAGCACTACCATACTATTTGCTTACGAATTTTCTTTTCCCTCTTTTCAAGAGCCTTTCCTTTCCCTTGATATATTTCATTGATATATAAGTGTGTACTTATTTTCTAAAATGATTTTTTCTCACGCTTGTAATCACAGCATTTTGGGAGGCCGAGATCACCTGAGGTCAGCAGTTTGAGACCAGCCTGGCCAACATGGTAAAACCCCGTCTCTACTAAAAATACAAAAATCAGCCAGGCATGGTGGCGGGTGCCTGTAGTCCCAGCTATTCAGGAGGCTGAGGCAGGAGAATCACTTGAGCCTGGGAGGCAGAGGTCGCAGTGAGCCGAAATCACGCCACTGCACTCCAGCCTGGGTGACAGAGTGAGACTCCATCTCAAGAAATAAATAAATAAAAATAATAAATAAATAATAAAACTATTTTTTTAAAAAGGATTTAAAAGTTAGAGATTTCTGACATAATACATAGAAAGTCCTATTTCAGTTCTTTTCCTTCCCCAAATTTCACCAGTGAAATACCCTACCTGTAGAAAGAAACAGGTGTAGGTTAATTTGTTTAAAAAAGGGTGAGGGGGAGCAAAACCATCTCTTCTTCACTTTTCTGCTGTCTATTCACGTTCTACACAATCTACCGAATGAGAGGCCACAGATTGTTCAGCATTCTTAGGAAGAAAACAGTGATATGTGGTGGCATGTGCCAAGGTATAGATAAAAGAAAAACAACAAAATTTCTCCCATTTTATAAGGCTAGTGTATTACTAGCCCTACATTTGGTTGAACTATCAGTACATCTAGTCCTCACTAGCCCTTGTGAAGCCTTACTATAGTCTAAAGCAGTAACACATGAATAAGTTAATGGAGAGGGAAAGTGAAAGGAAGTGAAAAACAAACTCCACGTGGTGAATTCCTCTCCCAAATGAGAATTCCAATGTTTAAATACACTAAATGGGAAACTAAAAAAAGTGCTGTTATAATTTCAAGATCATTCTATATTTTCAGAAGCCAACTAAATAGAAGACTTTTAAAAATTTATACCACTTCTAACAAAGAACCATGCAATTGTCTAACTAAAAGACACTTACAAGAGTTTTCTGATGAAAGGTTCACCAACAGTTGTTATTATAAAAGAGTTTTCCCGAAAAAAGGACTAAGAAAATGGCAGAGGGTATGTTCATGGATAGGTTGGTTCAGGATTCTCCCTGGAAAATGGGAACATCAAGCTACAAACTACAGCACAGCAATCAGACAATGCATTCAAAGGAAATACACCCATTTTCAATTTTAAGAGTTGTAAACTAGAAATCTAAAGAATAGTTCACACTCATCAATTGATACAAGACAGAAAAGTACTTTAATCAACAGTGCAAATTACTTTCACTGCTACATATATATATATATATATTTCTTTCAAAATAACAATATTACAATATTCTTCCTGTTTCCTGATGGAGAAGGAATTGTCTTAAAACCCATCAGGAAAATTCAGGAAAATCGTATTAAATCTTTTCTTTTTATTTATTTATTTATTTATTTATTTTATTTTATTTTTTTTGAGGCAGAATCTCGCTCTGTCGCTCAGGCTGGAGTACAGAGGTGCGATCTCAGCTCACTGCAACCTTTGCCTCCCAGGTTCAAGCAATTCTCCTGCCTCAGCCTCCCAAGTAGCTGGGATTACAGGCACCTGCCACCATGCCCAGCTAATTTTTGTATAAAAATATATCTGTTTTAAATCATAGGACAAAAACAACTATGAAATCAGACATAGCCAGAAATGATAACGTATAAAATGTAAATATTATCGGCCGGGCGCGGTGGCTCACACTTGTAACGCCAGCACTTTGGGAGGCCAAGGTGGGCAGATCACGAGGTCAGGAGATCAAGACCATCCTGGCTAACATGGTGTAAACCCTGTCTCTACTAAAAATACAAAAAATTAGCCGGGCATGATGGCGGGCGCCTGTAGTCCCAGCTACCTGGGAGGCTGATGCAGGAGAACGGTGTGAACCCAGGAGGTGAAGCTTGCAGTGATTGTGCCACTGCACTCCAGCCTGGGCGACACAGCGAGATTCCATCTCAAAAAAAGAAAAACAAAAAAAAAAACATTAAATATTATCTAAACCTGGGGCCACACACTCATACCAACCAGTACCAAACAGTCACCTTAAATGTATGAATCAAGCCAGGTATTTTCTGTAGAGTAGTGAGACCTGTGGCTAAACACAAAGAACCTACCACCCAAAGACATTCATATTTAATTGTGGAAAAAAAAAAAAAACACTGTTGCAGAATCAGCACTGTAAACTTAAAGTATCTGTTTTAAACACATTAGGGAAGGGGAAAAAATTCCAATATATTTCCTTCTAGTCTTAGTGAAAATGAGCAGGGACTAAAATGAAAGTAAATCAAGAAACATTCAATGCAGCAAGTTCCTCGGTAAGGATTCCTAAAGATGTACAACAAGTGCAAAGTAAATACAAATAGAGAATTCCACAATTTTAAGCAAAACATAACAGGTTGGTATCACTATAGAAAGAAGGAAAAAATGCATAGAAGAATCTGCAAAAGTACTAACTTAAAAAGTTTTAAAAAAAGAAACATCTATGCCTAAAGCAGTTTTCCAAGATGTCAACATGTCAATTCAACATAAAAGTGAAAGTAGTTGGAGACCCATAATTTACTGTTAGAATCTTTAAAATAAGTATTAGTTACCAAACACTTTTTATCACACAGGCATTATGATCTTGAAATGGGTAAATAGGGACCCGTGAGTGATACTGACATCTTGTAAACACCAGTTACCAGAACAATTATCACTTAGTAAACAGCACCATAATTCATTAAATTCTTATTTATATAACTTAACACCTACTAAAACTTAACACTTTAGTAGGTCTCAAATAGGACACTTCAGCTACTGTTTTGTGAATTGAAGACAATCCTCACGCAAACATATAAAGACTGATGTACAGGCTGGGCACAGTGGCTCACATTTGTAATCCCAGCACTTTGGGAGGCCAAGCGGGTGGATCACCTGAGGTCAGGAGTTCGAGAACAACCTGGCCAACATGGTGAAACCCCGTCTCTACTAAAAATACAAAAATAGCTGGGCGTGGTGGCAGATGCCTGTAATCCCAGCTACTCAGGAGGCTGAGGCAGGAGAATCACTTGAAACTGGGAGGTGGAGGTTGCAGTGAGCCGAGATCGCGCCACTGCACTCCAGCCTGAGCAACAAGAGCAAAACTCCGTCTCAGAAAAAAAGAGATTGATGTATAAATGATTCAGGCGATCTTCTCAAAAAAGCATTTAGTTAAATTTTTATCAAATACATAAAATAAAATCTGCATATAAATGTTACCTCCTGGACATCCTCTGGATTTCTTCGAGAAACAACCTAAAACAAAACATACATAGAAATCTCTAATCATTATCAAAATTTAAGATTTCATATTTGTATAATTAACCTGCAATAGTATTTGTATGAAAAATTCAATTTACTTTAAAAAAAAAAAAACTATATCATTTATCCAAAACTCAGCTATATAATAACTTCACTATCTGAAATACATACTGTGAAATCCAGTTACCTCCCTTAGGCTACATATTTTAAGTTTGGCCTAAAAGTTTCTCTGTACATAATGAACAGAGAAACAGATATGTAAATAGATGTGTAAAAAGACAGTAACCTACTCTGGTGCCAATCACCAAGTTTTGGCCGAAGGGGGCCAACTGTTCGAACGGTGTTCAAATAAGGCAAATGTTTAGTTGGAACGAATGCAGCTGTTTCAGTTTCAGTTTCTGTACATCACTTTCCTTTTTCTGTTCATAAATTTTCCACCACGTGGCTGTGCTGGAGTCTCTCTGGACCTACACTGACTGAGGAGACTGACCAATTTGTGAATCATTCTTTGCTCAATTAAACTCTTTAAATTTAATTTGGCTAAAAATGTTATTTTAACAATACTAAAAATTAAGCAAAAAAGCAGCTAAAAGTAAGTCCACATGCTAAAGTTCATATATTCACTATATTCTTCAAGAAAAAGTGTCCGGCCTTTACTCTTAATTAACATAATTCTAACAAGGTTGTTTACATCTCCCCTTCCCAGCAAGCCTACATACAAATTAGAAGCATAAAAAGCAGCTGCATTTGGGCAAAGTGTACAAGGAATCTCTCTACATTATTTCTTACAACTGTATATGAATCTACAATTAGCACAATAAAAATTTCAATTAAAAAAAAGCAGCTACAATGCTCAGACACACCATGTGAAAAGTATGAGAAGTAATTACTAGCTGCCTAATGATGAAGAAAACAAAAGTAATATAAATTATTTACAAATATTCAGGGACAAATAATCCTTCTATCAATACTCCCTAAGCAAAGAGGAAAACAGGAGATTCTTTCAGACTTCTCTGATTACAAAGGCCAAAAAGTCTAACACCAGGTAAAATGATTTTTTTCACAAAACTTTTGAAAAGGCTAGGTGTTTAAATCATCGAACAGCATCCTAAACTAGGAAAATCTCAGATTATATAACACAGTACCATCCATGTAAGTGTCAAATTAACAGTTTTGAAGCTACAATGGTGTATCTTGCAAAAATAAACAAAAAGATAAATCGGGCTTTTCTGCCTATGGAGTAGCCATTCTTTATTCCCTTACTTTCTTAATAAACTTGCTTTCACTTTAAAAAACATTTTTTAAAAAGATAAATCAAACATGCATTAAAATGGTTGCCTATGAGTGTGAGGAAGAAAAGGGTCTTTGATAGCCAATGACAATACACCACGAACTAGGGATTAGAATCCATTCAGCACCACCCCTAAAGTCCAAAACAAGAACAAAAAATGGAGGATTTACACTCAGACAAACCTTGGTTCAAATTACAGTTCCTCCACTTACAGGTTTGATCTCATCTATGAAATGGAAATAATACTAACTGCCTGGCCTGGCTGTTGTGAACAACAAATAAGAACATAGCAAGAACTCTATAATTTAAAAGTTTCCTCTGTCCCCTACCAGACAGGTTAACCATTGTGAAAGGTCCCACCTAAGAATTCCAGAGAACAAGTATCTTGCGCTCTATTCTCCAACTTTCAGAATATATAAAGTTGTAGCAATATATAAATCTTGTAGCAATATTCATTAATTTATACAACACTGCTATGCAATAGAACTTTCTGTGATAATGGAAAAAAATGTTCTCTATTTGCAGTGTTCAACACCGCCACGACTAGCCACATGTGTGTGGCTACTGAGCCCATGAAATATGGCTACTTTGAGAAACTACATTAATTTTATTTCATTTAAATTAATTCAAAAAAAACTTTTTTTTAAAGAGACAGGGTCTCACTCTCTCACCCAGGCTACAGTGCCATGGCAGGATCACAGCTCACTGCAGCCTCAAACTCCTGGACTCAACTGATCCTCCCACCTCAGCCTCTTGTGTAGTTGGAACTACAGGCACACAACACCACAGTCCGCATACACACGCATACACATACATATACACACACACACACTTTTTTTTTTTTTTTTGGTAGAGATGGGGGTCTGCCTATGTTGCCCAGGCTGGTCTCAAATTCCTGGGCTCAAGCAATCCTCCCACCTCAGCCTCCCACAGTGCTAGGATTATAGGTGTGAGCCACTGCAGGCCTTAATTTAAATTTAAATCAAAATAGCTACAGGTGGTTAATGGCTACCAAATTAGACAACACAGATTTAATATTAGAGACCACAACAGGTAACTAACAACTATATATTATTCAAATATTTGATTTTAACTATTACTTTCAAATACCAGCCTGTCCCCTCACACACACCTTTCTAAAAGTTAGGTATTTCACATAGTATGACTAATTTTGCTTCTTATAAGCATTTCTTTCTTTTTTTTTTTTTCTGAGACAGAGTCTCACTCTGTCGCCCAAGCTGGGGAGTGCAGTGGTGTGATCTCAGCTCACTGCAACCTCCGCCTCCTGTGTTCAAGCGATTCTCCCGCCTCAGCCTCCCAAGTAGCTAGGACTACAGGTATGTGCCACCATGCCCAGCTAATTTTTGTATTTTTAGTAGAGACAGGGTTTCCCCATGTTGGCCAGGATGGTCTTGATCTCTTGTCCTCATGATCCACCTGCTTCAGCCTCCCAAAGTGCTGGGATTATAGGCGTGAGCCACTGTGCCCCGCCGTTTCCTTACATTTTTATGAAATGTATTGAGAAGAAAAGTCATGGATAACCAATCCACTAATAATCCGTCCACCAAAAATAACAAATGATCATTCACAGGAAGATCTATTCAAATGTACTTAAAATTTCACAATTTATGTTTTTCTCAATTTAATACATTTCCTGAATTTATAAATATATTAAGGTATCTTAACTATTTTAAATAATCTTCCTTAATAGAAGCAAATGATCTTTTTGAGACGGAAGAACTTATTTCTTAGTTTGGTGTACATATTAGAAGTATCGCATTTTGGGTGTTCTTCAGATGAGCCAGTCCTGGAAATCAAATACATGTGTACTGCACAAACAAAAACATATTAGCCATCCCCTAACAACAGCCATAATATTAAAATCATCTTATCAGAAATAACAAATTTGATTATTACTTCTCAGCTGTCCTCTTAGTGGTTTACATACATCTATGTGCTGAATTACATTGGTAAGCAAGTCCCCTCCTTCCTGGAGTTCACAATCTAGTGGTAACAGTGGTGGGGTGGGAGGGAAGTGCAGAGCGGAGGAGGGTGTATTTCCCAAATGTATTTCCATACCTCAGGGAACAGTAGTGTGCTAAGCAACAGATTGGGAAACACTTCATCCTAGATCCTTCCCATGACACTGCATCCTCCCTCTGCAGAGCAAAGTGGCATCCCAAAAGCAGTCAACCAGTCACGGTTTAGTGATGTAAGACTTTTAATGATCTTCTTGATAATAAAAGTGAAACTGACCCAACAGTCCCACGGACAGGTTTTTTTGGATAAACATGGAAACTGACCCTTCTGGTATTAAAGCTTGAAACTTCACATTTGTTTTATCAGAGTTACCTTCAGGAAAGGGCCTTCAGGCTTCTTAAAAAGTATTAACATTGTGAATCCCGAAAATCTGAGACAGGTCTTAGTTAATTTAGAAAGTTTATTTTGCCAAGGTTGAGGATCTGCGCCCATAACACAGCCTCAGGAGATCCTGACAATATGTGCCCAAGGTGGTAGGGGCACAGCTTGATTTTATACATTTTAGGGAGACATAAGACATGAATAAATATGTGTAAGATATACACTGGTTCAGTCCAGAAAGGTGGGACAACTCGAGGTGAAGGTGGGACAACTCGACGTAGGGAGGGAGCTTTCAGGTCACAGGTAGATAAAAGACAAATGGCTGTATTCTTTTGAGTCTCTGATTAGTCTCTCCAAATGAGGCAATCTGGTATGTATTAATTGTTATCTCAGTGAGCCGAGGGGTGAATTTGAAGAGAATGGGAGGCAGGTTGGCCCTAAGCAGTTCCCAACTTGACTTTTACCTTTAGCTTAGTGATTTGGGGGCCCCAAGATTTATTTTCCTTTTACAGCATCAAATGAACTGAAATTCACCAGATCACTGCATCCAAACAATGAGATGCCAGACCTTTCATCCGTCACGATGGCTTCCTTAACCCTCCGTAGTTCCTGTTTTCTCATACATAATCACATTTCCTCCCTGCTATATAAACTCCTAATTTTAGTCAGTCAGGGAAATGGATCTGAACATCTTCTTGGCTGCAGCACCTGATTAAAGCCGGCTTCCTTAGCAATACTCATTGTCTCAGAGATTGCTTTCTGTGTGACAAGCAGCAGAACCTAGACGGAACCCCTGTGTTTCGGTAACAAAAGTAACTCATGATTATTAAGCAATATACAGAAAATCAAAGTTGAAGTATAACTATCTAAGTGAAGGTCTTTAATTTTAGGCTTACAAAAGGAACTACTCTGTGCCCACCAAATACTTCACAAAGAAGGAGGAAAGTTAGACAGGGTTTGGAAAATCAAAGCAAAAGCTACTCAGGTATTACCTGACAAGCCTAAAGCTTAATGAAAATTGTGTCTTAAAAGTACAGGGTTATACTTTCCTGATTCTCCTCTTTCCTCTCTGGTGCTTTTGCTTCTCTTTTGCAGGTTATTCTTCATCCTTCTGCCCCCTAGTATTCTGTGAGCACTCCAAGAATCAGCTTTAAACTCTTGTATTTCAGCCTCCTTTTTATTATTAACAGTCTATATTTGTGCTAATACTGTTCAAGGCACTGTGCTAGGCATAGGGAAAACTTGACTTTGTACATTTACATTTGCAAAGAATTTTATATTAATGAATCACTTCATTTTCTCAACAACCTACGAGTTAGGCAGGAGTAGTTATTATGACTTCCCCTTTTACAGATAAGAAAACAAAGTGGTTCAGAGTCCTGTCTAAAGTCACATGGCTATTCACCTTCAAAGTCAGAATGAGATCCTCGACTGTCTGACTCCTGGTCTAGTGCTCTTTCCACTATATTACACTGCCTCCCTCTATTTATCTGTGGTATTTTCAGCAATAATGAAGTTTACTTATTTCCATAAAATTCCATCACCATTAGGTTTTTGTTTATTTCACCTATTCATTCAACACATATTAGTGCCTACTCTGCTGCCAGGTACTGCAGTACAATGGAGAATATACTAGGTCTGATTCTTATGCAACTGCATTATAAAAATACAATCACTTCCCAAATACATTACCAACTTCAACCACTTAGTACCCCACTATTAGGGATTCAGTATTCCCAAATGTGTCATCTCATTTAAATACTTTACAAATGTGTCCCCCAAAATGGAAACCAAAACCACAAAATGGTTAGGATAATGTGAATTGAGTGCAAACATCCATGAGTAACAATTCTTTCTGTGTAATTATCTTCCGTGACTGAAAAGTTAATGAAAAATAAGAATATCAATCAGAAATCAGAGGGAAGAATATAACCATACTGACAATGAATAAAACTGAGTTAGCACTCAGTAATTTTTCTCTGGAAAAATTTCAAGAGAGTTTGTCATAAAGTTCAACCAATAAAGTCCACAAAAGTTGGAATTTAAAACAGTGATTGTTTTCATTAAAAGTTCACAAAGGGCCGGGCGTGGTGGTTCAAGCCTGTAATCCCAGCACTTTGGGAGGCTAAGGTGGGTGGATCACGAGGTCAAGGGTTCAAGACCAGCCTGGCCAAGATGGTGAAATCCCATCTCTACTAAAAATACAAAACTTAGCCAGGTGTGGTGGCGGGTGCCTGTAGTCCCAGCTACTCAGGAGGCTGAGGCAGGAGAATGGCATGAACCTGGGAGGCGGAGCTTGCAGTGAGCTGAGATCACACCACTGCACTCCAGCCTGGGCAAAAGAGCGAGACTCCATCTCAAAAAAAGAAAAGTTCACAAAGGCCGGGCACGGTGGCTCGTGCCTGTAATCTCAGCACTTTGGGAGGCCAAGGTGGGAGGATCACCTGAAGTCAGGAGTTTGAGACCAGCCTGACCAACATGGTGAAACCCCATCTCTACTAAAAATACAAAAATTAGCTAGGTGTTGCAGCATCCGTCTATAATCCCAGCTACTAGGGAGACTGAGGCAGGAGAATCGCTTGAACCTGGAAGGTGGAGGCTGCAGTGAGCTGAGATCGCACCATTGCACTCCAGCCTGGGCAACAAGGGCGAAACTGTCTCAAAAAAAAAAAGTTCACAAATTTGGCCAGGCCCAGTGGCTCACGCCTATAATCCCAACATTCTGGGAGGCCAAGGCAGGTGGATGACCTGAGGTCACAAGTTCAAGACTAGCCGGGCCAACAAGGTGAAACCCTGCCTCTACCAAAAATATAAAAATGAGCCAGGTGCGGTGGCACGCACCTGTAGTCCCAACTACTCAGGAGGCTGAGGCACTAGAACTGTTCGAACCAGAGAGGTGGAGGTTGCAGAGAGCCAAGATCGCGTCACTGCAGTCCAGCCTGGGTGACAGTAAAACTCCGTCCCAAAATAAATAAATAAAAATAAAAATAAAGTTCACAAATTTCCACTGCAAGCATTAACTGCCACGGACTCAGTTAGTACTATGTATCTTGAAAAGCTTCTTGCTTTTTAGAAATTTATCACCAAGTCATCTTAAAAAGTATTACTTTACCCTCTACTAAAAATACAAAAAATTTTTAAAAAGTATTACCCAACAGCAGTGCTTCACAAACCATGTTACATGGAATACCAGTATTCTTTAAAATCAGTGATCTCACAGGAAGGGCTTAATAATCAATTCAGTTTACCTCTGTTTAAGAAGGGAATGTTGTTTACAGAATAATTCTTCAAACCTTTAATACACTAATATGCCTAGTAAATCCCCAAAAGGAAGATACATAATATTTCCCAAAGACATCTAGCCAATAAACTTTTTATTTTTATGTTATTTATTATTATTATCAATCTCATTATTTATTTAGTACAACACCTACTAAAATTTGAAGCACTAGAGAAATACTACCACAATTTTTGTAGTCCATCTGCCTATGTTCATGAACAGCAAATTATGAATTTAGAAAAACAATTGTCTCACAGCAAAAGTAACTATCTCTTATTGTGCTAAGAAATTAAATACTCTACTTTATTCAATAATCACAACAACCATGCTTGGTAAGATGAAATAACCAAAGACCTAGAAAATAGACTCAATCAAATAACAGAGGCAGGACCAGATCTCACAACTCCATGACTCCAAAGTGCTCTCTCTAGAACATAAGTCAACTGGCTCTCCTCAAGATTGAAATTCCAAGTATTCAGGTAATATTCCTGACAAAATATCTCTGACAAAATGCCTATAGGCATTACAGTTAGGTAAAACCTGTGTCTTATAAGTCAACTAAAATACAGAAATTGAAGAACCACTTTGGAAAAGCAGAAAAAAAAACAAGGGGCTTGGAACTAAAATGAATGGGGTCTTAATAATGGTGTTGGCACTGCCCATGAACTGCTTGTTCTGCCAGCTCAGTACTAAACCAAAGTAAAATAAAAGACCCAAAGTCAGCCCCCTTGCCTATTCTGAAAACAAAGATCAGACTTTGAGGCTTGGCCTAAGTCAGTTCCGTAACAATCAACAGGTCACATTGTCACTGGGTCTCTGAAATCGTTTCCAGTATGCTAACTTATTCTATCTTCTTCTTAATAAATATCTCCAGGTTTCCTTAAAAGTCAAAAGCACTGTCTTGGCCAGGTGCGGTGGCTCACCTGTAATCCCAGCACCTTGGGAGGCCGAGGCTGGCAGATCACAAGGTCAAGAGATCGAGACCATCCTGGCCAACACGGTGAAACCCTGTCTCTACTAAAAATACAAAAATTAGCTGGGTGTGGTGGGGCGTGCCTGCAGTCCCAGCTGCTGGGGAGGCTGAGGCAGGAGAATGGCTTGAACCCGGGAGGCGAAGGTTGCAGTAAGCCGAGATCACACGGCTGTACTCCAGCCTGGCGACGGAACGAGACTCCGTCCCAAAAAAAAAAAAAAAAAAAGATTCAAAAGCACTCTCTTATCTGATTACCACTATCACCATAACGATGATTAGAAATCACTCTGTTAACTCAGACATATACAAAAAGCTGTATTCTTTGTTAAGACTAACAAATAATAGCTACAGGTGGAATATCCTTTTTCCAAAATGCATGAGACAAGAATTGTTTCAGATTAGTCTCATTTTTTTTTTGGATTTTGGAATATTTGCACATACATGAAATATTTTGGGGATATGACCCAAGGCTAAACACAAAATTTATTTGTTTCATATATACTTTTATATACATAGCCCAAAAGTAATTTTATACAGTATTTTTAATAATTGTTTGCATGACTACAACCTATCACATGATGTCAAGTGTGAAATTTTACATTTGTAGCATCATTTTGACACTCAAAAAGTTTCAGATTTTGGAGCAGTTTGGATTTCAAACTTTCAGAATAGGGATTCTCAACCTGTACTAGAAAACAAAACTACAAAAATTATTCAATCTTATAATATTTCCTAGGAAAAAAAAAGATAAAACAAGCCCCTTTAGAAACCAGTATTGATAAGAAGTTAAATATAAAATTTAAGAAGCTACTTTCATGAGCCAAGTATTGTAATCAAGTCTTCTGAGGGCTACTTCACTATCACTGTTCAGCTGCTAGTTTAGGGTAGCAGAGTTAAGAAAAAAAAGTGACAAAAGTAATACTTAGTAATTACACTAAATGTCAAGGTACAAATAATCAAACATGGAAAACATGTCCACTCTTCATTTTCCAAAGATATCAATCTCTGAATGTGGGACAGGAATAGTACAATACGCAGAAATGGAAGGCTACACTATTCTGAATATTTCTCCTTGTGGTGATTAGGTACACCAAGTGGCACATTCATCACTATAATACAAGCAGTCCTGATTTTCAGACATTAACTTTCATAAAATCCATACTTTTCATGTAAACATACTGATATATTTAAACTGTACTTCATACATTTAAAAACAAAAAAACAAGTCTTGCAGGAAAAGTAGGTCAAAGCACCCAACTCACATAGGCAATTGCTACCTTACCAAACTCAACCTCCCTTTCACGACCACCTGTATCTCAGTTCCTCTCTCCCGCTTTTCCCTGCAGAGCCACAGGTGGCACTGGTTGGCAAGAATATTTGGGCTGGTTATTACCCACCAGCCAGGCAGTCTGGACCCAAGAGGCAATACCTGCACAAACCATAATTAGACATTTTATAATTTTTAGTTCTCTGGAGTGACAGAACTCCCATATAAGATAGATAAGTCCATGGGACAAATTTTAGACATTCACCTTTCTAACAAGTTTTCATGAAAGCATTATGTCAAAAGTACTACAGACTGAATGTTTGTGTTCCCCCTAAAATTCATACTGAATTTCATGTTGAAACTCTAATCCCCAAGGTGATGGATTTGGATGTGAGGCCTTCCAGAGGTAATCAGGTCATGAGGGTGGGACCTTCATGATGGGATTACTGCCCTTACAAGAAAAAGACAATGATCTCTCTCAGCCATGAGACCATACAGCAAGAAGGCAGCTGCATGCAAATCAGGAAGAAATCTGCTGGCATCTTGGTCTTGGACTTCCCAGCCTTCAGCCTTCAGAACAGTGGGAAATAAACGTCTATTGTTGAAGCCATCTAGTCTACAGTATCTTGTTATAAAAGTCCAAACCGCCAAAGACGGTAAGGAGTTGTGGCTTTCTATATTATTAAAATCCCAAAATCTCAGGGAGAATAAAGAAGCTAAAACTGCAAATTATCTCTAGATACTCAATAATGTTTGCTAAAGTTATTTTTCTCACCTCAAGTTTTACCAGTTATAGCAATATTCTAAACTATTTTCCAATCAAGGTTCAAGGAAAATCAAAATCCTTAATGTTAAAGAAAGTTTGCAGTTTAACATAAAATCTTAATATCTGAGATCAAGTTGTCAACAAACAAGATGAAATCGGAATGATTTACATTTTTAAGTTCCATTTATTGAAATTTTTGGTATATTAGATAGTTTTCTACTAAACAATATTACAAGTCAAAAACAAAGGAACAGTAGAATAAAACTAAACGCTAGAAAACACAAGACACCTTGAGAGCCAGTTTTGAAAAATTTTAAGCATAAATATATTTTACAACAAACTAATTGCCCTCCATATCCTTATGATTATTTTGTTTGTTGAAAATATCTCCAGATTAAGCCAAAACTAAGTATTTATTCAAGAAATCTTCAAGAAGCTACTGATTTAACGACTGAAATCTAACAATTCCCACTGCTTTAATACCAGACATTTGTTAGTAATCCTAACAGGTTAAGGATTTAAAATTCAGTAGGTTCTTTTTTTTCCTTTAAAGTGACTTAAATTATTGCTTGAAATGTGTATGACTATATATTACTTTAAAATTTAAAAGCTAACAAAACTAAAAATTAAAACATGCAGGCTGGGCGCAGTGGCCCACGCCTGTAATCCCAGCACTTTGGGAGGCTGGGGTGGGCGGATCACCTGAGACCAGGAGTTGGAGACCAGCCTGGCCAACATGGCAAAACCCTGTCTCTACCAAAAATACAAAAAAAATAGCCGGGTGTGGTGGCACATGCCTGTAATCCCAGCTACTCGGGAGGCTGAAGCAGGAGACTCACTTGAACCCAGAAGGTGGAGGCTGCAGTGAGCTGAGATAGCGCCACTGCATTCCAGCCTGGATGACAGAGTGAGACTCTGTCTCAAAAAATATATATAAAAATAAATAAAACATGCAGCCTCCCATATACGAAAACTCTACTGTGAAAATTATACTAGAGGATAAAAGACTGAATGCTTTCCTCCTAATATCAGGAACAAGGCAAGGAAGTCTACTCTCACCACTCCTATTCAAGACTGCGGACTAGAAGTACCTAGCCAGTGTAATAAAGCAAGGAAAAGAAATAAAAGACATACACATTGGAAAGAATAAATAAAACTATGCCTTTTGGCAGACAACACAGATTGTCTATGCAGGAAAAAAACAAGAATTCTACTAAAAAGTCTTAGAACTAGTAAGTCAGTTTGAAAGGTCAACATGATATAAGGGCAACACAAAAATGAACCAAATTTCTATATACTAGCAAAGAAAAGCTCAAAACCAAAATTTTTGAAAATACTATTGACAATAGCTACAAAAATACAAAATAGTGAGGAATAAATCTAACAAAACATATAGAGAATCAATTTGCTCAAAACTACAAAATGCTGATAGAGATCAGAGAACACAAATAAATTGCAAGACATACTGTGTTCATAGATTTGAAGATTCAACATAGAAAAGATGTCCATTTTTCCCTAAAGTGATCTACAGATTTAATGCATTCCTAATCAAATCCCAAAAGGATTTTTTGTAGCTATAGATAAACTGATTCTAAAATATATATGAAAAAGCAAAGGAACTAGAGTAGTCAAAATAATTCTGAAAAAGAATAAAATTGGAGAAACAATATTGTCTAATTTTAAGATTTAGTATAAAGCTATAATAATCAATATAGTATGGTATGGAACAAAATAAGAGAATCCGGAAACAGCTTTACACATATATATATAGTCAATTGACTTTTGGCAAAGGAGTAAAGGCAATTCAATGAAGAAAGGTTAGTCTCTTGAACAAATGGTGCTTTGTTGCAATGGGACAACCAGGGGCAAAAACAGAACCTTCACCCAAACCTTACACCTTACACAAAAAAAAAAAAAAAAAAAAAACCTCAAAATGGGTCATAGAGCAAAATATAAAATGCAAAGCAGTAAGTTATCTAGAAGAAAACATTGGGAAAAATATTTGTAACCTCAGGTTGGGCAGAGATTTTAGGTATGACACTAAAAGCATGGTTCACCAAAGAAAGAATTGATAAACTGGACTTCACCAAAATTACAAATTGTGCTTTGCAAAAGATACTGTCTGGGTGCGGTGGCATACCTGTAGTCGTAGCTACTTGGAAGGCTGAGGTGGGTATCGCTTGAGCCTAGGAGGTCGAGGCTGTTGCACACTATCATCACACCTGCAAATAGTCACTGCATTCCAGCCTTGGCAACACAGCGAGACCCCATCTCTGAAAAAAAAAAAAAGGCCAGGTGCACATCTGTAATCCCAGCACTTTGGAAGGCCAAGGCAGGCAGATTGCTTGAGACCAGGAGTTTGAGACCAGCCTGGGCAACATGGTGAAACTGGGTCTCTATTTAAAAAAATACAAAAATTAGCCGGGCACAATGGCACATGCCTGTAGTCCCAGCCACTCAGGAGACTGAGAGGTGGGAGGATTGCTTGAGCTCAGAAGGTTAAGGCTACAGTGAGCCATGACCATGCCGCTGCACTCCAGCCTGGACAACAGAGGGACTCTGTCTCAAAGGGAAAAAAAAAAAAAGGTACTTAAGAGAATGAAAAGATATGCTCTAGATCAGGAGAAAACATTTGCAAATGTCATATCTGACCCCCCAAAAAAGATACCCAGAACATAAAGAACTCTCAAAACTCAAGAGTAAGAAAACAAACAACCCAAAGAAAAAAAAATAGGCAAATTATCAGTCTCAAAAGGCTAAATACTGTATGATTCTATTTACATGACATTCTCAAAAAGACAGAAGTATAGTTGTAGAGATAGATCACTGCTTGCCAGGGTATAAGGGGTAGGGGGAAGGGTATGAAAAAGAGACAGCATGAAGGAGTTTTTTGGGATGATGAAACTTCTGTTTCTTGATTATGGTGGTAAATGAATTTAAACTCGTGTTAAGATTCAAAGAATTATACAACAGAATAAGTCAATTTTATTGTATGTTAATTTAAAAATCAACACTTGAAAAGCAAAGAGCTGCCTCCTTCCAGCCTACCCTCAAATCCCTACTATAGTCCAGGCTCTGTGCTAGGCACCAAGAATACACAGTTAAAAAGACAGAGTCGGCCAGGCACGGTGGTTCAGGCCTGTAATTCCAGCACTTTGGGAGGCCGAGGCGGCTGGATCGCTTGAGCTCAGGAGTTCAAGATCTGTCTGGGCAACATGGTGAAACCCTGTCTCTTAAAAAACTACAAAAATTAGTCAGGCAGGGGGGCATGTACCTGTAGTTCCAGCTACTAGAGAGGCTGAGATGGGAGGATGGCTTGAGCCTGTGAAGTCAAGGCTAGAGTGAGCCATGATCATCCCACTACACTCCAACCTGGGCAACAGAGTGAGACTCTCAAAAAAGAATAGAGTCTGCCATAAGAAGAGGTGTCAAACAAGTACATTATGATAATGGAGGAGATACAAGACATACAGAGAGCAACGCCTAAAAAAAAAAAAAAAGCTTCTGGAACACAGGGTATAGCTGACACCTGAGATGAGATGAGCAGAGATTGCCAAGACAAAAGGAAAGAGTATTCCAGACAGGGAAAATGGCATCTAACAGAGAGATATGGAAGAACATAGTGTTCTAGCCTAATTTGGAAACTACAAATAATTCCTTTCCCAGGCACAAGCAGGCTACTCAAGAATATGGTCAGGAATTGAGGACAGGTTCCCTCCAAGCAATATAAATAGTGTTTTGATTTGAAGCTTTGGAAATGGTAATTTTTCAGACTTAAGTGAAGCTCAGTACTTCCCATTAATTCCCTTACTCCCCTTTGTTCACATCATCACAGTCACTTATTATTCATGTGTATCCATCACTTTTGCCAAACTATAGTAATGCCCTTGTGGGGACACATAGGTGTCCCCATATGCACACTCACAGCACCTAATGAAAAGTGTTTTATAATACAGGTATTCGGCAGCATTGCATTAGGATTAAAAGCACTGTGATTGGGACCAGTCTACCTGGGTTCAAATGTAGACTCTACCACTTGCTGGCTAGATGACCCTGGACAAGTTACTAAATGTCTCTGTGCCTCAACTTCCTCACTGAAAATGTGGAAATGATAACGGCACCTACTCACTGGGCCCCTGTGACAAACGTCTTAATTTAATATAAACTGCTTGACTCAGCGCCATGTAAGTGTCTACTGTTATTACTCAACAAACACTAGCTATGTATAATAAAATGAGGATTTATACATTCTCCTGGTTTCAAAATAGACTCAAAATACTTTAAATATGTGCAAAGCCAATGAGGTAGCTTGTGCCCACAATCCCAGGTGGCAGAATGAGGAGGGAGTAACACTCGAGCCCAAGAGTTCCACCAGCAGTAAGCTATGACTGCGTCACTGCACTCGAGCCTGGGCAATACAGTGAAACCTCCATCTCTGAAAAAGATCAATTAACAAAAATAAATATGTGCAAGACTGTACTCTGAGAATTACAAAGCACTGCTCATGCTGAAGAGCTAAATAAAAGGGGAGATATATATGTTCATGGCTCAGAGACAATACTGTTAAGATATCAATTCTTCTGAAATTGATCTACATTCTCAATATAATCCCAATCAAAAACCTGGACAGGTATTTTTGGAGAAACCAGACAAGCTGATTCTAAATTTTATACACAAATGCAAACAATCGAGAATAGCCAAAACAATTTTGAGAAAGAAAGTTAGAGTACTTAGAGTACCTGATTTCAAAACTTAGTATAAAGCTACATAAACAAAGGCATGTGGTATCATGAGAAATAAAACCGTATGTCCATACAAAGACTTGTATATGAATGTTCATAATAGCTGTATTCATAATATCCAAAAACTGGAAACAACCCAAATATCCAACAGGTGAACAGATAAAATGTAGTATAACCACACAATGGAATATGAGTCAGCAATAAAATGGAATGAAACACAAAACAACATGGATAAATCTCAAATAATCATACTGAGTGGAATAAGCCAGACCAAAAAAAAAAAAGTGCATACTGTATGATGCCTTGTATACAAAACTCTAGAAAATGCAGCCCAATCTACAATGACTGAAAGCAAACCAGTGGTTGCCTAGAGATATGGGATGAGAGGGAGTGACTGACTGTAAAGGAACATGAGGAAACTTGTGCAGTGATGAACACGGTGTAGTTACACAACTGTATACATTTGTCAAAACTCATCAAATTGGACACTTAAAATGGGTGAATTTTACTGTATGTAAATTATGACTCAATGTAAACAAAATAAGTTATACTGCAGCACTGTCTTTCGAGAATAAAAACATAATTTTTATACTCACGAAATGAATACAGGCAAGAACTGCCATTCACCTACTGTTGCTGAGAAATCTATACTACAATATGAGAATTTTGTACACTTAGCATGAAATAACTGAAAACACTGCTGATGGTTCTCGTACACTTGTGTCTCCTTCAACTAAAGAATCAAAGGGAACTTATGAAATAACTTTCCAATTCTGAATAGAGGTACTTATTCTAGATAAAAATTAAAAAATAATACAGAGTTTAACTGTGGAATCTGTTAGTATGCTTGTAACTGGCCTCAAAATCATCTAAGCTTGCCAGGTTTCAGAGAACTGCAAAAAAGCACACAGGAGATTTAAGAAGATGAAAAAGCTCTTTTGCTATCCAAAATTTAACACTGGTACTTCCAATGATTAAAACTCTACTCCTACAGAAATAACCCTGCAAGGATTAAAAATATAGAAAATTGTTCCTTGAAGCTAGAAGTAAACCAGTAGTAGAAAATATACAGAAGCCATTCTTAATTTTTATCTCATGAAGTTCTCTCAGGAGAGCACTATTTACCTAGTTAATTATCCTGAAAAAAGGTGTTTTTCTCCTTAACTCTCAAGAAATATTTTATAATACTAAGCACAGTTATTTTGAAAGTATGCCTCCATGTTGACTCTCAGACGTTACATTTTAAAAACAAAATGGGTAACATAAGCAATAAATGAAGACATAAACATATACGGGAAGAAAAAAGGCAGTGTGTGCAATTTTCAAGTTCAAATAACCACAGCAATATGTAATACGCATATATATAAATTTGGTTAGTTCTAAGGCAATGTGCTACTTTATCTTCTAGTTTATATTGTCAAAACTTAGTTCAGTAAATAGGTCACAGCTTCAGATATTTAAGATCTGAATTTGGCTGGTGCGGTGGCTCACACCTGTCATCCCAGCACTTTGGGAGGCTGGGGCGGGTGGATCACCCGAGGTCAGGAGTTCGAGACGGACTGGCCCACATGGCGAAACCTCGTCTCTACAAAAAATAGAAAAATTAGCCAGGTATGGTGGCGGGCGCCTGTAACCCCAGCTACTTGAGTGGCTGAGACAGGAGAATCGTTTGAACCCAGGAGGCGGGGTTACAGTAAGCTGAGATCATGCCACTACACTCCAGCCTGGGCAAGAGAGCGAGACTACACCTTGGGGGAAAAAAAATCTGCATTTGGTTAACCTTTCCTTTTGTAAAGTAACAATACAAATAATTATACTCAGTGCTTCCAATTCAAGTTCCACACACATTCACACCTCCAGGTCTTTATGGACTCTGCCCTTTCAACTGTCTACCTTTCACACCCTCTCCTTTTCTGGATTCTTCCCCTCTTTCAACTATCTTGATTGGTACATATTCCCCAATCTCTTGATCCAGAAGCAATCTGTCTTCCCACAGCCCTTTTCTGTAGTGTCTGCTGGAACTTCCTGTGTTATATCACATTTCTTTAAGTATACTAAACTCTCTTCTACTACGTGTATCCTTGAAAGAAAGATCCATGTTTTATTCAGCCTTATGTCCCTCACAGTATTTAGTGCGTGGATCTAAACATTTATTGGGTATGCTGCGTACAATGAAGAGGAAAACATTCAACAATGTTTTTCAGGCACTGTGTGCCATGAACATGCATCTTCTTTTATCTATTATTCGATATAAGCAGAAACAAATGTCAATGGTAGAGAACTGCTCTAAATCCACTAAGAGACATAGACATGCAACTAAATACAATATAACTTTCTTGTTAAATTAAGGGATAAGTAGGATGCTGTGAGAGAAACATTACATATATTGAAAACTGTTCTGATTTCATACACTACGTGTTAGGAAACTAAGTCTGGAATTTCAAAGGGCCCAATGACTAGAAAGGTTTTAAGAGTGGTATAATAAGGGCCCCTCAATCTCACAAAATTTCTTACACAACTTGAAACTAACATTCCACCCATATAACAACCTTCTGTGCAAAAAGGGAGCAACAAACTTCCCTCTATTCTCCTTACAGCAATTGGCAACAGCAGGTCGGATCTTCTCATTATCCTTATACAGACATGTTCATCCATACCTCCTTCTCACATTTATCTGAACTGTGCACCATTTCCATACACCACGTGCTACTCCCATGCCCCAAACTGATCTAAATCTATTTAACCTTTAAGATTCTTCTCAGGCTGGGAGCGGCGGCTCACGCCACCGGCATGAACACTTTGGGAGGCCAAGGCGGGCAGATGGCCTGAGGTCAGGAGTTCGAGATCAGCCCGAGCAAAATGGAGAAACAGGGTCTCTACTAAAAATACAAAAAATTAGCCGGGCATGGTGGCACATGCCTGTAATCCCAGCGACTCGGGAGGCTGAGGCAGGAGAATCATTTGAACCTGGGAAGCAGAGGTTGTAGTGAGCCAAGGTCAAGCCATTGCACTCCAGCCTGGGCAACAAGAACAAAACTCTGTCTCAAAAAAAAAAAAGATTCTTCTGAAGGCCTACTTTACATCCTCCAAATGTATATTGAACTATTATTACTTAATCTGTACCTCTCCTCTTTAAAAATTGATAATGATAAAGTTAATTCTTAACATTTTATATAACTTGGAGTCAGGCAAAACTGGTTCCGGATCCCAGGCAGATCTGCTACTGCCTTGCAATGTAAAGTTGGGTAAGTTACTAAACTTCCTTTAATCTGTTTCCTCATCATTAAAATGAGAATTAAATTGGGTGATGTGTACAAAATGCCTGCTATACACATATTCATGCACACATACGTCACATACATATATACTTATTTAATTTTAATTTATTCTTACTTTCCTAGAAGATGCAGACTCTCTTTAAAACTCAAGGCAAAAGCAATGAAACATAAAGTGGTTACTAAAAATTGGACCAGTTAGTCGATGTAAAGGAGCCTCCCAACTTTAAAATGTGCCCTCATGGTAGCTCACACAAGCCACCCTCAGCAGATCTTTTTCACGTCTCCTACTGAAAAACGTGAAAAAGTTAAGGGTTTGACAAAGCTCGGATCCACAGCTCCTAGGTTGGTGGCCTAACACTGACATCTGTCCCAAGAGTCTGTCTACCTCACAGCAAACCTGATAAAGGTCAAGAGAAAAAACAACTTATATTACATAAGCCAAAGAACACATAAATTAACACTTTTAAATCTGCATTATCTTCCTGGAGCAAGCAAAACCACTTGTGCAAATTGCGAACTCAGAAGAGAAAGTCCAAACGGCATGGGAACTGAGTCATCAATTTAAAACCATCAACCACTGACTACCCCACCCCCAGAAAGAAGACTCTACCACGACCTACTACCGTGAAGCCCTGGGCATACCACACTCAGCCACTACTCCAGAAATCCCAACCTCCGACACGCAAGTCCCGCCAGTAGGCGCAGCACCCAGTCCCACCATCGGCTCTGAGCCAGAGTCAGGTACCCTCACACCAGGGTCCCCACCCCAGATCCTCAGGACCCAATCCAAGCTCCTATCCCAGCCCGACACCCGCACTCACCCGGGCGGTGACCTTATATACTGTGTAGCCCCTCGGGTGTCGCTGGGGCTCGGTAACAGTGTAGAAACGGGCCAGATCGGCACTCCGCTCCCGGTAAGAGGTCATCCTCCCGCCGCCTCTGCCGCCGCCACCGCCCGCCCGGGATCATCAGGGCAACCCGGCGCCGCCGCGGTCCCGGTTCCCCAACGCAGCGGCGAAGCGGCGAGGGGGCGGTGGCTCCAAGGCGGCTCCACGGCGGCGCCTCAGCGGCACAGCTTTGCTTCCGGGTCAGCAAAGAAGCTTCCGGGCCAGGCCGTCTCCCGCTTCTAGGGGGAGGGGAGACTACCCCCTTAGATTCTAACCCCTTTGGGGCAACTGGGACTGGCCTGTAGTTGAAGATTAAGGGGTCACGCTGCCATCCCCGTCACTGCAGAGACCTCAAGCCTCTCCACTAAAGACGACTTCTTGTACGCTAGCTCTGTCACCTTCTAGATTTTGTGAGAGTTGGTATAGCCACGCCACACCGGGAGAGTGTGATCCTCCCTGCCTCCGCCCCGCCGTAGTACAAACTTACGTGGAGTGGTGAAGGGATGGAGAGATACCATAGCCTAGCACCTTCTTTCCTTACCTATTCACGGTCTATCATTTTATATACCCACAGCAACATCTCATTCTCTGAGACATATCCCTTACTTCTTTCTAAGACGAATTTCCTTCCCTTGAGCGCCTTTCTGTAACACATCTACACGGCAAGCTCCCAACCCAAAAAGCTCCCAAGCCAGTATCAATCTTTTTAAAATCCCCTCAGGTTCGAAAATCTGGAGTTTGCCTCTGGCTAAAAGAAAGAAAAAAATATGTATGTCACTAGAACTCTCCAAGCCACTCGCTACAGTTTCCAATTTCAGCTGAGGTTGTTATCAACGGTTGGCAATTCCTTTATCTTTTTGTGATTGGAGTTCTTTTTCATTCCCCAAAATATTCATTCCAAGTCTTTGCCTTTATCCTAAAGACTCTGTTCCTCTTCCTTTTGCCTCCCTACTCTCTGCACCACCACCCTTCTTTACAAGGAAAAAAGAAGAGGAAGAAGCAGCTATAACCGTTAGTACCAATTCCTTCATCTTCTCATATTTCCATGCCAGTCTGAGATGTGCACATATCATTTGCTCATTTTTACAACCAATGACTGCACCTGTGATCTGAATCCCATCCACTTTGGCCGACCTTAAGACTGTTTCAATGACATTCCAAATCTCCTTTCTGTATGTTTAATCTCTTTCTCACCACTGGCTCCTTCTTTTCAACCTACATATATCTAAGTCGGTCTATTAGTCATTCATTAAACCTGAATTCACCACCTACTATGTGCCCCACATGATGCCAATTTGGCATTGGAGTTACAAAGATAGTCCCTGTTCTCCAACCGGGCACGGTGGCTCATGCCTGTAATTCCAACACTTTGGGAGGCCGAAGCAGGCTGATCACCTGAGGACAGGAGTTTGAGACCAACCTGGCCAATATGGTGAAACCCCCTCTCCACTAAAAATACAAAAAATCAGCCATGCGTGGTGGCAGGCACCTGTAATCCCAGCTACTTGGGAGGCTGAGGCAGGAGAATCGTTTGAACCCGGGAGCAAGTTGCCGTGAGCCGAGATCCCACCATTGCACTCCAGCCTGGGGGAGAAGAGCAAGACTTCTCTCAAAAAAAAAAAAAAAGTAGATAGTGCCTGTTCTCAAGTACCATCTAGTAGGAAAAGTAAAGACATACATTGTGATAAGTACCATGGTGAATGTATATATGGAGTGCTACAGATCACACCAATTCAGAATGAAAGATCGCCTAAAGCTTTCTGATAGAAGACTGAATGTTGGAAGAGAGATGGGAGTTAGCCAGGTGAGAAGGGAGTAAAGGGCATTATTCATTTTGCCTTCTTTTCTTCCTTTCTTTCTCCTTCCACTCACTGTCAAAGTTGTTTAAGTTGATTTTTTTTTTTTTTTTTTTTTTTTTTTTTTTTTGAGACGGAGTCTTGCTCTGTCGCCCAGGCTGGAGTGCAGTGGCCGGATCTCAGCTCACTGCAAGCTCCGCCTCCCGGGTTTACGCCATTCTCCTGCCTCAGCCTCCCGAATAGCTGGGACTACAGGCGCCCGCCACCTCGCCCGGCTAGTTTTTTTGTATTTTTAGTAGAGACGGGGTTTCACCATGTTAGCCAGGATGGTCTCGATCTCCTGACCTTGTGATCCGCCCGTCTCGGCCTCCCAAAGTGCTGGGATTACAGGCTTGAGCCACCGCGCCCGGCCTTGTTTAAGTTGATTTTAAAGTAATCTACATCAATATTGCATCATCAACCATTTATTCCCATGTCCAATTCAATCTGGTTTCACCTCTTTATTGCTACTCTGAAACCGCTCTGAAAATCGTTTCCAATGACCTCAATTTGCCCAATATTTCTGGATTTTGAAAGTCTCTGACCATTTCTACCTTTTTAAAACTTTTCTGTGTTCTTAGCACATGAGTCAGCATTATTTCTCTTTTCTCTTTTATACTCAGATAACTCACTCTTTTTTTCAGTCTCTTTTGCTGGTTTCTCTTCCTTCCAAGAACTTTCAATATTCTCAAGATTTTGTCTTTGATCCTTTGTTCTTTATTCCCACTGACTTGCAAATGTCTATCTCCCAGCATATCTCTCTTCCACGACTTGACTCACTTTACTTACATCTTTATTATATATCTACGACTGGAAACAGAACAAATCAAAAGCTCAAAATTTTTTCCCCTCATACGCCTATTTCTATCTCCATGACTGATTTTACTCTCCATTTAATTACATTAGTTAGGTACTTGAGATCATCCTTAGCAACTTCCTCTCCATGATCTCTGAGTTTCTTTGATTTACCAGATACCAATGATTAAAAATTTAAAAAGTGGAAAAACGTGTGCCACGAAAACACTACCAGAAAGACTTAAGACAAAGAAATATGATCAGGAATAAACGAGGACAAAACTTAAAGAATTCAATTCATAAAGAAGACAGAGCAATTCTAAATGTGTATATACCTAATAACAAAACTAAAAATGTAAAAAGCAAAAACCGGCCGGGCGCAGTGGCTCAAGCCTGTAATCCCAGCACTCTGGGAGGCCGAGGCGGGCGGATCACGAGGTCAGGAAATCGAGACCATCCTGGCTAACACGGTGAAACCCCGTCTCTACTAAAAAAAAATACAAAAAAACTAGCCGGGCGAGGTGGCGGGCGCCTGTAGTCCCAGCTATTCGGGAGGCTGAGGCAGGAGAATGGCGTAAACCCGGGAGGCAGAGCTTGCAGTGAGCTGAGATCCGGCCACTGCACTCCAGCCCGGGCGACAGAGCCAGACTCCGTCTCAAAAAAAAGCAAAAACCATTAGAACTAAAAGAAGAAATAGATAAATCCACAATTATAGTTAAGATTTCAACACTCAAGCCGGACATGGTGGCACATGCCTGTAATCCTAGCACTTTAGAAGGCTGTAGCACTTTAGAAGGCTGAAGTGGGCAGATCACTTGAGGCCAGGAGTTCAAGACCAGCCTGGCCAACATGGCAAAACCTCATCTCTACTAAAAATACAAAAATTAGCCGGGTGTGGTGGCACATATCTGTAATCCCAGTCGCTTGGGAGATTGAAGCACAAGAATCACTTTAACCAGGGAGGCAGAGGTTGCAGTGAGCCAAGATCATGCAACTGCACTCTAGCATGGGCGACAGAGCGAGATTCTGTCTCAAAAAAACAAAAAAGATTTCAACAGTCCTCTCTCAGTAATTGACTAAATATGTAAACAAATAAATGAATAAGGATACAGAAAACCTGAACTGCTCTATCAACCAACTCTACCTGATAGACATTTATAGAACACTCCACTCAATAGTAGCAGAAAATGTTTGTTTCAAGTGTACGGAAAACATTCAACAAGTCAGACCATATCCTGGGCTATAAAATAAATGCTAACAGGCTGGGCACAGTGGCTCATGCATGTAATCCCAGCACTTTGGAAGGCCGAGGGGGGCAGATCACCTGAGGTTGGGAGTTCGAGACCAGTCTGACCAACATGGCAAAACCCTGTCTGCACTAAAAACACAAAATTAGCTGGGCATGGTGGCACATGCCTGTAATCCCAGCTACTTAGGAGGTTGAGGCAGGAGAATCACTTGAACCTGGGAGGCGGAGGTTGCAGTGAGCTGAGATTGTACCATTGCACTACAGCCTGGGCAACAAGAATGAAACTCCATCTCAGTAAATAAATAAGTAAATGTTAACCAATTCTTTAAAACCAATATAAATTGGATTTGCTCTGTGACCTCAGGGAATTAAACTAGAAGTTCATAATAGAAAGTTACCCATAAAATTCATAAATATTTGGAAAGTAAATACAATTCTAAGGACTCCTGGATCAAAAATAAATGACAAAAGACTTTTAAACATATTTGGAATTGAATGAAAATGGAAGCATGTCATAATGTGTGGGACACAGCTAATGCAGTGCTTAGAGGGAAATGTATAACCTTGATCGCTTATAGTAAACAAGAAGAAGGATCATGAACTAAGCTTCTACTTTAAGAAGCTAGAGGCCGGGCGCGGTGGCTCAAGCCTGTAATCCCAGCACTTTAGGAGGCCAAGACAGGCGGATCACAAGGTCAGGAGATCAAGACCATCCTGGCTAACACGGTGAAACCCCGTCTCTACTAAAAAAAAATACAAAAATTAGCCAGGCACGGTGGCGGGCGCCTGTAGTCCCAGCTACATGGGAGGCTGAGGCAGGAGAACGGCGTGAACCTGGGAGGCAGAGCTTGCAGTGAGCTGAGATCTGGCCACTGCACTCCAGCCTGGGCGACAGAGCGAGACTCCATCTCAAAAAAAAAAAAAAAAAAAAAAAAAGAAGCTAGAAAAAAATATATTAAACCTGAGAGCGGCCGGGCGCGGTGGCTCACGCCTGTAATCCCAGCACTTTGGGAGGCTGAGATGGGCGGATCACGAGGTCAGGAGATCGAGACCATCCTGGCTAACACGGTGAAACCCCGTCTCTACTAAAAAATACAAAAAACTAGCCGGGCGAGGTGGCAGGCGCCTATAGTCCCAGCTACTCGGGAGGCTGAGGCAGGAGAATGGCGTGAACCCGGGAGGCAGAGCTTGCAGTGAGCTGAGATCCGGCCACTGCACTCCAGCCTGGGTGACATAGCGAGACTCCGTCTCAAAAAAAAAAAAAAAAAAAAAAAAAAAAAAAAAAAAAAAAAAAAAAAAAAAAAACCTGAGAGCAAGAATAAGGAAAAAAAACATAAACAAAAGAGTAATAACTCAATAACATTTTCTAAAAAAGAGAAAAACAATGAAATAGAAATAGAGAAAAGCAATAAAGAAAAACCAATGAAACCAAAAACTGATTCTTTGTTGGGGGGGGATCTCCAAAAGTTCACTGCTCCGCATAAACTATGAAAAACCTAACAAAACTCTCAGTATTAACTCTTTCAGAACTCTGGAAACTAACCAAAAGCTTACAGCAACCCAGGAGCACTTACTTAAGAAAATAGGCTGAATCTCAGCTGGGCACGGTGGCTCATACCTATAATTCCAACACTTTGGGAGGCCGAGGCAGGTGGATCATGAGGTCAGGGGTTCGAGACCATCCTGGCCAATGCGGTAAAACCTCATCTCTACTAAATATACAAAAACTTAGCCAGGCGTGGTGGTGGGCACCTGTAGTCCCAACTACTCAGGAGACCGAAGCAGGAGAATCACTTGAACCCGGGAGACGGAGGTTGCAGTGAGCTGAGATCACGCCACTGCACTCCAGCCTAGGCGACAGAACGAGACTCTGTCTCAAAAAAGAAAAAAAGAAAAAGAAAATAGGCTGAATCTCTAAGAACAGCAAACTTTCTGGCATTTTGACTTACCCTAGGCCCATCCCCTGCTCCTCAGCTCAGGGATATCCTTGAAAATAACAGCCAACATTCCTAGAACCAGTTCTGAGGGAGAAGAGACCTCATTTTTATAAAGTAGTTAACGATTACTATAAATAAATAAATATTTGGTCTTATTTGTCTGGTGGCTTTCAGAAAACCAACTCAAAAGGCTTATCTTCACCTTGTCCCAATGCTGAAGCCATTAACCAGGGGACATTTTTCCACAATATTTATAGGTAAATGTGTTTGTCATTGCTGCCTGAAGTAATGGATGACAGCTGAGCACACAATCAACTGCCCAAGAAGCTTGAGAGAAAAGGCTGGAGAGTGAGAAGCTTTGGAAGAATAAGGGCCTTGAAAAGTTCCAATATATTCCTGAGAATCTAGAAGACCATGCACATGACCAGAGCTATGCGGATGCTCAGGAAAGACTTGAGAAGGCTTTAAGCTTTCACATCTGGCCAACCTTGAAGCTCTGGACAAGCAAGATGAGAAGGCTAAGGCAGGGTTGTAAACTGCCTGGCTGAGTGTTGAAGATGTACACCTGCATAAAAACAGGGCCTCTGCTGGGTGCAGTGGCTCACACCTATAATCCCAGCACTTTGAGAAGCTGAGGCAGGTGAATCACTTGAGCCCAGGAGTTCGAGACCAGCCTGGGAAACATAGTGAGGCCCCATCTCTACAAGAAAATGCAAAAAAAAAAAAAAAAAAAAAAAAATTGGCAGGGCATAGTGGTGTTGGGTAAAGGGCTTGTGGGGTGCCTGTATAAACTGGCCATAAAAATATGGACAATAAGTCATGGAAAGCCACAAGAGGCCTCTGAGGAAGAAAGCCTCCTAATTACCATCATGTTCCCATGCTCAGAACAAGACCTGCTCTCTTCTCTGTAAACACTGTGTTCAAGGAGAAAGACACTCCTTTGAAACACTGCGATGTGGACAGACATGCAGGCTCCTAGTTAAGCCCGCTCCCACTGGCTACTCTCCGATAAGTTAAAGATGTGCTGTTTGAGCACAAAGGAGATTCATTTAAACAGCTATTGCTCTAAATTATGCCTATGACGCACTGCCACCCTTTCACTGTTTCACCGTGAACATCTAAGTGACTGTACTTAATAAATAGTGTGGAGACCAGAGCCCTGAGCCTTTTGCAGCCTCCATTTTGCAACTGTCCCCCTGGCTCCCACCTTTATAAACTCTTAACCTGTCTCTTCTCATGCGGGAAAAGGGCTTATGGGGTGCCTGTATAAACTGGCCATAAAAATATGAGACAATAAGTCATAGAAAGCCACAAGAGGACTCTGAGGAGGAAAGCCTCCTAATTGCCATCACGTTCCATGCTCAGAGCGAGACCCGCTCTCTTATCTGTAAACACTGTTTTCAAAGTGAAAGACACTCCTTTAAAACACTGAAATGTAGACAGACATGCAGGCTCCTAGTTAAGTCGCTCCCACTAGCTACTCTCCGATAAGTTAAAGATACGCTGTTTGAGCACAAAAAAGATTCATTTAAACAGCTATTGCGATAAATTATGCCTATGACACACTGCCACCCTTTCACTGTTTCGCCCTAAACATTTGCTTCTTAAATCTGAGTAATTGTACTTAATCAATAGTATAGAGACCAGAGCTCTGAACATTTTGCAGCCTCCATTTTGCAACTGGCCCCCTGGCTCCCACCTTTACAGACTCTTAACCTGTCTCTTCTCATTCCTTTGTCACCATCAGACTTCGAGTACCCTACGGGTGGTATTGAGGCTGGTCCCCAACATAGTGGTGTACACCTGTAGTCCCAGCTACACAGCAGGCTGAAACAAGAGAATTGCTGGAGCCTGGGAGGCAGAGGTTGTGGTGAGTCAAGATCATGCCACTGCATGCCAACCTGGACGATAGAGCAAGACTGTGTCTCAAAATAAATAAGTAAATAAAAACGAAAAATAAAATAAGGCCAGGCATGGTGGCTCATGCCTGTAATCCCAGCACTTTGGAGTCTGAGGTAGGTGGATCGCTTGAGCCCAGGAGTCTGAGACTAGCCTGGGCAATATAGTGAGACCCTGTTGCTATAAAAAATAAAAATAAAATAAAATAAAAATAAGGCCTCTCTGCAAAGACTGGGAGCTATTTTTTTGCTTCCAGCATCTAAGGAAATCACTGTCCAATCATTTGCTGTCCAATCTCTGCCTAATTAATAAGCCAACAGAACAGAGACTTTAGTGGCCACACACAACAAATAACAGACTTAACGAAATTATTCAGAAAACTAAACAAACAACTACTACAATAAGCACTAACAATGAACTCTGGGAAGGAGAGATACCCTGACTTTCAGAGTTGTCATATTAGAACAAGTAAAATAATTAATTTTCAACAAAAATGTATGAAGCATTTTAAGAAACAAAAGTATGACCCATATACACAGATAAAAAGGCAATCAGTTAAAACCTATGTCCATGAGGAAGCTCAGATGTTGGTCCTGTTAGACAAAAATTTTAAATTGGCTATTTTAAATACATCCAAAAAGCCAAAGAAAACCATGTCTAAAGGAACAAAAGACAAAGACAAAACTGACTCAAGAAGAATGAAAAGCCAGAATAGACCAGTGAAGACATTAAGTCTGTATCAAAAAATGTCAACAAACGAAAACCTAGGATTAGAAGCTTTTTCCAATGAATTCAGTGAAACTGAATGTTAAAAAGAATTAATGTCAGTCTTTCTCAAACTCTGTCAAATAAAAGAAGAAAAGAGAACACTTTCCAACTCATTTTATGAGGCCAGTATTACCCAGGTAACACAGCCAAATAATCACAAGAAAAAAAATTTCCTTGTGAATATCCTCAACTAAAAACTCGCAGACCAAATCGAGCAGCATAGTAAAAGGATTATGTGACATGACCATGTGGGATTTATCCCCGAAATGCAAAGTTGGTTCAGTATATGAAAATAAATCAATGTAGTACACCATATTGATGGTATAAAGGGAAAAAATACAGGATCATCTCAACAGATGCAGAAAAGACATTTGACAAAGTCCAACATCCTTTCATGATAAGAAAACACAACCAACTAGGAATAGAAGGTGAACTTCCTGAAACTGAAAAAAGGCATTGATGAAAAACCCACAGGTAACATCATTCTCAATGGTGAAAAACTGAAAGCTTTCCCCCAAAGCAGGAGCAAGACAAGGATGTCCACTCTTCCACATCCATTCAATATTGTATTGGTACTTCTGGTCGAGGCAATTAGACAAGAAAAAGAAATAAAAGTCATCCAGGTTGCAAAGGTACAAGTAAAACAATCTTTATTGTCAGAAGATATGATTGTTTTTTTTTTTTAATTGAGACAGGACCTCACTCTGTCACCCAGGCTGGACTGCAGTGGCGCAATCTTGAGTCATCACAACCTCGACATCCCAAGCTCAAGTGATCCTCCCACCTCAGCCTCCAAAGTAGCTAAGATTACAGGTGTGCACCACCATGCCCAGCTAATTTTTGTATTTTTTTGTGGAGACAGAGTCTCACCGTGTTGCCCAGACTTGTCCTGAACTCCTGGATTCAAGCAATCTGCCTGCCTTGGCCTCTCAAAGTGTTGGAACTACAGGTGTGAGCCACAGCATCCAGCCAAAGTTTGTTTTTAGTTTTTGTTGTTGTTGTTGTTGTTTGTCTTTTTAAAATCATGGCTCACTGAAGCCTCAACCCACCCTCTCATCTCCCCCAACCCTCTACCTCTGCTTCAGGTGATCTTCCCACCTCGGCCTCCCCAGTAACTGGGACTACAGGTACGCACCACCATGCCCTACTAATTTTCATATTTTTTGTAGAGATGTGGCTTTGCCATGTTGCCCAGGGTGGTCTCAAACTCCTGGGATCAAGTGATCCACCCACCTCAACTTTCCAAAGTGCTGGGATTACAAGCGTGAACCACCAAACCCAGCCAACATGATCTTATATATAGAAAACTCTAAAGAATCTACACACACTCTCAAAAAGCTTTTAGAGCCAAAGAATAAGTTTAAACAAAGTTGAAACATACAAGACCCCTATATGAAAATTAATTATATTTCTATACTCTAACAATGAACAATCCAAAAATGAAATTAAGAAAATAATTCTACTTAAAATACTGTCAAAAATAATAAAGTACTTGGAAATAAATTTATTTATTTATTTAATTTATTTTTGAGATGGAGTCCCACTGTATCATCCAGGCTGGAGTGCAGCAGTGCAATCTCAGCTCACTGCAATCTCCTCCTCCCAGGTTCAAGCGATTCTGCCACCTCAGCTTCCCAAGTAGCTGGGACTACAGGCGTGCGCCACCACACCTGGCTAATGGGAATAAATTTAACAAAGGAAATGTAATGCTTGTACACCTAAAATAATAAAATATTGAAAGTCATTAAGATGGCAATACTCCCCAAATTGAATACATATTCAGTGCGATCCTTATTTTCAACTTTTTTTTTTAACAGAAAGGAGCAAGATGATCTTTAAATTCATATGGAAATGCAAAGGACTCTGAAAAGCAAAACAATCTTAATAAAGATCGGAGAATCTACATGTCCTGATTTCAAAACTCACTACAAAGCTGCAGTAATCACAGCAGCGTGATATTGGCATAAAGGTAACTACATAGCTAATGGCATAGGGTTGTGAGTTCAGACATACATCCATACGTTTACAGTCAAGCAATTTTCAACAAAGAGCAATCAATAGGAAGGAGAGATGGGGAGAGCAAAGAAATAGTCTTCAACAAATGGTGCTGGGAAAACTAGATATTCACATGTAAAATAATGAATTTAGACCCCTCCTAACACCACATACTAAAATTAACTCAAAATAGATTAAGGATGGAAATGTAAGAGGTAAAAGCATAAAGCTCTTAAAAGGAAATGTAAGTATATCTTCATGGCCTTGTAATAGGAAATGGTTTGCTATGACACCAAAAAGCACAAGTAGCCAAAGTAAAAATAGATAAATTGGAATTCATCAAAATTAAAAGCTTTGTGTGTCAAAGAACACTGTCAAAGTGAAAAGAGAATCCACAGAATGGGAGAAAATATATGCAAATCATGTATCTGACAAGAGTCTAGTATCCAGAATATATAAAGAACTCTTTCAACCCAACAATAGAGGGATAAATAACTCAATTTTAAAATGGGCAAATGATCTGAAAATGTTTCTCCAAAGAATCTATACCAATGGCCAATAAGCACATGAAAAGATGTAGCATTAGTCATCGGGAAATGTACATCAAAACCACAATGAGCTACACATTCACATTCATTAGGATGGTGTTATGGGCTGAACTGTGTCCCCGCAGAATTCATATACTGAAAAGTTCTGCCTGCAGTACCTCGGAATGTGACTGTATTTAAAGATAGAGCCATTAAAGAGGCAATCAAAGTAAAATGAAATTATATGGATGGGCCCTAGTCCAATATGACTTATGTCCTTACAAGAAGAGGAAACTAGGACCCAGAGGAAAGACCATTTGAAGACACAGACGATAGGCATTTATGGGCATGTTGTACCCCAATTAGTATTAGTAAATTTAAAAGCCAGGAAGAGAAGCCCTCAGAAGAAAACAGCCCTGCTGACACCTTGATCTTGAACTTCTTTTTTTTTTTTGAGACGGACTCTCACACTGTCACCCGGGCTGGAGTGCAGTGACACCATCTCGGCTCACTGCAACCTCCATCTCCCGGGTTCAAATGATTCTTCTGCCTCAGCCTCCTGAATATCTGAGATTACAGAGGCCCACCACCATGCCCGGCTAATTTTTTAATATTTTTAGTAGAGATGGGGTTTCACTATGTTGGCCAGGCTGGTCTCAAACTCCTGACCTCATGATCCTCCTGCCTCGCCTGGAATTACAGGCATGAGCCACTGCACCCAGTCTTGATCTTTAACTTTTTTTCTTTTTTTGGAGACAGAGTACTGCTCTGTCACCCAGGCTGGATCTTGAACTTCTTGTCCTCCAGAATCATGGGAAAGTTAAGTTCTATCGTTTAAGACACCCCGTCTGTGGTACTTTATGACAGTCCTGGGAAAAAAAATACAAGTGGTTTTTTCTTTTTCTTTGAAAAAAAAATGAGGCTCACTCTGTTGCCCAAGCTGGAGTGCAGTGGGGCCATCTCAGTTCACTGCAACCTTCACCTCCCAGATTCAAGTGATTCTCCTGCCTCAGTCTCCTGAGTAGCTGGGATTACAGGCACATACCACAACGCGCAGCTAATTTTTTTTTTTTTTTTCCCTCCCTCTGTCGCCCAGGCTGGAGTGCAGTGGTATGATCTGGGCTCACTGCAACCTCCACTTCCCGGGTTCAAGCGATTCTTCTGCCTCTGAGTAGCTGGGATTACAGGCGCCTGCCTCTGTGTCTCGCCTGGCTGACACAGCTGAGCCTAACTCTTCTTCTGGTCAGGGCTGTCCTAGAAAGTGGCTCTCACGATAGGAATAAACTGGACACAGGTCAATCATGGAGCCACATGGGCATCTGCAGTATAAACAAGTTTCCTTTCAGAGGGATACATTGCAGACCAGTCATTTAGGTGTTAGGCTGCCTTCCAGGATAAAGAAGTATCCCATGAAAGGCATACTGTAAATATCCAAGACCACATCTCTTGGTTTTCCACCAGGACAGGGCTAGAATTCATAGCTGCTCTGCAGAGACAACCTCAAGACCAAATTAGAGGAAAATACATCAAATCCAGTTTTAGCAGAAATGGATGCCCTGTCACTCAGGTGAGTTTTGGAGATATTTGGACCTACATGCTCGCTCTAAGCTGTCTTTTTTTTTTTTTTTTTTTTTTTTTTTTGAGATGGAGTCTCGCTTTGTTGCCCAGGCTGGCATGGAGTGGCACGATCTTGGCTCACTGCAACCTCCACCTCCTGGGTTCAAGCAATTCTCCTGCCTCAGCCTCCTGAGTAGCTGGGACTACAGGCATTTGCCACCAAACCCAGCTAATTTTTGTATTTTTAGTAGAGACAGGGTTTCTCCATGTTGGTCAAGCTGGTCTCGAACTCCTGACCTCATGATCCGCCCACCTTGGCCTCCCGAAGTGCTGGGATTACAAGCGTGAGCCACCGCACCTGGCCCAAGCATGCAGTTTTAAAACATAAACTTACTAGTCAAACAAGTTTTATCTCCTAGATGGTTAAGGTCATAATACTATAAATCCAACTTAGGAGCTGAATACACGATGAAAATAAATTGGTTAATGCATGTCATTAATGAAAGAAAAACAGAGGGAAAAATCATACTTAACTTTTTCATTTCTTTGCTTCTGTGATATTTTTGATACTTGCCTGACTTGTTAAAAAGTGATCATGGCAATCATCTGAAGTTTGCCATTAGCAATTCAAACATGATTGGTAAGAATGAGCAAATTAGGCTAATGTAATAATTACAGAATTCTTTTTCATAACTTGAAAGCTTAGCTATATTACATGAGATAGATATTCATGAAATGTCTGAGTCATTTCTGAGTAAGTTAAAATATTGAAACATTAATTGTTGAACTTAATTTAAAAATATAGGCCGGGCTTGGTGGCTCACGCCTATAATCCCAGCACTTTGGGAGGCCAAGGCAGGCGGATCATGAGGTCAGGAGATCAAGACCATCCTGGCTAACATGGTGAAACCCTGTCTCTACCAAAAACAACAAAAAATTAGCCAGGTGTGGTGGCAGGTGCCTGTAGTCCCAGCTACTCAGGAGGCTAAGGTAGGAGAGTGGTGTGAACCCGGGAGGCGGAGCTTGCAGTGAGCCGAGGTCGCGCCATTGCACTCCAGCCTGGGTGACAAAACAAGACTCCATCTCAAAAAAAAAAAAAAAAAAAGAATTTAAAAATATATACTGGCATCTTGTTTTTGTACAGTATAAAGAAGCTAAACGTATTTGGATCTGTTAATTAACATGGAAAATGACGGAAACATATTTCTAGAAATTATGAAATGGTGAATGCTGATATAAGACAGTGTACAACTGTTAAATGAAAATTATAGAAGGCCATGGGAGGTTGATGACTTCATGCTTTGGACAGCTTTTCCCAAGACATCAGAAAAGACTCCCCATCGTAATGAGACTCTTCCCTCTCTTAATTTTTCTTTGCTTACACCTACCTCTTTCACTTGGCAGGATGATGCTGTAATTAGAATTTCACAATCAGTAGCTTCTGCAGGCAACTAGAAGTGCTGGATCTGTCATGTCAAACCTGAACCTTTATATGGCTTTAAAGATCCATTAGTTCACCCATTGGCTAACTTTAGCAACATCCCTAATGCCACTGTTTTTTTCAAATTGTACTCATGGTCTCTCTTATAGAGTTAAACTTCTGGATCCACTTGTTCTCATTCCCTGTTTTAATTTAACCCTGTCATGGGATGCTAGATTATCTGCTAAATGAATTGGATGAGTCTGTGCAGTTGCTGACATTTCTTGTTGCACATGGATAAATACATCAGATATTGTAGAGCCTCATTTGCAAAAATTAACAAACAGGCTACTTGGTTAAAATGAGTAGACTTCTCATCTGGCTTGCTCTGTGATTTAATCAATTTTGGTTGGTTTGGTTCATGGGGACCCTGGCTCAAGTGCATACTCCAAACTTTTGGATTACTCTTCTGATAATCATAATAGAAGTCTCTCTGGTATGCTGTATTCTCTCAAAAGCTTTAAATGTTTGCATGCAGTCATCCATCAAACGTCAAATAATCTCTTTTTGGCTGGAACAAAGAAATGTATGATCATGAGGACATTGTAACCTATGAATGGTGTATTGAGACTGGAAACCCAGAGTGGTGGTAACTGAGAGTAGCACTAACACCCTAAGTTTTGATCACGCTCCCACCTAGGAGAGAGCCTGACCAAAAAGGGAAGAATTGTTGAACAAGATTATGAAAGGTCGTTGTTTGATCTGAGCTCCTGCAATGGGCCCAAAACAAACCAAACCAAAATGGAGTCACTCATCCTCAATGCCACCTATCCAAACTGAAACTTTAAGGAAGTAGATAGGTTCCAAATAATACCAGTTTCTTTTCTGAAAACAAGAGATTCTAGTCTAACTGAGTTATCATAGCAAGGAAGTCTCTTCTACTTTATCCTTTACATAAAAGGAACCTGATGTTAACCATTTAGGTTTTTTGTTGTTGTTGTTTGCTTGTTTTTTTCCCCGAGATGGAGTTTCACTCTTGTTGCCCAGGCTGTAGTACAAGGGTGCTTGTACTCCACTCAGCTCACTGCAACCTCCACCTCCCGGGTTCAAGCGATTGTCCTGCCTCAGCCTCCCGAGTAGCTGGGATTACAGGTGTGCACCACCATGCCTAGCTAATTTTTGCATTTTTAGTAGACAAGTGGTTTCACCATGTTGGCCAGGCTGGTCTCGAACTCCTGACCTCAGGTGATCCACCCGTCCCAGCCTCCCAAAGTGCTGGGATTACAGGCGTGAGCCACCACGCCTGGCCAAGTTTTTTTTTTTCTATTGTTCTTGTTTTGTTTCCTTGTTCCCATCTTACAAAATCCATTTTTCTGTTTTTTTGTTTGTTTGGGTGTTTGTTTGTTTGTTTGTTGTTGTTGTTGTTGTTGTTTTCTGAGACGGAGTCTCGCTCTGTCGCCCAGGTTGGAGTGCAGTGGCCGGATCTCAGCTCACTGCAAGCTCCGCCTCCCGGGTTTACGCCATTCTCCTGCCTCAGCCTCCCGAGTAGGTGGGACTACAGGCGCCCGCCGCCTCGCCCGGCTAGTTTTTTTGTATTTTTAGTAGTGACGGGGTTTCACCGTGTTAGCCAGGATGGTCTCGATCTCCTGACCTCGTGATCCGCCCATCTCGGCCTCCCAAAGTGCTGGGATTACAGGCTTGAGCCACCGCGCCTGGCCCCCATTTTTCTGTTATTGGCCAATGGAAGTTCTTTTTTTTTTTTTTGAGACAGAGTCTTGCTCTGTCACCCGGGCTGGAATGCAATGGCGCTGTCTCATTTCACTGCAACCTACGCCTTCCAGGTTCAAGCGGTTCTCCTGCCTCAGCCTCCTGAGTAGCTGGGGACTACAGGTGTGCGCCACTAAGCCCAGCTAATTGTTGTAATTTTGGAGAGATGGGGTTTCACCATGTTGGTTGGTCAGTATGGTCTCGATCTCTTGACCTTGTGATCCGCCGCCTCAGCCTCCCAAAGTGCTGGGATTACAGGCGTGAGCCACCGCACCCGGCGGAAAGTTCTAATTCTATTTTGTAGAACGAAGGCTGTCCAGATTAATGAATCACAAATAAAAGGCAATTAATGTATAACTAAATTAAATATATTATAATAATATCATTTTTTTGTCTTTGCCAATTGAAGTCATTGACAGATCTGAGCTTCTGACCAGAATAACAAGTCTTACCATATTAAGCTTGTATGTTATCAATCAAAAACAAAGACACTTGAGGTTTTGGTGAACTTTTGATTTATGGCTGTGAATTTTTCTTCAATTTCTATTAGATTTTTTTCAAAATATTATAATAACTCAAAGAGTCCTTTAAATCATTTTTTTAACCTCCAGTATTCCAGACACCCAAGGTTTAGATATCAATAAATGAAACATTCATTAAAAGGAACAAAAGGATACATACCTTACTCCTTGATGTTAATCGTCCTCAAGAACATACACTACTTCCAGATCAATATCTAGCTTTGGCATGGGCAGAGGCAGAATACGTGACCACCAAATAGCCATTTATTCATTCATTATTTAACAAACAATAGACATGGTTTCTCTCCTCAAATGGGTATCAGACAATCACAGAAAGCACTTTTGCTGTTTCTTACATGCAACTTTCTCATTTCTCCTCTGACTTTCCATTGCTCAGCCTCTTCATTCTTTCCTGGGTCTAAGGAGCCCCTTAGATTGGCTCCTGCTCCTTAATACCTTCCCAGAAAAACCATTTTAGGAACCCTAAAACAAACTGGACCAGGCACTAAGGTCATCTGCTAGAGATGAGCTCAATTACATAACATCCACAAGTCTCTGTAGTGTAAGTTGTCACAAATCTGCAAAGCCCCATTCTGGGGCTGAGAAGAAGAAAGGGTTGGCCAGGCATGGTGGCTCACGCCTGTAATCCCAGCACTTTGGGAGGCCGAGGCAGGCAGATCACGAGGTCAGGAGTTCGAGATCAGCCTGGCCAATATGATGAAACCCCGTCTCTATTAAAAATACAAAAATTAGCCGGACATCGTGGCACATTCCTGTAGTCCCAGCTACTCCGGAGACTGAGGCAGGAGAATCGCTGGAACCAGGGAGGCGAAGGTTGCAGTGAGCCAAGACTGTACCACTGCACTTCAGCCTGGGTGACAAAAAAAGAAGGGTTTAGGGATGGAGAAAAGAGAAGGGCTAACTTAAATTTTATATCCTGACTACCAAATTTCTATCGTTGTTCTTCATTTTAAAAGCCTGGACATCAAAAGTTCTTAGCCTACACATGTTAGAGAAAGAAATGAGACATTCTAGCAAGGGCTAAGTGTTATGATGTTTTCATCAAGGACCACTGCAGAACACATACCCACGGAGTACTCTATCAGCGTTACAGACTGACTTACTGATGACTGTAAGAGCATTGGTTAAATCTGCCCTGCTTCAAATTAAATCTATAATTTGCTACCACTTCAGCAAGCCTAGATATAATATTCAGCTGGAAAAATGAGAAACAGTACCAAAATGAAAGAAAGAAGTCCATAACCATAAAAAATTAGGAAACTACCATAACAGACTATAAGGTTCTGTAGGGGAAAAACTATGTCACCATGACAACCTGGGATATTTTTATTGAAAGAGTTGGTAGGTTATACAGAACGTTTTCCAGGATTTGGAGGCTGAGAGCGAAGTACAAGTACATGTGTGGGAGTTGAGAGACATTCTGAATGGGCTTTTCATCCTTATTTTTTAGCTTTTCCTTGCAATCTATATTTTGCCAAATTCTGTTTTATAAGAGGTACTGTGGTCCCCTCCAAAACTCATGCTGAAATTTGATTCCCATGACTGGGCACAGTGGCTCACAAATCCCAGCACTTTGGGAGACCAAGGCAGGCAGATGGCTTGAGCTCAGGAGTTTGAGACCAGCCTGGGCAACATGGTGAAACCCATTCTCCACAAAAAATAAAATTAGCATGGCGTGGTGGTGTGTGCCTGTAGTCCCAGCTACTCGGGTGGCTAAGGCAAGAAAACCACTTGAGCCCCAGAGGTGGAGGTTGCAGTGAGCCAAGATCATGCCATTGCACTGCAGCCTGGGCAATGGGAATGAAACCTGTCTCAAAAAATAAATAATTTAAAAAAAATAGACAAAAGAAATTTGATTCCCAATATGGTGGTGTTAGAAGGTGGGTCCCAGTGGGAGGTGTTTGGGTTATGGGGGCAGATCCTTCATGAATGGCTTGGTGCAGCTCTTGAAATAGTTAGTGAGTTCTCAGTTTTACAAGACTGCATTAATTTTTGTGGGAAGGTCCCATGGGAGTGAATTGCTGTAAAGCCAGTATGCCCCTGCGATTTTACACATGTTCCCCTCCCCTTTGACCTTCTCTGCCATGCCTTGAGCCAACATAAAAGCCCTCACCAGAAGCTGAGCAGATGGTAGTGCCATGTTTTTGAACCAAGCCTGCAGAACTGTGAGCTAAATAAACCTCTTTTCTTTATAAACTACCCATAGGTATTCTGTTATAGCAATACAAAACAGACTAAGAAGAAAAGAGCAAAGTAATTTTTATACCCTATAATTATATATACATGTTATCAGCATGTATATATGATTATGTAACTGCTAACTGGGGAAATTTTTATTTAACAAAGGATACTCATTTTCCTGATGGACAGAAAGATTAACATCAGTCTTCCAAAGGAGTATGCTAATGTACAATAACCAAAATAGATAACTTTTTAGAAAAATCTGAAAGTATCACATAGATACTTCTCTTAAGTATTGAATCTATATGATATTACATCTCATTTTATATAATTTTTGTCTTCTGTTTTTAATTTTTCTCTGTACTATTTTCCAAAGGAACAGAACAGCACAAAGTTCTGTTATATGTATATTATCTACTCATTATATGCTACTTTATTATATACTACTTTATTTTTCTTTTTTTTTCTGAGACGTTGTCTCACTCTGTCGCCCAGGCTAGAGAGCAGTGGCCCAATCTCAGCTCACTGCAAGCTCCGCCTCCTGGGTTCATGCCATTCTCCTGCCTCAGCCTCCCGAGTAGCTGGGACTACAAGCATGCACCACCATGCCCAGCTAATTTTGTGTTTTTAGTAGAGATGGGGTTTCTCCATTTTGGTCAGGTTGGTCTCGAACTCATGACCTCAGGTGATCCACCCGCCTTGCCTTCCCAAAGTGCTGGGATTACAGGCATGAGCCACCGCCCCCGGCTATGCTACTTTATTAATCAAGTTCATGTGATGAAAAAAGTTGCACATAAATGTGATTTTTAAAAACAAAACAAATATTTCTGCCCCTCTGCATCTTTTGACAGGTACTTTACATCTATCATTTTATTTATCTTCATTTTTATTTATTTATTTTGAGACAGAGTCTCGCTCTGTCGTCAGGCTGGACTGCAGTGGTGCGATCTTGGCTCACTGCAACCTCCGCCTCCCAGGTTCAAGAGATTCTCCTGCTCCAGCCTCCCAAGTAGCCGGGACTACAGGCACGTGCCACCACGCCCGGCTAATTTTATACTTTTGGTAGAGACAGGATTTCACCATGTTGGACAGGATGGTCTCGATCTCTTGACCTTGTGATCTGCCCGCCTCAGCCTCCCAAAGTGCGGGGATTACAGGCATGAGCCACTGCGCCTAGCCATCTTCATAATATTTTATAAGTACTATTATCCCCATTTTGCAGGTAACTGTGACCAAAGAGGTGATATGTTTGCCCAATGCCACAACTGAGAAGCGTCAGAGTCTGTGTTAAAACCGAGGTCTATTTGACTCAAGAGTCTTCCAGCCAGGTGCGGTGGCTCACTTTGGAAGGCTGAGGTGGGTGGCATGAGCCCAGGAGTTCAAGACCAGACTGGGCAAGATAGCAAGACACTGTCTCCACAAAAAAATAAAAAATCAGCCAAGCATAGTGGTGCTCAGATAGTTGGGAGGCTGAAACAGGAGGAATGCTTTAGATGAGGAGGTTAAGGCTGCAGTGAGCTGAGATCACACCACTAGCACTCCAGCTTTGAGACTCTGTCTCAAAAAAGAAAAAAAAAAAAGTCTTCCCATTTTACTGTGCTACACTACATCTCAATAATTCTTAAGGAACAGACTTTCAGCTTATAAAGAAATTATTTCTGGATATTACATAATACTGTATATTTGTACTTCTAGTGAAGATACTACTTAAATTCTTGCATTGAAGACCTTCTCTGCTCCAAACACATAGCAGTGAGAGATAAAAATATAAAAAGAGAAATCATAACAAAACAGAACTGGAAAACACCATCATGCTCAAAAGCAATATTAACTTTTTTCAAGGCCCAGAAACACCAAAGCTGAGACATGCTGGGCCTCCTATCTAGGAATTTTGCTACTAAAAGCTAACAGGAACTAAAAGTCTTCCCAAGAAAGAGAAGGGATGGATTCAGGCTCACTGTTGAAACTAAGGGCCACTTTACTCATGAAGAAAGGCTGAAAGGTGCTGCAGTGACTACTTCCATAGCCATGGCCTAGGGAGGCGGGAGAAAAGGGATACAGCTTCCCATCCAGGACCTGGGCCAAGCTATCCACTAGCTCACAGACTGGAAATGTAACATCTCTGATAGCATAGCTAGACAGACCCAAGCCACCAGTATAAGACCTGATTCTGGTCTAGGAGTCCCTTGAGGAGGAATGGAGGCAATTAAGACAAACAGGGTCAATAGAGAGAAAAAATAAAAATCTCCTAAACAGGATGTTTGCACATGAAAATTCCAAAACACATGAAGAAATTCACACTCAGAACAGCCACCAACAAAATCAAAATAGGGAAGATAAATTTACTCCAGACAAAATGAACATAACAGAATAATCAGCAAATGAGCTTTAAACAAGCATGGAGGGTTGGTCACGGTGGCTCACGCCTGTGATCCCAGCACTTTGGGAGGCTGAGGCAGGTGGATCATGAGGTCAGGAGATGGAGACCATCCTGGCTAACATGGTGAAACCCTGTCTCTACTAAAAATACAAAAAAAAAAAAAAAAAAAAAAATTAGCCGGGCGTGGTGGCGGGCACCTGTAGTCCCAGCTACTCGGGAGGCTGAGGCAGGAGAACGGCGTGAACCTGGGAGGTGGAGCTTGCAGTGAGCCCAGATGGTGCCACTGCACTCCAGCCTGGGCGACAGAGCAAGACTCCATCTCAAAAAAACAAAAACAAACAAACAACAACAACAAAAAAAACAAAACAAAAAACAAGCGTGGGTAGTATCATTTGAGAGACTTAAAAGAAAAAAATAATAAGGAATTTTTTTGTTGTTGTTGAGACAGAGTCTCGACCTCTCACCTAGGCTGGAGTGCAATGGTGCAACCTCGGCTCACTGCAACCTCCGCCTCTCGGGTTCAAGCAATTCTCCTGCTTCAGTCTCCCAAATGGCTGGGATTACAGGTGCGCCACACCACCATGCCCAGCTAATTTTTTGTATCTTTAGTAGAGACGGAGTTTCAGCATGTTGGCCAGGCTGGTCTCGAACTCTTGACCTCGTGATCTGCCCGCCTCGGCCTCCCAAAATGCCGGGATTACAGGCGTGAGACACTCGCCAAGAATAAGGAATCATAAAAGCAAGCAGAAATAAAACAAAAAAGGGTGATGCAGAAAAAATCAACAAAGAAATCCTGGAAATAAAAAAAACATAGCAATTGAAATAAATACTGAATAGACAAAATACAGTGTAGACTGGTCTCAGTTAAGGAAAAAATTAGTGAATTAGTAGAACTGAGGAATTCATCAAGGTCTTAGCATAGAGAGCATGAGAAGGAAGAGAGAAGGAGGAGAAATACTAAATGTATATCAAGCAGAATAAAGGATTAATAAATTGTGATTTGTATTTGGAATATAGTAGAGTAGTGAAAAATGAATTAACCAGAATTGCAGGTAAAAACATGGTTAAATCTTAAAACATAATGTTGAGACTGAAAAGCAAGTTGGAGAAAGATACAGAGTATGATACCATCTATATATAGTTCCAAAATATATTATATAAAATTATTATATATTGTCTATAATACACACATAAAAATATATAATGGCACACATGAGAATGAAAAGCACTAAATTTAGGATGGTAGTTTCATCTTGGGAGATGGAGCGAAAAGGGTTTGCAGATGGATGCCAAGGCTTCAACTGTATTTGTAATATTTTATGTCTTAAACTAGGTGTGGGGATAAATAAATAAATGAGTGAATGAATTTTGAATTTGCAAATGTCATTGGCGTCCATCTGGTATAGAGATAGAACTTTAATAGTATCTGGAAAGATTTTTTAAATTGGAATTTAACAAATTGCTAAGTGCTAGGCTCTTGTTAACGGTTTTTCTGTGCGGGAGAGGGAGCAGGGATGGGGTCTTACTTTGTCACCCAGGCTGGAGGGAAGTGGCATGATCATAGCTCACTGCAGCCTTGACCTCCCAGGCTCAAGTGATCCTCTTGCTTTAGACTCCTGAGTAGCTGGGACCACAGGTGTGCATCACCATGCTCAGCTAATTTTTATTTACTTTTTATTTTTTTAAAGACGGTCCTACTATGTTGCTCAGGCTCGTCTTGAACTCTCAACCTCCCAAAGTGCTGAGATTATAGGTGTGAAGCACTGCACCCAGCCTCTTGTTGTGCTATTAACTTGTGACTCCTGCCCTGTAGAAACTAATGAAGGCCTCATATAGGCATGTCAAAATAAAATGTTTCTTTTCTAGTCTGTTCTGGATTTTTCCTCCATCATAAACCTGGCTCTGCCTTGTCTCCTGAGTCAATCTGGATATTCTAGACCAGATAGCTGAAATGGTCACTCTCCTGCTCAGGGATCTGAAAAACAATCACTTTTCAGATAATTCTAAGGGTCTCTGCTATTTGCTGAAAAATTCATATGCTGAGTTTCATCCTCTGTCACATTTCAGTAGCTCTAGCCTTCTCTATTTCTAGTTGTACAGTCCTTAATGAGATTCCCTGTATCTCGGTCACACTCTGAAAGTACCTCCACTAGTGATTTATTTCTCAGGACGGGAGACACACTGACTTCATTCCGCTGTACCTCTCAATCCTCCTCTCTTTTCTGTAATCAGCTCTGGCAATACCAGTAGAAGAGAGGACAGTCTTACCTACTTTAGTTTTTGCCAGGGAGAACAACTTCCAGAGAGTGTCCAAGCTCTCTCCATTTCATAGAAATGTGAGTTCTGAAGTACTTCCATTTTCTTTCAAACCTCAGTCCTTCTGAGTGAGGTTTAACTCATACTTTTGCCATATTGGCTACCCACACCGCAGCCAATTCAAGTTCCTGAATCCCATCCGTAGTAGATGAATTTCCGTGTGATTGTCCAAAATACTTGCCTTCTCTTTAGCAGAGACCTTGGTCTCTGAGTTTTTTTTTGCCCACCCTTCTTCATTGTCTCAATCCCTGGCGAGGTATGCAGTTATGGTGGGATGGTATTCTAAAATCAATGTTTCTCCCTACCCATTTCTTATTAACATTACACTACTTCTAAAAAAGAAATCACCTTTCACTACAGATTGACCTTAATGATGTAAGCTTGAATTCTTTAAATATTTCTGAGTTAGTTTCTATATACCTTTCTTTCTCTTTCTTTCTTTCTCTCTCTCTCTCTCTCTCCCTCCTTCCCTCCCTCCCTCCCTCTCTCTCTCTCTCTCTCTCTCTCTCTCTCTCCCTCTCTCTCTCTCTCTCTCGCCCTCTTTTTTTAAGACGGAGTCTCACTCTCCTGCCTCGGCTGGAGTGCAGTGGCATGATTTTGGCTCACTGCAACATCCGCCTCCCAGGTTCAAGCAATTCTCCTGCTTCAGCCTCCTGAGTAGCTGGGCTACAGGTGCAAGCCACCACGCCTGGCTAATTTTTTGTATTTTTAGTAGAGACAGGGTTTCACCGTCTTAGCCAGGATGGTCTCGATCTCCCAACCTCGTGATCCGCCTACTTCGGCCTCCCGAAGTGTTGGGATTACAGGAGTGAGCCACCGCGCCCGGCCGTCTATTTTTCTTTAAAGTATATTACATTTGGAATGTCTTGATTTACTTATTTTCAGGTAATTTTAGAAATTAAATTTATATAAGTTTATAGAAATTAAATTTATATAAGCTTATTTATCTCTATAAGCCAATCAGAGCAGAGATCCTTTGACAAAAATAAACTAGATTTTAATTAGTAATACCTTACAGAGGCAAGACAATATCTTATACTCACATAGAGAGGTATAAAGATGTTTATAAATTACAGACACACAGACAGATATATGGAGAATTTACAGCTTCAATTCTACCATTTCAACCATGGGTCAAGAGTAAACACAGGAACACGAAAACTCACCAGACCAGATATTAATGAGCTGTTCTCCTTCCAATAGGCACAAAATTCTTGAATTGAACTCAAAATAGGCAAATAGACAAATAAATAAAAATAACATACCAGGTTTTCTGTTGTTTCTCACTCAACAGAAATTATATCTCTGTAAACCACTAGCCCTTTTATAGAGATCACCAAATGGTTAGACCATATAACCAAACTCTTAATCATTGCTCCCAACAGAGGGAAATAACTTATTGGCCATGTACAGGCATATCTCAAAGATATTGTGGGTTTGGTTCCAGACCACTGCAATAAAGCAAACATTGCGATAAAGTAAGTCATGCAAAATTTTTGGTTTCCAAGTGCATATAAAAGTTATGTTCACACTATACTGTAGTCTATTCAGTGTGCAATAATATCGTGTCTAAAAGCAAAGTATGTATCTTTTTTTTGTTTTTGAGACAGAGTTTCACTCTTGTTGCCTAGGCTGGAGTGCAATGGCAGGATCTGGGCTCACTGCAACCTCTGCCTCCCAAGTTCAAGCGATTCTTCTGTCTCAGCCTCCCGAGTAGCTGGGATTACAAGCGCATGCCACCACACCTGCTAATTTTTGTATTTTTAGTAGAGACAGGGTTTTATCATATTGGTCAAGCTGGTTTCGAACTCCTGACCTCAAGTGATCCACCCACTTTGGCCTCCCAAAATGCTGGGATTACAGGTGTGAACCACTGCGCCCGGCCTAAAGTATGTATCTTAATTAAAAAGTACTTTCCTGCTAAAAAATGCAAACGATCAACTAAGCCTTTAGCAAGCCATAATACTTTTTGCTGGTGGAGGGTCTTGCCTTTATGTTAATGGCTACTGACTGATCAGATTGGTGGTTGCTGAAGATTGGGATGGTTGTGGAATTTCTTAGAAAAAACTGAAGTTTGCTGCATAGATTGACTCTTTCTTTCGTGAAAGATGTCTCCATACATGTGATGCTGTTTGATAGCGTTCTATACACAGTAGAAAATGTCTTTCAAAATTGGAGTCAATTCTCTGAAATGCTCATTCCACTTTATCAACTAAGTTTATATAATATTCTAAACCCATTGTTGTCATTTCAACAATGTTCAGAGCATCTATACCAGGAGTAGCTGCTATTTTAAGAAACCACTTTCTTTGCTCATCCATAAGAAGTAACTTCTTATTTGTTCAAGTTTTATCATGAGATCATCGCAATCCAATCACCTCTTCAAGCTCTAATTCTAGTTATCTTGCTATTTCCACTACATCTGTTGTTATTTCTGCCACTGAAGTCTTGAACCCCTCAAAGCAAACCATGATGGCTGGAATCAACTTCTCTCAAGCTCCCGTTAATGTGGAAATTTTGACCTCCTTCCATGAATCAAAATGTTCTGAAAGGCATCTAACATGGTAAATCTTTTCCAGAAGATTTGTATCTAAATGGTGACTCCTTTCTAGAAGGTTTTAAATTTACTTTCTCCAGATCCTTCAGAGGAAACACTTCTGTGGCAGCTATAACCTTAGAAAATGTATTTCTTAAATAAGGGGACTTGAAAGTCAAAATTATTCCCTGATCCCATGGGCTGCAGAATGGATGTTGTGTTAGCAGGGATAAAATAACATTCAACTCAGAGCTCTTGGGTGACCAGATGCATTGTTAATGAGCAGTAACGTTTTGAAAAGAGTCTTTTTTTCTAAGCAGCGGGTCTCAAAAGCGTGCTTAAAATATTCAGTAGACCATGGTATAAACTGATGTGCTGTTGTCCACGCTTTGTCTTCCATTGATAGAGAACAGACAGAGTAGATTTAACAGAATTCTTCAGGGTCCTAGGATTTTCAGAATGATCAGTGAGCATTGGCTTCTAGTTAAAGTCACCAGCTGCATTAGCTCCTAACAAGAGAGTCAGCCTGTCCTTTGAAGCGTTGAAGCCAGGCATTGACTTCTTTCTAGCTATGAAAGTCCTAGATGGTATCTTCTTCCTACAGAGGCTGTTTCATCTGCACAGAAAATCTGTTGTTTATTGTAACCACCTTCATCAGTAATCAAAGCTAGATCTTCTAGATAACTTGCGGCAGCTTCTCCATCAGTACTTTCTGCTTCCCTATGCACCTTTATGTTATGGAGACAGATTCTTTCCTTAAACTTCATGAAGCAACTTCTGCTAACTTCCAACTTGTCTTCTGCAGCTTCCTCACGTCTCTCAGCCTTCATAGAATTGAAGAGAGTTGGGGCCTTACTCCGGATTAGGCTTTGATTTAAGGGAATATTGTAACTGGTATGATTTTCTATATAGACCACTCAGATTTTCTCTGTATCAGCAATAAGACTGTTTTGCTTTCTTATCATGCCTTCATACACTGGAGTAGCACTTTTAATTTCCTTCAAGAACTTTTCCTTTGCATTCACAATTTCATTAACTGTTTGGTGCAAGATGCCTGTCTTTGGACCTATCTCAGCTTTTGTCATCCCTTCATTCAGCTTAATAATTTCTAGCTTTTGATTTAAAGATGTGTAACTCTTCCTTTCACTTGAACACTTAGACACCATCATAGGGTTATTAATTGGCCTAATTTCAATATTTTGTAGGGGATATGGAGGCCTGAGGACAGGGAGAGAGACAGGGAATGGTTGGTCAGTCAGTAGAGCAGTTAGAACACACACAACATTTGTTAAGTTTGCCATCTTGAATGGGTGCAGTTTGTGGTGCCCCAAAACAATTACAATAGTAACATCAAAGACCACCGATCACAGATCACCATAATAGATATAAGAATGATGAAAATGTGTGAAATATGTGAGAATCACCAAAATGTTACACAGAGAAAGAAAGTGAGCACATGCTGCTGGAAAAATGGTTATCAATAGAATTGCAAAAGGGAGGGTTGCCACAAATCTTCGATTTGTGAAAAACAGAGTATCTGTGAAGCATAATAAAGTGAGGCACAATAAAACAAGGTATGCTTGTACAAACCAAAGAAAAACACACAATTAGTGGAGAAGAAAATAAAAATTAGGAAAACAAAGACTCAGCAACATTCTTTTGCAGTTTTAGATTTATCTCTGGCAGCAAGAAAATTGCCAGGATTCAGGCAACCCATGAAGTGTACTTTTCCAGTGATAAAATTCACCTGTCAGATGAATACATTGGGCATCTTGGTGGGAACTACTGAACTTTTAAAAGATAATTTGCAAAAAAAAAAAAAAAAAGTAAAATAATGACTCTCAAACAGATATAATACGAACACATCAGTCATTTTATTTTTATTTATTTATTTATTTATTTTCAAATGGAGTCTCACTCTGTTGCCCAAGCTGGAGTGCAGTGGTGCAATCTTGACTCACTGCAACCTCTGCCTCCCAGATTTAAGTGATTCTCATGCCTCAGCCTCCCAAGTAGCTGTGATTACAGGCATAAGCCACCATACCTGGCCAATTTTTGTCTATTTTTAGTAGAGACGGGGTTTCACCATGTTGGCCAGGCTGGTCTTGAACTCCTGACCTCAACTGATCCACCCGCCTCGGCCTCCCAAAGTGCTGGGATTACAGGTGTGAGCCTCTGCACCCAGCCATTTTATTTAACTCATTAAATAGGTGAACCAGACAGATGCTATCACCTGTTCAAAGGAGAATCCAAAGAGCAGACATGTTTACAGATCAGAAATATTGAACTTGCAAATGGTGCAAAACTGGCGTTTTTGTTGTTGTTTAATTTATTATTATTATTATTATTATTATTATTATTATTACTATTGCAATGGAGTCTTGCTCTGTCACCCAGGCTGGAGAGCAGTGGCACAATCTCAGCTCACTGCAATCCCCGTCTCCCGGGTTCAAGAGATTCTCCTGCCTCAGCCTCCTGAGTAGCTGAGATTACAGGCGCGCCACCACGCCTGCTAATTTTTGTATTTTTAGTAGAGACGGGATTTCACCATGTTGGTCAGGCTGGTCTCGAACTTCTGACCTCGAGATCCGCCCGCCTCAGCCTCCCAAAGTGCTAGGATTACAGGCGTGAGTCACTGCCTGCGGCCAAAACTGGCTTTTCCATAGAGGTGGAGAGTTCACCCCCCATCCGGGTAGAATTATTTCACAAGTCCATAGACAAGAATCATTTGCACTGCCATAAGCACCCTGCAAGTTAACTTTAATCTTTGCAATAGTCTAGGTCCAGATAAAGGCAAATATCTTTTAGGATCAGATAAACCCCCAAATTCCAACACTGCATGAAAAGGTATCTATTAATTTATTTTACGTATTTAAAAATGTTACTTATTTTAAAATGTTACATTGCTCCTTACCTTTTAGGATATGCTAAAGGAAAAAGTTTCTGGACATTCACAAGCCCTAAGTTCTGGCCCACTGTTAACCATTCATTCAAAATATTTTTACTAATATATAGTAAATATATATTATATTTTATTTCATATTCTATATATTAAATATATATTATAAAATATAATATATACTTAGCACAGCACTAGGTCAAGTAAATTTTGGAAATAATGAGTCATGGTCTTTCCTCAGAAGTTATTTACAATCTCATTATAGAGACAAGACATACAGTAAACTAGTCAATTAATTTAATGAACTACAAAATTGTGAGTACAACTAGAAAATAGGGCAGTATAAAACAGAAATACAGTCTTTCTCCCTTATTTGTGGATTCCATATTTGCAAATTTGCCTACTTGCTAAAATTTATCTGTAACCTCCATGTATTCTTGGACATGTACAGACCAGGGAAAATTTTTAATTGCCCAAAGTGCACATTCCCAGCTGAGGCTGAACAAGGCATCCTCTGCCTTCTTGTTTCAGCTCTCATACTATACCATAAACAGTGTCCCTTGTTGCCCGGGCTGGAGTGCAGTGACACTACATTGGCTCACTGCAGCCTCGCCCTCTCGGGCTAAAGTAATCCTCTCACCTCAAACTCTCGAGCCACCATACCCGGCTAATTTTTGTACTTTTAGTAGGGACGGGGTTTCGCCATGTTGTCCAGTGTGATCTTAAACTCCCCAGCTGAAACAATCCAGCCGCCTTGGCCTCCCAAATTGCTGGGATTACAGGCATAAGCCATCAGGACCAAGTGTCCTTTTCACATTCCATTTAGTGATACGTTTTTCACGTTTTTGTACTTTTTGTTGATGTCGCTGTTTAAAATGGTCCCCAAGCATTGTGCTGTATAGTGCTCCTAAGCACAAGAAGGCTGTCATGAGCCTTGCAGAGAAAATAGCAGTGTTAGGTAAGCTTTGTTGAGGTATGAATTATAATGCTGTTGACTGAGTTCAATGTTACTGAATCAACAATATATATTAAATAAGATGTCTTTAAGCGGAAACACATACATAACAAAACTGTGTATAAAGTTGATGAAAATGCGACCAGAGGCTTACTGGATCCTAATCCTGTATTTCCCTTAGGAGCAATGATTCAGTATTTACTAATTCAGTGTTTCCAGCAACGTTACAGAACCTAACTACTGTAAATAACAAGAATCAATTACATACTGAGGGAAAGGGTTTTTTCCAAATACACTTGATTTCCTTTTAAGCACCAGGGGTAAGAAAAGCCTTCCCAAGAAGCTACCACTGTTTCAAAGAGCCTATAAAAGCAGTGCTCCTGCCTTCTAGTATCCTTTTCCTCTCTACACTTTATTCTTTCTCGGTTTCTTTCTGTTTCTTGCGGGGTCTCCACTTAAATAATGTCTTCCAACAATCTACAGTCCTATACTACATTTAATAAAGGTGGACACACAGGACATACACGTACATTTTAAAGTGAGAGCTATGGCTGTGCTTCCGCAAAATTAATTGCAAAATTCTGTGGTACCTCAGTTCCATGGGCACCCAGAGGATGCGTTGTTCAGCCTCAGCTGGGAATCTGCAGTTTAGGCAATTAAAAATTTTCACTGCTGTGTACACGTTATTTCCTCAGCTAGTCCTGTTAAGCAAGTTTATTTCTGCCAGGCGCAGTAGCTCACTCCTGTAATCCCAGCACTTTGGGAGGCCGAGGTGGGTGGATCACTTGAGGTCAGGAGTTCGAGACCAGCCTAACCAACATGGTGCAACCCCGTCTCTACTAAAAATACAAAAATTAGCCGGGTGTGGTGGCTCATTCCTGTAATCCCAGCTACTTTTGGGTGGCCGAGGCAGCCAATCCGGGAGGCGGAGGTTGCAATGAGCCGATATCATGCCATTGCACTACAATCTGGGCGACAAGAGTGAAACTTCGTCTCAAAAAAAAAAAAGAAAGAAAGAAAGAAAAAGGAAAAAAAAGTTTATTTCATTCTGTTCCTTTAAGACGAAGGTCGGGTGTTTTGCCCTCTTCAGAAATGGTTGCTCGCGCTTCCCACGCTCTGCGCATGCTCTTTGGGCAGAATTCCGGGTTAAGGCATTCAGGGACTCTCACTGCGCAAGATGGAGAGTAGGCCGGCCGGCTGCGAGACTGCACCTCCCAGCATGCCTTGCAGCCGCGACTGGAGTCGGTACTTAGAGTGATGGGGTTCCCTAGGTACTTTAGGCCACCGCATCGGTTTAGAGATTGAGGTGGAACCCGGGGCCTGGGAACTGGACGCACGCGGAGGGCGAAGATGGAAGCCTGGCGCTGCGTGAGGAAGGGCTACGGCCACTGTGTGGTGGGAAGAGGCCGGTCAGTAGGGCTGGGTACTTGGAGGGAGGAGAGGGGGCGGGCGGCCTGAGGGCGCGGGCGGGCGTCCGGGACTAACCTGGGGCGGGGCGGGCTAGGGGAGGAAGGAAGAGGAAGAGGGTCTGGGCAATGGTGTATCCGGGACGAGCCTCCAGAGACCAAGAGGGATAGGTAAACCCGGCGCGCATCCACCCGCACGCTGGGCCAACGAAGTCTGGGGTCTTGGCGCGGAGTTCCTGGGCCGCTGGCCAGGCTTGCGCCGGTGGCTTTGGATCCCTGGCCCGCTTCCCCCCGCCCAGCCTCCAGAGCGGCCCTGGCCTGCTCCCCACACTCCGCAGCACCGTCCCGGGAGCCGAGCGTCGGCGGGGAGGCCGCCTCTCCGCAGTAGGTCTCGGCGTCCTGATGCCCTGGAGGCGCGCGTGTGGCACACGCCCAGGAGGGGCTTGATTTTTGTTGATGTGTTAGTGTCTCTCAAACTTTAGTCACTTGTATGTCATCCCTACTGTTATGGCCAAGTTCTTGTTCCACGTGTTTTATTTACTGGATATTTTTCTTTAAATTGACTCAGTTTTTTAAAAAAGCACTTCAGTAGGTGCGGCCCACATTAGCTTCGCCCTAAGCAGTGTCAGCAGTCTTGGATTTGATGTGCGATTATGTTTTTTCCTAATAAACTAACAAATATTTAGATATTACAATCAAGTAATTTAATTGTGTACTCTATGAAACGGACTCGTGTACCACCCACCACGCTTTGGAAACACAGCATGTATTATTGCATAAGTGATGGGGATTTGGTTTTAACTCCCATAGGCCTGGGACTTCATGGTAATTCAGTTCAACAATGTTTCCTGAGTACCAGCTGTTTGCCAGGCACTGTGCTAGGCACTTGTGAAGAGAACGGAATTAAAATGAATAAGACGGTTCTGGCCCTGAAGGAGCTTAACATCTTAAAAGAAAAACAAAAGTCTGAATAAATAACTGCAAATATAGAGAATAACTGTTGTAGTACAAGTATTGTATTTCAATACAGTGGCTTATTGGGATAGAGAATGCGTGGACCATGTGCCCAAATTCCTATGGCTTTCAGAGTTATCACAAAGCAGTGTAAGATACCCATGTTTTATGCCTTTAAAGATTTACAATTAAGTTGATTTTAGAGAACAACTAGGGAATACTTAAACTGTAAAAATATATAATAAAAATTTAAATGCTGTTAAAACGAAAATAACAGCGTATAAAGTTAAATAACAGTAAATGCGACTTAAACAAAATTCCCTTAGGAATGGGAGCGCACATTATTGATGCTGTGGTAGAAATGTGGCTGTTAAGAATTTTGGAGGAAAGAATAGAAGTCCTCAGAATCTTAACATTTTGCCAAAGTAGTGTAGTGAGAGGAACATGGTGCTTTATTAAGCGGAAATGTCTCCTGAGAGCCTGAGAGCAACATTATCTATTAAAAATGTTAGCGCCGCTTTGGAGATATTTTGGATGGTGGGTTAAATTGAAGCTGTTGGTTTGGAGTGTTGGTGCGTTCTTAGTAATCCCCATCGTCTTTCATTTCCCCCAAGGAGAATCATGCTTAAAAAAGAATGGAAAAATAAATTATCCACCCGTTGATTAGTAAGAGAAGTAGTTTTGTGAATTTATGAAGTTGTGGATAGGCTTTTGTTTTCCTAGCTTATACAGGTGTTTGGAAAAATCTGCCCTTGGTATAAAAAACTGTTCAGAAACTTGTTATCACTCCACGTGGGAGGAGAGATTTACTTTGATTGTAGTGTGGTAAGAGTTCCTTATTCGGTTTCAGTATAATATTTGTTGTGTATTTTATTTTCTCATTGAGTTTTTTAGGTGCTTGAAAGCTACTCAGAATATCATTTTGATAGTTGATTCATCTCTCAGTTGAACTATGTACGTTTTGAGGGGTATGTGGTGTTTTGGGAGCCTGGGAGGCATGCTGTGTTAAGTATTCAGAATACCATGAATGGTTTTTTAGGACGAGAGTCTTGAGATAGTGATGCTAATAGGTAAATCATGGGTGGTTTCCCCTTCATCCTTCACAGATTTAGAAGTCAGATTTTAAATATTAGACATTATCTTCCCTTGAGGAAATAGGCTTAGATTTTGTAAACTATAGCTGAACAAAAAGTGGTGCCTCAAGGAGTGTATTTATTTCTTTTAGATACCCCATGTTTCCCCATCACTCGAGGAGTCTGGGCAGAGACTGGACTACACCGTGGGAGAATCTACAAAGGTGTTGCTGGAACAGACATATTTCTAGTTGTATGAGGTGGCCTGGACATTACTATCAAGCTCCTTACCCATACTTCAGTAGTAGGCATTTTTCACTAAATTGGAGACCACCCTGTTTGTTTGAGTCTAGAACTCAGTTCCAGTACTGTAACTGGAGACCTGACAACCTGAGCCAGACATCTTTGATTCATCTCTCTAGTTACGTCATGAACGCTGAGGGAGATGAGCCTTCATCAAAACGAAGAAAACACCAAGGTAAAGGTGACATTTATCTTGGTGTAGAAATAGATACAAGTGATAGACTAAATTGAAACTTTCATATCTAATCCTTTAAACCTCCTAAGGTTTTAGAGGTATTTGGTGTTGATTTTTAGCCAGTAGTTTTATGTTAGAAAAAAATGAATTCTTGGCCGGGCGCGGTGGCTCACGCCTGTAATCCCAGCACTTTGGGAGGCCGAGGCGGGCGGATCACAAGGTCAGGAGATCGAGACCACGGTGAAACCCCATCTCTACTAAAAATACAAAAAATTAGCCGGGCCAGGTGGCGGGCACCTGTAGTCCCAGCTACTCAGGAGGCTGAGGCAGGAGAATGGCCTGAACCCGGGAGGCGGAGCTTGCGGTGAACCGAGATCACACCACTGCAATCCAGCCTGGGCTACAGAGCAAGACTCCGTCTCAAAAAAAAAAAAAAAAAAGAAAAAAGAAAAAAATGAATTCTTCCTTAAATGAAGTCTTTATTTTTATCTTCAACTAATTGTGTACTTCTGGCTGTAAAAATAGAAATGAGTCTACAGATAGAATAAGATTGGCAGAGAAAGGAGAAATAGATTACGAAAGTAAGTTTTATTTAAGGATAATTTTTATTTTTTTTTTTTATTTTTTTATTTTTTTATTTTTTGAGACGGAGTCTCGCTCCGTCGCCCAGGCTGGAGTGCAGTGGCGCGATCTCGGCTCACTGCAAGCTCCACCTCCCGGGTTCACGCCATTCTCCTGCCTCAGCCTCCCGAGTAGCTGGGACTACAGGCGCCCACAACCGCACCCGGCTAATTTTTTTTGTATTTTTAGTAGAGACGGGGTTTCACCGTGGTCTCGATCTCCTGACCTTGTGATCCGCCCGCCTTGGCCTCCCAAAGTGCTGGGATTACAGGCGTGAGCCACCGCGCCCGGCATATTTAAGGATAATTTTTAAATCCAATGTTTTTGAAACAAAAGCCCTTAGACTTCTTAGAAATTGATGGCTATATGCTTAGAAGTCTAAAGATCTAAAAAAATTTTAGTGTTTTCATTTTTAAGCCACCGTTTTTATGTAAGACAAAAGGACTCATAAATGGAAGCAACCATAAATGAAAGACATGGTCTTATAGGATAAGATTTTTGTTTATTAAATCTGTATATCTCAAATTGGGGTCCATAGATAAAATCTTGAGAGTTTGCCAGAAGTATTATCTTTTAGAAGGGGAACCACATCTTACTCCACTTTGAGAAACAGTTTTTAAAAATGTGTTAATTTACTTCTATTTTTTCATATTCTTTCTACTCTGAACAATTCACTAGACTCCCTCTGTGCTGCCAGTCTTGCCCTCACCACAACCCCATCTCCTGAAAGTATAAATGAGATGTCTAGGTAGAATTTGGATTTGGAATTGTCTTTCTTATTGAACCATAATTTTCAGTGAAGATAATTCCTCTGAAGATATTTGAGAGAAGGCTGTGTGGGTGTTAATGTTTAGGGAGCTGATATATAAGTTTGTCAAAGGAAGACATTCAAGGTGAGTCTCGTCTGGAAGTCAAAGCTAGAATTAGTGCTCTTCAGGTTCCCTCTGGTTTTGTTATCAGAAAGTAGTCTACAGGCTTTAGCTGGGTCCCAATCAACTTTGCTAAGCTAATATGCAAATAAATGTGTAACTTATTGCTACACAGTTACAAAGAACCTAGTCAGAAAAAACAAACACTTGTAGAAATTCTTAACTATCCAAAAGTGAAAATCTGTTTGTGTATAGTACTTAACCACAGCATAGGGAGATAAACAAGAAATATTTGAATGAATGAAAGGTGTATTTAGAGGCATTAAAATTAGGTTTCTGAAAACAATCCTAAGATCTGTAAATCTAGGGCTGTATGATGATACCAGATTGCTTTTCACTCATATAATTTGTTCATCAGGTCAGCACACTCCTCTTTTGTTTAGCCTCTTATAAATCTGGGGTGCTTTCAGATGGAGCTGTGGCATAGCTACATAAGCATTGATTGAGGAACCACTCCCTGCTTTCCTTTCTGCCCCACCACTAATTATGTGAACTTGGACAGCTTACTTAACCTCTTTGCTCCTTGATTTTTTCCTGTAAAATAATGCCTACTTGAAAGTCTGTTGAATGAAATGAGATACTGTATGTCAAAGTGCCTAACACACTGTTGGCTTCATAGTAGGTACTCAGAAAATTATGGTGTTGTTTTCCCTTAATGGATGGGGAATTACATTTACCTACTGATAAAGTTTGATTACAACCTGACTCTCTATATGTCCATTCTTCCTAGGTGTTGTGAATAAGGAAAATGCTCTTCGTTAAGCCATATTTGTGACTTCCGATATTTCACTAATACTTTTCAATCAAGAAAACAGCATTGCTAACTTGCCTATCACTTTAAAGTGGTATTTGAAGGATTTGTGTGATACAATTATGACTTTGTAATTAGGCACCCTAAAAACCCGATCAGGCCTATTGCTTACTTTCTTTGATTCATCTGTCTTCTCTGCTGTGATCACCTTGTTCCTCCTGATATGGAAGGTATATAAGCTTTTGTAGTGTGAATTTATGTTGTGAAGCATATGAAGGCAGAGACTATCCACTCTATCAGTGGTTTTCAAATTGTCTTCCATGGAACCCTCACATTTGAACACATTTCTGTAAGTTTATTAAAAGCAAATGTGGTCAGTATAAAATGTGTGTTCACCCCATCATCCCAGCCCCAGTCCCAGCATGCCAGGGATTGGTGTTACATGACATGAAAAGTAACGCAGAAGGGTTCTACAAGCTGTAGAAGTTTGAAAGCCACTGTATTAACCAGATAATCTAATGGTCCTGGTTGTTTACAAAATGGAACTGCAAAAAGAGTTGGTTACAAGCTTTAATGACCAGGACAATAAAAATCTTAATGCATTTATATGCCATTACATGTACATGTTTTATAAGGAATATGAATAAGGTTTTTAGACCTTAATTTTCATATTTTATATGGCAGTGACACCAGGGTAGTGCTCCATCTATGATGATAGCTTATATATTGTTTGCATGACTAGAACCCCTTCCATGTTGTATACATAAGAAGACTTTGATTTGGCTAAAACCATCATAGACAGTCTCCAGTTTATGAATGAATTGTGTTCTACACATGATCAGTTTTTTTTTGTTTTTTTTTTTTTTTGGAGAGGAAGTCTTGCTCTGTTGCCCAGGCTGGAGTGCAATGACGCGATCTCGGCTCACTGCAAGCTCCGCCTCCTGGGTTCACACCATTCTCCTGCCTCAGCTTCCCAAGTAGCTGGGACTACAGGTGCCTGCCACCACGCCCGGCTAAATTTTTGTACTTTTTTGGATACAGGGTTCCACCGTGTTAGCTAGGATGGTCTCGCTCTGCTGACCTTGTGATCTGCTCTCCCCGGCCTCCCAAAGTGCTGGGATTACAGGTGTGAGCCACCGTGCCCAGCCAATCAGTTCTGTTTTCCCTATAGAAGTTTTGTTACAAACCTGAGTGGCTCTGCAGAGCCTGTACAATTAGCCTTAGTTCTGAGCTATTGGGGGTAGGATTCCTATCTTCAGTGAATGATAGGGAATAGTTTCCTTTCCTGGGCATAGGATAGGCTCTAGGCAAAATTCTTCATTTGGTTTTGTTTCTTTCTATCTTTTTTTTTTTTTTTTTTGAGACGGAGTCTCATTCTTGTTGCCCAGGCTGGAGTGCAGTTGTGTGATCTTGGCTCACTGCAACCTCTGCTTCCCGGGTCACAGCGATTCTCCTGCTTCAGCCTCCTGAGTAGCTGGGATTACAGGCACAAGCCATCACGCCCGGCTAATTTTTGTATTTTTAGTAGAGACAGGGTTTCACCATGTTGGCTAGGCTGGTCTCGAACTCCTGACCTCAGGTGATCCACCCGCCTCAGCCTCCCAAAGTGCTGGGATTACAGGCGTGAGCCACTGTTCCCGGCCTAATCATACTTTAAAATGATTACTTCATTGGCGTTTTTACATAGCATATTGATATTTTGATTGTAAATATATTGTGCAGAAGATTTGCAAAAATATTTCACAGTCCTAACACTCAGAGATAACTACTCTTAAAAAAAGTGGTGTATTTCCTTTTAGTCTTTCTTTCACCCTCTGTATAAGTGTATAGGATTTTTTTTTTTTTTTTTTTTTTTTTGAGACGGAGTCTCGCTGTGTCTCCCAGGCTGGAGTGCAGTGGCGTGATCTTGGCTCACTGCAAGCTCCGCCTCCCGGGTTCACGCTATTCTCCCGCCTCAGCCTCCCAAGTAGCTGAGACTACAGGCGCCCGCCACCACGCCCGGCTAGTTTTTTGTATTTTTAGTAGAGACGGGGTTTCACCATGTTAGCCAGGATAGTCTCGATCTCCTGACCTCGTGATCCACCCGCCTCGGCCTCCCAAAGTGCTGGGATTACAGGCTTGAGCCACCGCGCCCGGCCGTGTATAGGATATTTTAACTTCAATTTAATTTTTGATTGGTGGAATTCTAGGCATTGTATTCCAGTGAAGTGAAAACCTTTGCAGGATAGAGGGAGATATTCTAGGACTGAAATTTTTTATATTATTTAATCATACTTAGAAGTCCATTTCCAAATCTGTTTTCCCATGTTCTTCCCATTTTTTGTTTTCTCTTTCTTTTGAGCTCATAAATTCTCTAAAAATTCCGTGTTTCTCTTCATGGTTTCCATGGCAATAAGAGCATCCTCTTTAATGATAGGATGTAGGAGGCAAGATCAAAGGTGAATACACAGACACACATCACACACGTGGTTATTTCTAAGTCAGGGACTGCCTATGATTGCAAAGTCTCATTTTTTTAATTCTCTTTTCATCACTTTTGCAGAATGCATGATGTGTTTGCAGAATATGAACTGTGACACATTTCTGGTTGTTGCATGCTAGGTTTGTTGGTTAGCCATCATTTAGTAGCATTCTGTAGCTATGTCATATTTAACTTTTTCTTTATTGTACATTTAAAAGATTTCTTTTGTTTATTTTGTTTGCATGTTCCACTTTAGTGTTTTAAACACTAAAACTTCTTCCATATATTGCCATGATATACGCTTCTTTCATGTTTAAACTAGAATTCTGAACTAAGGGTTGCTACTGGAATTTAGTTAATCATTTGATGATCTTATCCCACTAATAGGGAATAAAATACAGTGTAAAATCATCTTATTGAAAAGCCAACTTTGACATACAAATATGTTGTTATAGTTATAAAAGTGTCAATCACATCTGTGGCAGAGCCGCTTCTTAACTGTAGAGAAGTGAGAAACCACAACCTCCGTATAGTCTTAGCTTTATAAGCACGTATTCTCAGCCTCCAGAATGACTTGCAAGATTATTTTAAATCTGTTTTAAACCTGTTGGTCAGTCAGTATATTGTGTTACCACATTTTTACCAATTTGATAACAGTTCTAATTATTCAGTGCTATGTTGCCACTTCCTAGGGAAAAACATTCTATTCTTTGCTTATGGGAATTTTTAAGAGGCTGAAAAATACATGGGAAACTGTATGGTCTGCTTTTGATTAATTCCTTATATTTGTGCAATATATTTTTAACAGGCGTGATAAAGCGGAATTGGGAATATATATGTAGCCATGATAAAGAAAAAACGAAGATCCTAGGAGACAAAAATGTTGATCCTAAATGTGAAGACAGTGAGAACAAGTTTGACTTTTCAGTGATGTCCTATAATATACTTTCACAAGATTTACTGGAAGATAACTCTCACCTTTATAGACATTGCCGGCGGCCAGTATTACACTGGAGTTTTAGGTTTCCCAATATTCTGAAAGAAATTAAACACTTTGATGCAGACGTAAGTGCAAAATATTATTGAAATTCTTCACATAAGAAAAAGTTGGGGCCGGGCACAGTGGCTCATGCCTGTAATCCCAGCACTTTGGGAGGCTGAGACAGGCGAATCACCTGAGGTCGGTAGTTTGAGACCAGCCTGACCAACATGGAGAAACCCCGTCTCTACTAAAAAATACAATATTAGCCAGGCTTGGTGGCGCATGCCTGTAATCCCAGCTACTCAGGAGGCTGAGGCAGGAGAATCACTCGAACCCAGGAGGTGGAGGTTGCGGTGAGCTGACATTGCGCTATTGCACTCCAGCCTGGGCAACAAGAGTGAAACTCTGCCTCAAAAAAAAAAAAAAAGAAAAAGAAAAAGTTGGGTTACATGTTTCATTTGTGCATTTATGAACTAAATGGTTTTCTCCGTTTTGTTTGTGGGGTAAGAAAGGAATGTGTTTAAGAATAATGATGGAATAAGTCTTAATAAGGTATGACTTTCAGAGAGGCATTTGTTAGTGGTTGCTGGTGTGAATAATCATCTAACTTTTCAAAAAGGATCCAAAACGTTTTTAAGTATGGGTCAGTTTTGAGACAGAAACTGGCAGCATATTAAGTATTCAGTAAATATTAACTTTGATTTAAAGTTTCAGTAATTCATGCAAAAATGTCACCTACCTGATAGCATTCAAAGAAATCAGCCTCTTAAGACCTGATAGTACCAATGAACACGTAAAACCCGAAAAAATATTCTGACATGTAAGCTAAGAATATTTCCTTTAGAATATAATAATTTTGAGTACTAAGGGAGCTCCATGTGATTGAGGGCCAGAGTTTTGAGATTGATCAAAATTCGGAAACATTAATTTGGTAGATCTATAACAAGAAAAAAGGATGTCTTTTATTTCAATTATTATCAGGTGTGGAATTTTAGAAGCCAGCTTTTAGATATTTTAAGATAAAAGCACCAGGAAATTCATAGTTGCATCTCTGTGTTCTAATTCAAGCTATTTTTTTCTTCCAAGGTACTTTGTTTGCAAGAAGTTCAAGAAGATCATTATGGAGCAGAGATTAGGCCAAGTTTGGAATCACTGGGTACAGTGTAACTCTTTTTTTTTTTTTTTTTTTTTTTTCTTTTTTGAGACAGGGTCTCAGTCTGTCGCCCAAGCTGGAGTGCAGTGGCACAATCATGGCTCACTACAGCCTCAACCTCCTGGGCTCAAGTAATCCTCTCATGTCAGCTTCCTGAGTAGATGGGACTAGAGATGTGTGCCACAATGCCTGGCTAATTATTTAATTTTTTTTTATAGAGACAAGGCAATGTAACTTATATCTTAGCCAAATTTACTTTTGAAAATTCATGTGTCGTTAAGATATAACTTGCTAACAAAGATGTGTGGCATATTTTGGCTAAAAATCTTAATTTTAAAAAATTGATTTCAAAGAGTCAGGAAAAGGTTGAGGTACTCTCTGGAAACTTTTGTGTTGGAGTATAATTTTAATTCAAACAGAAAGATGTGTAAGAATCTCTTAGTAACTCCCTTTCCTAGGAGTTGTTCAATCCACCTCTAGACCTATTAGATTCTGAGCTCCATGAGGTCAGGGACCATTTTGTCTCTTTCATCATTATAATACCAGTGCCTACCAGTGTCTACCTAATGGATAGATGCCAAAAACCTGTTTGACAGATAAACACTTCTAGAAACAAGTTATCTGTGGTCCCACATACTTGAGAAATGTGCCTGCTTTGCATTCATTAATTTAGCAAAATTTTTTTTTTTTTTTTTGAGACAGACTCTCTCTCTGTTGCCTAGGCTGGAGTGTAGTGATGCAATCTTGGCTCACTGCAAGCTCCACCTCCCAGGTTCATGCCGTTCTCCTGCCTCAACCTCCCTAGTCGCTGGGACTGCAGGCGCCCGCCACCACGCCCAGCCAATTTTTTGTGTTTTTTAGTAGAAACAGGGTTTCACCGTGTTAGCCAGGATGGCCTTGATCTCGTGACCTCGTGATCCGCCTGCCTTGGCCTCCCAAAGTGCTGGGATTATAGGCGTGAGCCACCGCGCCCGGCCTTCATTCAGCAATTTTTTTTTCGAGTGTCTACTATATACCATGCACTATTCTAGGGAGTGAGGATATAGCACTGGGCAAAAAAGATGTAAAAAATTTCTCCCTCATCTGGAGTGTACCTTCTAGTGGAGAAAGGCTAACCAAATAAATAAGTAAATAGCATATTAAGTAATGATAGTTTTCTGGAGAAAAGCAGGAAAGTGGAATGGGAGAGGTTTCAGTTTTAAACAAAATGATCAGACAAGGTGACATTTGAACAAATATTTGAAGGTGAAGGAATAAGCTATGCTTAGAACATTCTAGGCAACAGAAATAGCAAGGGAAAGGCCCTGAGGTTGGAGTGTGTTAAGGCAAGTGAGGAGGCCAGCGAGGTTGGAATGAAGTGAGGGGGAAGGAGTTATAAGCAAAAAGATCAGGAATATAGGGTGGAGAGAGTGTGAGAATAGATTATTGAAAGTCTTTACTGTTATTGCCTTGACCAAGTTTTACTAGGATGGCAATGGGAGACTGATAATACACATTAGCATATCAAGGGCTGAAGTCTGCATATAAAGAGGCCTGTTAGACCCAGTGTCAAACGTTTTTTATTCCAATGTTTATTGACATCCTACATTACTAATAGACCCAGTGTCAAACGTTTTTTATTCCAATGTTTATTGACATCCTACATTACTAATGTTTTGCAGAATACAGTTTGGTAAACATTGTTCAGAAGTATCAGGTGAGCTGTGTTTTGACAAATATATAAAAGCAGTCATTTGTTTTAAATTCATTTGTTTCTTATAGGTTATCACTGTGAATATAAGATGCGGACAGGAAGGAAACCTGATGGCTGTGCTATTTGCTTCAAACATTCCAAATTTTCACTCTTGTCAGTGAACCCAGTGGAATTCTTCCGCCCTGATATTTCTCTGTTGGACAGAGACAATGTTGGATTAGTTTTACTCTTGCAGCCCAAAATTGCATGTGCTGCCTCTCCTGCGATCTGTGTAGCAAATACCCATCTGTTGTATAATCCAAGGCGAGGTGATATTAAGCTGACCCAATTGGCAATGCTACTGGCAGAGATTTCCAGTGTTGCCCACCAGAAAGATGGCAGCTTCTGCCCTATTGTTATGTGTGGTGACTTTAATTCTGTTCCTGGTTCTCCACTATATAGTTTTATAAAGGAAGGAAAATTGAATTATGAAGGACTTCCCATAGGAAAGGTAAGTGCTTGCTCCATTGTTAGTAGGAAGTGGACATAGTTGCTCTGCTCATGATAATGTGAAGATAGTCATTACATGGCTGCTTAAAAACCTTGGATGATCCAGTACCCTCACTTTATCAAACTGATTTTCCATGACTTCTTATTTTTATTTTTTTGAGATGGAGTCTCCCTCTGTCACCCAGGCTGGAGGCTGGAGTGCAGTGTCATGATCTCAGCGCACTGCCAAGTTCTGCCTCCCGGGTTCAAGTGATTCTCCTGCCTCAGCCTGCTAAGTAGCTGGGATTACAGGTGTGCGCCACCACACCTGGCTAATTTTTGTATTTTTAGTAGAGACAGGGTTTCAGCTTGTTGACCAGGCTGGTCTCGAACTCCTTACCTCATGATCCACCCGCTTCGGCCTTCCAAAGTGCTGGGATTACAAGCATGAGCCACTGTGCCCAGCCACGTCTAATAAATAATTATTTTCATTTGGTTGATTTTCATCTCTTTCATCTGTCTGTGGCAACATACTGCTTGGAGGAATTAACAGGCAGCAAAAAAAAAAAAAAAAGTATTGACAGACATGGATACTTCACAAATAAGTAACACAAGGTGGCAGGATAGAATTTGGAAAGCTGGATGTGGGCAAAATAGTAATTCAACATTTATTATAGAAGTTTCCCTTGTATAATAATAAATATTTTCTTTAGCTTAGCACAATTTAGCTCATGTAATTATTTTTATTGTGCTTTCCTTTCCTTACTTTAGATCATTTGATCTTCAGTATATTTACCAAAATAAGCTCTCCACCACTAGAGTTTTCAGTGATAGTTTAAAATTATTTATTTATCATTATTATTTTGAGATGGATGGAGTGTTGCTCTTTTGCCAGGCTGGAGTGCAAAGGTGTGATCTTGGCTCACTGCAACCTCTGCCTCCCAGTTTCAAGCAATTCTGCTGCCTCAGCCTCCCAAGTAGCTGGGACTACAGGCGTACGCCACCACACCTGGCTAATTTTTTATATTTTTAGTAGAGACGGGGTTTCACAGTGTTAGCCAGGATGGTCTCGAACTCCCAACCTCAGGTGATCTGGAGGTTCACCTCGGCCTCCCAAAGTGCTGGGATTACAGGCATGAGCCACCGTGCCCAGATAGTTTAAAATTTTATAAAAGTTAATCTCTGTTAGTACAGGTATACCTCATTTTATTGTGCTTTGCTTTATTGAGCTTCAACCATACTGCATTTTACAAAATTGAAGTTTCGTAGCAACCCTGCCTTAAACAGCTCTATCGGTGCCATTTTTCCAACAGCATGTGCTCAATTCCTGTCTCTGCCACATTTTGGTGACTCTTGCATTACTCAAACATTTTCATTATTATTACATCTGTTATGTTGATCCCAGATTAGTGATCTTCGATATTACTATTATAATGGTTTTGGGTGTTATGAACTGTACCCATATAAAATGATGAACTTAATTGATAAGTGTGTTTTGACTGGTCCACTAATCATCTCTCCCCCTCTACTTGGGCCTCTATATTCCCTGAAGCACAACAATATTGAAACTAGGCCAAGTAATGGCCCTGCAGCACTCTCTAAGTGGTCAAGTAAAAGGAAGACTCACATGTCTCACTTTGAATCAAAAGCTAGAATTGATTAAGCTTAGCAAGGAAGGCATTTTGAAAGCTGAGAGGCCAAAAGCTAGGCCTCTTGCACCAAACAGCAAAGTTGTGAATGCAAAGGAAAAGTTCTTGAAGGAAATTAGAAGTGCTACTCCAGTGTATGAAGGCATAATAAGAAAACAAAACAGCCTTATTGCTGATATGGAGAAAGCTTGAGTGGTCTGGATAGAAGATCAAACCAGCTACAGCATTCCCTTGAATCAAAGCCTAATCCTGAGCAAGGCACTAAGTCTCTTCAATTTTATGAAGGCTGAGAGAGATAAGGAGGCTGCAGAAAAGAAGTTGGAAGTTGACAGAGTTTAATTTGCGAGGTTGAAGGAATGAAGCCATCTCCATAACATAAAAGTGCAGGTAAAGCAACAAGTGCTGCTGATGTAGAAGCTACAGTGGGTTATCCAGAAGATCTAGCTAAGATCGTTGATGAAGGTGGCTACACTAAATAATAGTTTTTTTTTTTTTTTTGGAGACAGAGTCTCACACTATTGCCCAGGCTGGAGTGCAGTGACACAATCTCAGTTCACTACAACCTCCGCCTCTTGGGTTCAAGCGATTCTGCTTCAGCCTCCCAAGTAGCTGGGATTACAGGTGCATGCCTCCATGCCGGGCTAATTTTTAAATATTTTTTGGTAGAGATGGGGTTTCACCATGTTGCCCAGGCTGGTCTCGAACTCCTGGGCTCAAGCAGTCCTCCTGCCTCAGTCCCTCAAAGTGTTGGGATTACAGGTGTGAGCCACCGCACCTGGCCAACAATAGATTTTTAATGTGGATGAAACCACTTTCTGTTGCAAGAAGATGTCATGTAGGACGTTTCATAGCTAGAAAGAAGAAGTCAGTGCCTGGTTTCAAAGGACAGGCTGACTCTTTTGTTAGGAGCTAATGTAGCTTGTTATTTAAAGTCAGCGTTGGTCAACCATTCTGAAAATCCTAGGGCACTTAAAAATTATGCTAAATCCACTCTACCTCTGCTCTATCAATGGAAAAACAAAGCTTGGGGATGACAGTGCATCTGTTAATGGCATAGAATATTTTAAGCACACTGCCGAGACCACTACTCAGAAAAACAGATTCCTTTCCAAAGATTACTGTTCATTCACAAGGCACCTGGTCACCCAAGAGCTCTGATGAAGATGTACAAGGAAATGAGTGTTGTTTCATGCCTGCTAACACGGCATCCATTCTGCAGCCGGAATCAAGGAGTAATTTTGTATCTACGGGTCTCCTTATTTAAGAAATACATTTCATAGGCTATAGCTGCCATAGAAGTGATTTCTCTGATGGATCTGGGGAAAGTAAATTGAAAACCTGGAAAGGATTCAGCAGCCTAAATGCTATTCAGAACATTCGTGATTCATGGGAGGAAGTCAAAATATAACCATTAAAAGGAGTTTGGTAGAAGTTGATTCCAACCCCCCATGAATGACTGAGGGGTTAAAGACTTCAGTGGAGGAAGTAACTGTAGATGTGGTGGAAGTAGCAAGAGAACTAGAATTACTAGAATTAGAAGTGGAGCCTGAAGAATTAACTGAATTGTTTCAATCTCATGATAAAACTTAAATAGATGAGGAGTTGCTTCTTATAGATGAGCAGAGTATTTTCTTGAGATGCAATCTATTCCTGGTGAAGATGCTGTGAACATTGCTGAAATGACAACAAAGGATTTTAAATGTTACGTAAATTTAGTTGATAAAACATTGGCAAGGTTTCCAATTTTGAAAAAAGTTCTACCATGGATAAAGTGCTGCCAAACAGCATCACGTGCTACAGAAAAATCTTTTATGAAAGGAAGCATCAGTGGCTGCAGCAAATTTCACTGTTGTCTTATTTTTAAGAAATTGCCACAGCCAACCCCAACCTTAAGCAACCATCACCCTGATCAGCCAGCAGCCATTATTATCTAGGCAAGACCCTCCACCCGTAAAAAGATGATGACTCACTGAAGGCTCAGATGATTGTTAGGATATTTTAACAATAAAGTATTTTTAAATTAAGGTATGTATTTTCTTAGGCATAATGCTATTGCACACTTAATAAACTACAGTATAGTATAAACACAATTTATATGCACTGGGAAACAAAAAATTATGTGACTTGCTTTATTGAGATACTCACTTTATTGTGGTGGCCTGGAACCAAACCTGCGGTATCTCTGAGCATGCCTGTATTTGATACAATAGGAACTATATTGCTGGTAGTAAAAAAAGGATGAGTAGTATTAGTCCAAAGCGATAGATCATTTGTATGTCCAAACTAAAGAAAAACATGTATGGGAAAAAGATTGTCATTTTTATGTAAATGATAAGTGCTTTCTGAATTGTATTTGAAGAAAAGAAGATTTTATAAGGCCAAAGAATCACTTAATATAATGAATAAAGGGTAATAATTTACCACTTTTGGATTACCTTTTATTTAAGACCTAAACTTTTCAATTCATAAACTATTTAAAATATTTTCACTTAAGATACCTGTTGAAATTTTGTTTAGGTATCTGGCCAGGAACAGTCTTCACGGGGACAAAGAATTTTATCTATTCCAATTTGGCCCCCAAACCTAGGTATCTCACAGAACTGTGTGTATGAGGTACAGCAGGTACCAAAAGTAGAAAAGACAGGTAAGTGTTTGTAATACATTTTGGCAGTCTGCTGGGTAATCATGTTCCCTTTGAAGACATAAAATTTAAGTTTTTAAAAAGATAAAATCCCAGGGATGAATATTCATGTATAAAAATATATAGTTATTGATTCTTTTTCTTAAGACCTCTAAATTTACCTTTTTAAAGTTGAACTTCCAGAATTATCTGTGCATGATTTACTTGCATGTTGCTTTGGAATTGTTTGCATTTTTTTATTTTTCCGAATTCTGGAGGCCATCAAAATATATAGATTCCAGAATGAAACATGTAACTAGGCATCTTTCTAACCTAGATAAGTCTTAAATATTGTTTCTGGAGTAAGATGATGGTATTAAGGCAAACTAGAACAAAACTATATTAATAAAATTAATATATTTTCCTCTATTCTTACAGACAGTGATCTGACACAAACACAACTGAAGCAAACAGAGGTCCTAGTGACAGCTGAAAAGTGAGTTCTGGAAAGTAAAAGGATACATTTGCTAACTTTAGTTGAATAAAAAACTCATTTCTCAAAAATCACTTGGATAAAAAAATTAAGGTGATAATATTCCATGCTGGTGAAGAGTGCCGGCCCTTAAGTCAAATAGGCCTGAGTTCCAGTCCTGACTCTGCTGTGTTTTATTTATTTATTTTTTTTTTGAGACGGAGTCTCGCTCTGTCGCCCAGGCTGGAGTTCAGTGGCCGGATCTCAGCTCACTGCAAGCTCCGCCTCCCGGGTTCACGCCATTCTCCGGCCTCAGCCTCCCAAGTAGCTGGGACTACAGGCGCCCACCACCTCGCCCGGCTAGTTTTTTGTATTTCTTAATAGAGACGGGGTTTCACCGTGTTAGCCAGGATGGTTTCGATCTCCTGACCTCGTGATCCGCCCGTCTCGGCCTCCCAAAGTGCTGGGATTACAGGCTTGAGCCACCGCGCCCGGCCGACTCTGCTGTGTTTTAACTGAATAATTTTAAGCAAGAAACTTAACATCTCTGAGGTTCAGTTTCTTTGTCTGTAGTTCGGGTTGTTGTGAGGATTAGATGAGACAAAGCATATAAAGCACAATGTTTGAAACATAGTTAAGTGCCTAGGTAGTATTAGGAAGGGAAACAGCTTGTTTGTGGACCTGGACCAGCTCAACTACTCTTTGAAATTCACATACTTAAACAAAGGTCAAGATCACAGAAACATATCTCTCAGATATCAAGAGGACCTTTAGTTGTCTTTGATTTACTAAATCTCAAAACTGTCTATAAGAGAATTGATCCAAAAATGAATATGCCAGTTGAAAAGATGATCATTTAAATTTATCTCTTGAACTGTAGGAAAAGATTGTCAGAGGGGTAAAGATGCTGGGATTCTTCATTAAAGAAATAGGAATATTTGGGGCTATGGTTGAGAAATGGATACATGTTAATAAAACAGGACAGAGACTTAAATCTTGGGGAGATTCTTGAAATATCTTGCTTGTTTTATATTGTGGCTACTTTATAGGTTTTTGTTTTAACATTTAAGTTTAGGAACAAATTCTCATTCATTTTATCTGCCTCTCAATCTTTATTTTGTATACCTTGTTTTGAGAAAATATTACTACATAAATAAGAACTAGTAAGAATGGAAGCAAGTTTTTAAAAAAATTTTTAAATGAGTATTTAAAAATTAATGATTAAACCTTTCAATAGAGTAAAAACTTCTTTGAATAAGATTAATAAGGAGGCTAATCTAACAAGTACTTAGTTTTGAGTAATCCTTAAATCTTTTTATAACAATATAGGATATGAAAAAAGATACTGGCTGGGCGTGTTGGCTCACGCCTGTAACCTCAACACTTTGGGAGGCCAGGGCGGGAGGATTGCTTGAGCCCAGCAGTTTGAGACCAGCCTGGGCAAGACAGTGAGACCCTGCCTCTATTTAAAAAAAAAGAAAAAAATAAAACATTCTGGCTGGGCGCGGTGGCTCATACCTGTAATCCCAGCACTTTGGGAGGCTGAGACGGGTGGATCACGAGGTCAGGAGTTCAAGAGCAGTAATGCCAAGATGGTGAAACCCAATCTCCACTAAAAATACAAAAAATTAGCCAGGCGTGGTGGCAGGCATCTGTAATCCCAGGGAGGCTGAGGCAGAGAATTGCTTGAACCAGAGGGGTGGAGGTTGCAGTGAGCCAAGATCGCGCCACTGCATTCCAGCCTGGGCGACAAAGCAAGACTCCGTCTCAAAATAATAACAATAATAATATTAAAAAATAAAACAGATACTTTACTTGCCCTTGGTGTCTATCTAAAAATTAAAAGAAAAAAAGAGGCCGGGCACAGTGGCTCATACCTTTAATCCCAGCACTTTGGGAGGCCGAGGCAGGCGGATCATGAGGTCAGGAGATCGAGACCATCCTGGCTAACATGGTGAAACCGCATCTCTACTGAAAATACAAAAATTAGCTGGGCGTGGTGACGGGCGCCTGTAGTCCCAGCTACTCGGGAAGCTGAGGCAGGAGAATGGTGCGAACCTGGGAGGCGGAGGTTGCAGTGAGCTGAGATCGCGTCACTGCACTCCAGCCTGGGTGACAGAGCAAGACTCTGTCTCATAAAAAAAAAAAAAGATACTTTTTAGTATCTATATATACATACAGAGTGTTTATATGCATAGCTTATATCTGTAAACTGAAAAATTGATAGTAAAATAACAGTTTGCAGAAGACCTATTTTTATTTATTATTTTTATTTGAGAGTCAGTCTCACTGTCATCCAGGCTAGAGTGCAGTGACATGATCTTGGCTCACTGCAGCCTCCACCTCCTGGGCTCAAGCAATTCTCCTACGTTAGTCTCCCAAGTAGCTGAGACCACAGGCATGGGCCACCATGTGCAGCTAATTTTCTTAGTTTTTTTTTCTTTTGTAGAGAGGAGGTCTCACTGTGTTGCCCAGGCTGGTCTCGAGCTCCTGAGCTCAAGCAGTCTTCCTGCCTTGGCTTCCCAAAGTGCTGGGATTACAGTTGTGAGCCACCACGCCCGGCCTTATTTGTGTTTAATATTATAAATCCTTAGACATAAAAAGTTGCTAAAACTTAGAGGGCATTTTTAAGGATTTACCTTTGTTCCTGACAGATGAACACTTTAAAAGCAAGGGAGGCCGGGCGCGGTGGCTCAAGCCTGTAATCCCAGCACTTTGGGAGGCCGAGACGGGCGGATCACGAGGTCGGGAGATCGAGACCATCCTGGCTAACACAGTGAAACCCCGTCTCTACTAAAAAAAATACAAAAAACTAGCCGGGCGAGGTGGTGGGCGCCTGTAGTCCCAGCTACTCGGGAGGCTGAGGCAGGAGAATGGCGTGAACCCGGGAGGCGGAGCTTGCAGTGAGCTGAGATCCGGCCACTGCACTCCAGCCTGGGCAACAGAGCGAGACTCCGTCTCAAAAAAAAAAAAAAAAAAAGCAAGGGAAACATCTTCATCTACATATTCTCAGCACCAGAGATAGTGCCTAGAACTTAGAAGATGTTTGGTAAATGTTTGTTGGATAAGTTTTTCAAAATTGTATTTTCCTTCAAGGCGTAAAAGATCCTTATGATTCATAAAGTATCACTAGAAAATTATCTTTAAACCTTTTACTCATAACATCACATGCATTATATTTGTGCATGGGGCAAATGTAATAAACCATTAGAGAAGCTGTTTTAAGATGCAGTACAAAATTATCTCATATGTCATAGCAAGAAAAATTAGAATATGGCCTCTCTGTCATCAGAAGTCTAGGGGATTCCAAATAGTGTTCCTGAAGACCCCCTTGATTCTCTTTCTTAAAAACACAATGAAACTTCTACGCTGTTTTAGAATACAGGTTCTTTAGTAAGTGGAGGCATTCACACGTGTTATAAATAATGAACACATTAGTATGTAAATTATAGAGCTTTTTTTTAAGCCACATTTATGATGGCTTTATTGATGGATTTTAGATATCACTGCATAAGTAAATTAATACTAAATTATGATATGGTCTATTTAAATAAAGCTTGTCCTAATGTCTGGTCTTAGTCTAGAAATTAAATGAAAGAACTTCAGATAGGAGGAATTCTTGAAGTTATAAAAAACTTGAATACTAAACACTTCTTCTTTTCTATTTAGATTATCTTCAAATTTACAGCACCATTTCAGCTTGTCATCTGTTTATTCACATTACTTTCCTGACACTGGAATTCCAGAAGTGACCACTTGTCATTCCCGAAGTGCCATAACTGTGGATTATATTTTCTACTCTGCAGAAAAGGAAGATGTTGCTGGGCACCCAGGTAAGGAATGCATGTAATCTTAAATTCTGCTAGAGAGCACAGTAGCTAAAACCTCAAGGTTAAAGTTAAGAAAGCTCTCTAAACATACAGTTGAAGTTCTAGATCTAGAAGGTAAAAATATTTTGAAATAGACAGATTGGTAATATCTTTGAATAAATCAGTTGATTACTTGCATATGAGGGAGGCAATAAAACACATCCAAGCAAATTATTAACCAAGAATTACATTATCAGTCCTACCCTCCAGTTCCAGTCAGCCTCTGAGTTATAGGTCTTTCATATTGCCCTTTCTTTTTACTTGCCATAAATTTACTGTTTTTCCTGTGACAGGAACTGAGTATGTTGTTAATGGTCATCATAGTTTTGTGCTTAAATTTTACGGAGGCATGCTGCCTTCATTGGAGGACCATAGTTACGCTGCCAGCAACACAGCTTATGCTGTCATGTTGACTCTGGAATATTGGATTTTTCTGAAGAGGAAAAGTATATATATATATATATATGTACTTTTTTTTTTTTTTTTTTTGAGACAAAGTCTTACTCTGTTACCCAGGCTAGAGTGCAGTGGCGGGATTCTCAGCTCACTGCAGCCTCTGCCTCTTGGGTTTAAGTGACCTTCCCACCTCAGCTTCCCGAGTAGCTAAGACTACAGGTACGAGCCACCATGCCTGCCTAATTTTTGTAATTTTTGTAGAGACAGGGTTTCACCATGTTGCCCAGGCTGGTCTTGAACTCCTGGGTTCAAGCAACCCGGCCATCTCAGCCTCCCAAAGTGGCTTGGATTACGGGCATGAGCCTCCACATTCGGTCAGAAAAGTCTATATTATTACTAGGTGTTTTCAAAAAGTGAAGGTGATAAAAGTTTTCTTTGTGCGCCTCAATGAAAATCAGGTTTTAAACATTAGCCAGAGGATTTAAAGTGGAGAAGAAAATGCAGTTTAAGATTACTGGAAGTACAAAAATATCATTAAGAAAACTTTGGAATGTGGGCAGCTTTTTCTTTTCTGAGTTTTTCATTTTTTTTCTCTTCCATTTTTTTTTTAATGCTTCTTGTTCTTTACCCTTTTCCCCTCTGTTTGTTCCCCCCTCCTTCTGGGAATAACCTTATTAGTAACACTCAGGAGATGACTTACCCCTGCCACTAGATCTACTCTACAAAATATGCCTGCTGCTTTGAATTTATAGTAAGGTTTTCATAGTTGTCATGCTGACAGAAGTTCACTAGGTGGCGGGAGAGTGTTACCGATCAGCATTTCAAATTTCTTTTTTTTTTTTTTTTAAATTTATTTATTATTATTATACTTTAAGTTGTAGGGTACATGTGCATAACGTGCAGGTTTGTTACATATGTATACTTGTGCCATGTTGGTGTGCTGCACCCATCAACTCGTCATTTACATCAAGTATAACTCCCAATGCAATCCCTCCCCCCTCCCCCCTCCCCCCTCCCCATGATAGCATTTCAAATTTCTTAACAATAAGAGCGTGTCATCTTTTACTCTACTTCTGTGGGTGCTGACTCGGGACTAAGTTATACTAATTTACTCTCCATTCACCTTATAAACTTCTGCAGGGCTGTGGCCCAGTATCTCTGGCTTTATGCAACTACAGAATGGTTGCTGGATGAGTTTCTTATGTAGTTGTCAATCACAAATTACTCTTAACATTCTTAAGTATTTGATTTATATTTTCTTCTAAAGATTGCTTACAGTTACAGAGCTGGAAATAGAAACAGTATCTCAAACTGCTGTGTGTTAGGTAATTACAATTAGGTTATAACTCAATATTAAGCTTAAATATTCTAAAAACTGTTTCATAGTTTTTAGTCTTCTGGAGGGGCCTCAAGTTCTATATGTATTTGGAGAAAAGACTTGTATGATTAATTTACAATAACCTGTTGACAGTTTTACTAAATATGTATGTGCTTCTTTAGGAGCTGAAGTTGCTTTGGTTGGTGGCTTGAAACTTCTAGCTAGACTGTCACTTCTTACAGAACAAGACTTATGGACTGTTAATGGACTTCCAAATGAAAATAACTCTTCAGATCATCTGCCTTTATTGGCAAAGTTCAGACTTGAGCTCTGACTTCTTTGATCACATACTAATTTTCTTTCCAATTTGTATTGTTTTTCAAAGAATGTAAAGTTCTTAAGTGTATGCATGTTGTTTATTTTTGCACTGTGGAGTTTCTGAGGAGGTTATGTTAGATGCTTTGAAACTCTGTATCAGAAGAAACAACTTTATAACAATTTTTTTAATAATGAAAAATATTTTTCTGACAAGTGAGATCTAAATACTCTTTATTGTAAAAGAGATGTAAAGGTTTTGTATTCTAAATCCTAGTAAAATTGACAGTGATTTTTAAATATAATGCATCTTCCTTTGTCTGCTTGTAAAAAAATTTCATTTCATAAATTTTGGTGAGCTCTGTAGTGGATCCAAAATATCTTTGAGTTCTTGCAAACTATAAGCGGTTTCTTTCCAGAAGGCTTGATTTCCTTAGGATACCCCTCTATTGAGTTCTAAATAGTTTATCTTAGAAATCCTTGGGTCATTCACAGGTACCCAACCAGCCCTTGTTTAGTTTGTTTTTGAAGGGGTTTGATAATGCTTTTTAAGTTGTACAGAATGCTTAATCCATCATATTACTGTCCTGAGCCATGTAATATGTCTGCATCGTGTTGGGGAAATGTTTGGGAAATGTAAGTCAGCATAACGTGTAAAGCTCACTCTTTCACCCTGGAACAGACAGAGGTGGGCTTAATAGAGGCAGAGACTGGGGATATACCTTTGTTTCCCTAGCATTTTTATTTATTTATTTTTAATTTATTATTATTATTTTTTGAGATGGAGTTTCACTCTTGTTGTCCAGGCTGGAGTGCAATGGTGCGATCTCTGCTCACTGCAACCTCTGCCTCCTAGGCTCAAGCGATTCTCCTGCCTCAGCCTCCCGAGTAGCTGGGATTACAGGCATGCGCCACCACTCCCGGCTTATTTTGTATTTTTAGTAGAGACAGGGTTTCTCCATGTTGGTTAGGCTGGTCTCAAACTCCCGAGCTCAGGTGATCTGCCCAACTCAGCCTCTCAAAGTGCTGGGATTACAGGCGTGAACCACTGCAGCTGGCAGCATTTTTTAAAAATTCAGTTTTAAGATCTCTGGGTTAGGGGAGAGATTTTATTTTACTGAACCAGTTCTGTAGAAATTTATTTTATTAGGAAATTTGTCTTTGGAACAAAATGGCAGCTATAAAATTGTTTTTGTTATGCCTCAGAAATATGAGGAAGCCTGTAAAACTCTAGTGGGAAGATATTAACTTGGAGTCCTAATACTCTGTAAATAGTCATTAAACTGTTGGTTTTAGTGGTTTTGTTTCTAAAATGTTTTCTTTTACAGTGATGCACCAGTGTGAGATGGTGCTGACACTTTCTATGAAGTGGTTATGAGTAGGTTTAATAAATCCTATATACAAGTGTTTGAATTGATTTTAAAACATAAAAAGTGGAAATTTCCTTTTTTGTAGACAGTAGGAACAAGGAATTACATACATTTTTACTAAGTAGTAATTTTACACTGAATTATAAATGTTTTTACAGTGAGTTTTATTAATAGAATGCTTCACCTTAAATTGGAAAATAATAATAGTCTTGGACTAAGTCTTTGTACTAAAGCATTTGCTATAATTATTTTTAAAAAAACAGATGAAAACCTCAAAGAAGACATGTGGATTATAAGATTTATCTAGTAAAAATTGTAATTGAATATGTTTAAATATTTAATTTCTCACTTTGGGGGGGTTTTTGTTTTTTAGACGGCATCTCACGCTGTCACCCAAGCTGGAGTGCAGTGGCGCGATCTTGGCTCGCTGCAACCTCCGCCTCCTGGGTTCAAGCAATTCTCCTGCCTCAGCCTCCCCAGTAGCTGGGATTACAGGTGTGCACCACCACGACCAGCTAATTTTTGTATTTTTAGTAGAGATGGAGTTTCGCCATGTTGGCCAGGCTGGTCTCGAACTCCTGACCTCAGGGGTGATCCCACCTGCCTCAGGCTCCCAAAGTGCTGTGAGTACAGGCATGAGCCACCACTCCTGGCCTTTGGGGAGATTTTAATTGCAGTATTAACTATAGTTCCAAGATTTCCCACATTTTATAGTAGTAGTTTACAGAATATTATGTGCCCTAATTAGCAGATACAGACATTATCAAATTATAATGATAGTATAATTTGATAGTATAATAATCCCCTTTTTAGTACTGGGGAAAAGAAAAATGAAAATTCATTAGTTAATTACTGCCTTGTGTTGTGTGAATTTATTAACAAATAACATTATTACATATAGGTCATTGTTAACAAACGAACATCCCTGAAAACCTCTGTGAAAAGTTTTTATATCCTGATTAATATATTCTGGCCCATTTTTCATGTGCTTCACTTTGATAGAGTTAATCCATAAAATTGCTCCCTACTTTAGCTTATCAAATGAAGTATTATTTTGTGGACTGGAGGCCAGAAAGTCAATGTGAGCTTCTCACAGGTTTTTAAAGCTCCACTAAAAATAATTATCCACTTGTCTTTACTTTTGTTGACCAGAATAGTTGGTAACTCTGCCGGAGCCTCTACTTACCTGCCAAAAGCAATTAAATCTGGTTAATGCCTGAAACCAAATCTCTCAGTCTCAAGTGTTATACTATACAAGTTTTAAATGGAAAGGTAAACTGTGAAGTAATGAAATTTTGGTTTTACTGTACATTTTGCTATCAAGATAATATGCATGTTTGAAATCTTGTCTTTATTTGTAATTCAGTTACTGTCTGCTTTTAACCATTTGCTTTCCTAAAGAAAGTTTGAGATCCAGAGAGTTCAAGGGATTGGGGAAAGAGAGGCGTCAAGTCATTTGCACTTTGTACCTGTAAGTTATGTAATAAACTATTATACTCATACTTCTGTGCCTGAAGGTTTTGTGGTAGGTATACTGAGATGTATAAGCTGTCCTGTTGCCTTTACTAAACTATTTCATTGCTCTTTTCAGCCATTTTTACTTAGGGTGGTGCTAAAAGATGAGTGAATTGAGATGTGTCAAAATAGAGTAATAGAGTAGTTTTTAATATAGAGTCTGCAGATTGTGAAAGAAGGGTGAAAGAATGATAAACAGGTTCACTAGAATAAGTATATAATACGATGACCAAAAAAAATCACACCATCTTACTTTTTTTTCTTTCTTTTTTTTTTTTTTTTTTGAGACTGAGTCTTGCACTGTTGCCTGGGCTGGAGTGTGTCGGCAGGATCTCAGCTCACTGCAACCTCCGCCTCCCAGGTTCAAGCGATTCTCCTGCTTCAGCCTCCCAAATACTTGGGATTACAGGTGCCCGCCACCATGCCTGGCTAATTTTTTGTATTTTTAGTAGAGACGGGGTTTCACCATGTTGGTCAGGCTGGTCGCGAACTCCTGACCTCAGGTGATTCGCCCGCCTCGGCCTCCATAGTGCTGGCATTACAGGCTTGAGCCGCTGAGCCCCGCTGCAACTTACATATTTAGAAGAAAAACAATGGTTAAGTTTCCAGGATGGTTTTATTAAAGTCCCATGCTGTGTTAGAAACATACAAGTGATGAGAAAAACATTAACTCGAAACATGCACTTATCTGGCATTCTCTAAAATACCATTATACAAGTTTTCATTTACTTAGAAAAATACCCACTAAAACAATCACAGTTCTTCTTAAAGATTTAAAAAAAATGTATTGGCCAGAACAAAGTCCAAGAGAATAAACAAAGTTCTGAATTGTATGTCAAAAAAACTGTACAAGGTTGTACATAAAACTATAGCTTACAAAAGCCTCAGGTATAGTAAGAATTCTGAATTAAGATTTCCAAAGTTCTATTTACCAATATCTATTAATAAAATCCTTATGAAATAATTGACTTAGAAAAAGTGAAATGCTCATGATTTCAGAGTGTATAGAAAATACTAAATATCACTTTCTGAAATAAAGTGTACTCAAAACAGCACAACATACAGTCTAAAAACAAGATTTCTGTCATTCATTTAAACTTTGCATATATTGCCATGATGGCTTAAACATAAAATTTCTCTTGCACTAAGAACTTTTTAAAATCGATTTCAAATCACTTCAGTTTTATTTTTTATATTTTGAATTCTAGCCAGTCTTAAAATCAACTTTGGGAGGGGGGTGCACAAAACATGTTTGTTTGTCTTTTTTTATTAAATTATTGCACTAGAATTTAGGGGTTTGGTGCATTTCCCTTTTTTTTTTTTTTTTTTTAAGAAATTAGCATATTCCATAGGCAATAAAAGTAGGATGACAACTAAGGACATTTTAAATGTACTTTCATGTTTGTGTGACTAAACCTTGCTTTGGGGCGGGAGCGGGTGTGGGAGAAATTAGCTTACTAATTGAACCATCAAGCCAGTTGGCAGTTCTAAGGCTTCTATATCAGCATATTACAGAGTTTGTATTCCTATTCTTTTCCTCCTTGTTGTGGGAAACAAGCTATGCAACCATTTGACATTCTGTATTTTAGATGTAACAGTACTTAATACTTGGGCAAAAATAAATTCCAACTCTTAGAATGGATGCAGTGTTATAAGAGGTGTACTTACTAGATGTAAGCAAGTTTCAGATTGACAAACAGAAGGTATATGTTTAAGTCAGTATTGTTTTAGAATGAAAATGAAATGATTCACTATTTCAAACATCTGAATACATGTGACCAAGAGGCTGCAAATGGGTTTGCTGTGTGAAGATAGACAGAGATAACTCATTTTAAACTCTGATAATACTGTTATTAAAGATATTAAACTGAGAATTTTTAACCCTGTGCTACATTTTAATCTAATGGAGATGTATCCTTGTTCTTGTTCATCTACATGACATTAGACTTCTTTTTTTAAGAAAACAGTACTTTTCATTAATAATACTGATTTTTAGGGTAAAGTAAGCTCTTGTGCACATAGCTAAAGGATGAAGTCCTTTTGCTTTCCCTGTCACCCCCAGAAATCTTGTAAAGAATTGGTAAAGAATCTCAATGAGGATATATTTTTTTAACTTCCTTCCTATAGACACCTTCAGTCAAAGAAAGCCAGAAGACATGCACTGAGACTGAAATAACATCTGTTGACTACCAGACTTCACTGAAATCGGCTGTCTGGTCTCCTGAGTTGGCATTGTTGCTAAGATAAAGCAAATGAAATCGAAGCTGTACTCTTGATATTTATACCATACAAGACTATGCTGTTAGGGTTGTCCTCTGTGGTCTGCAGCCAGAGGTTACACTGTAACTACCATATGCAGGCCAGACATTCATTCCGTGCTTAGGGACTGAATCACACTATAAGGTCTAACACTGGACTGAAGATTTCTCCATTAAAAAAAAAAAGTGCTGCTTTTCTAATTTGTTATATTTTCCAATACTCATTCCTAAAATGTCATGAAGTGGTAGGTAAAAGCAAAGTACTGGAAGATAATCACATTATGTCACATTTGGTCTTAATATAAGACATCAGAACACATCTTTAACAACAGTGAGTCCTCCCTTAGTTTGATTCTTTGCGTCCTTCAGAAGAATCAAAGCCTGCTTCAGTTTAAAAATCAGATGAAATGTGAATAGAAAGGTTTTTTGGTTCTGAAGACCTGATCATCACTCCTGGTTTCTTTGCCTGAGTGTGTTAGTGTCCAGAGGTAATCCAGTACTGCGAAATTTGTATACTAGTACATGACCTCTTGTGCTTTTTGCTAGAGTCTGCAAAGTTTAAATGTTAGTGACAGAACATAGACTAGCTTCTCAATGTGATATTTTTGTTTCATTTTGAAAAAACATCAGTGAATGCTTAAAGATTAAGAAGGAAGTAACTCCAAGATCCTGAAAATGGTTCTTGTATTGCCAGAAGAATTTCAGTGCTTTTTAGTAAAACACTTGCATATAATACCTTAAATCTCATCATGTGTGTGCACCAGGAAAAAACTTCAAGCTTGTGGAGATCCCCGTGGGAAATACTGGGGAACGAATATAAATAGAATATAAAAAAACAAAACGCCATTAAGTTTGCATATCTGATGTCAAAATGCTGAGGTAATATTAACTGCTTAAAAAAAACCCACCCATTTTTGCTTTCTGTTATTGCTGAAAAAGACAGTAATACTGTTTGAGTTACCTTACTATACCAAAAGTTCAAGAGATTATTTCATGAACATCTACTATTGGTGAGGCATAATGTTCAAAGCAAGTGAAAGAAAGTAGGTAAATGGAAAAATATAAAACTACAGTTATGGTTGTTATCCTTAAGATCTTGAGTGAGGGACATAGTCCAGCCCCAGTGGGGTTTATTACTTCAGCATTTTCATGGTGCCTCTTAGTGAATTTTGTAAAGCTAATGGTTACCACCCACTCAGATTCTATTTCCAGGTGAATCCTTAAAAATAAAATTCACAAGTTCTTAATAAATAGTTGCAGTTCCTCCTGAAGATGCTGGGTAAAGTGCAGAGAGAAGCACCACAGAAACCCTCTTGCTGGCCGGTATGGCTTGGCTAAATTCGGATTTGATAGCCCACTTCATTCAGAGTGCTTAGATCAGCCACCTTCTTTTCAGGCAGTGCAGGCCTAAGGGTAAAAGACAGAAATAGGTGGAGGAGAGAGGATGGGACAAAGAAAGATAACTGAGCATTTTCAAGGGCCTCTATTCGGTTTTCCTAATCCTTCTGATACTTGCCTCATCCTCCCATTCCCCCAACCTGCTAGTCTTAGCTCACAACTCTACTTCTTGTTCTTAAGTCCACCTCTAAAGGTTTTAAGGAACATTTTAACAGACTTTCAGTGTAGAGTTCAGGAGAGTTTTCAGAGTGTTGAATGAGCTTTTGCAGCTTTAAGCCTGAATTTGGTCACACTAAAACTTTTGAAACCCAATACCCTTGAACCTTGCAAGGATCTAAAAGTCACATACACTACAGTAGAGCCAACAATCGGAGTCGAATTCTCCTTGAAACATTGGCTTCCTAGTGTATGTGCCCTGGAGAAAGCCAGGGAATCAAAGACGACTCACATTCCCAGGGAGAGGGTTAATGTTCCAGGCTTAAATGTATAAAATCAAGGTGAATCTTAGGATTCATCTGAAAAAGCATGTCAGTGTGGAAACACTCAGTGGTGAAACATCTCTTCCCTAAAAACATGCTAAAGTCACTTCCAACATAAAACTACAACTAAGCAATTATGCAAAGTCATGTGAGAAAGTACTTCAAGCTGGGAAATACAACATTCAGTAGCACATCATCTGTCTTCATTAAAGATGCATCCTAAATGACTTCCAAAATACAACTATGCCTAAACAATCTCACAATGTGTCTTACAACTTTTCCATTTCTTAATGAGCCTCTTCTCACCTTGGATAAGAGAGAACTGAGATGAATCAAGATTAGGATGTTCAGTATGGCTAGTGAGTTCTAATTCAAAAGTTTCACATCCATTTTTGCAAGAAAAAGACATGTTTAGGTTACACATGAACGTCGGTTTTTGTTTTTGTTTTTTTGAGACGGAGTTTTGCCCTTGTTGCCCAGGCTGGAGTGCAGTGGAACAATCTTGGCTCACTGCAACCTCTGCCTCCCCGGTTCAAGCGATTCTGCTGCCTCAGCCTCCCGAGTAGCTGGGATTACAGGCACGTGCCACCACACCCGGCCAATTTTGTATTTTTGGTAGACACTGGGTTTCACCATGTTGGTCAGGCTGGTCTCGAACTCCTGACCTCAGGTGATCTCCCCGCCTCGGCCTGCCACAATGCTGGGATTACAGGCATGAGCCACTACACCCTGCCAAACCTTGTTCTTAAGTATTTAAAAAAAAAAACAGACCAAAAAGAAAACGTAATTGTTAGAAGCTTTCTTAGTTGATGCCCTTGGAAGATTTCCTAACAGCTAATGGTTTTTCCCTGGCATAAAAGTGGTCCAATTAATTCAATGTTGATAGAACTAGAAATCAACAGCTAGCTTCTATCTAAAGCACAGCTCAGTAAATGGCATTAATCTCTGCCAGCAATTCCACTACTCTCTCTCTGTCTCTCTTTCTCTCTCTCTCTCTCTCTCTCTTTCTCTCTCTCTCAGATGGGGAGGAACAGTCATCAACAGTCTGATCATCCCTTCTGAAACCTGACTGCTCAAGGTGGTCAAGAAACCGTCCCTGACTAGGCCCTACTCAAATAACTTGTAACCTTACTTATCTGTTGCATGAGACTTATTTCTTAGCTTGACCATGTCCCCTCCTTTATCGATCAGGAATTATGCCTTTTATTTCTTTGTGTGTCTCCCCATGGTGCCTGGGACATACACATGATGCTAATTAACACAGCTGACTGCCAGTAGAAATCCCTACACTTCAGTGTGTAGACTCCAGCTCATTGTATCAGAGTTCAAGGCTTCTGGCCTTCAGGGGATGGTGTCCTCCAGCCTCTGCATGCCCTGGAGATTAGCCATTCCCCTAAACAAAGCCACTACTACAGGCCTGGAGGAGTGGCCCCCAGAGGACACTATGAGGACCATTCTTGGGTTGACAGGAAAAGGAACACACATTTGCTTGGGGATTCAAACTTATATTCCAACCCTAGCCCTCAGCCCACTAATGTGGAGAGAACCAGGGTTCTTACACACAAGTCAGGTTTAATGAGTCCATATGCATCTGGTTCTCTCATAAAGCCTGAAGTGAAGCCTCCATTTTGTCTCCTTGCCTGAGGTGGTGTCATCTTTACAAATAGCTAATTTGAGACTTTCTCAAGTAGACTCCCCATACATTAGCATCAGCCTGACGAAAATGTGGTTAGAAAAGTAAATCACTTCTCCGCAGTGTGCCCCACTTGTAGAAAATTCAGCAATCAAAAATTCAATTTGCCTGCAGGATATGGCAAAAGGATAAACCTGCAGTACCTATGCATTCCTTGCTTTAGAAAAAGATTAAATGCGGGTCATTTCCTAGAGCTAGTAAAATACTATTTCCACACTAGCGTTCCTGGTTTTGTAACTAGGTAAGCATATGTTTCTTTTTTCTTTTTTTTTTTTTTGAGACGGAGTCTAGCTCTGTCACCCAGGCTGGAGTGCAGTGGCCGGATCTCAGCTCACTACAAGCTCCGCCTCCCGGGTTTACGCCATTCTCCTGCCTCAGCCTCCCGAGTAGCTGGGACTACAGGCGCCCGCCACCTCGCCCGGCTAGTTTTTTGTATTTTTTAGTAGAGACGGGGTTTCACCTTGTTAGCCAGGATGGTCTTGATCTTCTGACCTCGTGATCCGCCCGTCTCGGCCTCCCAAAGTGCTGGGATTACAGGCTTGAGCCACCGCGCCCAGCCAAGCATATATTTCTTACCCAGATATAAACTACATTTGTATTAGATGATTTTCATAACTGATTTATCTAACGATCTGTGTGTGGCAGCGTCTATTAGTTGCCCTTCCACATTCACTCTTCCCTTCTTTAGTAAACACCCCCGTCTCCCATCCCTGACTTTTAGCTAGGTGTATAACTGCCTTGAATACAAAGTCTATCTTCCAGCCTCCCTGTACCCAGGCATGGCCTCAGACTAAGTTGTAGCCAGTGAGATTTAAATGCAAGTGTGGTGTGGCAGTTAGCAGACATGTCTTCAAAAGACAACTGATATGTGCCCTTCAACTTTTTCTTCCTTTGTTCTTCCTACTGATGGGAACATGGAAGTGATGGCTGGAGTGGGGACCTCAAGATGATCTCTAGGGCTGGGCATAGTGGCTTAGGTCTGTAATTCCAGCACTTTGGGAGGCTGAGGTGGGTGGATCATTTGAGGTCAGGAGTTTGAGACCAGCCTGACCAACATGGTGAAACCCCATCTCTACTAAAAATACAAAAAAACAGCCGGGTATGTGGTGCATTCCTGTAGTCGCAGCTACTCGGGAGGCTGAGGCAGAATCGCTGGAACCTGGGAAGTGGAGGTTGCAGTGAGCCAAGGATGCGCCACTGCACTCTACCCTGAACAACAGAGTGAGATTCTGTCTCAAAAAATTTAAAAAAAGAGATGGGTTCTAAAGATGGCAGCGCAGCAGGAAGCCCATTTCCACCACCTCTGTTGAGCTGCTTTTACATAAAAGTGAATCATGGCTGGTGCGGTGGGTCATGCTTGTAGTACCAGCACTACTGCTAAGGGAGGATCACTTGAGCCCAGGAGTTTCAGACCAGCCTAGGCAACATGGTGAAACCTCATCTCTACAAAAAAAAAAAGAAAATGCAAAAAAATTAGCCAGATGTGGTACGTGCAACTGTAGTCCCAGCTACTTGGAAGACTGAGATGGGAAGATTGCTTGAACCCAGGAAGTGGAAGTTGCGGTGAGCCTAGATCACACAACTGCATTCCAGCCTGGAAATGTAGGCTGGAATTTCTCAAAAAAAGAAGAAAAAAAGAGTGAATTATGTTTAAGCTACAGCTTACACCCAACCTTAGCCAAATCTGTTCCACTAATAGTGGGTGCTAAGTCAACCTGAGGAAGGTTACTGTGTGGAGTATGGAGAACATGTTCCTAGCAAGTTCTAACTCGGGAGGAATGGCCACAGTCCAAATGAAGTCAGGAGTCACACTCACTTCTAAGAGTCAGTCTTCTTCCCTGTAACCCTGCAAACTATGTAGGACCTAAGCCATGGTAGCTCTTTAGATCTCCTGTTGTCTCTGAAAATTAAGCAGTGCATGTGCTTAACAAGAGACGCTTGTTCCATGGTCCTTGTAGGACCTACCAGTTAGCTCATCCCAGTTTCTGAAGCTTTCTTACATATGCTCCCTTCCTGGCCTGGCATCTTCCTCAACACCAAGTCACACCTCTCCTCCTTCTGAAACTCTAAATATGCTGCCCTTCATATAAGAAAATAAGACACTAGCTTCATAGTATTTTCAAGTTGTTGGACTAGATCTGCACTGACCTGTTCTCTCTCTCAGTCCTGTGCCAGACAGTCTATCCTGGAAAGTCAGTGGCCAGGAGAGCCTACAGGGTAGGCTCAGGGAGAAAACAAAACCCACCCGCTCATCCCTGTCATGGAGGCTCACTGGGATCACTGTAGCTAACTAGCCACAGGCCTGCCACCTCCTTGAGAAGCCACTTTCTGGCCACTTGCCTTAATTCCTCACTTTGGAGCCCCTCAGTCCATAAATTTTTTTTGTAGTTCATGTGTTTCTTAAACTTCACTCTACCATTACCTGTGTTCTGCTATTGGCACCTTTGAAAATAGATGAAATTTAACTTGGGAACCTTTGGACTCTTTTTTTTAGTCTTTCCCTGGCACTTGCACCAGTTTTCCCATGCCTTCCAGGTACCAGGAAATCACCATTATAAATAGCTTTTATGTATTCAGGCACTTAACGATGTGCCAGGCATTGTTCTAAGAGGTTTCCGTGGATTAATTAATCCTCACCATAACCCATGGGGTTGATACTGGTATTGTCCATTTTATAGAAGAGAAAATGGAGGTACTGAAAGGTAGGGAACTTGCTCAAAGCAAAGTCACAGTTAGCAGGCGTTGGAACCAGAGTTGGTCCCCAGAATCTAGAGCCCACACCCTTAACCACAATGCAAACTTCCCCCTTCCTCTGCCAGCTCAAAGCATCTTTCCAAGCATCTGCGAAGGACACCATGGCCACTCCTGCCTCTGCACCTTGGCTTATGCTGTCTCCTGTCTAGAATGCTCTCCCTGACATCTCCTCATCCTTAAAGGGCCATCCCAAATGTCACTTACTTCAGGACTTATTTTCTGACTCCCTACTGTCACAATCCACTACTTGCTCTGTATGCTCTGTCATTTTCTTTGGTACATTTGCTGTGGCTTAAATGTGTCCCCCAAAGTTCATGGGTTTGGAAACTGGATCCTCGGTCCAGTGGGGTTGGCAGGCAGGGCTTAGTGGGAGGTGTGTGGATCCTTTGGAAACTCTATCCTCGGTGCAGTGGGGTTGGGAGGCAGGGCTTAGTGGGAGGTGTGTGGATCCTTTGGAAACTCAATCCTCGGTGCAGTGGGGTTGGCAGGCAGGGCTTAGTGGGAGGTGTGTGGATCCTTTGGAAACTCTATCCTCGGTGCAGTGGGGTTGGCAGGCAGGGCTTAGTGGGAGGTGTGTGGATCCTTTGGAAACTCGATCCTCAGTGCAGTGGGGTTGGGAGGCAGGGCTTAGTGGGAGGGGTGTGGATCCTTTGGAAACTCGATCCTCGGTGCAGTGGGGTTGGGAGGCAGGGCTTAGTGGGAGGTGTGTGGATCCTTTGGAAACTGGATCCTCAGTGCAGTGGGGTTGGGAGGCAGGGCTTAGTGGGAGGGGTGTGGATCCTTTGGAAACTCGATCCTCGGTGCAGTGGGGTTGGGAGGCAGGGCTTAGTGGGAGGTGTGTGGATCCTGGGGCATCACCCTCATGAATAGATTAGTGTTGTTTTCTCAGGAGCGGGTTTCTTATAAAAGAATGAGTTTGGCCCCTTTGCTCACTCGTGCTTACTCTCTTTCCTCTCTCCCTCCTTTGCCCTTCTGTCATGGGACAGGGCAACAAGAAGGCTCTCACCAGATGTCAGCCACTTGATCTTGGGTTTCTCAGCATCCAGAACTATGGGCCAATACATACATTTCCTGTTCATTATAAAGGACCCAGTCTCAGGTATTCTGTTACAACACAAAATGGACTAAGACAACATCTGTTCAAGAATCCTGCCAATTCATAACCCTTACCCCTGCCTCAGAGATTGTGAACAATTTGAAAGCAGGGACCAAGGAAATTCATCTATGAATCCCACTGCGGAATATGTACCTATCAATCAAATTCTCACTAACATGTAAATGGATGATAGGGAATCATCTGTTACTTTCATCATGGGATATTTTATTTTAGAGACCAAGTCCTAAGCCAGGGATTCAAGTTACCATGACAACATTTTCAGAATTAACAAGCAGGAAGAACATTTATTTTCTGTATTGGAGCGGGTGTGCTTTACCCCTGAAAGCCATGTGGAGAACCTGCCTACTCATTAAGCTGAATGCATCAACAGCTTGAGTGCTTCCAAAGGAAAGGGACTAGGTCATCTTCTTCTGTATCCCCACCCCTGCCACGTGGCCTTCCACTAAGTACCCAGAACCCAGGAGAAGAAAAGGGCTAATATTGGCAGAAAATGAGCTAAACTGAGATTCCTGGTGAACTGCCCAGAAGATGAAATCCTTTTCTTTTACAGCAACCACGGCTGCAATTTCCTTGGCTGGCATAGGGCAGAAGTAGGTTATCACAGCATGCCACCTGCCTGTGGGGCCCAGCCAGAAATGCTGTTCAGTCCTTGCCAGCTCATCTCAGGACCAGAGCTGGGTGAGCTATTGTGTGTAGAGAGGCCTCTTCCAAGTGCTCCCCCAGCTATAATTAGAATATTGCAACGGGGTTTATTTTTAAGAAACACGAGCACTAGGATGATGATTCAGCCGGGTCTGCACTTGCCCAGAACCTCTCATCGGATCCAGGGTTATTATTTTAGACTAATATATTTCTCCAACCCCACCCCCCTGCCATCCTCCTCCAAACAAGGCAAAGAAAGGAAAGAATTTTCTTTTTTCAAGATTCTCAGGCAACATTTTGTCTTAGGGGAAAGAGAGTAGAAAACTTTCCTTTGACTCACTTTGCAGGAGGAACGATATCCGCACGCAGGGATAGTCCCAGCCTCACCTGTTGTGAAGTGAATGGACTCAGAGTGAGCTAGGGTGAAAGCTTGATGGCCTGACCCCAAGGCTACGCTTAACCCCAATGACGGTCTGCATTCCCGCAGCCAGGTGGACAGAGGCTGCTCAAAGCAGGAGGTAGGCTGGGGAGAGCAGGGTGGTGGCTCCACAGAGAAGTTATTCTGTGAAAAATCCTACTAGTCTCCACCACTGCTACCTCAACTTTGACAGTTGCACACCAAGCCCTTCACACTCTGAGGCAGCCTCGGTGCAGAGGAAGAGCTCGGCCTGACCAGATGGTGCCATCTGTGCAACCACAAGAAGCCTCAGAACCAGAAAGTGATGGAGCGGAGACATCAACACATCCCAAGGCTGAACATGCATAGGAGTGTATCTGGAAGAGATGAGGTTTAAGAAAAGAAATAGGAAGAGGAGAGGAAGTTCACCAGGTTCCCTCAACCACCCAGTCTCTCTTCCGCATCTCTGACCGAGGGCCATATCTGGGCACATGTGCTGGCAGGTGCTCACCCTCCCACAGAAATACAAAGGCCAGACTGGCGGTACAGCCTGCAGGCTCAGGAGTCCAGGAAGGGATGTGTGGGAAAGGTGCCACTCTACCGTTAGACTCTTAATCCCGATGTTAAGAGTGTGGAAGAGATTAAACCAGGGGTGCTCTCCGCCCAGCATTTACAAGTTTAAGCAAAGACCCCAGGGCCCCCATTCTTGTGGAGTCTGGCCGGAATCAGGTCAGACCAGGCCCCGATTTAGCATACACTGCCTATCTGGGTAGGCCGCAGAGGCACAGCATGGCCTCAGCTAGACCGACACAGGGATGAAGGAAGGTTCATTCACACCGGTCACCCTCATTCCAGGCCAGTCCGCTCCTCCCTCACATTCCTTGCTTCCCTGAATGGAAGGCACCGCTGCTGGCAGCTGCCAGGGCAGACAGCTGACATTGCTATGTAAACGGAGGCCTCAGCCAAGACGGATTCGGCCCAGAAGAGATTTTTCAGCCGGTGCCCATCCCTTTGAGCTCTCCCCAGGCAGGAGACTCTGGCCATAGGCCAACTGTTGGAGATTCCAGGGCACAGTTTCCAGGCTCTGATGTCACTTCTCCTTTCTGGGACAAGAACCCCTCAGCTCTAGGAAACCTCACCCTGTCTGCCCTTGTCTGACCCTGTGTGACCCTGGGGAGCTCACAGAGGCTCCTGGCTCGCTCTGTCTGAGGTGGTCTTTTCTGATGAGGCCCATCACTCCATCAAGCATCCCTGGGGACTTTGGGCCACATGAATTTCCCTGGGGGAACTGACCAGGCAGTCAATGGAGTAGAAACTGCCCCTTCACCATCTTGGAGGTTTAGCTTTTCCCTTCATAGCCTTCCTAGTGTTGTTTGTTTGTTTGTTTTTTGTTTTTGTTTTGTTTTGTTTTGTTTTTTTGATTCCCTCTACTTTCCACCCTAAGGAAATCTCCTTTTCCCACTGGGGATATTTCTCACTTGGGATCTAAGGAGAATTACTTCTTGGGCACCAGTCAATGTGATTAGACCATGGAATCAAATTTTCTCGATGACCTCATTAAAACAACCTCTGCCCTCACTCAACCAGATGTCTGGACATACGTAATCCTTCCTGACAGAATGGAGCAGGAATCCCATTGTCCAGCTAGAGGCCCTGCAGTGAAAGGAGATGGGCTTTCAGGGCTTACTAACCTCTGGGACCCCCAGGGTGTCCAGCAGGGCAGACAGAGCCTACTGGAGCCATGAACTGCTACAGAGATTGATGATGAAGAAGGGAAATCAAAGAGGAAGAAAAGGGGAGGCAAAGAAAGATGACCAGCAAAGAAAACAGAAGGAGGGACAGCGGGAAAAAGCAGCCACACAGGGGAGAGAAGATGAAGAGGTTCTCATGGGTCCTCAGGAACATTGGCCTCAATTGAGAAAAATGTTCCACATGGTCACTCTGGCTGCAAAACCAGAAAATCGCTATCTGCTCACTCCAATTCGCCCAGGGCCAGGTCATAGGCAGCAAGCCAAGAGTCATGAACTGTCAGAAATGGAAAGGACCTCAGAGAGCGCTGAAGCTTCCCAGCGAGGGCGCTGTTGGCATTTGAGGTGGAACGGTTCTTTATTGGGCAGGGTGGTCCTGGGCTTTGCGGGGCATTCACGTCTCAGACCCCTGGCCCTAACAAGGAGCTTCCTCACTTTACCGAGATGTGAGAAGCAAAAACTTCCACCTCCCACCACATTTCTAACCCTCCTCTCCCAGAGCTGACCCAGTTGAGAACCCCTGGGAACACCCCTCAGTGAACAGCTGCAAGGGTTCCGAGGCCCAGGGCTGGGAAGGAGTTGGTTTAAGCTCACAGATGGCCTTTGAAACATGAATCGCAACCTCCCTCTCCCTTCCTCTTTACAAACCACAGGAAAAAACTTGACAATTCAGTGTAGTAGGTGCTTTAAACACTCCCAGGGGAGCGGAGTGTAAGAAAGGACCCGTGGGTGGAAGGGTGGGGGAGTCCTGGTTTCCCCCTTGAAACTTGGTCTCAACAGATGCTACACAGTCATCTTCACCTGCCCTCCCACTCAGCTGATTCTTGTCAACCCAGTGACACTGATCCTTCTTTCAAAAGGGATTATTTAGACAAGTGCAAAAATGGAGAGGAATTCAAGGCTGGAAGTCGCTCCAGCTGGAGGGAGGAGGTGGATGGGGATATAATGCCACTAAAATTATCCATGGCAGACAGGGACTGGGACCCCACAGCTGATGGGCCTCTCGCCTGTTATGGTAATTTTCCACCCTTTGGGCCCCTCCCAGGCTTCCTTATGACACCCAACACATTTAGAAATGACGCGATAGCCTTATGTAATGCTGACAGAATAGCACAGCGACAAGAGTCACCAAACCCTAGTCCTGGCATCTTACAGTGAGATTCCCGGAGTTTGTGCAGTGATTGGGTCAAGACCGTATTTGTCACTTTCTCATTTCCTCGCCAAAAGCAAGATTACCTGGAGAAAAGCCTGCTTGGCGAAGGCCATGGGTGGAAGCTGAGGGGCTGCCTCTCTCCAAACATACCTCCAGGAATGCGGCCGCCCCAGGTGGAGTGTGGCAGAATGGCAGGAGCTGGAATCTAGAGAGGGAAGCTGGGGCTTGGCGCTCCAGTTCTTGTGGCTTCTCACAGCCCTTCTTATTCTCACGTCCCGCACCTCTCTTCCCCCTCCTACACGGTAGCCCCTGCAATCCCTTCCCCAGCCCTGCAACTCAGAAGTCAAGGTTTCAGAGGAATTAGGGAGAGAATCTTCCCTCCTGGAACACCTCAATCCGTTCGAAACTTCAGCTGAGATATGCGCCCTCTAGGGTTCCCTCCCAACCTCCAAGCGCTAGAGAGAGAGAAAAGAAGTGGCAGGGGTTTCTGCCACCAAGAATAACCATGGCCTTACTGGATTTGCACATACAAAATTGTCCACGGGCACCTGCAAGCCAACTGGGCTCTGTGGATGGTCAAACTCTTCCAAGGCCACTCGGCCCTAGCTGTGGGGAAAAAAACCCCGAAGACTCTGACCTACTGGGAGCAGTTTAGGAAGGAGGACTTTTGGGAATCAATGTTTACCTGGGAGGAAGGGCTCCGGGGCTGGGGCATGAGTCAGGGGGATTCTGAGGCAGGTGGCAGTCACTCTTCACCTTTTTTGAAAAGTTTATGATTTCACTGAACCATGAGCCGTCACCTCCGTGCTCCTGGGGCTTTCCCCACGGGGGGCTGGGATCGACTTTGGGGCATGAAGGGAGGAGGGTGATGGAAGAGAATTCCCCTCTTCCTGCAGGTCTTCCTTCCTGACCTCAAGTGACAGACCACTCCCTTCCCCTGGTCTTTCTCCCCATTCCCAGGTCCAGTCTGATGTGCCAGCGGGGTAGGAGGGGAGCGGGAGAGCTTTGCACTCACAGCTGGTGCAGCCTAACAGCTGTCCTCTGCAGGCGCAGGGGTGCTCACTTGCCTTGGCTGCGTGACAAAGTAGTCAGAGATTAGTGTATGGGCATGGCCTAGGGGATGAAGGACCGGAGGCCCCGTCTGGCCCCCAGGAGAGTGACCAGTGGGCACCTCCCAGAATGACTTCACTGGAGCCCAAACATGGGAGCCAGCACAGGGTCAGACCCCCTAACTTCGCCTCCACAACCTCATTATCCAGAGATCCAGGTGACACTGGACAAGGCTGAGCCCCTAAATCACACCCAATGGCTTTATCTGACCCTCTCAACAGACCCAGTACTTTCAGCCAGTGACTGTTATTTTTTAGGGTCAACCACCAACTCAGTTTTCCCGTTCTGATTAATCAAACACAGGGGGAGGCCTGCGGCTGAAGCAAATGGTACATGTCAAAGTGTGGTCCCCAGACCAGCAGGATCAGCATCATTAGAAACACAGGTTCTCAGGCTCCATCCTACATCTGCTGACTCAGAAGCTCTGGGAAAGGGGTCCGCAGTCTTCTGTTTCAACAGACCCTCCAGGTGATGCTGGTGCACACTCAGAGTTGAGAACAGGACTGCAGGATCTATCTATCTGTCCTCAGCTGGGCCCTTTCTTCAACTCCTTCACGGCAGGATAAAGGCCACTTAAGGTACAGTCCTTCAACTTCTACCTCCTCATGTATGTCAAGCTCTCCCTAATGTCCCCCCTTCCTTTGCTCCTGCCCTCTCCCCCACCCACCACCTTCTAAGCCCTCTCTGTAGCCTTCCATCCCATCTGACCCCAGCTGCTCATATATCTTGCTCCATTAATCCCTTTGTTCTTGAACATTCATTTCTTTCTCCTGGTTATTTTCTCTATGTGTCCAAAGACACTCTGGTCTCTTCCAATTCTAGAAAGACAAAAGCCCCAGGGGAACTCTACAGAGTTTACAAACTACCTAGAATAATCTGCTCTAAGTCCCCTGTCCCCTTACACAGGTGAGGCACAGAGAAGCAGCTTGCTCAAAGCCACAAGCTGGTTCATGCAGAGTTGGAGTCAGAAATCAGGTTGCTGCATCTCTGTTCAGGGCTCCTTCTTGAAAAACGAATCCTGGCCTGCATCAGCTCCATCAGCTCTCATTCTCACTCCCTTTCCCAGGCTGGTTCCAGCCCCTCAGCCCTCTCAACACTGCCTCTCTAAATGTCACCCCAGTCCATAGCGCTTCTCCTTCCCCCACTACTTTCCCCTCTCCCCCTTGAAACTCACCCCTCCTCACCTTGTTGCAGCCACTTCTCATCGTTTTTGAAAAGCTTATGTTTTCACTGCTGAGCCATGAGCCATCACCTCTGTGCTTCTGTGCTTCCCCCAGTGGGGCTGGGGTCCACTCCGGGACATGCGAGGCAGGAGGAGAGTCGCCCTCTTCCTGCAGGTCTTCCTTCCTGACCTCAGGTGACCACTCCCTTTCCCTGGTCTTTCTCCCCATTCCCAGCCCACTCTGGTGTGCCAGATGGGCAGGAGGGCAGAGGGCAAGTGGTGCCCCAACACCAGAAGGTAGCTTTGCACTCACGGTAGCTTTGCACTCTGACAGCTGTCCTCTGCAGGCGCAGGTGCGCTCACAGTCCTGATCCATCCTCTCCCTCTCTGACTGTTCCTTTTCCATCTTCTGTTCTGCCTCTTTTTCTTGGGCTTCCTCAGGGCCTCGTCATCTTTTTTTTTTTTTTTTTTTTTTAAGAGGGCCTCACTCCTTCGCCCAGACTGAAGTGCAATGGCGCTATCCAGGCTTGAATTGCCAGGCTCAAGAGATCCTCCTATCTCAGCCTCCCAAGAAGCTGAGACTACAGGCATGCATCACCATGCCTGGCTAATCTGTTGTTGTTGTAAAGACAGGGTCTCCCTATGTGGCATAGGCATGCTGGTCTCAAACGCCTGGGCTCAAGCAATTATCTCTCCTTAGCCTCCCAAAGTGTTGGGATTACAGGCATGAACCACCACGTCCAGCCATTTCTTTTTTCTCTACTTTCTTTGCTCACAGACTTATCTGGCTGTCATTTCAACTGGCAATTCTAAGTAGATGGCTCCAATACAACCTTTATCCCCTAGCTTCCTCAAACTCCAGGTCTGCATTTTCAGCAATTCCCCTGATGTCAAAGATGCACTCCACATTCCATCATCCAAACTCAAACTCTCCTTCCTCCACATTTCCCAAACAGCCACCACCACCTCCTGACTCCTGACATCATCCTGTTACCATGGTTTCTAGGATCTTTACCATCCCCTCGCATTTATGGTCACATTTCCTGGTTAAAGACTCAACATGGCCCTGTGAATGCAATGTCCCTGTGGATCCGAGTAAAATGGATCCACCAGGACTAGTCTTCAAAATCAATAGCCGCCATTCTGTGCAGGAATCCACGGCCAGGCGGAATGCTTGGGCCTTCATGTGCTCTGGATTCTAGAATCTAAAGGGAAGGGCAGGCTTTTATAGACTGCTCGACATTTGCTGAAGATTGGGAGCTCCTCAGGGAATGACTCAGCCCTCCTTGGGCAAAACAGATAATAAATCAGACAAAATCAGTTGTTTTATGAGCAGCTTGCTATTGCTGGATCACTCACTCTATGCTAAATGACCCTCTGGGAAGGGTTTCTATGTTCATAGTCCTCTGAGACAACCACTACTTTGTGCAATGACAGCAATTAATGGATGTTTGAATCAAAGCGAGAGAGAGAGTAAGGGCTAAGGTTAGGGTCAAGGGTCAAGGGCAGTGGCTAGCATCAGGGGGAGGATTGGGGTCAGGAGGCCACGTGTGAAAGGTCGGAAGCCATCCTGCTCCCTACAAGGACAAACCTATGCCGAAGCCATTCTCATCTTCAGCCTCTCTTGCTACCGGGAACACGTGACCTCTCACTGCTTCACACCCTCTTTTCCAGCCCAGAACGACAGCCATTGTCACCAAGGCCCTCGTGGCAGTAGCTGCTGAACCCAGGACTGGCTTTAGGATGTGGAATGGGGCAAGTAAAAAACCATCCTTGGAAATGAAAGTACTTCGTCCCGTCCTGTTCTTCTGAAAACAGAACCCTCCCCGACTCTGCCCTGCCACCTCCCAGAATCAGATGAGCTGGGTTTCAGCCCCACTTCCCACTGACCAGTACAGAACTTACAAGATAACAAGCCCTTTTTGGGTCCTGGTTTCTTCACCTGAAAACAAAACTTGTAAAATGTTCCCTGCTCACTGTACAGGATTGATGTGGCGATGATAATGTGCTTGTGTGAACACAGTTCACTGTTGACAAGTCACTCTCGTTACATCATCTACCTGGATCTTTACAAACCACCCTGTCAGATAGGTGAGGAGAGCATTTTGATATTCTTTCATGGATGAGGAAACCAAGGCTCCCCGAGGAGGAAGGATGTGCCCAGCTGCACAACTAACATGTGACAGAGTTGGGATTCAACCAAGCCCCCCTGTGCTCTGCGCCACATGGTCCCAGCATGGCAAGAGGCTGGGTGACACAGCATGCTGCTACTGTTAGAAAAGCAGTGTTTTTTCCCAGGATGGCTATCGTTCAAATATTTGCCAGCAGATAATCACTGGTGAATTTGGGCATCCCCAGCATCTCCAATCTGTCATTGCTTAAGTGGGTTATTTTGACCTAAGAAGTAGACGTGGGATCACTGGCCTCAGGGCTGAAACGGACAGGGTAGAGTTAGCCAAGGAAGAAGATGAGCTGGTGGGTGTTTCTGACACCACCGTCCACTGATGGTTATCACACTTTCTGCTGGGTACAGAGGACTACAGAATTTTAGGAGAGTTCATAAATTCTAACAATCCCATTTTATGGGTGAGAAAAACTTATGCCCAGAAAGATAACAAAGACATCCCCAAGCAGCTGAGCCGGTTCCAGCCCCAGGTTTCCTAATTCTAAGTCCGAAGCTCCCTCCGGGCTGCCTGCATTTCAGGCTATTCTTCACCTCATTCTGCCTAGGACTTATCCCTCCATTTGTGTGTGCAACTGACAGCACAGAAGTGGCAATGGGGGTGATGTGCACAGCGGATCCTTTTCCACAGACGTCCCCTGAATGAGGGGCAGTCCTCTTGGAGATTGCTGTCTGGTTCAGATGCCGGGCCCAAGACACAGCTTTGTCCCCATGGGCCAGGACAACCCCTTGAATGTGTGTGTTTGGCTTTGAGTTGGGGAAGAGGAAATATTACTCACGACTTGTCTCGCCTGCCGAGCCTCCTCGGGGGGCTTGCCTGTCTTCTTCTGGGGGACAGGGATTTTCCCCGGCTTCTCACTTGGGTCGGAGAGTGGGCACTTGCAGGTTTCAGGATCTGAAGGAGATGTGAGGAGTTAATCACCCTGGTTCCTAAAGGATCTCCAGCCTCACGTCTTCTTCCAGCACCGCATCCCACACCCCCAGCCCAATCATGACGCCATGGATTAGAAGGCACTGAGCAGGAAGATCTCTTAAAAAAGGAGGCTGGAGACACACACGTTTCTCTCTCGTCCTGTACTGTCAAGCAGCAAGGGCACCACTTCTAAGACGGATATACAGATGGTCACATTGTGCCCCGTGCCGTGTGGAGAGAGGAACACGGCCCAGTGCCTCAGCCCCCACACCGGGGCTGTGTTTATCTGCTTGGCAAGTTCCTCTCCTCATGAAGGCAAAGTCCCATCTACATTGCCCCAGAAACCAGCTTGTTCTTCCTCTGATGCTCCCATCCCACACACATGACAGAATGGTTTTAATTGACCAGGAATCGTCACTCCAGGTCCTGCAGACTGAACATGACAAGTCCACCAGTGCTAAACATAGCCAGGCCTGAAGTCAGCATAATCCTTTTCTCTTAGTGACTGCACAAGCCCTGGAGGGACATGGACAAGCGAGAATCACATCACTTTGGAGGTAAAACTGAGAGAGGGAAGAGGGACGTATGAGTATAGTCTATATAAGGCGAGCATGTAAGGTTTTCCAGGTTTTAATACTGGAAATCTCTTGTCCTGGGAAGGCCCGCAGTTCCAGGCACACTGGAACAATTGGTCACCCTACTACACCAACAAAACAGAACAAACTAGAGCTTCAGTATAAAATGACTAACACTTTAGATCTGATTTCATAGAAGAAATTGCAGGACAAGACATTATTTTAAATGTCACATCTAAACTGATTTTATATGGTTTTCTTTGCAGTAGTACGTGCAAAGAGAGACTTTAACCTCAAGAAATGTTTGACCATCCTAGAAAAATGATGCCTGGAGCAAGAGGCGGAGAGAAAGGAATGGGAAAAGAGCTCTCCTGCATGGCTTCCTTGTCTTCCCAGCACCCACCTTCATTCTCATGTCCCTGGCGTATTTCTCCAGCTCCTTCCTTATGTCAGCCCTCAGCATCTTTGAGACGTTGAGGACCAGCTGCTTCCACTCAATGGGCTGGAAGCTATGAGGCTCATGGGGGACGTACAGTCCAATCTTGACCTTCTTGACTGTGTGTAGGTATTTCTTGTAGGAGTCCTCAAAGTCAAAGATGAGGTCACTCAGAGTCCGAAAAGTCAATGGCTTGTCCATCAGCTCAGCCCTGCGGCTCATACCCAGTGAGCCATAGCGGCCATTGCAGTAAATCCCCAGTACAACGTGGTGAAAGTAGTTTCCTGAGAAGTAGGTTTTAAAGCTGATGGGGAACCGCTCGATGGAAGGCTGTCCATTGGTTAAGTAGCTTAGACAATCCGAGTCAAGGAAGAGAAAGGAGGCCTTGAAAATTCGGAGCCTGGATGTACAGGAAGGGAAAGTGTCTCACAGGGGTCAGTGAGTCCATCCCCCTGCCTCTGCGCAGGCCCACATCTAACTTTTCCAGACTAATCCTTTTATAAAGCATTCGCTTGTTGTCTTTGACTATCTACTATATGTTGTATATCCAAACCAAGTTAATATGAGACAAAAAGAAAAACTTGTCATTTTCTTCAGTAATTACATACCTGCAGAACAAAACAAGGCACTTTTTCCTCTGCTCCTAGGATTCACACAGGCTGCATCCCGGCCTGGAACAGCCTCATGACCATCCCTTCTCCTTTCCTGGGTGTCATGCCTCCCTGACCTTCCTCGTCCTAGCTTAGGTATTCTTGCTCCCTGCCCCGCCCCAAGTCAATTGGTAAATCCTTTGGACCTGGAGCCATTGGGAATGCAGAGGGAGGTGGCAAGGAAGTGTGAATGCAGGCAGGGGAGTATAACCTGAGCTTTTCCAGGGAAGAGGGAGCCGCAGCAAAAGCCTGGGATCATCTTTCCAAAACACACAAGAGCCCTCATGGCACTTGGTGCTTACCCATCCTGTATTGCAATTGTGAGGGCAGGGCTTGTGTCTCACATCCTGGCATTCCCTGGGCACAGCACTGGCCTGGTACACAGACGGGCTTGTTTAATGCTTACAGAAAGAATGAACCTTAGGTTGTGGATGCGCACTGCCTTACACTTAAAAGGACTGCTCTCAGTGCAGAGCTAATCCAGGTGTCCTGAAGGGAAGGATGCTGACAGAACCCATCCACAGCACTGGCAGCAGCCTCACCCTCTGCCCTCGGTTTAATCACGGATGGCTCCACTCTCTAAAAATGTTTTGTACCTGCTTTCTCTTCACTTTATCATGTGAGATCAACTGGCAGTTAGGGAGTGAAATCACATCCTTCTGAGTCCTCTTACGTAAATTCCTAGCTGCTTTCTGGGGCAAGTTCTCTGGGGCTGGAACAAGGGCATTCCTTAGCTGCTTAAGTCAGTGTAACAAACACTTAACCCTGAGTGTCTGCTGTGCCCGACAGCCTGCCAGGTAGGGCTATGGAGCCAAAGATAAGAACACAGCCCTTCCCCGGAGGTCTGGTGGGAGATGGACTCAGAATGCACACAATGAAATCAGTATGGCAATTCCTCAAATCATTCCACAGGAGTACCCTAGGACCTGGCAATTCCAATTCTGGGTGCATATCCAAAAGAATTGAAAGCAGCGACCCCAACAGATATTTGTACACCCATGCTCTGAACAGCATTATTTGCAACAGCTAGAAGGTGGAAGCAACCCAAATATCCATCGATGGATAAAGAGATGAACAAAATGTAGTGTATATATGCCATAGAATTTATTCAGCCTCATAAGGGAAGGAAATTCTGCAATGGGCAGGATGAGTCTTGAAGACATGCTGAGTGAAATCAACCAAATACAAAAGGACAAATATGGTATGATTCCGTTCATCTGAGGTACCTGAAGTAGCAAGTGCAGAGACAGAGAGTAGAACGGTGGTGGGCAGGGGCTGGAGGGAGGAAACTGGGGAGTGCTGTTTAACGGGCATGGGGTTTCATTTCTGGGGAGGAATGGTGGCCTTTCTTTCTTTCTTTCTTTCTTTCTTTGGGGTTTCATTTCTGGGGAGGAATGGTGGCCTTTCTTTTCTTTCTTTTCTTTCTCTCTCTCTCTCTCTTTCTTTCTTTCTTTCTTTCTTTCTTTGAGACAGAGTCTCACGCTGTCACCCAGGCTGGAGTGGAGTGCAGTGGCGCGATCTCAGCTCACTGCAGCCTCTGCCTCCCAAGTTCGAGCGATTCTCCTACCTCAGCCTCCTGAGTAGCTGGAATTACAGGTGCCCGCCATCATACCCGGCTAATTTTTGTATTTTTAGTAAAGACGGGGCTTCACAATGTTGACCAGGCTGGTCTCGAACCCCTGACCTCAGGTGATCCGCCCTCCTCGGCCTCCCAAAGTGTTGGGATTACAGGAGCAAGCCACCGCGCCTGGTCAGAACGGTGGTCATTTTGCAGAGCATTATGAATGTACTTAACGTCACTGAACTGTGCACTTAAAAATGGTTAAAATGGTAAATTATGTTATAAATATTTTACCACAATAAAAACCAAAACACAATGTGATGTGTGCTATAAGAAAGGCAAGCCCAGCAACCTCTGGGTGGACAGAGGAGGGGCCTCAGCAGGGTAACACTGGAATTCGTCTTACAGGATAAGTAGTCAGCCAGGTGGAGAAGTGGGGAGGAGACAAGAGAGAGCACCAGTCCCTCATGTCATGAGTCACTGATTTCGAGGATTTGTCCCATCATGACGTCAATTGGAAAAGCCTTGGGACCTGGAGCAACTGGGAATGGAGAGGGAGGTGGCGAGGTAGTATGGAGGCAGGCAGGGAAGTAACCTGAGCTTTTCCAGGGAAGTGGGAGCAGCAGTGCCAAACCCGGGATCATCTTTCTAGCATCCAGCCTCCTGGGGCTATTCCTAACCTGCCTCTCATAATGAACCTGTTACTTTAATAAACCACAGTGCTTTAGTACCACTAGCAAGCCCCACCATGGCCAGTGAGGTCCCCTAAAATACCTGCCATAGTTCACAAGATAATTTGGAAGCAAAGGTCTACCTCTCTAGCATGCATGTAAAAGCATGCGCATCTCCTTAAGCAAGATAAAAAGAAGTGGCTCAGCACTAATGAATCCTAAACTCTGGGCTAAAGTCAAAAACAGGGAAAGCAAGGAACGACAGGCCGATGGACACAGGTGTCCAAGCAGCCAAGCCAACCGGTTTCAAAGTTGTTGAGCCAGGACCTGCAGAAGGGCCTGTGGGAGACACAGACGGATGACCCCATTCATAACCTTCACTATCCCCGAGTGGAAAGCAGGACCCGGGGATGATGACCGGCACAAAAAGACAAAGATGCTGTAACCTTTAGAATCCAGGTCTGTTTGGGAGGCTGAGGCGGGCAGATCACCTGAGGTCAGGAGTTCGAGATCAGCCTGGTCAACATGGTGAAACCTCATCTCTACTAAAAATACAAAAAATTAGCCGGGCGTGGTGGCACAGGCCTGTAATCCCAGGTACTTGGGAGACTGAGGCAGGAGAATCGCTTGAACCTAGGAGGTGGAGATTGCAGTGAGCCGAGATCATGCCACTGCACTCCAGCCTGGATCACAGAGCAAGACTCCGTCTCAAAAAAAAAAAAAAAAAAAAAGAAGAAGATTTCGGGTCTGTGTTTCCTGTCTGTGTGCAAGAGTCAAATTTCCCTGAGTTCAGCAGTGTGAACTGAAGCTCTCCACCTTCCCACACTTTTCTGAAATGTCAGAAGGATAAGAACAAAGGAAAGCCACCAGCACACTGTCTCTGGTTTGGACAGGCTCAAAGGCTGTTCCTGGGTCTATCCCCACAATTCCAAAAGGTTGTGGGTGATTCCAATGGCATGATGTTCGAATGTATAAAACTGTGCAGGGATGAGACTATGGTGTAAGGGAGGTGGTCATTTCAATGACCTAAATCCAGAGGCACTCAGACACACCTCAACAAAGAGTCTGAAGTTAGCTTGTCCACCCCATGAAGGGCCTGGGCTTGTTCCCCTTCGTCGATCTCGTCCACCAGCGCATCCCCAGCCAATTGTCTGCCTCCATTAAACTTGCAGGAGGCTTCGCTGAACAGCTGTGGCTGACTCCTGCCACTAAAGGGTTGGGGCCCTGAGCCATCTGCTGCCCCGACCCCCATTCCCAGCCTCCTGCTGGGTTCCCCAGGCACATGTTTCATCTCCTTTGTGGGAAACTGGGAGGAGGATGACAGGAGGGTTGGAGAGGGGCCTCAGTAAGGTTCAAGTTTCCATTTGTCAAATGTCAGCCAAGGCACCTGTGGTCAGTCTTGTTTCAGATCAGGCCTGCAAGTGTTTCCACAGGCTGCAGAAAGACACAGATTCCCCTTCCCACAAAGATGTCCAGGAGACCCAGAAAACAGACTAGACCAATCCTCCTGTCCCCAGTCTAATTTTGAGCCACATGTCCTTATACTCGCTTCTCCATCTCCTTTCTCTCCTGATTTTCCTTCTACCTCTCTGACTTTCCTTCTTCAGTCTCTTTCATGGGCTCTTTGTGCCAAACTAGACCAAAAAAACACTGATTTCATCTTTGATCTTTTTCTCTTCTCACTTGTTGAACAGTAAGCACAACCCCCTAATCACAGCTCCTAAATTCACATTTCCAGTGCAGATTTCTCTGTGAGCTCCACACTGCAAATACCTCATCCCGACATCCCACAAGGCACCTCAAATTTAACATGTCCAAATCTGAGCTCACCTCTCCCTAAATCTAATCCTCTCCTTGAAGTCCTTCCCTTGGACTATGGCATTATCATGCAAGCCAGAAATATGGAGTCACTGCCGTTCTCCAGTAACTCCTATCTAAGCAGTCCCCCAGTGGTGGTGATGATATATGCCTCCATCTCTTCCCTCCACCTTCACTGGCACTGTTTTAGTTCAGGTCTGCCTCTCCTTGCTCTGCCACTCTCATTCCTCCCGATAATCCCGCAGTCAATTGCCCAATTCAGAAACCTGGAGTTGTTGACTCCTTCCTCATCAACTCCTGTATCTAGTTGGCCTAGAAGTCCTATACATTCTATCTCCTTGATAGCTCTTAAACACATTCCCTGAAATCCATTCCCATCCCCAGGGCCATCAGTCTAGCCTCACCATTCCCTCATGTAACAGCTCCCAACGGGCTTTGCTGATCCAGCTCAGCCTTCCCCAATCTGCCCTTCAGCCTGTCCTTTGGAAGACTACATCTCTAGAGCACATACCGAAGCACGCCACACCTCTGCTTCAGAGTTTTCATCTGGGTTGCCCATTGCCTTTTGGAAAACAGTCATTTTCAGCACAGCGGTCAAGGACCTAACTGATCTTGCCTGGGACCATCTCTCAAGCTCCTGTCTTGCAGTATTTCCTTTTCCACTGTCCCTTCCAGCATCCATCCCATAGGACTTCGGAGCGTCTTTGCTTTTCTATCTGATCGTGTTCAATTGCCATCACCACCAAGATGTTGATGCCATCACAATTTCTCTGCACCATATTCCTCTCAGGCTGAAGAGCCAGGAGTCTGGTGAAAAATGGAACAGAAAGTTTGGGAGAAGCTAGACCCTTGTTTTAGCTGGAGGTTCTGTCAGGTCAGGATACACTAGCACAGCTTGGCCTCCTCCACACGCCACTCTTAGAATTTTTCCAGACAGGCCAGGCGCGATGGCTCCTGCCTGTAATCTCAACAATTTGGGAGGCTGAGGTGGGCGGATCGCTTGAGCTCAGCAGTTTGAGAACAGCCTGCTGGTGAAACATGGTGAAACCCCATCTCTACCAAAAATACAAAAATAAAAAAAAATTAGCTGGGCATAGTGGCATGTGCCTGTAGTCCCAGCTACTCAGGAGGCTGAGGTCAGAAGGTCACTTGAGCCTGGGAGGCGGAGGTTGCAGGGAGCTGAGATCACATCACTGAATTTTCAAAGACTTTTCCCTGGAGATGGGTTTGGATACTAGCACTCTTGGCTCTGATTGCATTTCCCCTTGACTGTCTTTCCTGCTGCAATGTCATATTAATGCAAAGAACAGCCACATACGCACTCTCTGTAGTCGCTCCAAGTTAGAATTCTCCTTGTGATTAGTGAGTATTAGTGAGTCTGCAAGGTCACTGGCCTGAGAGCTGGCCCTGATGGAGGCTGCAGCTCACAGGTGAGACTAATATTGGTCCAAGAAGCCAAGCATTGATTTGGTTTAACTTCCATGGTGGAAGTTAAAGAGAGGAACCAGAGGAGTCTGACACTTTCCTCAAAGGAGATAATCATCTCTGTGGATTTACAATGTTAAAGGCACAACCAGCCCCATTGTGAAGCCACCATTTATGCAGTAAACTAAGCATACATAACTTAAAGGATACATGCCCAAGATGACAGCTTCAAGGCATTTGATAGGCAAGGACTCTCGCGTCATTTCTTTTGCTGTTTCCATTAACCTGTAGGATAGAGCACAGCAGAGGATCTCAGAACCTATTTAATTACACACTCGGGTCAGTCTGTCAATCCATCAGCATGCCTATCCCCACACCAGGAACCACGCAGGAGCACAGAGGGAAAAGGGAGAAGTCGCCTTACAGGAAGGCACCAAAGCACAAGAGTTAATTCCTGGAGTTAGTGCCAGTATTCCATAGCACCCTCCCAATGTCCCAAGACAGAGGGCATTACAATAGAACAAATAAAGGAAGTCTCATGAGGCAGAGTTTACAAGCCTCCTCCATCCTGGGAGTTAGAATTCACCACTGAGCTCAGTCCTCAGTCCCACCTCCAACCTGGCCTTGGGGCACCCTCCACCTCCACCCCTTACAGACTAGGATACCTGAGCCCTGGGCTACGGGAATAGAGGTTGGAAGAGCAAGATGGCAGCTTGAGGGTAGGAGAGAGGTCATCTGGCCCATAGATCATGCACCACTTACCCACTCAGCGGTCTCATTTTCCTAATTTCAAAGAACTGGGTCCCTGTGTGATTATATCTGTGTAAAGTATGTAAAGGGAAAGTGACAGAAAACTCCAAAGGTCCCAGTAATGTGGCAGAGAAAGCTATGCATTCTGATTTCTCAATGAGATGAGGATGTGAGGGCTTTTCAGAAGTCGCCAGCACCCGGAAGGTAGCCAGTAGCCTCTAACTCCTCACTATCTTGCCCTGGAAATCTAATTTCTAACTTGTGCTTCAAAGTACCATAGACCTTTATACTAGCTCTTTTCAATCTGCTCTGTATTCTGGGTAGTTGAATATTTGTCTTAATTCACCTAGTAGACTACAAGCTCTTCGAGAGTTGGTACTATTCTTTTTTTAAAAAACAATTTTTTTTTTTTTTTTTTGAGACGGAGTCTTGCTCTGTCACCCAGGCTGGGGTGCGGTGGCCAGATCTCAGCTCACTGCAAGCTCCACCTCCCGGGTTTATGCCATTCTCCTGCCTCAGCCTCCCGAGTAGCTGGGACTACAGGCGCCCGCCACCTCGCCCGGCTAGTTTTTTGTATTTTTTAGTAGAGATGGGGTTTCACCGTGTTAGCCAGGATAGTCTCAATCTCCTGACCTCGTGATCCACCCGTCTTGGCCTCCCAAAGTGCTGGGATTACAGGCTTGAGCCACCGCGCCCGGCCAAAAAACAATTTTTTTAAGACATGAGCTTTCTATGTTGCCCAGGCTTGTCTTGAACTCCTGGGCTCAAGTGATTTTCCTGCCTCAAACTCCCAAGTAGCAGTATACACCACCATACCTAGCTAGAACTGTTCTTTCATTATCTTTATATCACCCATAAAACCTGGCAGAAGGCCAGGCACAGTGGCATATGCCTGTAATCCCAACACTTTAGGAGGCTGAGGTGAGTGGATCACCTGAGGTCAGGAGTTCGACACCAGCCTGGGCAACATGGCGAAATCCAGTCCCTACTAAAAATACAAAAACTAGCCAAGTGTAATGGCATGGGCCTGTAATCCCAGCTACTCAGGAGGCTGAGGCAGGAGAATCACTTGAACCCAAGAGGCGGAAGTTATGGTGAGCCAAGATCGCACCACTGCATATCAGCCTGAGCAACAGAGTGAGACTCTGTCTCAAAAAAAAAAAAAAAAAAAAAAAAAAAAAAACCTGGCAGAAATCCAACAAATATTACTAAATGAATGAGGAATACATGAATGGATGGATGACTATATGGATGGATGAATGAGTGGATGGATGGAATGGAAGGGTGGATGGGGATGGATGGAAGCAAGGATGAAAGGGTGGATTGACAGCAATAGGGCTTTTCTGTAGTGCACAGACTCTGTAGCAGGGCTTACTGTGGCGATGTCACTTTTTTTCATGCCTGTGCTGGCACTTGGCATTGATTACTAAATCTGAGAAGCTGCACCATTATTGACTATCTGGGATTTAGCTGACTACCCAGAAGGTCTCAGGAACTGACCAGCTTGCACCAAGTTGTTCTGAAGGAGATGAAGAGTTTCCCGATGCTGTGCTCTCTGAGGGCTGGGTTTTTATTTTTCTGAGTCTAGTGAGAAGTTGCTTTGTAGGTTTTGCTCTTCTGCCTCGAACAAAAGCCTATAGGAAAAGTGCACATCGGGAAGGTGCTAATGAAGCCTGAACTTCCATGCCCAGAGCTGCTGCAGGTCATGTGGGTGTGGGAGAGTCAATGGGTGCCCCACAGTGACAAGGGTGCCTGGAAACACTTTGATCCCTCCTTTTTGAAAAGGGCTGGGATTCCTCTCCTGGCACAGCTGTGCTTGGTCACTCAGACACAAGCACACATAACCCTCTGAAGAGCTCGGTATAAGAAGATTCTGGGCTCCAGCCCTGGAGAGTCTGACTTCAGGCCATGGTTCATAACCCCAGATGCTACTCAGAGTTACCTCACCTTAGATGACTGAGCAGGAAGCTCCAGGCTGAGGGGCTGGGGGGCCTCTGAAGATCACCAGTTTGAGGGTTACTGACCTGGGCCGTAAGAACAACAACTAACCTTACAGGCTTGCCCAGTTTTTAAAGCATACAACATACAAGATCCTAGAGGTAAAAGACAAAAATCAAGGGCTAAATATTCTCATTGTGAAGCGATTTCTTTACCTCACCAAAAATTTATACAAGCAATGAGGTTCCTGGTACATAAAGTAGAATTCGGTTGGCAAAAATTCACTTCTATGCCCAACTTTCCTCTGCTCACATATCTAATTTATACATCTAGTGTATCAAGTGAGACAAGCACATAGTAAAATAACTTTAAAAAGTGTACCTGAACGTCTTCTTTCGGCTCCTTAATCATTGAGCCCCCGAAAGTGGGCTGGGGAGAAGTCTGCTCTAAACATGCCCTGAGGGGGAGATACTCAATGAACCTGAATTTGCTGTTAGAAGGCTTCTCCCCCAATCCAGCAGAGCTCATGTGGCACCTCTCTCTCCAGAACCCCGTGCAACACCAGCACTCCTGTTGGCTGCTGCTCTGAGGATGTCCAAGGGGAAAGCAGGATTCGTCCTTTCCTATCTCCACTGCCAGCTGAGCACATCCACAGTCAGGACTGACGCCAACCAGTCCCCATATCCTGGCACCTGTCACTGTGTCCAGGACAAAGCAGTAGGGAGTCCCAAGGAACTAAATAAAAGTCAGGTCAGCAGGTAGAAGAGTGGGTGCCCTGCCTTCCTCGTGCAGTGGCCCCAGTGGGCAGGGGGCTGGGAGCAGGTCCCCACAGCCTGCTGGTGCTTCCCTTCTCTGGCCCTCTCTGTAGTCAGTGATGCTGTTGGTCATTGACCTTTGCAGTCATAATGGGTCAGAGAAGAGAAAAATCGAAAAGCAGATCCTTCAGGACAACCATGAAAAGGTGGCAGATAATGTGCTGACAGGTTTACAGCAGTGTGAGCAAATGATATGTAAAGCACATGCATATTTGCCCCTATCAATGCATTCCCAGTTAGGCTAATTCTCTTAACTCTCAGCCAGATCATCCTTGTGATGACCATGTCCTAGATAGAAGAGGGAAGCCTTAGGCCAGGTGCAGTGGCTCACGCCTGTAATCCCAGCACTTTAGGAGGCTGGAGTGGGCGGATCACAAGGTCGGGAGATCCAGACCATCTTGGCTAACATAGTGAAACCCCATCTCTACTAAAAATTAGCCAGGCATGGCAGCGGGCACCTGTGGTCCCAGCTACTCGGGAGGCTGAGGCAGGAGAATGGCATGAATCTGGGAGGTGGAGCTTGCAGTGAGCCGAGATTGCATCAGCCTGGGTGACAGAGCGAGACTCTGTCTCAAAAAAAAAAAAAAAAAAAAAAAAAAAAGTGGGGAGTCTTAAAGCCTATAATCAGTTGACTTTTAAGTTAAAAAAAAAAAAAGAGGAGGGAGGCATTCTAATTGCTGTCACCTTCTAGAATAGTCTATGAGGAGTCAGTCACATCCAGAAAGGGCCAGCTCTTGGGTCCGGGTCTGCTCTGGCAGGAGTTGGTGCCTCGGGACCACATGGAACTCCCCATGTGGGTCCCAGGGTGGGCATCAGCACAAACACCAGACAGCCTTCCAAGGGCCAGGGCCGCCAGCCTCACTCCTGGAGACTGGCGCTACCTGCTCCTCCTAATATTGCCTTAGGATTTACTGGGAAGATGCCGGCTGGGGAGCTGATGATCTGTGAAGTGAAAACAAAGAAGCCAATCAAGTCATCTCCCGACCCAAATGAGCAGAAACTGGTATTTTCCGATCTAGTAATACCAAGCCCTGGGAGGGGGGGCGGTGCTAGTGTTTGCTCCCTGCAGGGAAGACACAAAAATCCACCCGGAAGATTTTTGCCATAACATAGAATGGACGGGCTTTTCTGGCACATGTGGGGCATGTGTGCAGTGTCCCCTGAAATCCTTTCTGCCTCAGGGCTGGGTATGGACAGACAAACAGGAAGCCGGTCAGTGTGCCCGGGACCTTGTAGAATAGGCTATGTTTTATACATTTATGGAGGAAGGCTAGCGGTCCACAGAAGCTTGACCTCCTGGACAGTGTGCTGGGGTCCAGCTTCCCATCTGACTCCTCTCTCTATAAAATGCCAGAAGGGGCAGGTGGACCATCCACTCCTGCCCCCCTGTCCCTACAGTGTTGCTCGTGGGAGTCCTCGGAACTGATCTAATCCTGACTACAAACAACCTGCAGATGCGGAGGAGAAACGGACCAAACCGGCTGGTCTGAACTCGGACTGAACCCAGTGAGTTTCTTAGGTCTTCCTCAAGCTTAAGTTGGGGGAGAGGGCCCCCAATTGTAGAAGCCCAACCATTCATGTAGAACTGAGCAGGTCACCAGCCTGGGTCACCTGGGGAAACAAAGGCAGCACCAGGTGGGCCTCTTGTAGATCATGAGCAGTTAGGGATGAGGGCAAAACAGAGAAAGAGAAAAGGAATGGAAGAGTAGAAGGGAAGAAGGCAATAGACAGTAAAGGGCTGGGTGTGGTGGCTCACGCTTGTAATCCCAGCACTTTAGGAGGCCGAGGCGTGTGGATCATTTGAGGTAAGTTCGAGACCAGCCTGACCAACATGGAGAAACTCTGTCTCTACTAAAAATACAAAAATTAGTCAGGTGTGGTGGCAGACGCCTGTAATCCCAGCTACTCAGGAGGCTGAGGCAGGAGAATTGCTTGCACCCAGGGGGTGGAGGTTGCAGTGAGCCGAGAGTGTGCCAACACACTCCATCCTGGGTGACAGAGCAAGTCTTCATCTAAAAAAGAAAGACACTGAAGGAGAACAGGAGGAGGGGAACAAAGATGACCAAGAGGAAGGAAGTGGAGAAAGAGAAGATAGAAGGAAGAGAGGTGCTCAGGGGAAAAAGGGAAAGGACAGGGAAGAGGAGGGAGAAAGAGAAGCCAGAGGGACTCAAGGTGGACCAGCCTGCTCCATTGGGTCACTGCAATTACATCCTCCATGCACACTCTTTCTAGACTCCCACCTGGGGCATCCCTCCATGCCTGGCCTCACCAACCTTAGAGAGCTTTTGATGACCAGCTGGGGACAGATTTGCCACCAGGCTTGCGATCACCATGCCTGTCCCCTGGCTGGGTGTGCTCAGACCTTGGTTGGAAGGATACTGTAGGGTCTTCATGTAATTCTGGATCGCCTGGAGCCAGTCTGGGATCGTCATCGAGAGCCTGTAGTTTGGGACCTGGGGTATTGAAGGCTGCAGAGAAATAGAGAAGAGGAAGTGTTTATTAAGGAGGCGCTCTGGGGCCCAGCTTCTGGGGACAGGCAGCGGGCTGAAGCCACCAGAGAGAGAGGTGCTCCTGAGAGCCAATGGCAACATGGTCACCCTGGCGTGGCCACCTGATTGAGCAGTGCCTCCTCCATGAGGTCTCCCGGGAACAGTGAGTCCTTCATTGACACTCTCCCTCTCTGAGTTCCCTCTGAGTCATGGTGGTTCTCTATGGCCCTCCGTGCTGTGTGAATACAGCTTTCTTCCCTGCAGGAGCCTAACGCCTCCTTGAGGCAAAGGACCACGTTCTATCGTGTCCCCCGCCGAGCCTGGCCCAGGACGGGCATGAAAGCACTTCATCAATGATTGCATAACACCTTTTGCTGCGTGGCCAGTGGTGATCCACTACAAGTGCTCTACTGCAGGGCCACATTTACACAGAATATAAAGTGAATGGATGCCAGGCGCCGTGGCTCACGTCTGTAATTCCAGCACTATGGGAGGCCAACACAGGTGGATCTCATGAGTCCAGGAGTTCGAGACCAGCCTGGCCAACATGGAGAAACTCCATCTCTAAAATTTAAATAAATAAATAAATAAATAAATAAATAAATAAATAAATAAAGTGAACGGTGCCCTAGAAAATTGCAACATGGCACCAAGAGTGCCACATCTCAATACTACCCTCCCTGCAATGCCCAGTGTGTCCCTTTCCCTGAGTCCTATCCCAGATGGATTAGGGAAGATCCCTCTTCTTGCCTTGACTCTCCCCAGGCAAGTGCAGCTCCTCTGACTCATGAGTCATCTTACCACTTTACCCCTCATAGCAACTCAATCAACACATTCACCTCCTAGTCTGCCCCTCAGTCAACACTCCCTGAATGTCTACAACATAGCAGATGAAGTCCTGATCCCTGCCAGGAAGAGAAAGAACCAAAGGCAGGCAAGGACTGGAAAGGGGGAAGCAGCCCTATCCTGAAGGCCGAGAGCAAGAACAGACAGGGACGTCCAGTCAAGTCACTGCTGAAAAGCCAGGCACGGTTTGGGGTTTTCTTGGTTGGTTTTGTTTTTTGCTTTATTTCCCCTATATGTCTCTCGGTCTTCTGACCTCTGTCTTCCTGAGGTCCTTGGTGACAGAGAATCTCAGCCCACGTGGGTGGGGCTCCGGCAGTGCTGCTGCTGGGAAGGAGAAATGAGGCTCCTCCAGGCCAAGCCACTTAAGGAGAAGCAGAAAGGGCCTGAGGACGGGTGACACTCACCCTCAGAGCAAATAGGGCAAGGGCGGCCCTGGGGATTTGGTGCTCCGCTGATGGAAGGGGACTCCGCTGGGGAGACGGGGATGGCCCTGGGCAGCCAGGCCAGGCAGCAGAGCCAGACACTGCCTAAGGCTGTTCGAGGCTCTCTCCCTGGCTCTCCAGGCACCAGCCCCAGTGTGAGGCTGAGGGCACGCTGTCTCCCGCCTGGGCATCGGGCTCTTTCCATACTTCCACCCCTCTGGCTGCACTTACTGCAAATGCTCCTTGACATTCCTTTCCTCTCACTGCCTCAATTCTCTCTTGGCTTTGAAATGTCCTACTTCACAGCAACTGCCTCGTCAGCTGGAAGGAAACTCATCAGAATCACACTTCCTGCATTACAGCCAAGGTATTATGTGTGTGTGCGTGAATGTGCGTATGAATGTGAGTGTGTGTGCCCATTCAAGCACAGCTATTCTGCAAGCTCCATTTTGTGTATGACATGTCAACCCAAATCAATCACATTTCTGTCTGGGAGTGTCATTTCGGGGGCAAAACATTGAATATTTGTTCCCATCACACACACACACACACACACACACACACACACACACAAAGCAAGTCAAAATGTAAAGTGTATCCTGTGTGTTTGCCCTAACATACACTAGAAAGTGCTTTATATAAAAAATGTGCCAGAGATTTCACAAGGTGAGGAGAGAAGGGGAGACGCGAACAAGTATGTCTTTAGCACCTCCTGTGTTTCAAGCTTTAGGCCCTGTATGAACGGGAGAGAAAGCCCAGGAGCAGAGGCAGAGAGGAGGGGAATTCTAGTTTATGAAGACATACGCAGGTTGGACGCAGTGGCTGATGCCTGTAATCCCAGTACTTTGGGAGGCCAAGGTGGGTGGATCGCTTGAGCCCAGAAGTTCAAGACCAGCCTGGGCAACATGGCAAGACCCCATCACTAAAAAAAAAAAATTAGCCGAGCATGGTGGTGCAGGCCTGTAGTTTCAGCTACTCAGGAGGCTGAGGTAGGAATATGGCTTGAGCCCAACAGGTCAAGGCTGTAGTGAGCCATAAATGAGCCACCATACTCCAGCTTGGGTGACAGAGCAAGACCCTGTCTCAAAACAAAAGACATAAACATTTCTGCACAGAAAAACACAGTCTAAACCTCTTTAATAGAAAAGCTGGTAAGCGTGGGAAAACGCCCTGAAGAATCACCAGCCACCTAAGAGATCCCCAGAGAGGTGTCCCTAGGCCAGAGCCTTGCTGTAGCCAGTAAGACTTGGCTCAAGAGTCTGCTGAAGGACTGACCACCAAATTATTTCAACCCCCGTCAAGCCCAACAAAGCCCACAAGAGCTAGATGGCAGGGTGGGAGCCGACGGCAGCTGGTCCTCAGAATAGCAACCCGATGGCGCCCGAGGGCTTTTAAAAACAGCTGCATGGTTACCTCAGCCTGGCTGTGAGCTGAGTGCAGGAGCTGTGGCCACACTTCCTGCCCATTGGGAGGACAAACGTATACATTCCCCAAGTCCCAGCTGGGGGCAGGGCTGTGGTAGGGAGGTGCAGAGACCACAGACGGAATGATGTCATAGGCTACAGCTCACTCTGATGTCTGGGAGAGATGGCTGGGCTTACCCTGGAGGGTCCACTTCCAGCCAGCGCCTCGGGCTGCCAACATTCCCACTGGCCATGGACTGTAAACCAGGTGGGCTTCCTGGAGTGTCATTAGGAGACACACACAACCAGGTCCAAAGCCCTGCTCTGCCACCTACTAGCTGTGGGCCCTGGTCAAGCTGCATGACCTCTCTAAGCCTCTGTTTTCTTCCTGATAAAATAGGAATAGTATCACCTACTTCCAACCTTCCAAGCTGGTTGTAAGCATTACATGACCTAATGCAAAAGTAGGCAGCTTGGGACTTGGCATATGGTGCTCATTAAGTGTAAGCTGTGTTGGCCAGGCCCTGTGGCTCACGCCTTTGGGAGGCCATGGTGAGTGGATCACTTGAGGTCGGGAGTTTGAGACCAGCCTGGCCAACAGGGCGAAACCCCGTCTCTACTAAAAATACAAAAATCAGCTGGGCGTCGTGGCGGGCGCCTGTAATCCCAGCTACTCGGGAGGCTGAGGCAGGAGAATTGCTTAAACCTGGGAGGCGGAGATTGCAGTGATTGAACCACTGCACTCCAGCCTGGGTGTCAGAGCAATACTCCATCTCAAAAAAAGAAAAAAGAAAAGTGTAAGCTGTGTTATTATTCATCACCAATATATTGTCAGGGGTCTAGGCTGGGGAAACCTGAATGATCCATACTTTTCTGGAACTGGAAAACAGAATCAGCAGCAGCAGAGTCCCTGGACACTCAACTTGGGAGCTTCACATCATGAAGATACCTTCCCACCTTAACGGAGAGGATGAAAACGTTCACTGCTCCCTGGGGATGCATTGATCACAATGAGTTAATATCCTTAATTCATGATGCGTTCATGCAAAGTGACAAGAAAACTCTTTAGGCCTCAGTGAAACTAAAAATGGCCCCCAAAGGCGGAAGCAACCCGTGTCCATTGACAGATGAATGAATAAACAAAATGTGGCATCCCACGGAATATACGATGGTATACAATGGAACAGTATTCAGCCTTTAAAAGGAAAGACGTTTTGACACATGCTATCACATGGATGAAACCTGATGACATTTTGCTAAATGAAATAAGCCAGTCACAAAAGGACAAATATTGAATAATTCCTCTTACATAAGGTTCCTAGAGTAGTCAAAGTCATAGAGACACAAAGTAGAATGGTGGCTGCCAGGGGCTGGGGAGAGAGGGAAACGGAAAGTCAGTGTTGAATGGGTACAAGGTTTCAGTTAGGAAGATGAAAAACATCTGGAGATGGATGGTGGTGACGGCTACACAACAATGTGAAGGTACTCAGTGCCACAGAGTTGTACACTTAAAAACGGTAAATTACATGATATATCTCTCTCTCCACAATTTTAAGAGCCATGAAAAGACAATTCACAAAACAAGAAAAGCAAATAGTAACCAAATATTTGAAGAAATTGTTTAAGTGCTCTAGTAATATAAGAAACGCAAATTAAAGCCACTGCAAAACATCATTTTCCACCTTTCCAGTTAGCAAAAACATGCTGAAATGTAGATACCCAATGCTGGTAAGGATGCTCTCCTACAGGACCGAGGCAAACATAAATTGGTACAACCTTTTTAGGAAAAGCCCAGGGCACATCCCTTTTTTCTGTTCGTGACTGGGGCCCGCAGAGTCCCTTCTCATGCTATTTTCCTGCCAGATTTCATCAATTGCTGTACTACCTGAAACTCCAGCTTTGATTGTCTGTGCCCTTCCCCTCAAGGGTTTCACCACCTGCTGCCTACATTAGCCCCACAGCCGTGGCCAGGCTGATGAAGGCAGAATCTAGAGGAAACAGATAGAAACGAACCTCTTCACACAGGCACTGCGCCTGTTTTCTAGGGCTGGAGGCCCCAGACAACTTGGGGGCTAGGGGACACAAGGAGGGAGTGGAGTGGACAGAAAGATGGTGTTCAAGAGAAAGAATAATGAAACAAACCACAGGCAAAGCTCTTGTGAGGAGCCTCTCTTCCACTCTGTTCTTGTGAAGCACAACTGACCTGTCGGTGATACGGACCGACACAGTTGTGTAACTGACATTGCCGTGCGGGAGAGAAGGGAAAGACCAGGAAAGGAGCCAGGGAGGCAGTAAGAACCCCAGGCACTAGGAATCTTTAACAAGAGCAAGGAGAATTCAAAACCTTTTGTCATCCCTACTCTGAAAACACTATGCAGGCACCAGACAGAAGAATCTTCTCTGGCAGCTTGGGAAGAGAAGCACAAAACAGCACCCTCGAGCCCAGGATGAGCCCCAGGCTCCTGCAACAGAGGCAGCCAGGAATCTGTGGGACAGAGGTGCAGGACAGACAGACAGACAGAAGGTTCTCAATCCAGGACTGGGGAGGGAAGGAGCTGCCCGCAAGAGCTGGCAGCGGGCAGGGATGGCCCTTGACTGCAGCCAGGTCTCTAGTACCAAACACTCCCGTGTCTTCACTCAGGTGAAACTCAGTCCTCTAAATGTGAATTATTTTCCAACTGGGAATCAACACGAGAGTAAGACACAAGAAGTGGGGTCTGCAAGAAACTGACTGCTGTTTCTTGCTGAATCCATCCTGGTGTTCTGCCCCAAGTAGAGTCTAGTTCCAGGCTGTTAAGAAAGAGGAGGATTGCCCTAGAATTTTCCTAGAATGTCCACTGTTTTTTTTGGGGCTGGCCACTCTCTCTGACCCTCGCTTCCCATCTGCTATTATCCTCCAACTGACTCTTGCTATTTCCTTAAAGTCTCTCTGAAAAAATCCTGCCTCTGACCTGGTCAATTGCTATCTTCAGACCCAACAACCACCAGGGGAGAGGCCTGGAGTCACAAATTTAGAAGGAGGATCTCAAAGCAGGGGAATCCCTGCAAGGAGGGGACATCTGGACCCTTCAGGCAGAAGTTACCATGGCTGCTAAGGGAATGTCCTGTAGTCAAAGGAAGTGTCATTTAGTCCTCCATGCAGGTCCTTGAAAACCTCCCCCATCCACTTCTTTTGCTTCTTAGTCTATAGTCAATGGCCAAAAATGATTGATCCCCCTGAAGCCCACCAAGCTTTTACCACTGCTGCCACCCTACCACCCTTCTTCTGTACCAATTCCTCAGTAAGATATTGATTTGGTTGATGGAGAAAACGACTCGACCCCAGAGGAAAGAGTCTGCCAAGCTGAGCACAGGAACAATCCTCTAATCCCAGAGGAGTAGCCCCTGGAAAAGGGAGCTTTTGAGGCTCTTCCCATGTTAAGGCCTAGGCAGGGGTCAGGGCTTGGGGAATGTCGGGGCCAGGGGAGATACCATGATAGGATTGGGGATAGAGAACCAACCATTAAGATGCAATGTAAGAGAAATGTTCAGTTCTTTATATTTAGGGCCAAAAAGCTGACTGTCCACATTTGGGCTGGGGATTCCTGGTTTGGAAGCAGTTTTCATGTGACCTTTTAGTTACTATGAAAAGTACAATATGATATGGCCACTGTATAAAAAAGGGAAGACTGGCCGGGCGCGGTGGCTCACACCTGTACTTTTGGGAGGCCGAGGCGGGTGGATCATGAGGTCATGAGTTTAAGACCAGCCTGCCCAATATGGTGAAACCCCGTCTTACTAAAAATACAAAAAATAGCGGGGTGTGGTGGCACATGCCTGTAATCCCAGCTACTCAGGAGGCTGAGGCAGGAGAATTGCTTGAACCCGGGAGGCGGAGTTTGCAGTGAAGCAAGATCACGCCACTGCACTCCAGCCTAGGCGACAGAGCAAGACTCCATCTCAAAAAAAAGGGAACACTTTCTTAAGAACACAGCATTCAGCTACAATAATGGAAAAATCAGGTACAGGTCTCAGGAAGTAGCAGTCTGTGTTCTAAACTGCTCAGACATGATTTAGAATACTGTGTTTCATATGTGCTTGCAAATGACTAATGACAAACTAGGAATTGTCTCAGAAGGAGGAGGGTGAGTTGGTCTGGGAATTATGACACATAAGAAAGGGCAAAAGACCAGGCGCGGTGGCTCATGCCTGTAATCCCACTACGTTGGGAAGCCAATGCAGTAGAATCGCTTGAGCCTAGAAGTTTGAGACCAGTCTGGGAAAAACAGTGAGACCTTGTCTCTACAAAAAAAATTTGTTTGGTTAGCCAGGTTGAGTGGTATGTGTCTGTAGTCCCAGCTACAATCAGGAGGCTGAGGTGGGAGGATTGCTTGAACCTGGGAGGTTGAGGCTGCAGTGAGCCATGATCACACATTGCACTCCAGCCTGGGTGACAGAGGAAGGCCTTGTTTCCAAAAAAAGAAAAAAGAAAAGGGCAAAAGGAGCTATCTGTGGACAAAGAAGTCTAAAGGAAGAAGCAGAGCAGAATGATAGAAAAAGTCACAGTCCTGAGGGCTCATAGTCCAGCGGACCTCTAGCATCACACAGATCAGCATTAGCGACCTGGAGACTCACGGGTCATAACATCATGAGATTTTAGAGTTGGAAAGAACTTACAAAGTCTGCTCTATTCCCATTTTATAGATGAGAAAACTGAGGGCAGAGATTTTAAGTGAATGACCTCACTTAAGTGAGGCACAAGGGCTGGATGTCATACAAGCAAGACTAGGATTCAGTTCCTTGATGTTTACTCCAAGTCCCTTCCATCCTAAGAGCACTCTCTCATAACATTCAAGGGTGCTGTGAGTAGCAAAGGAAGTCGCCAATGCTCTGCCCTGATTCCAAAGGCAACACAATAATCAGTGATGAAATGTGATTTGGGGGTGGGAGGGTGCTGCGAGGAGGATTTATGGTTGGTCTATGAGCTTCCTAACAGTCAACTCTGGCCAGGCCTGAGATCAGCTGCCTGGGAAGCAGCAAGCTCCCCATTCCCAAGAGGTCTTCAGAAAGAGGAGGGGATTCTGTTGAGAGGTGGGAGACTGGTCTCTACAAATAGGAAAATTCCATGATTCCCACATAGAGAATGCACCCCCCCACCTGCCCCCATACATGGTTGGGGGAAGGATGAAAGCACAATTAGAGGCAGGGTTGGTGCTGGTGCTACTAAGGAAGGCAGCATGGGACAGTAGGAACAGGCGTGTTTTTCCTTGTGGTCACTTTTCTTCCAAGTTTAAGGGCTCTCGGCTCCTCACTGGAGGAAAAATTCAATTCTCAAGTCAGAACTGCAAACCAGGAACAAGGTTGTTCTCATGTTCAAGAACTCAGCAAGGGTAATTATGGTTGACACTAAAGCAGGCAAGATTCTAGCTGGGCACAATGAAGATCTCCTTGACCAGCAGAGTAACAGAACACTGTGACTGACTGCAGCAGTAAGTTTAGAGGCTCTGTCACTTCCCCAAGGACACACACAGCTTTCTGGCCTGCAGGCTCAGATGCTCAGCTGTCACCAGGCTGGGGACTCAACCAGATGGCCTTCCGGGTCTCAAGTCTGGCATTCCTAGACCTGCCCAGGAATCTTCTCAGCCGTACCAGCGTCCCCAGGGTCCAGGGGAAACCACCCGTCACGCTATAACCCCGAGGCTCGGCAGCATTTCTCCCCAGTTTGCATTTTGATGTTTCATATAACATATCTACTCCCACCAGGGGACATCTCCCTCCCTCGGTAACGATATCCTTAGCCACCAAACCCAAATGGCTCACTGGCTTCTCTCCAAGGCAAAAAGAGAGTTTCACTCCTCAGCCTCTTTTTCTATCCAGTGAGACTAATTCATCATGTGTACTGGAAAGTCCCTTTTAAGTCTCAGCCAAAAGTCTTTCTTTTTTCTTGGAGCCCAAATAAGCTGGGAAGAGAGAGAGAGAGTTCACTGTTTTGCAAGTTTCAGAGGTGAAAGTCACTGTCATAAAAAAAAAAAAGAAAAGAAAAAAAATTGGCAAAAAGTCTGGAAATGATTCACACTGAGAAGTCTGACTGGTTGATTTCAAATTCATTCACAGCTTAATAAATCATTTGCTGGGGGAAGAGGGGAGCAGAGGAGGAGCAAGACACTCTAAAGAGAACAAGCAGAGTGGGATCCCTGAGGTCTATGCATTCTTTGGCATCGCTGGTACCTGCTGGCTCTAGCTTTTGCTGAAGAAGGATGTATGTGGGGGTGAGTAAATAATAGAGTTTGGCTGGAGGTTCAAAGACACCTTGGCACAATCCAGTTACATAGTCCCAGGATAGCAAGCCCACTACCTCTCCCTTCCCCATTTCTTAGGCTTCCAATCTAAACATCTCAATTAGAAAAGGGCTGGCAGGGAGAAATGGGGAGAGGAAGGAGTTTGTAGCAGGACCAGGAAAATGGAGATTGCCTCTATTTGCTATGTACAGGCTGAAACGGTCCCCTCTTTGCCTACCTACCCCCAGACCCCCAACCCCGCCCTGGAAGCCACTGACCTTTGCCAAGAAGGTGGCGTTCCTGATGGCGCCCACCATTTCTCCCCCCTTAGGGTGCACCTTGGCCACGTGCATCCACATGCGCTCCCAGGTGTGGCTGTCGATGGGGAAGCCGCTCTTGTTAACGTGGAACAGCACCCCGCCGTCTTTGTCCTCCTCCTCCGAGCCCCCGCTGGTGGCGAGGCTCACGGGCCGCGCGTGGCTGCTCCGGGATCGGGTGCCTTTGGCGCCTTTGGGGTGGGGGCAGCGGTGAGTGTCGGCCGCGGAGCCGGTCATGGTGGGGCCTGGGCGGGGAGCGAAGTACTGGGGACGCGCGGCGGCGGCGGCGGCGGCGGGGGGCGTGTGCGCGCGGGCGCGGCGCGGGGATCAGCGCCCCGCGGGGGCGGCCTTCTCCATGCCTCTTGCTGCGGCAGGACGCGCCAAGGGGGAGCGGCGGCGGGAGCTCCGCGGAGACTCCCTGCTTACCGGCGGTGCCTGAAATCAGCGGAGACACAGCTGACACCACAGCTAAGTGGACCCACAGAGGAACCGAGTAAGGGGCCCCGGAGTGTCTCCACGACACCCCCCGCTTCCCCCTGCACGCTGACAACCTCCCTGGGAATCGATGACGGGTTTCCAGCCCTGCTATTACCTAGAAAGGCAGCTCAAAATGTGCTACGAAGCTTCACACACATCTAAACCCCGGGGGTTGGGGATGGAGGGGCACAAGGAGCGTGGGGGATGCGGAGCGCAAGGTGTGGGGAGAAGAAAGACAGCTTGTGTAGCGTGAAGGAACAGGAGGTTCCCGCAAGGCTCCACACATTCCTAGGTCCCCAGATGTGGCCGAGAGAGGAGCGCAGCCACGAACGTGCCGGCACGTGAGCGCCCAGGGCTGGCGCGAGGGCGCTGCAGCAGCCTTGGCTTGCAAGGCGGCCCGCTTTCTTCCAGGAAGCCCTCCCGGACCCCGGCGGGGACCTAGTGGAAAGAGCTCCATCCGCCCCCTTTTCCCCGAGTTCCAGCGCCTAGCACCGGGAGGGACTGGTTGCAGGCGGGCGGAGCGCAGGAAGGGCTCGCGGCAGCTCCAGTATCCTACCTCGGGACGGTCGGCTTCATGGCTGCAGAGCCTCTCCGGGCGGCGGGACAGTGGGGGCTGCTGCTGCTGCTGCTGCTGCTGCTGGGCCTGGGACTGGGGCTGGGGCTGCTGGGGCTTGTTGCGACCGTCGCCTCATTCCATGTCCCATTCTCGAATGTTATTCTGTGACATATAACCGAGTCACCCGGGCAGCCGCCGATGTTCCGAATGCGTCCATTGGCCACCGCAACAAAGAGGGGCGGGTCCTGGGCTCGGGACTCTACAACCCCGAGCTCCGCGACGTTCTGATTGGCTCCAGGGGTTCCCTGGCGGGAGGGGACCGGAGTAGGGGGAGCCTGGCTGCCACGCGAAATCCGATCGCTGTCGTGTCCTGGGAGCCCCGCGGGCTGGAGCGTTTGGCCATGGGACTTAAGATCGAGTTACCCCAAGGGTCGTGGCACTTCGAGGGTTTGCAACTGTGGAAGCAGAGGAGAAACAAAACCACCCAAGAAGTGACCCCGCGGAAGCAGAGGATTTGGCATCAGAACAGCATTCCCTGAGGGACGCTGGACACACTTACCTGCCTCTACCTGGGAAGATGAGTGGTTCATCCTCTACCCGGGATTATGAGGGGCTGTTCATACCTACGCGTAAAATTAAATCTTTTTTCAATCCTGCATTTACAAATTCCTCAAAATTAACAAGTGGGTGCAGCTTTGGATCCTCTGGTATTAGTCACGGTTAATAAAGTCCCTTTAAGCCCAAGTTGAGAGGAGACAATAAAACCCAAGAGGTCAGGCAGGCCCTGACTGTTCTGCCACAGCTGTCCAGTGAGAGGAGGGATGGAGAGATGCTTCCAAATCATGGTGAAGTGGGTGGCTATCCCACACTCACTACTGAAACGCCTTCTCTTTCTTTTTCTTTAAGAAAGAGGAGAGCAGGTTGAGGTGGGAAGAGCACCAGACTGCTGACCTGAAGTCTGGCTCCAAGTCCAGGTTTGTCACTTTGCTCAGCTGTGTGACCCTGGACAAGCCACTTCCCTGCTCTGCGCCTTAGCTTCTCTTTCTGAAATGAGAGCAGACCTCCCGCCCTCCAGGGTCTGCTCTGGCTGTAAGGTTCTGTGATTCCCTGACTTCCTCTCTTGTGACACTGAGGATCCTGGCCATAGCATCCTTTCTCTTTAAACTGCAGGTCAGCTGGCCAGCTCTGAGCGAAGCAGTTATGAGAGCTATGCTAAGTGAACGTTGAATTAAGAAGACAGTTGTCAGAGAGCCACTGAGGGCGAATCAGTTTCTGAATGCTTACCCTGACAAGTTGCCTGTCATGGAACCTTCCACAGGAGGGCAGAGACCCCTGAAGAGTAGTTGAGAGCCAGGGCTTGGGTGAGAAGACCTGGATTCTGGACTTAGCCCTGCACTGCTCCCTGAGACAGAGTCTATGCCAAGGACTTTATAGATTCAATAATGAGAATAGGGCAGACACGGGGCCTCACACCTTTAAACCCAGCACTTTGGGAGAAAGAGGAGGAAGGATTACTTGAGGCCAGGAATTAGAGACTGGACGAACATCGCGAGACCTTGTCTCTACTAAATAAATAAATAAATAAATAAATAAATAAATAAATAAATATTTTGAAATTAGCCAGATGTGGTGGCACACGCCTGTAGTTCCAGCTGCTCAGAAGGCTGAAGCAGACATGTAGAATGAAACTGGATCCTCGTCTCTTACCTTACACAAAAATCAACTCCAAATGGATCAAAGACTTAATTAAATCTAAGACCTGAAACCATAAAAATTCTAGAAGATAACATGAGAAAAACTCTTCTAGACGTTAGCTTAGGCAAAGAAATCATGACTAAGACCTCAAAAGCAAATGTAACAAAAATGAAAATAAATAAACAGGACCTAATTAAACTAAAAAGGGTCTGCACGGCAAAAGAAATAATCAGCAGAATAAATAAACAATCCACAGAGTGGGAGAAAATATTCACAAACTGTGCATCTGACAAAGGACCAGTATCCAGAATCTACAAGGAACTCAAACAGATCAGCCAGATAAAAACAATCTCATTAAAAAAATGGGCAAAGGACATGAATAGACAATTTTCAAAAGAGGATATACTGTCAACAAACATATGAAAAAAATGTTCAACATCACGAATTATCAGGGACATGCAAATTAAAACCACAAAAAGTTACCATCTTACTCTTGCAAGAATTGCCATAATTTAAAAGTCAAAAAATAATAGATGTTGGTATGGATGTGGCAAAAAGGGAACATGTCTAAAACTGCTGGTGAGAATGTAAACTAGTACAACCACTATGGAAAACAGTATGGAGATTCCTTAAGGAACTAGAAGTAGAGCTAAAACTACCATTCGATCCATCAATCCCACTGCAGGGTATCTACCCAAAGGAAAAGAAGTCATTATATGAAAAAGACACGTGCACACGTGTGTTTATAGCAGCACAATTTGCAATTGCAAAAATATGGGACTAACCTAAGTGCCCATCAACTAATGAGTGGATAAAGAAAATGTGGTATATATACACCATGGAATACTACTCAGCCATAAAAAGGAATGAAATAATGTCTTTTGCAGCAACTTGGATGAAGCTAGAGGCCATTATTCTAAGTGAAGTAACTCAGGAATGGAAATCCAACACCAAATATTTTTATTTATAAGTAGGAACTAAGCTATGGGAATGCAAAGACATAGAATGATATAATAGACTTTGGGAACTTGGTGGGGGGAGCGACGAAGGGGAGGAGGAGGGCAAAGGATAAAAGACTACATATTGGGCCTGGTGGGGTGGCTCATGTCTGTAATCCCAGCACTTTGGGAGGCTGAGGTGGGTAGATCACCTGAGGTCAGGAGTTCGAGAACAGCCTGGCCAACATGGTGAAACCTGATCTCTACTAAAAATACAAAAATTAGCTGGGCGTGGTGGCACAGCACCTGTAATCCCAGCTACTTGGGAGACTGAGGCATGAGAATCACTTGAACCCAGGAGACGGAGGTTGCGGTGAGCTGAGATTGCACCACTGCACTCCAGCCTGGGCGACGGAGTGAGATTCGGTCTAAAAAAAAAAAAAAAAAAAGGCTACATATTGGGTATAGTATACACAGCTCAGGTGATGGGTGCACCAAATTCCTAGAAATCACCACAAAAGAACTTATCCATGTAACCAAAAACCACGTGTACCTCCAAAACTATTGAAATTAAAATTAAAGTTTTTTTAAAGGCTGAGGTGAGAGGATTGCTTGAACCTGGGAGTTCAATCACACCACTGCACTCTAGCCTGGTTGGCAGAGTGAAACTCCATTTCTAAAAGTAAAACAAAAATAAATAATGGGAATAATACCTTAGGTTCATAGAGACAAAGGAAATGGCTCATTTGTCTCTTCATGAAATTGACTCATTTGTCTGCAAGAAGAACACCTGGAAAGAAAAAGCAAGAAGTGAAAGAAAATTATCCCCTCACTATATAATTGCCTCAGTTTTCATTTCCTGATTAACAGAAAACATGCCTCAGAGACTGATCTATTTTCTCATCTTGAACATTCTTCCTCCCTTCTTTTTGCATTCACCTCTCAAATCCACCCTTTTCTCCACATTTCCCAGGAGTTTCAAGTCCAGGAGACTAGAATTTCAGGATGCGGACCTGTATGCAGAGAATGAGGATTTGACCTGACAGTCCCTCTGGAGAAAACTGAGCTCTCAAATCTCAGGTGAACAGACCAATTGGTGAACATCGAAGAATGTCTGGCAAGGGTCATCTTCCTTGGAATCACTTCCCAATGTCCCCACTCAGGTCAAGTCCGAGCTCCTACAGTTACCCTGTTAAGCCAGAGCCTGCATCCTGCTTTACCTGAATTAAAGTCCTGGGGACCTGAGAGGGTTATCAGTTCATCTTCCTGCCTCCAGGCACCTCAGGACTCCCTGACAGTTGAAGGGAAGAGCTTTTGCTGTTCATCTCCAATATTCCAATTGTCTTTTCTTCTCTTCCCTAGCAGTGGGATGGCGTGGAGAGACAAGTGGCATGGCACATGAATATAGTCAGGAGATTTTGCTACTTCTCCGAAGAGCTGGTAAGGAAGCTTCTGAAGTGAACTGTGCTGTCTCAGCAAGGGCATTGTCAGGCAGAAGGGCTCTCTTCTTCAGAATTGCTTCTCATTGGACAGTTGCACTAGGCTGCATGAGCAGGCCAACTTTGTTCTTCATTTCCTTGTGTATTTTGTGTTATATGACACTCCAGTGAACCCAGGCCAGTTAGATTAAGGATTTTGAATGTTCTGGTAGTTAGTAAGACTGACACAGCCACATATACACACAGTGGGACAAGGCCAATTTGCAGTTTGAACAAGGCTTGGTGACTGGATTCTCAACCTCTGAGAGAAGGGCCACTTGTATTTGTTGGCATAACTACTGGTATAGCAGGGAAGCGTAGTGGAAAAGTCTGGAATGAGAAGAACTGGATTCAGATAAGATCTCATTATTCAAATGCCAGCTGCTATCATGATGAGAAATAAGACAAAATCCTACCCTGATGGTTCATATTTCTAGTTCTACTATTTATTGATGGTGCAATTTTGGGTAAGTTACTCAACATCTATGAACCTTAATTTCCTCATGAAGAAGATAGGATACTACTCTAGAGGGATGTTATGAGGACAGAGAGGTAAGGTAAGTGCCTAGCATGGTAACACTTGCTAAGTGCCTGGTACATGTAAGTTGGGCCTTCATCTGAATCTGAGACAGTGACACAAACAGATTTGGAGACATCTGTTCCCAGACATTTTACTGCCTGGGAGTCAAGACTGAGAAATTACTGCAGCTGCCCAGGGAAAGGGATGTATATTTCAAACAAGCCATGGGTGTATGGAGGGGAAGAGAAAAAGCTGGGAGGCACAGGAGTAGGCGGGCAGCGGCACACAGGAACAGGAAGAGTTTGTTTCTGCCTCTACTGACAGCACAGAGGAAGATCTACCCAGTCACGGGTTGAGTCGTGCGTCCCCATCCCCAAATTCATATGTTGAAGTTCCAACCCCTAGCACCTCAGAATGTAACCTTATTCAAAAATAGAGTCGTTGCAAATGTAATTAGTTAAGATGAGATCAGACTAGAGTAGATTGGGCTCCTAATCCAGTAAGACTGATATCCTTATAAAAGGGAAACTTGGATGCAGAGACAGACATGTGCACAGAGAGAACACCATGTGAAGACTGGAGTGATGCTGCCACAAGCCAAGGAACTACCAGAATCCAGGAGAGAGGCCTGGAACAGACCCTTCCCTGCACCCTCAGAGGGAGCCTGGCCCTGCCAGTACCTTGCTCTCAGACTTCCAGCCTCCAGAAGTGTGAGATGATAAATTTCTGTTTAAGCCACTCAGTTTGTGGCACTTTGTTTGTTTGTTTGTTTGTTTGTTTGTTTTGAGACAGAGTTTCGCTCTGTCACCCAGGCTGGAGTGCAGTGGCACAATCTCAGCTTACTGCAACTTCCGCCTCCTTGGTTCAAGTGATTCTCCTGCCTCAACCTCCTAAGTAACTGGGATTACAGGCACCCACAATCACGCCCTGCTAATTTTTGTATTTTTAGTAGAGACGGAGTTTCACCACGTTGGCCAGGCTAGTCTCGAACTCCTGACATGAGGTGAACCACCCTCCTCGGCCTCCCAAAGTGCTGGGATTACAGGCATGAGCCACCGCGCCTGGCCAGTTTGTGGCACTTTGTTATAGCGACCCTAGCAAACTAATATACCCCATATGAGGCTGATACCCACATGGGACTGATGGAGGTTCAGCCCATTTGTTTAGGGCCTATGATCATCCTGATGAGGAATGTTACCACTGCACTGAACTAGTGAACTGACTTTTTCACTAAATATCAACACTAATATTCTGTAATCATGAGATTTAGCAAACCTGGTGGTGTTCTAGGACCACAGAAGAGAATGCCAAATGAGGAACTTAAGCGTCTTTCCTGGAGGTCCCAGAAAAATCAAATAGCTTCTTCATCTCTCACTTCCCTAAAGGATATTTTGCATATATTCCATGGTAGTATCTGAATCACATGAATTGTCACCTATTCATAGGCCCAGGCTGGAGTGCAGTGGCACAATCTCAGCTCACTGCAGCCTTGACTTCCCAGGCTCGGGTGATCCTCCCACCTCAGTATCCTGAGTAGCTGGGACCACAGGTGCACATCACCACATCCAGCTATTTTTTCTTTGTATTTTTTTTTTGCAGAGACAGTATGTATTCGTCCATTCTCACATTGCTATAAACAACTGCCAGGCCAGGCACGGTGGCTCATGCCTGTAATCCCAGCACTTTGGGAGGCCGAGGCAGGTGGATCACGAGGTCAGGAGTTCGAGACCAGCCTAACCAACATGGTGAAAGTCTGTCCCTACTAAAAATACAAAAATTAGCCAGGCACAGCGGCGCGCACCTGTAATCTCAGCTACTCAAGAGGCTGAGGGAGGAGAATCGCTTGAACTCGGGAGGCAGAGATTGCAGTGAGCTGAGATCGTGCCACTGCACTCCAGCCCAGGCGACAGAGCAAGACTCCATCTCAAAACAACAAAAACAAACAAAAAAAGAACTGCCTGAGACTAGGTAATTTATAAAGAAAGTAAGTTTAATTGGCTCATGTTTCCACAGGCTGTACAGGAAGCATGGCTGGGGAGGCCTCAGGAAACTTACGATCACAGTGAAAGGTGAAGGGGAAGCAGGCACATCCTACTTGTCTGGAGCAGGAGAAAGAGAGCAAAGGGAAAGGTACTACACACTTTTAAACAACCAGATGTCATGAGAACTCACTATCACGAGAATAGCACAGGGAAAATTCACCCCCATGACCCAATCACCTCCCACTAGGTCCCTCCTCCAACACTGGGGATTACAATGCTACTTGAGATTTAGACAGGGACACAAATCCAAGTCATATCACGGGGTTTCATCATGTTACTCAAGCTGGTCTCAAACTCGGGCTTGAGAGATCCACCAGCCTCAGCCTCTCAAAGTGCTAGGATTACAGAAGTGAGCCACCATGCCTGGTCTGTTTTGTACCATTTCTAATTGTTTGGATCTAGGTTTTGCCATAGAAAGAGCAAACCAAAAAGTGACACTTATCAAGTACTTTATGCCAAGCACAATCTAAGCACCTCACCTGCATTCTGTCATTTAATGCTCACAAGAAATATATGCTGTAAGTTTTAAATTGAAACTGGAAAAGGTTAAATAATTGGCCCAAGGTCTAGCCAACAAAGGAAAACCACGAAAATAAAATGTCCATTTCAGCCTCAGCTCTGAAGAGAAAAAAACATAATAATAAAAAAGGTTCCTTCAAGAGTTTGTAACTATATTGTCTGGCCTTGCATTTAACTTACACTATCTAGATAGTTCAGGAAAACCCAAGCTGAAAAATTATGTTTAAATAGTGCCAGGTTGATAATGTCCTTAGGTGCCTGGAAGCAGCAAATATACATCTTCTCTGGATAAACACATCCTCAATCCAGGCCCACAAGTAATCCTAAAGAGCTCAGGCAAAGAGAAACCCATGTCTAAAAATTACCAAGTCACAAGGAAGCAAGCCACCAAAACCAAGAGTCAGCATACACAACTAGAGTTAAATCTCTAAAAACTTCAGATACTAAAATTAGATGCATGCTGGGAGTAGTAATGGCTCACGCCTGTAACCCCAACAGTTTGGGAGGCCTAGGTGGGCGGATCACTTGAGGCCAGGAGTTTGAGACCAGCCTGGCCAACACGGCGAAACTCCGTCTCTATAAAAAACACACAGAAAATTAGCTGGGCATGGTGGTACATGCCTGTGGGCCCAGCTACTCAGGTGCCTTGAGGTGGGAGGATTGCTTGAGCCTAGGAGTTCAAGGCTGTAGTGAGTGGAGATTGCAACACTACACTCTGGCCTGGGCAACAGAGACTCTGTCAAAAAAAAAAAAAGTCACTAGAACTTATCAATTACACCCTGAGAAACAAGCATTATAAAGTCTGACCAAAGGATAGGGAAAGTTCCTTCATTAGACCCTGATTCTGCGTTCTGGAAAGATTCTTTATCCTGTGTTATCATGGCCCCTCACTCTGCTCTCTGGTTCTTCTATGGACACATCTGAAGTAGCTACATCCTTGGGGGGCTGCAGAACTCTTATAGCCAATGCCATAGTGGTGTGAATTTAAGGACTTTAGAGTTAATTTGAAGTTTAAATAGTCGAAGCCTTTTTCAAAGGTGCATTTGTGTTTTCTTTGGTTAATCGATTCCTTACAAATTTAGTAGGCTTCTAACTTACTTGCTTCTAGATAGCTCCATATGCCAACAAGCACATCCAAATTTCTCTTTTAAATAAAATTCCCAAGCCTGATTAATTTCCTTGTCCCCATGCCTTTCTGTTTCACCTAATAATGGTTATTTTGAGGCCATCTGAAATAATAGGCTTGAGTGAGAAGTCTCAACTTCCAATCCAATCTTTGCCATAGACTGAATCACTTTGTGTTTTTTTAGAAAGTGTTAATTGGCTTTAGTCACTCAAAACTTTTATCAGTCTTACTTTGTATTTGGGGTCTAAAAGCAATTTTTTTCTAACACAAGAAAGCCCCAAATATCTGCGCTCAGTCCATTGTTTTCCATTTTTCATGTATTAGTCAATTCTTTCCAGTGATTATCTCTTTTTTTTTTTTTTTTTTTTTTTGAGACGGAGTCTCGCTATGTCGCCCAGGCTGGAGTGCAGTGGCCGGATCTCAGCTCACTGCAAGCTCTGCCTCCTGGGTTTTTACGCCATTCTCCTGCCTCAGCCTCCCGAGTAGCCGGGACTACAGGCACCCGCCACCTCGCCTGGCTAGTTTTTTGTATTTTTTAGTAGAGACGGGGTTTCACCGTGTTAGCCAGGATGGTCTCGAACTCCTGACCTCGTGATCCGCCCGTCTCGGCCTCCCAAAGTGCTGGGATTACAGGCTTGAGCCACCGCGCCCGGCCGATTATCTCTTTATATAAAAACCTTGCTAAACAAAGCAAAAGGCAACCAACACATGCTAACACTGGCTCTTTCCAACAACTTCCTTTGAAGCAACTGAATCAGTATCAGGCACTTGATCAGATTTGCAATCAAATCACTGCAAGCAGCCATTTTACCAAGTGTTTTGTTACTACATAACCTAGGTTCTTATATTCCCAGCCTATGATGTATATTTCCTTGTCATGTGCCAACATATCACTGTGATAGGATCACGTGTTTAGGATCCCACTTCTAGTACTGATAGGAAAGGCTAAAAAGTAATGAGTTAAGCATGCAACATGAGAAGTTACAAAACAGCAACTGAATTAACTTAAAGAAAATAAAAAGGGAAATAATAAAAGAACAGGTATAAATTTAAAAAAAAGAAAGAAAGTTATGGGAGACAGGATCAACAAAACCAAAAGTTGATTTTTTTTTAAAGACTAAGACTAATGAGCTAAAACAAAACCTCTGATATGACTAATAAGAAAAAAGAGGAATGACTTAAGCAATAATAGAAACAAATGAAGTTGGAAGAGAAATTATAGATATGACAGATTAAAAAGAAAATAGAATACTATGAAAACTTATGCCAATGAATTTGAAAACAAAGTCAACAATTTAAATTTCTTTTTCCCCCCACATCTCTAGTAAAAGTAAAACAATAACAAAAATTAGCCAGGCATGGTGGCATGTGCCTATAGTACCAGCTGCTCGGGAGGCTGAGGTGGGAGAATCGTATGAGCCCGGGAAGTCAAGGCTGCAGTGAGCTGTGATTGTATTCTGTACTCCAACCTGGGCAACAGGAGTGAGACCCTGTCTCAAAAAACAAACAAAAAGCAATTTTAATTTTTATTTTTTTAGATGGAATCTTACCCCTAGGCTGGAGTGCAATGGCACGATCTCAGCTCACTGCAACCTCAGCCTCCCAGGTTCTAGTGACTCTCCTGCCTCAGCCTCTCGAGTAACTGGTATTACAGGCACCCGCAACCACATCCAGTTAATTTTTGTATTTTTAGTAGAGATGGGGTTTCACCATATTGGTCAGGCTGGTCTCGAACTCCTGACCTCAGGTGATCCACCCATCTCAGCCTCCCAAAGTGCTGGGATTACAGGAGTAAGCCACCGCACCCAGCTAACAATTTAAATTTCTAAGGAAACATATTTTCAAAACTGACTTGAGAAAAAATAGAAAACCTTAGTAGTCCTGTAACTATTAAAATTTACCCTCCAAAAAAAATCACCTGACCCAGAGAGTTTTACTTGAGTCACATCAAATATTGAAGAAACAAATCCTCTATGAAATCTTTGAGAAAATAGAAAAAGAACCAGTCCCCCATTAATTGTATTAAGCTGGTAAAATCTTGGTATAAGACAAAGAAAGTACAAGATAGGAACATTACTGATAATCTTACCTTTGAACATAACTGAAAATATCCTAAACAAAATATCCACAAATGGAATCCAGCAATGTATAAAAGCTATCATGCCTCACAACCAAGTTGAAGCTGGATTCCTACCTCCCACTACATAAGAAAATTAATTCCACATGAGTTTGTCAGAGCATCATCACTATGAGCCTTATGGTGTTGTGCCATAGTAAGTACACAGTAGCACCTATGAAGTGTTCTTGCCTTAAAAAAACACAATTGAACCTATAATTAAGTGTCTGGATCTAAAGAACAACTTTTAGGAACTAAAAGGGATATCTGAGGAGGGCGAATTGCTTGAGGTCAGGAGTCTGAGACCAGAGTGGCCAACATGGTGAAACTCCAACTCTACAAAAAAAAATACAAAAAAAAAAAAAAAAAAATTAAAAGGTGGGATAGAAGAAACAGTTGAGTGACACCAGAAGGAAACAATCAGTCAAATTCAGAATGTGAGACAAATGTTACACTATCTCTAAAAAATCAATGGCAAACTGATGGCAATGGGGAAACAAAAGTGTGGGATGGGGTGGGGAATTAACCAAATAGAACTGAAAAGATTTAAGATACATGGCAACCAAACGTAATGTGTGGACTTTGCTTTGATTCTATTTCAAATAAACAGCTATAAAACCAAAACCAACCAAAATAAAACAAACTCCTATGAAAGAATTAAGGAAATCTGAATATAGACTAAGCATTATATAATGTTACAAAACTATTGATAATTTGTTAGTTTTATTAGTGACATAGTGGTTATGTAAAATCTCAGAAACATAATTAATATTTATGGATGAAATGACACAATGTTTAGGACTTGCTTTACAATGTTGCAGTAAAAAAACAGTTGGTAAAATGATCATAATTGTTGAAACTAAAAGATGGGTACAGAGAGTCACTAAACGATTTTCTCAATTTTTATGAATGTTTGACCTTTTCCATATAAAACAAAGACAATATGTGTATTAATAGTTTATTAATAAATGTATCAGACACATCCCATGTGCTGCCTCACATTCCTTAGGTCTAGCCTTTCTCCTGGCTCCACAGCTACCTTCATGGCCAACTAGATCTGTGCATTCAGTCACCTGCAACTGACTAGTCACTTGTCCATAAGTGCTCAACTCTCCGTTTGGCTGCTCCTGCACAATAAGGCTGGACAGCCACCTGTCTGGAGTCTCTGGTCCTCCACCACTTTTGGACTCAGATGAAATGCCACACTGCAGGATGTGGGATCTGGCTTCCGAGCAGCCAGAGGAGCTGGAGGATGCCACCTAGGGAATTAATTCCCTATGGGGAGCATATTGACCAATGAGAAATAAGATGGGAGGGAGGCCGAGCACGGTGGCTCATGCCTATAATTCCAGCACTTTAGGACCCTGAGGCAGGTGGATCATTTTAAGGCCAAAAGTTTGAGACCAACTTGGCCAACATGGTGAAACACCATCTCTACTAAAAATACAAGAAATTAGGTTGGTGTGGTGGTACACCCCTGTAATCCCAGTTACTTGGGAGGCTGAGGCACGAGAATTGCTTGAACCTGGCAGGAGGAGGTGGCAGCGAGCCAAGATTAACTCACTGCCCTCCAATCTGGGGGACAGAGTGAGACTCTCTCAAAATAAGTAAATAAATAAAATAAAATAAAATAAAAATAAAAATAAAAACCAACAAACCAGGAGGGAGCTGGTCAGATAAATTCCCTTTCTTCCCTCCTATGAACTGAGTTATGATTTTCCAAAACAGCCTGTCCAGAGATGTCCTGTATGGCTGAGCAGACATAGCTACTAAGTAGCCTGCCATGGCTCTTTGCCACTGGTCATGAAGCAGTTGCCTATATGATAACACACCACCTTGCATTGCTTCTCATCCTAGCCAATGTCATTTCCCTTTTTACTCTCTCTGTCTGCTTTCCCAATCAGCATTTAATCTTTGTTTCAGATTCTATTTTCTAGAGAAAATGAGTTAAGACAATTGGGTCCACAAGTAGTTCTAGAAAGCAAATCCTCAAGATAAATTTTGGGTTTGTATAGCTCACCTTCCTGAAATCAATATAGACTCTCTAAGGCAGATGGTGATAATCCTGATATGCAATAGCACCATAGCTTTCACTTGAGTTTATTTGGAGTAAACTGTATGGAGAGCAAGACTTTGGAAGATCAAGTAGCTGTGATAATCAGCTCAGAAACAATGATAATTATAAGGCATTGGAGATCCTGGAAACAAAAAATAGCAGGCTTGGAGCCAAGTCATGCAATGCTTTAAAGCCAGAAAGCCTCTATGGAAACTTTGAGAGTCTTATTTCCTGTAGTCATAGGATAGGCTCTTAAAATCAAGCCCAAGATCAAAGGGTAGCAGAATGGCAAAGGAAACTAAACGCATGCCCTTGACAGGCTGCCATTTCAAAGTGAGAGCCCAGATAGGAAAAGAGTGGGACCCTGAGACCTGGGATAGGGATATCAGAGTTAATGAGCATCATGACCATTCAAATGCCCTGAAGTCTCCTGCCCAAGGAAGACCCCCTTCCCCATGACTTGTTCTCCTCAAGACCTGGCCCCCCCCTTTATTGCCTCCAACAATACCAGAGTCAGGTTGTAGCACAGCCCATACTGGGAAGAAAATGCCCTGCTCCAGGGAGAAAAAAGCATACTTGCCAAAGATATTGCAGAGCTTGGCTAATGTGGACTGGCAGGAATTGTGAAATGTGTGTGGACTTGACTAGGTGTCAACTTGACAGGGTTATGGGTTACCCAGATCTTACTCCCTGGACTGAGTAAGATCTGCCCTCACCCAATATGGGCAAGCATCACTCAATCCACTGAGGGCCCTCATAGAACAAAAGGCAAAGCAAGTGCAAACTCTCTCTCTCTCTTCTTGAGCTGGGGCATCCATATTCTCCTGCTCCCAGACATCAGAACTCCATGTTCTTTGGCCTACAGACTTTGAGGCTTATACCCAAGCTGCCCCCACCCCTTTTTCTCAGGCCTTTGGACCCTGGACTGAGAGTTACACCATCAGCCACCCTGGTTCTCAGACCTTTGGACCCAGAACTGAGAATTACACCATTAGCCACCCTGGTCCTCAGGCATTTGGACTCAGGCTGAATTACATCACCAGTTTCTCTGGTTTCTCCAGCTTGCAGACAGCAGACTGTGGGACTTCTCAGCTTTCATAATTGCCTGAGCCAATTCCCATAATAATTCCCTTATATATCAGTGTGTATATCCTATCAGTTCTGTTTCTCTGGAGAACCCTGGCTAATACACACATACAGAACACGAGAATTAATGTTCAGCAGGGAAGGCTGGAGTTTGTCTTAGCTGTTTTCTGGGATGGTTCTTGAAAGCCTGGTCCCAGCAATGGCCTACAATAAATAAAGTGGAGAAGCCAGATTTCCTTGTGTATTATTGAGGAAGGAGTCAGAAGACTCAGGGAGGTGGGAGTATTCGAAATGTTTCCTAGGTATGGCTCAAGGTGGGAGTATTCGAAATGTTTCCTAGGTATGGCTCAAGAACCCACCACCTGCCCTGGGCTGGCCCAGAGGACACTCCCTGCTAAGCCAATAAAGAATGCACTATCGGCCAAGCACGGTAGTTCACACCTGTAATCCCAGAACTTTGGGAGGCAGAGGTGGGTAGATCACCTGAGGTCAGGGGTTCGAGACAAGGCTGGCCAACATGGCAAAAACCCGTCTCTACTGAAAATATAAAAATTAGCTGGGTTTGGTGGCACACGCCTGTAATCCCAGCTATTCAAGAGACGGAGGCAGGATAATTGCTTGAACTCTGGAGACAGAGGTTGCGGTGGGCTGAAATCATGCCACACTAGTCTCCAGCCTGGGCAACAGAGTGAGATTCCATCTCGAAAGAAAAAAAAGAAAAAGAATGCACCATGGAGGAGGCTTTTGGAGGCATTGGGTGGTACTGGCTCTCCTTATAGTCCAGAGTTGTTGCTAAGGAAAAGGCTGCTATGGACCTGAGTTCCCTATTGGTAGCGGAGATGATAAAAATCCCAGAATTGCAGGGGCCAGGCGGGAGCACTTCACCATAAAGGACAAGGCAGTCATACTTACCATACTTACCACAACAGACAGCAAGGTAGAGGGGCAATCAGGATGACCTTCTCTGCAGGGACTCATGGTGCTCGGCTAACATAGCATGGTGTTCCTAGGGAAAGGGTAACCACAGAATTTATTGTCCAAATTGGGTCACTGTTGAGAGCAAAAAGGAATGCTAGTCATGATTACACAGGAACAATGGGTAAATACCCGTGGGTGTAAACCAGGACCATCCCAATCAAACTGCCACCTATGGTCACCCTACCAAGGGGTGAGGTAGAAACACAAGGGGTAAGATATAAACACGTGTTCATATAAACATAATACATGGGTTTGCCTTTCCTGCCACAGACTTCAGAAGTACCACCATCTGAGAGCTCATAGACACCTTATCCATTGACATATTAACCCATGCAACACTTCCTCCAAACAAGAGAGCTATTTTATGGTGAAAGAGGGAGTGAAAATGGACTGATGACCGTGGTCTACTGGCCTTACCATGTACCAAACACACAAGAGCAGCTGACCTGATAATATTGTGGAAAAGCCTGTTGAGACTCAGATAAGGCAAAACGAGGTGACAACATCTCACAGGGTTGTGGCCCAGTCCTCCAGGTTATAATATTCTTTGAACTAAAGACCAATATATGGTACTAATCTGTAATGACTAGAAAGGATGAATCCAGAAAGCAAGGGATGGAAGTAGAAGTGGCCCCTTTCACTCTTACACCCAGTGATACATTTGAGGAATTTTTGCTTTTTGTTCCCAGAACTTTGGACTCTTATGTTAGAAGTTCTGGTTTCCCGGGAGATATCTCTGTGAGGGCACACAATCAGGTTCCACTGACCTGGAAGTTGTAACTACTTACCTGGCTGCCTTGAGCACTGCAAGTTGGTGGGCAAAGAAAGGAGTTAAAGTACAATAATTATAATAATTGGCCAGGTGTGGAGACTCATGAATGAGCCTATAATCCCAGCACTTTGGGAGGCCAAGACGGGAGGATTGCTTGAGCCCAAGAGTTCAAGACTAGCCTGGGAAACATAGTGAGACCCTGTTTCTACAGAAACATTAAAAAATTAGCTGGACATGGTAGTGTACACCTATAGTCCTAACCATTCAAGAGGCTGAGGAAGGAAGATCGCTTGAGCACAGGAGTGCAAGGCTTCAGGGAGCCATGATCATGCCACTGCACTCCAACCCAGGCAACAGAGCAAGACCCTGTCTCCAAAAAAATTATAAAACCTTTAGCAGCCTGGATTATTCCTCTTGGAATGCAGGCAATCCAGGGGATTCACTGAGATACCTCCTGGTACTTCCACTCCTGGTAAAGCAATTATAACTCAGAAAGGGCTGTTCAACTAAGAGCTTCAGATCCCTACCTCCTCCCCTAGGTATGAAGATCATCCAATCAGGCAACCAATCTAGATGAATCAGCTGAAGTGTTGGACAAGAGGGAAGTCTAGCATGGGTGGTGGAGAAGGGAGATGATGAATATCAATTATGGCCTTAGAACTAGTAACGGTAGCTTGAATCAAGCCTTCTGTAGCTTGATACATCTGTCTCTTCCATTAGGCTTTCCAGAAAATTGCAACTGGCCACAACCTTAAAGGGAACTTTATAAATAAAAGGATTTGTATTTCCTCTCTTAGAAAAGAGGTGAAGAGTTTTATTTTTTTATTTTTTTATTTTTTTAGAATGGCAGCTCCATATTCTCATGTGAGAACCATCTGTAATGGAAAGCCATGCCTTCTACTCTGGGGCAATGATTTATTTTTACCAGAATCAATATGTATAGCATATATGAGTTTGCTTTCATTGTCTACAGGGCTTCAACCAACACCACCATCTAAAGCTTACGGAAGGTCCCATCCATCGGCATGTTACCCCACACAACTTTTCTGACTGGCGAATGGGTAAGCTGTATTGGATATGTCTTCTGACATCTTCTCAGATTTCTTTGGCCTTGACTGTGGCTGTAGCCAACCAGCTCCACCCAGTCCCACTGCCCAGGCCCTTCTCTCTGGCTGCTGTTGTATAACCAGAGTGACTAGCTGGTGGATGCACTCTCTGGCTCCTCCTGCCACTTCCACACTTGGATAAAATACTATGCAACAGGATATGTAATCTGGCTTCTGAATGGCCACCAAAGGTTCTGACTTACATGACCCAGAAGCATAAGGGTTAACCCCCTGTGGAGCAACCATTGGGAAACAGGATATGGGAAGTTCATGAGGATAATTCCCTCACCTACCTCCTTTGGTGGATTTCTCTTAGGCGTGGTTTCTCCATACACCCTGTCCAAACACTTGGCACATGGTCAAGTGTGCACTCCTGCCAAGCAACCTGCAGTGTCTTTTGAGGCTCATTATAAAGTACAAAACTCCATCTCAAAAAAAAATAAAGTAGAGGCCAGAGTAGAAACCCACCACCATGCATTACTTCTAGTTTTCCTTGCCTCAATTCTCTTTTTTCCCAATCTTGTTATTCTGAGTTAACACCCGCCAAATAAAGCATCAGCACTTAATCCTTGCTTCAGACACTATTTTTAGGGCAGTGGTTCTCAAATTTTACATCCCCTCGGGGGCTCATTACAATGCAGATTCTGATTCAGTGAGTCAGGAGTGAGGCCTAAGCTTCTATATTTCTAATAAGCTGTCCCTGATGCTGCTAGTTGAGGACCCCACTTTGAGAAGCAAGTTTCAGGGAACCTGGGTTAAGACATAGCTTTAAGAAAAAAAGTTTAAGGCTAGGTGGGGTCATGCCTGTAATTTGGGGGACCAAGGCAGGTGAATCACCTGAGGACAGGAGTTGGAGACCAGCTTGACTGACATGGTGAAACCCCATCTCTACTAAAAATACAAAATTACCCAGGCATGGTGGTGCATCACCATAATCATAGTTACTTGGGAGGCTGAGGCAGGAGATTCGCTTGAACCCAGGAGGCGGAGGTTGCAGTGAGCCGAGATCACACCACTGCACTCAGATTGGGCAACAAGAGCAAAACTCCATCTCAAAAAAAAGAAAAGAAAAGAAAGTTTTAAAATTCCAGGTGAGTTAATTATTTAAATGAAAAACAAAGCCGGGTGTGGTGGTTCATGCCTATAATCCCAACACTTTGGGAAGCCAAGGCAAGCACATCACTTGAGCCCAGGAGTTTGAGACCAGCCTGGGCAACATGGTGAAACAATGTCTCTACAAAAAAATACAAAACTTAGCGGGGCATGGTGGTGCGTGCCTGTAGTCCCAGCTACTTGGGAGGCTAAGCTGGGAGGATGACCTGAGCCTGAGGAGGTTGAGGCTACAGTGAGCTGTGATGGTGCCACTGCACTCCAGCCTGGGTGACAGAGTGAGACCCCATTTCAATGAAAAAAATAACAACAAAATAAAGAAAAACAAATGTAAAATTTTTGGAGGAAACTGACCCGTGATCAGAAAAATTTACAGGGCAGAATTATTCATAATAAGCTTCAAAGCTGACTCTGTTTGCCCATGTAGGAAAAAATATTACTTATTAAAGAACACTGAGTAGCTCACAGATTTTCTGGTAGGACTAGAGAACTATGCTTTAGGCTAAGCTTCCAAGGTCAATATCCAAAACCATATTTCAGCACTAGACTGATGAGGAATTTCTGCTACCACCTTTGATACTAGACCACGCAATTTGCATTGCCTCCAACTGGACTTTGCTGGAGTGGCCCTTACTGCCACCTCTAGTGCCATTTCTGTGTAGAGCTCCACCTAACACACTCAGTGGGCTCTGAATTCCAGACTTTTCAGCCATCAGCCATTCTCACCAGGTAAATAGATGTTTAGGGCAGAGCCTGTTTCCTCCCATTGCTTTATTGTGGACCAGCATCCCACACGGGTGAATGTGACTGGTGGAACCCAGGTAACTTATTTGTGCCTATCTACAAAGAAGACTGGGAAGGGAGTTTTTTAGATTTTTTTTAGACCCACATGGTGGGAAATTCCACAGACATAAAAAGAGTGTGTTCAAAAGAGGATGCATCCCATTATGGGGTTTTTATATGAAAAAAATACATTTAAAAAAGAGGTTGCACAATTCTGAAACTATTTTAGATGTCTTATAGGGTTGAACAAATAAGTATATTGATTTTGTTGGGAGACAGTGTTCTCACTATGGGAGAAGAGACATACAAATATGGAATGACGGGAAACAAAAGAAAAAATAGAGCAAAACCCTGTGGCTCTGAGTCAAGCAGCAGAATCAGAAATTTTTAAAGAAATTTAAAATTTAGAAAAAAAGAAACCCTGTAGGATGAATTGGAGTTGTAGGTATTGATAAGAACTCATTTCTAAAATATGTATAGATGCATGTATATATCTACATATTTATGCATGTTTGTATGTATTATATATGTACATTTACTAGTGCCATATGCTGAAATAGCCAAGAAGCAAAGATGCCCCAGTAGCAATGAGCAAGCCTGGAACCCATATCTTGGTTTTTAAATGCCATTCCCCACCCATCAAAAAACGAAACAAAACCCAGGGCTCCTTGGTGAAATAGCCAGTTCCAGGGCCAGGCGCGGTGGCTCACGCCTGTAATCCCAGCACTTTGGGAGGCTGAGGTGGGCAGATCACGAGGTCAGAAGTTCGAGACCAGCTTGGCCAACATAGTGAAACCCCATTTCTACTAAAAATCCAAAAATTAGCCACGCATGGTGGCACGCGCCTATAGTCCCAGCTACTCAGGAGTCTGGGCAGGAGAATTGCTTGAACCCGGGAGGCGGTGGTTACCATGAGCTGAGATTGCACCACTGCACTCCAGCCTGGTGACACAGCGAGACTCCATCTCAAAAGAAAAAGAAAAAGAAAATAAAGAAATGGCCAGTTCCATGGCTGGTGCAGGGTAAACACAGAATGAACCCAGATTGCCTTTGTATTAGGGCTCTCCAGAGAAAAAGAACCAACAGGTTATGTAGAGATAATATTAGAGGCTATTTATTAAAAGAATTGGCTCACATGGTTATGGAGGTCAAGAAGTCCCATGTTCTGTTGTCTGCAAGCTGGCAAACTGGTAAAGCAAGTGGTATAATTCAGCCCAAGTCGGAAGGCCTGAGAATTGGGGAGCTGATAGTCTCAGTCCCTGCCTGAGTCCAAAAGTCCAGGAACCAGGAGCACTGACATCCAAGGGCAGGAAAAGATGAACATCTCAGCTCAAACAGCGACAGCAGATTCACCTTCCCTCTAACTTTTGGTTTCACTCAGGCCCTTGGAGGACTGGATGATGCTACCCACATTGAAAAGGGCCAGGTGCTTTATTCAGTTCACTGATTCAAATGATAATATTGTCCAGCAATAACTTCATGGACATACTCAGAAATAATATTTTATCAGCTATCTGGGCATCACTTAGCCCAGTCAAATTGACACCCAAAATTAACTATCACAATCCTATTCTGTCAGAAATTAGCTGCTTAAAAAATAATAAGGGCACTTCACAAAGGCACAAGGACAAAGAGTTCGCTTCAAATCTGGGACACTTTTAGTGTAAAATAACAACAGTAATGAATTACAAACCATTGGGGAAAAACATAGGAATTCATAAGTCCATATTGGTTATAAATAGATAAACAAACAAATTGAGAAGAAGGGAAGATCCTTGTGTAGAGTACAATGCCAGTGTGGAGAGAGTGCTAGAGTTAGAAAATCATCATTTGGCAACCATTGCAATAAAGATTAGTTCAGGCAAGAATCAGGAACGGATCCTAAATCTAGGGGGGATATTCAGATGAAGAGTAGGCTATGCATGATATTAAAGTGTCTTCCTCCAGATTTCTTATTAGTTGCAAGGGGAAAAATAGTAACTATTCAGTATCTACTATTCAGTAGAATACAACAGGTGTAACTTTTGACCGTGTGATCAAAATTAACATCACTGTTGATGGACAGATGGACATGATATGTACACAGAAGTGATGTCCTGAGAAGAACACAACATTCCCCATGCAATATTCTGGCTGAGAATCCATAGCATGAATCTAACCATGAAAAAACATCAGACCAATCCAAAATAAGGACGTTCTATATTTTTTAAAAACTGCATATTTTAAAACTATCAATGCAATAAAAGACAAAAGCTGTAGAAATGTTTCAAACTGAAGAAGACTGAAGAAAGATAACTGAATGTAATAGATAACCATAGACTGGATCCTGACCCGCAGGAAAAAATATAAATGATATCATTTGACCAGTTGACAAAAATTGAAATATACATATTAGATTAGATAAAAAATACTGTATTCATGTTAACTAGTAACTATCCATTTATTAATGACATTAGTGATATAAGAGAATATTCTTAGTTGTAGGAAATACACACTGAAATATGTAGAGAAAAAGGAGCATGACATTTGCAACTGAGTAAAGGATATATGGGGTGTTCTTTGTACTATTCTTATTCTTGCCTCTTTTCTGTAAGTTTTAAATTATTTCAAAATGAAAAGTTTTAAAGGGCGGGGACTGAAAATACATAATAAATATCCACTATAATAACCCTGTGAGATACATATTATTTCTGTTTTACAAAAGAAGAAACTGAGGTTTAAAAATTTATGTAACTTGCAAGGTAATGTAACTAGTAAGTGTCAGAACTGGGAATTAGACCAAATCATTTTAATATAATTATTTCCTGTTTCCTTGTCTTTCTTTTCCTTTTTAATAGCAGGAAGAACATAGATTTAAATGGTAATAACAGACACTTCCCAGACATCCTGATGATCAAAGAGTTTGTACTGCCCTGTTGCTTCAAACTTTTGCCTCCAAGGGAAGTGCCTGGAATTTCAGATTCATCTACATCTCTCATCTATCTCTTGGAGGGGGGATGCCAGAGGAGGGGAGAAATGGTAGAGAATTAGAAACTAAATGACCACGGCCAGGGCAAAGAGCCAAACTAGGATCTGAGTAATCCACTGGAGAGCCTCGGGCCTGGATAATGGTCCTTCCTGCAGGTTTAGGGTTCTAGGGTGCTTTGAGGACATTTGGCGAGAGGGAGCAGAAATTTAAGCCTTTCTTGGATGACAGCTCCTCTTTGTCCAGAGAAGAGGATCATCTGCTGTAAAATGACTGCCATCTCTTACAATGGCAGCCTTCAGGGAGAAACCTGCTGTCACCTTTTTAACAGCGCAGCCGCAGGCTCTGTGCCTGCCCTTCCCAGGAAAGCAGCCATCCTGCAGCTGCTCCGGCCTGGCCTCTGCGGGGGTTTCCTGGACAGAGTTATACAGAGAGGAGCTGTTGCTGGATGCCTTGGGACAGCAGGGGTGGTGTGGGGAAGTTCCCCCTTTGGGCTCCCTGCCACTTCAGAAAGACAAAAATGCAATGAGCTTAATAAGATAGCATCTTTAGCCGGGCGCGGTGGCTCAAGCCTGTAATCCCAGCACTTTGGGAGGCCGAGACGGGCAGATCACGAGGTCAGGAGATCGAGACCATCCTGGGTAACACAGTGAAACCCCGTCTCTACTAAAAATACAAAAACTTAGCTGGGCGAGGTGGCAGGCGCCTGTAGTCCCAGCTACTCGGGAGGCTGAGGCAGGAGAATGGCGTGAACCCGGGAGGCGGAGCTTGCAGTGAGCTGAGATCCGGCCACTGCACTCCAGCCTGGGTGACAGAGCGAGACTCCGTCTCAAAAAAAAAAAAAAAAAAAAAAAAAAAGATAGCATCTTTATTCCAAGGGAAATGAGAACACACTGCTATAGGCCTGTCCAGTCCGATGAGCAAGGCCTCAAGCAGTTAAGCTGGAGGCATGGCATTGGGATTGTACAGGAGCCACACTGGGGAGTTTCTGAAGGGTTGGGAACCTGCGTGCTGTGAAGGGAGCTATACTTGCTCGTCTCAGCTCAGCCTGCAATGTCCTGGGCAAGGCAGGTAGCCGCCCTACCTATTTAGTGAATGCCAGAGGATTTGTATTATGAATAGTCATCAAAATTAGAGTCGGAAACTCTTCCCTGAGCACAATGGGTGTATCCCCTTCATGTCTGGCCATGGAACAGCATTATCTGAATTCAGACTTCTCCACTATTCCCCAGAAAACTATATACAGCTCAGATTCCTCCTGTATCAGTCAGGGGGCAAGCAGGGTGCAGGTGGAACTCTGAAAAGGGTGTAAGTGAAATAACTTTGTGAATGGAATGTTAACAGAGGTATAGGCAGGATGAAGGGAAACACCAAGGATGGGGAAGCAGCCAGGACTGGAAACATCTGGAAAGCTCTCCCACCCAGGCCTGGAGGAGCCAGCAAGGGCAGGAGCCCCAGGATCCCAGCCCCCCCTGAGGGCAGCCTCCTGTGCACAGAGCAGGGAAGAAAGTGGATTTGGGGAACAGATAGAGACTATCTCATGCATCCCCAATCTTCAGGACACTGGCACATACCCCATGCCTTCTGGGGGTGTTTTACACACAGAGATAAAAGGGAAAAACAGATCAGACGTCACAGGGCTGAATAATACATGAGGGAAAACAAGGCATTGGTGTGTTCAGACTGTCAGCGCCAGCACATTCAGAGGCTGAATCTGCTCCTTGATGTACTGGATTGAGACCATGAGCCCATGGCTCTATAAGAAGGGCATCCAACCTTCTTTCTTGATCCTCCCTGAGCATCTGGTTTGAGGAACAGGTTCAGCAGTAGAAATGTGCCAACAGGCTGTATCCCAGCACTTCAGGAGGCCAAAGGCAGGCAGATTACTTGAGGTCAGGAGTTCGAGACCAGCTTGGCCAACATAGTGAAACCCTGTCTCTACTAAAAATACAAAAATTAGCCCGGTGTGGTGCTGGGTGCCTGTAATCCCAGCCACTCAGGAGGCTGAGGTGGGAGGATCACATGAGCCTAGGAGGTGGAGGTTACAGTGAGCCGAGATCGTGCCACTGCACTCCAGTCTGGCTGACAGAGGAAAATCTGTCTAAAAACAAAAGGAAAGAAATGTGCCAACAGGTCTTTCTTAATCATAACACTTTTCTAGGCCTCATGAAAAATGGCAGCTATTTGGGGAGCAGAGTGAGCACCCAGGACAAATACATCTTTTGACAGAAGAGGTGCTGCAAAAGGCTCAGGAGAAAACCCTTCCCCTCGATATGACCAGCATGTATTATTGCTGACATTCACCAAGAACGTACTGCATGCCAGACATCGTCCCCGTGCTTCTCACGGACTCACTCCATCCTCACACAACCTCCCTAGGAAAGGGTGCTGTTGTGTGCCCTCCCCTACCCCACATTCATGTGTTGAAGCATTAACCCCAGAGCAACAATATTTGGAGATGGACCCTCTAAGGGAGTAATTACGGTTAAGTGAGGTCATAAGGGTGGAGCCCTGATCCAATAGGATTGGTGTCCTTGTAAGAAGAGACACCACAAAGCTCTTTCTCTCCTCTCACTGTGCCTCTCTTTCTGTCTCTCCCTCACATTCCTTCTCTCTCTGTCTCTCCACACACATGCCATGTGAGGACATAGTGAGAAGGTGGCCATCTACAAGCCAGGAAGAGAGCCCTTATCAGAAGCCAAACTTGCCAACACCTTGATTGTGGATTTCTAGCCTCCAGAACTGCGAGAAAGTAAATGTCTAGTTTAAACCACTTGGCCTGTGGCACTTTGTTATGGCAGCCTAATACAAGCACTATCAATATTCCCCATTTATTAACGAGGAAATTGCAGCATAGTGAGGCTAAGTAGCTTTCTCAAACTCACCCGTTTGCCTTAGATTTTGGTCTCTTCATCTCTCAGGGTCCTGTTTTTCTTACAGAAAAGGGGTGGGTGGAAATAGATCAGGGGTCATAGCCCCAGATGTCAACAGGGAGGCAACGGATAAAGAAACAAGCAAAGTTGTCTGCACGGGGGTGTGGCAAACTGGAGAGGGCAGGCCCCCTTAGAAAGAGACAGCCTCTGGCCAGGCGCTGTGGCTCATGCCTATAATCCCAGCACTTTGGCAGGCCGAGGCAGGCAGATCAACCTGGGGCCAGGAGTTCAAGACCAGCCTGGCCAACATAGTGAAACCCTGTCTCTACTAAAAATACCAAAAAAAAAAAAAAAAAACCAGGCTGGATGTGGTGGTGCACGCCTGTAGTCCTAGCTACTCAGGAGGCTGAGATATGAGAATCACTTGAGCCTGGGAGGTGGAGGTTGCAGTGAGCCAAGATCGTACCACTGCACTCCAGCCTGGGCAACAGCATGAGACCCCGTCTCAAAAAAAAAAAAAAAAAAGAGAGAGAGGCAGCCTCTGGTCAGCATCAACCAATCGCTGGCCAAGTGCCTCCTGTTCTCAGAGCTACAGTTTTTCAAGACATCTGGATCTTTTTAGGAATTGTTCTGGTTTTTCAACTGTTAGCAAGGAATTCCACCACAAAACAGTGTACAGGCCAATGAAGACACATCTATGGGACTTCTCAGTGTGCAGTGGCCACTTTGTCCTTTCTGGGCTAGATTATTTTTCTATACACCTTTCCCTTATTGCCTCTCCCCTTGGCCATCATTCTCTGCTTTCAGCATTATTCTTTTTTTCTTTCTTTTTTTTTTTTTTGAGATGGAGTCTTACTCTGTTGCCCAGGCTAGAGTGCAGTGGCACCATCTCGGCTCACTGCAGCCTCCACCTCCCAGGTTCAAGTGATTCTCCTGCCTCAGCCTCCTAGGTAGCTGAGATTACAGGCACCTGCCACCACGCCCAGCTAATTTTTGTATTTTTAGTAGAGACGGGGTTTCACCATGTTGGCCAGGCTGGTCTTGAACGTCTGACCTCAGGTGACTTGCCCCCCTCAGCCTCTCAAAATGTTGGGATTACAGGTGTGAGCCACTGCGCCTGGCCTCAGCATTATTCTTGCATGCAGATGCTAAGTCCCTGCCTTTGGGGAAATGAGAACCAAAATGATGCAGACTTGTTTTAAGGCATAATCAGTGCAAGCAGAAGACTTGGCCATGCCACATGTCTTTGAGTCTGCTTCCTCTTTTAAAAGTTGGTGCAGTAACACCCACTTCACAAGAGTTCCATAAAGATTAAATAAGGTGCTGCAGAGGGAAGCAACCGGTGAACAATGAATTCTCCATGATACATAGAACTTCTGCTGTGTATCAGAGACATTGAACCTATGCTTTCCATACATCATTAGGTGTCTGAGCTACGTACGTACAGTTGACTCCTGGTTTTATTGGCTGTACTATGCTTGAAATAGACATGATTGACAAAGTTTGTTTTTTTTTTTTCTTTTTTCTGTTTTTGAGATGGAGTCTCACTCTGTTGCCCAGGCTGGAGTGGAGTGGTATGATCTCAGCTCACTGCAACCTCTCCCTCCAGGGTTCAAGTGATTCTCCTGCCTCAGCCTTCCAAGTAGCTGAGATTACAGGCACCCACCACCACGCCCAGCTAATTTTTGCATTTTTAATAGACATGGGGTTTCACCATGTTGGCCAGACTGGTCTTGAACTCTTGACCTCAGGTGATCCTCCTGCCTCAGCCTCCCAAAGTGCTAGGATTACAGCCATGAGCCACCATACCCAGCCATGATTGGCAAAGTTCTAAAAGGCAGCAGGAGGTGTTCTACCGAGCCCAAGGGCATGGCTGGGAGGTGAAGAAATTGTCAGGAAGGGGTGAGAGCAGCAGTGATCTCACCCATGGAAGGCAGGCACAAAACAGCCTCCTCCTCTGCTCATGAGGGATTGGGAGGCAAAATCAGTAAGAGCGTTTGTAATAACACACTCAAAGTCCTACTCAATGCTTAATAGCTGGGTGCAGAAATTCCAGTGGGTCCATTTTTAGTCGGGGCTAATGAGGGTTAAAAACTCTCCAGGCTGCCCAAAATACCCTCAGCAAGGCTCCCCGAGAGGGGTTTTATTTACCGCACTGCTGATTAAGGATCAGTTTATCTGCTCTGGATCATCTTTCACCAAAGCCTTTATCAGTGTGTTGTTTTGGCTGCTGATTGTTTGTTTTATTTTTTAAATAAATGAGAACAGATTATTTGTGTTCCAAGGCCATGACTCAAGTTAGCTGTTTGCCAGCTGTGAGGGAGACAGAGCTGGATCCTCTGGGGCCAGCCCTCCCTTTGCAGAGCCGGAGGGAAGTCAAAAGGATGAAGGAGTGAAAAATGAGGAGGCAAAAATTCACTTATTTCCAGGTCTTGCTGGGGAGCAGCTCAGTGGGGCAGTGATGATCTGGGGGGGACTAGCCCAAAGAAGAACGAATGGGTTAGAGGCCAGGTGGAGGAAGGAAGGCCAGAAACAAAGTGGCAAGGGACAAAGAGGTAGAGCAGAGTGAGGCATCCAAGGAGGTACATCACTGGAGACTTCTCCGAGAAACTGAATACATCAATGCACAGGATTTTATTTTATTTTATTTTTGAGATGGAGTCTCGCTCTCTCACCAGGCTAGAGTGGAGGGGCGCAATATCGGCTCACTACAAGCTCCGCCTTCCGGGTTCAAGTGATTCTCCTGCCTCAGCCTCCTGAGTAGCTGCGACTACAGGCACCTGCCACCACGCCCGGCTAATTTTTTGTATTTTAAGTAGAGACGAGGTTTCACCGTGTTAGCCAGGATGGTTTTGATCTCTTGATCTCATGATTCACCCACCTCGGCCTCCCAAAGTGCTGGGATTACAGGCGTGCGCCAACGCACCCAGCTATGCACAGAATTTTAAAGGGAGGACAGCACTGAGCAGCGGGGAGGACCTGAGTGAAGCTGCACTCTCTGCTGGATTCAAACTAAATCTACTCTGGGCAGATCAAGGAAAAGCTTGAAGGATGTGACTTAAAGAAGAACCTTCTACAGAAAGAGCCAGGAGACCCTAAAATGCATTTTCTGGACAGATAATGGAGATGCCTTTTGGGTAGAGAGCAGCATTTGCTGGATTTGGGGTCAGCCCCGTCAATAATCCGTGGATAATCCTGGGCATGCCCCTCCCCTCTCTGAAGTTTGGTCCAGAAAAGGAGGGGGCTGAACGACATCCCTTTTTCTAAAGCTTGACTGCACATTAGAATCACCTGGGAGCTGCTAAAAACTCTCGATGCTTAGGCTGCAACCCAGACTGTTTCGATCAGAATCTTTAGGAGTGGGGTCCACAGCACAGCTGGATGGTATCTAAAGGTCTCCATCAGCCCTGACATTCATTAAGTCTTTTTTTTTTTGAGATGGAGTTTCGCTCATGTCACCCAGACTGGAATGCAGTGGTGTGATCTCAGCTCACTGCAACCTCTGCCTTCTGGATTCAAGCAATTCTCCTGCTTCAGCCTCCCACGTAGCTGGAATTACAGGCACCCACCACCATGCCCAGCTAATTTTTGTATTTTTAGTAGAAATGGGGTTTCACCAGGCTGGTCTCAAACTCCTGACCTTATGTGATCCACCTGCCTCGGCTTCCCATAGTGCTTGGATTAGAGGCATGAGCCACCGCACCCGGCCTCATTAAGTCTTTAAGAAAAGGAAAGAGGGGGTGGCTGGCAGGCAGTCCTCAGCAGAAGCAAAGCATGGACCAAATGGCTTCTTGAGTGTTCCACGGTCCATAAGGTTCAATGATTTGAGACTCCGAGTGGATGGGAACTAGCTGACAAGTTCCAGCCAACTGTTTCTCCCCATTGATTCACTCCACAAATATTTACTGAGCATCTACTATGTGCCTGGCACTGTTGTAGGCTCCAGGGATACAACAGGACTCTCTCCTGTGTTCAACTACTGAGAGAGACCTGAAACCATAAACTTAAAGAAGTGTGCAGGGTGGTGCAGAGAATGGAAGGGAAAGGGAAATTTGGGGATGTGAGTCACACAGACTTTTTCAAACTTGTACATTATTTTCTCAAATCCCTAAGGTTACTATGGACCTGTCCTTATCCCATTAATCTCATTTTCCTTTCCTCCTTCAACTCTAGGGTCATATACGTCTGAATTTAGCAAGCAACAGTAGGGTCAGAAAAATTCTGCTCCCTGATCCCAAATTCACGCTCCCAGGTATATATCAGGTCTTCCCAATTGAAACATAAGCTCCTCACAGTTGAGGACTGGGCCTTGCATCTTTGGGGAGCAGATGGTGTAGTTTAGCACGTGAGGGCTAGAGACAGATGGCCTCTTACTAGAGACTATCGCTGTGTGACCTTGGGCACAATATCTAACAGCACCCAGCCACCTAACTCAGCTTGCATCTGCAAAACAGGGATTGTGATAGCACCACCTTTTACTAACCTTTAGACTGTTGTGAAGAGAATTGCCTGAATTAATACAGGCAAAGCAGTTACTAAGAAAGGCTGACACATGGTCAACACTCAGTTCGTGGTGACTGTTATTATCCTGGAGCAGAAGATGTTAAATGTGCTTGTGATGAAGCTAATGAAGTATGTCATGGTGGTATCTGCTCTTTCTCATTTCCCATCAGAGCATGGGGCTGATATGTTGGTTAAGGTAATGGCAGATGCTGTAAGAGGTAGGCCCTGAAATCCCAGTGGCTTCATTCAACAGTTCACTCTTCTCTCATGTAAAGTCTGATGTGCCTGGGGAGGGGGTGCTGGGCTTCATGCAACCATTTAGGGTGCTGAGGTGCCATCATCTTCAAGGCATGAATCCTGAGGCATCGCAGGGCTTTGACATCCCAGTGACACACCACATGAGGGAGTGAGTACAGAGTCACACAGAAGGCCTCTGCAGGCCAGGGAGTGGCATCATTTCCACTCACATCTCACCAGCCAGAACTCAGTCGTATGCCACAGGTGCCTGGGAAAGGTACCCAGGAGGAAGTGCAGGAGGGGCTGCCGTGGTCTGAATTTTACGTTCCCCCAAAATTCACATGTTCAGATCTTACCCCCAGTGTGAAAGTAGGGAGAGGTGGGTTTCTTAGGGAGTCATGAGGGATTAATGCCCTTATAAAAGGGATCCCAGAGAGCTGGCTAACCCCTTCTACCATGTGAGGATGCAGCAAGAAGCCTCTACGAGGAATGGGCTGTCATCATGCACCAAAGCTGCCAGCAACTTGATCTTAGACTTCTCAGTCTCCAGAACTGCGAGAGAGAAATGGCTGGTGTTTATAAGCCACCCAGTTGACGGTATTTTTGTTATAGCAGTCCAAACAGACTAAGACAGGGGCCTCTAGGACTCGATCTCCAGGGTCTTCTTAGTGGGCCAGACTGTCTCCCATCTCAGGCGCCCAGACTCATGGTGGCTGTGCTGTCTGCAACTTGCTCTAGGGCCACTGTCCGTGTGTGGGGCTCACTGCTCCAGTCTCCTTCTCTGGCCTTCTCCAGTTACTTTTCTCTTCTTCCTATTCTCTCTCCAAGGGCATCTACCCTCTATTGAGCTCCTGTGGTTGGAGAAAGGTTCATTGTTTGGCCACGGAGGCTTTGGTGGAGAGGCGCCCTAGGGATTTAGCAACAAGGGATGTTGAAGGGTGGAGCTGGTAGAGGAACCTTCCAGGGAGGAGAGCCATAGCCACCTCCACCCTGCTTCCTGTGAGACGAGGAGAGCACAATCCCAGGCTGCCAGGCTCCCAGGAGCCTGCAAGGGACTCTTAGCCTCTGATGCCCTCCTTGATCCACAGCAGCCGTATCACTAAGGAACTTACGAATGCAAACTCTCAGCCCCCTCCCACACCAGCTAACTCAGAAACTCAGCTCAGAAAAGTCAGTAAGCTGCCCAAAGTCACACGGCAAGTAAGAGACAGGACAAAAGCATTTGAACAAGACTTTCAGGTGATTGTGGTGCAGGCAGATCTGACAGTCCCTGCTGTGGGGATGGATGAGGCCCACGGGAAGGGTGCAAATGGGGAAGTGCTTCTTACTGCCCTCCAGTGGCCTTTAAGTGAACAACAGTCAAGCCTCCAGCTCTGGGGACAAACTTGGGGTTGAGGTGGCAACAATGATAACACGTAGATTAGGAAGTAGATTCTGGAAGGCGCTGGGAACCCCACAGTGCCCAGCATGGGGCTAACCTGGGTCTGCCTCTTGGACAGTTTTTAAGACTTGAACTAGAGTCCAGCCCAGAGCCAGACCCAAAGTCTGTTTCCAGAAGGGTGAACCCACCTACTTTTACATTTCATAGGGACCAGGCGGCACAGCTGGGTGGAAGAGGCATCTGTGGTTGGACCGATGAACCCGTCCGGGGGCCAGGCTTCAAAATGCTGCCGTCATCCTCAGGCGGTAGCAGGGCAGGCAGAGTCCTCTCTTCTCTGGGAGAGCACAGAACTCCAAGCTGAGGATGCAGAGTAAAGCCTGGGATGGGAGGCAGAAAGAGCAGCAAAGCCGCTGCCCAGCTCATCCAGAGGAAGGATGGATGGGGCCCCTGTAGCAGCATTTGGCAGCTCGGCCGTCACGAGCCCCAGATGCCGGTGCCCAGCACCTGTGAGCCTGGGATGGTGGTCCTCGGATGCCCTACTGTTCTGGGTGCACCACATGGGCCACAGCCCCTCAGAGTAGAGATCACTCAAAAGTAAGGTGGTTTTTAAAGATACATTTCCAGCTGCAGACTTGAAAGTACTTAACAGTCATTAAAATAAACATGAGAAAGCATGAATGGATTTGTGCTTTAAACTTTATCCAACACAAAATTGTCATCAAAGAGCTTGACATAGATAACCTCAGGTTCTTTCCTGGTATCTGACTCAGGAGTTGGTAGGTATGGCATGCTGGCTTTTTGCCTTGCCAGAAGATCCCAAGGACCCTCCAGTTTGGGAATCACCAGTCTGGCCATCGTCATCATCATAACCAGAAGCCCAGAGCGTCCACCTCTCTACCCTGGTGTGTCTTCCCCAGCCCCTGTCACTGGCCAGATCCTCACTGTGAGGCCCCGAAGATGAGGTAGGCACAGAAAAGGGGGCACTTTGAGGGCACCAGGGTGGCTGCCCAACAGGTTGGGTGCAAAAGACCTCTCTTGAGGGTCTGCACAGGCCCCGGCTCCATGGAGTAATCCAGGCAATCGTGTCTCAGGCCTTGGGAGGCAGAAGAGCCAGCAGCAGTTCCCTGCCAGGTGGAAGACAGCAAACATCTGATGCCCTCAGGTTGGTCATCGGCGCAGACTCCTCCTTGAAGGCATCCCTCTGTGTCGTGGGGATGGACTGGCACCTGCCTGAGGCTGAGGCTGCTGCCAGCCACTCCCTGCTCAAGGTTGATCCAACCTTCCCTTTCCCAAGGAAGCCGAATGGGACAGGAAAGTCCTCCCCTGGGAATCTCAAGAGTGGGGCCCTCATTCCGACTCAATTCTTTTCTAGTCATGCATCTTTTGGTAAGCCTGGGTCTGAGTTTACTTTTCTGCAAAATGGTTGTTTGAGTGAGGCTCCAGTCTTCTTTATAGGAGGCACTTATGAACACCAATGTGCCCTAAAGAAGGGGAGTGGGGTGCCAGAAAATGGTTTGGAAGCACAGGCACACTCTGTTGCTTAGTTTTTGTTTGTTTTTTTTTTTTTTGGCTTTGCCATTTCTTTTTATTACAGATTGTTTATTATTTTTACACCAATACATCTGGTACAGGTGAGTCTTCAGTTCTTCAGAGAAACAGTATGAACATCAAATGCAAGCAATATTATTCTATTTATGGTTTGTTTTCATAATTGAATTCTAGGTCATGATAACATTGCTGACATTTAGGCACACTCAGTATAAAATAGACATTCCAAACATTTAGGTGTAGCCCAACAAGATATCTCAGTAGACTTACCTTTTGCTTAGATTATAAGCTAACTAGAGACGGCTCGGGAGCCTTGGTGACTGGGAACCAGGGCAATACTGAGCCCCTCCCACATATCTCTTGGTGCTGCCACTGGTTACGTGACTCAAAGCCTGCCTCCCTCATGCTGTAGTTGCAATGGTCAAAAGAGATCATGCAGATGAAGATGAAGCCCTTCAGGCACTGTCATGCTCTCCACAGACAGAGAATATGCTTAGCCCCTCCTACAGAAGGATCCCAAGAGCCCGACCAGCATTGCTTACTGCTGGCACAGTGAATGATGTCCCCTGGGACCCCTTCTGCAGAAGAGTCACCAATGAGCATTTTCCCAGCCCTGGACCACGCACCAGCTTGTTGCCTGGGGGCTTCTTCCCAAGCCAGGGACTTCATCAGATCTGCCAAGCCCCCAGAGCACTATTTTCAGGAGGAAACTCCCTACTCATCAACAGCCCAGGCGGTCCTCTGAATAGGTGACCAGAGCCTTCAAACCTTGAGGGCTTTATTCTAATGAGTCAGTAGTCCTCAAAAGGTGGCCACTGCCCAATTATTGCAGGAACACGGGGATGTTGGTGAAAAATGAAATTCCAGGACCCCAACCTGGGTCTAAGGAATCCATTTTTGGGAGTGAGCTTGAGCGATCTGTGTCTTTTTTTTTTTTTTTTTTTTTTTTTTTTAATTATAAGCACTCCTGTTTATTGTTGTGCACACTTGGAAAGGAACTGTCATGAGATCTGGTCCCCTGCCCAGAAGAGACTTCTTATGAACCATTCAAATTCCAGAGACTCTTTCCCATTTCTAAAGAGCCCACCTTATTTTGGAGGATAAGGAAGCGACAGGAATGCATGAAACTTATCAGCCAAGAGTCCTTTGGGAAGAGTCAGCTGAGACAGTGCAGGAAGAAAACCCGAGATAAAAAGGAGGACTGGGGAGGTCAGGTTTTAAATGCACTTGCAGCTTTTGCTAAGGGCAGAAACTCCTGTCTGTGGTAAAAGATAGAAAACTAGAAGAGGTCTCACTAGGGGGACAGGTGGGGGCCCCATCAGACTCTGCCCAAACTTCCGCTCTGCCATGCCATTTTCTCCATCACTCCCTCCCCAGCACGCTCACCCCTCCACAGAGCCGTCCTCGCTAATGTGCCACAGTGTGCCGTGTGGCCCCTCCTTACCACTTTCTCACCTTTGAAGTTCTCCACATGTCTGTCCTCACTAGGCTAAAAGAGCTAGCATGAGGTCTTGCTTGGCTCTGCAACCCCAACCCCTGGCCCAAAGTGCTGTTAGGTGTGTGTTGAAAGAATAAATGAACCAATTCCATAATCAACTTGTAGGATGAACACCCAAAGGAGAGAATCAATTTTAAGAGATAATTTAAAGAGAGAAAGAAGGTTGGGCACGGGCGCTCACACCTGTAATCCCAGCACTTTGGGAGGCCAAAATGGGTGGATCACCTGAGGTCAGGAGTTCAAGACACCAGCCTGGCCAACATGGTGAAACCCTGTCTCTATTAAAACTACAAAAATTAGCCAGGCGTAGTGGTGGGTACCTGTAATCCAAGCTACATGGGAAGCTGAAGCAGGAGAATTGTTTGAATCCAGGAGGCAGAGGTTGCTGTGAGCCGAGAATCACGTCACTGCACTCCAGCCTGGGCGACAGAGCGAGATTCCTTCCCAAAAAAAGAAGAGAGAAGAAGAAAAAAGAAGTATTTATCATACAACCCATTATCTTTATAAATAACATAATGGAAACAAACAAATCAAGGAAGGGTTAGACGAACCCATCATCAATAGTTCTAGAAGCGAATAATTCAGGGAAGTAGTGTCCTGTGAGTCTGGCCCAGCATGGCAGTCCTGGGGATCTCTAGGTAATTTCTGGAGGAAAAAAAAAAAATCAAGACTGTGAACGTCTGTCTTTCCTGCCTGTACTCTCTCAGAAGAACGAGGGCTGTGGTTGAAGCCTAGGAATGCTCTCAGTTGGAAGCGGTGGATCTCCTTTGCAGTCTGGGAGGCAGAGCCTCTTCTCTCCTTCCCTGCGTCTTCTCCTTTTTGCTGCTCCCTCACTTGGTGGCCATCCCGGGACTGCATGGAGCGGATGTCAGTGCTGCCTTCACTAGGTGGGAAATCACTTTTATTACCTCGAGGCCAGGTTTTCCAACCTGCCTTTCCCCATCCTCCACTCCCTTCTCACATCCACCCTACCGTTTCTGAATTGCCCCAGAGGATAGCGGAGGGGAGGAAGGTAAGGATAGGGTAGGGGAGAGTGCTGGGCAGGCCCAGCGCCAGCCACTCTCGAGGAATCAGCCCGGCCCGTGCGGGGGCGCCCGTGGGTGGCTGAAGTTTGTTTCTCCACAGAAGCAGACGCCGGTGGCTTGTGGCTTCCACAGTCTGGAGACGGCCTGGCAGCACCATCTGTGTTCTTTCCCCACCACAGTCACAGATGCACCCACGGTTTTGGAACAGCCGGGCTGCCCGGAAACCGAATCTCTATATTGTTCCTCTTCATGGGGGAAATACAAAAGCCTTCCGTAAAGAAAAGAACAGCCCGGTCATCTTTCCAATCAGGCCAGAGGGAGTGTTTCTGGGACAGCCCGGGAGCCACGGAGCCACGGTGGGGAGAGGCAGTGGCTGCTCTTGGCTGCCTGGGGCAGCTACTGCAGGACGATGCTTTCAAGGTGTGGTCCCAAATCAACAGCTCCAGCAAGATCCCAGGGTTCTTTGGGACCTTGTTAGGAATACAAAGTCTTGGGTCCCGCCTCAGACCTACTGTGTTCCTACAGGCCTTCCGGGTGATTCCCAGGCAGCTACAACTTTGGGAACCTCTGGGTTAACGGATGCCATGTAGCGAGCCCTCGGCCCTGGGGTGGGAGGCAGGAGGTGGGGTACTGGAGATCATGCTGGGGCTCCACTCACAGGCCTCATCCGTTTACCCCAGTGTTGCAGAAATACACAGTACTCGCGCGTGTGTGTGTGTGTGTGTGTGTGTGTGTGTGTGAAAATCGTGTCCTTTTCTCCCCGAGAAGCATACAATGGGGGAGAAACGCTGAGCTGAGGAATGGTGCTTTCACTCTTCCAGGCACAGGAGAGCATCTCTCCAGACTTGGAGAGCTTGTTTTCACAGATTCCCAAGTAACCTGGCTCCAAGGCTAACACCGTGTCCAAATCCTGTTGCCCCACGTGCATCTGCTGTTTCAGCGCAGGGCCGCCATTTCCTGCTTGTTCGTCCCCGGGGACCGGGAATGGAGAAAGCATGCGGGTGTGACTGAGGGGTTCCTGTGGAAGGGAGCCCCTCACTGGGCCAGTGGGTGGGGCCTGGAGCAGCACAGCCCGAGGGCGCCCAAGGGATTACACAAAGGAGCAGCCTTTGGTGAAAAACAGCATGCTGTCTCCCATTTCACAGAAGTGGTGTCCTGGACAACTTCTACCTCCAGTTAAGCTGAGTCACTGGGCTGTTCTCGCATAGACCATCCCATGATTTGGCTTCCTGCGTCACTGGAAAGGTCATTGATGGCTAATGTTTCACCACTGCCCCATGCAATGTGACCTTCCATCCAGGCAGTGGCAGGTCTCTGTGTGCGTGCGTGTGCGTGTCTGTGTTTGGGGCAAGTGACTGCTACAGGTTTCATGATATGTCTGAAATGAACTGGCACATCCCTGTGCCTTATCCTCAACACCCCCAACCCCCTCACCACAATCCAGTGAAATTTCAGCAATGAATCTGTAACAGTTCATGACATGACCAGTAGAGAGGGTGCTTTGCCCATCTGTGGAATGGAAATGGCTCTCTCCAGGTACAGTGCCAGGTCAGGGTCTAGCTGCCAGATTTTCAGGGCTTAGAAAAAGTCAGATGTACTTGCAAGCCAAAGAGGCACTGGTCTAAGGCAGAGTAATTTTAAGGACACAAGGAGAGCCAAAACCCCACCCCGTTTGTCTTACTGGACAATGGAGGCTGGCTGAGCTGTATCTATTCAGCCTAGATCACATTAAAATGCAAATACAACTGGGATTATATTTGAGGTTGTTGCCTGTCTTTTGTATCTGAGATGAAAGGAGATGAGAGAGTATTTTGACAAACTAGAAGGTGAGAATGAGTTCTGGGATGGACAGAGAAGCATAAGGGGCATAAAACAGTCAAACGGGGGCCTCCTGCGCAGCGCAATCCTCTGCTCAAACGGTCAGAAAAGCCTTGTCTGATTCCAACACTGAAAACTGAGTCTGCTCCTGCGTGTCTGTGTCTAGCAGGAGGGGCCGCTGTCCCCCTGGGGCTCCCGTTTCATTTGCACGTGTATGTCCTCTTGGCAAGTGCTGTGGACTGAAATGATTTCTTTTCTTGTCTTTGAGCATCTTGAAAGAGGAACACTGTCTTTGCATTTCCAGCTGCTACCACAAACTGACAAAATTCTAAATGCTCAATGTTGAATAAGTAAATGAATAAATGTCCACAAGTAGACAAGCATTAGGTAATGATGTTATGTCAGCTTATTGCAGTATTATGTGGTTATGTAAAATAACGGTTCAAAAGGACAATTGGAAAATGCTTATGGTCTTATGTTAAATATAGAAATTGCTTTATTCTTATGTAAAATTATGCATGCATATAAACTAAAAGAGAACAAAAATTGAGTTGTGTATGGGTAGTGGGCTTGCTGGCACATCCCTGTCCCTTATCCTCAACACCCCCAACCCCCTCACCACAAAAAATTTGTTTTTTAATTTCCTTTGTTGAGGATTGCACAATAAATATAGGAACCATTTTTCCTGCTCATAAAAGCAACTCAGTTTTGTTCTTTTGGTGTCCAAATCCCTTGGCTACCATATCATTTGCCCATATTTCCCCTGAATTCAGGTATCTTCTGAATTCATTTTTGTTTCACCATCTTTGCACAGTGCTCAGCACTGTACCCACATGCACATGCAAGTGACAATATTTTGGGATAATAATAATTTTATTGGCAGCTGCTTATAAATAACGTCAAGTTTAGGCCTGGGGCGGTGTCTCACACCTGTAATCCCAGCACTTTGGGAGGCCAAGACGGGCGGATCATGAGGTCAGGAGTTCGAGACCAGCCTGACCAACATGGTGAAACCCTATCTCTACTGAAAAAAAATACAAAAATTAGCCGGGTGTGGTGGCGCGCACCTGTAATCTTAGCTACTCAGGAGGCTGAGGCAGGAGAATCATTTGAACCCAGAGGTGGAAGCTGCAGTGAGGCAAGACTGCACCACTGCACTCCAGCCTGGGTGACAGAGCGAGACTCCATCTCAAAAAACAAACAAACAAAAAACGTCAAGTTCAAACACTGGTTCTTTCAAATCAGGCTGTTGCTTCTCAAGTGTGTGTTATCAGCAGCAAGTTCCTATTCACACTGTTTTTTAAAATGAGAATCATAATGGATCTGATTCATTGAGGACCTACTGTGTGCTTTCTGCTTAAATTTAACACTCGCCACAAAGCTGCAAAACAGGAAATATTGTCCTATTTAATTGAGGAGGAAACGGAAATTCATAGGGTTTAAGTTACTTCCCCAAGATCATAAATAGGTTTCAAACCTAAGACTTCGAGCCCCCGAAAGACCATGTTTTTATCCTGTAATCCATGATGAATACTTTGTTTATTTTCTTTTCTTTCTTTTTTTTTGTTTTTTGAGATGGAATTTTGCTCTTGTTGCCCGGGCTGGGATGCAATAGCGCAATCTCGGCTCACCGCAACCTCTACCTCCCGGGTTCAAGCGATTCTCCTGCCTCAGCTTCCCGAGTAGCTGGGATTACAGGCATGTGCCAACACACCTGGCTAATTTTGCATTTTTAGTAGAGATGAGGTTTCTCCGTGTTGGTCAGGCTGATCTTGAACTCCCTACCTCAGGTGATCCACCCGCCTCGGCCTGGCAAAGTGCTGGGATTACAGGCGTGAGCCACAGCACCTGGCCAATGAATAATTTCAAAGGGCTCATGGTACAGTTGAGGCAGTGAGATAATGCACATAAATAACAGAAGAAAACCATTCAAGGAAACTACCTTATGAATAAGAGTACCAAGTATTGAATAACGTTGCAAAGAATGAGTCTATTGCTGTGTATAGCCTCTCCAGGGACATCTTTTTAAATTCTGAGCTCCTGATGACACAATAGAAAGCTCTGGCCATGGACAAATTCTGCCCTAGCTGGAATGACCCAGAGCTTGTCTGTCTTGGTTTGGGGTCAAAGTATGTTTTGAAGGATTCAGCCTTTTCACTGAAAAAGAAAGCACTGTCACTCCTATTTCAGCCTCATTATAATTGTTATGCATTATGAAACTTTATAAAAATTTAATGTATCATTTTATCTCAGGGAGTTTTGGGCCAGTTCATCCCTGGAAGAACCAAATGTTTTCCTCATTATGGGAATGAGAGGTACACTCAAGCAGCATTTGTCAACCAAAACCTACGGGCTCCAACCAGAAATCAAGTTTCCACTGGTTTCCGCCAGGTTGTTCTCTCTACAGTTACCATTTCATCAGGGGGTTAAAATAATCTAGATAAAGGGAAAAGTGCAAATGGGTACATATAACAAGATAAAGCAAAGGCTTAATACGTCACTTCTCGAAATGGAAAATGAGGCTCATATGTCTTATTTTAAGGAGTCCTTTCTAAATTTCTCTCCTGTGCCGTCCTCTTCTCCTTTCTCAAGGCTATAGGGCCTCCAGGCCTATTCAAACCTGCTCGCAGGACAGCCATCAGATACTAGCACAGATTTAAGATGAGATATTCCCTCTTGGTAGTCTGCTGTGCTTTGAAACCTTATCTCTCTTTAGGGACCCAAAGATATTGTATCTCCGGTGAAAGGTCATAAAGGCATTTTCCAGGCATGGGATCCTGTCAAGGGCCCTGAAATTACTTCAGGGTGGGCTGTCACCTGTCAGTTTGACCACTCTTCTTGCAGAAAGTGAGGGGCAGTGTGGTGAGGACAGGAAGCTGACACTAGCAGGTGGGTTACAGGAAAGAGTTGACTTCAGAAATGTGTTACTTACCTAGATTTCTTTGCCTGCTATTGAAAATAAAAAGGTATCGTTTTTTCTGGATGGAAGTCGTTTTTCCCACTGAAAATCCAAATGTAAATTTTAGTGATTCTCAATGGGATCTGAGAAAGGTCTTAAATTTTAAAGTTCCTATTTCTTATAGGGTAACTAGTAACAGATAAAATGCCATGTTATTATTTTATATTTTAAACAGTTCCATGCTTTTTGCCTCAAATATTTAGCTGTTTGTAAAACTAAATAATGTTGGAAACTTTATCCTGAAATATCATACTAATTATAATTTAAATGGCATGACAACGGAAAGTTTTATAACTTTCCTTTTACACAGAGGTAGTATCTTCCTTTGCAGCTACCAGTTCTCTCCTCTTTGGCCTCACTAATAAAACCACCCAAATTCTTCTTCCTTTCTTTCCCTTAGGCTCCTTCTTTGTCTCCATTAACTCTTTATGTTCCACCTACCTCCTTTATGTTCCACCTACCTTTGATCCTTGATCCTCCCTTACTCTTTATTCTTTCTATATTCTCAGATTGTCAATCATTGATCATTGCAGTGATAGCCAGATTCTCCTTTCTAGAAGCAAGACCTTTTTCAGGAAATCCATAATGTCCAAACTCTTTTCATGATAATACAAAGAAGCTATATACCTTTTTCACTGTGTTGACATTTGCAATGATGGTGCAAAGGTGGTGGTGGTGGTGGGTAAAATTACTGTTCTATGCTAAAAGTTTAGTCCCACTTGTTTATGTTTGCTTTTGCTGCTTCTGTTTTTGGTGTCATATTAAAAAAAAAAAATCATTGCTCATCAATGCCTGTGTTTTCTCCTCACATTTTATGAGTGCAGGTCTTATATTTAAGTCTTTGTTATTGTTGTTGTTGTTGTTATTGAGATAAGGTCTCATTCTGTCACTCAGGCTGGAGTGCAGTGGTGCAATCTCGGCTTACTGCAGCTTCAACCTTCTAGGCTCAAGTGATCCTCCCAACTCAGCTTTCCTGAGTAGCTGAGACTACAGGCATGTGCCACCACACCTGACTAATTTTTAAATTTTTTTGGTAGAGGCGAGGTCTTACTATGTTGCCCAAGCTGTTCTCAAACTCCCAGCTCAAGTGATCCTTCCACCTCGGCCTCCCAAAGTGCTGGGATTACAGGCAGGAGCCCCTGCACCTGCCCTGTCTTTAATCCATTTGAGTTGATTTTTGTGTATGATGTAAGAATCCAATTCCATTTTTTTTTTTTTTTTTTTTGCATGTAGTTATCCAGGTTTCACAACAGTATCTATTGAAGACTATCCCTTCCACATTGTGTATTCTTGTCACAGATTAGTTGACAGTATATGTATGAGTTTATTTCTAGGCTTTCTGTTCCACTGGCCTGTATGTTTGTTTTTATGAGAGTACCATGATCATGCTGTTTTGATTACAGTAACTTTGTAATATAATTTGAAATCAGGAAGTGTGAATCAGCTTTGATCTTTCTCAAGATTGCTTTAGCTATTCAAGTTCTCTTGAGATTCCACACAAATTTTAAGATTGTTCTATTTTTATGAAAAATGCCATTGGAATTTTGAGAGAGACTGTGTTTAATCTTAAGGTTGCTTTGGGTAGTATGGACATTTTGACAATATTGATTCTTCTGATCCATGTCCTTGGGATATCTTCCCATTAATTTGTCTTCAATTTCTTGCATCAATGCATTGTAGTTTTCATTGTACAGATTTTTCACCTCCTTGATTAAACTTATTTCTGAGTACTTTATTCTTTTTGATCTTAGTGTAAATGAAATTTTTTGCTTAGTCTTTCAGATAGTTCATTAGTATATAGAAATGCAACAGTTTTCATATGTTGATTTTGTATCCAGCAACTTTCCTGAATTTATTATTTTTAAATGTTTTTTCATAGAATCTCTACAGTTTTTTTATACGTGAGATCATGTTATCTGCACACAGAGACAATTTTAATTCTTCCTTTCAGATCTGGATGCCTTTTATTTCTTTTTCTTGTTTAATTACTCATGTTAGAACTTCCAATCCTACTAAATAGAGTGGTAAGAGGGGAACTCCTTGCCTTGTTCTGGATCTCAGAGGAAGAGATTTCAGCTTTTTCATCATTGAATATAATGTTAGCTGTGGGCTTTTCATAAATGGTCTTTATTGTGTTGAGGTAAGTTCCTTCTATATCTATTTTTTTTTGAGGTTTTATCATGAAAGGGTGTTGAATTTTGTTAAATACTTTTTCTGCATCTATTGAGGTGACCATATAATTTTTACTCTTATGGTATATCACATTTATTGAATTGCATATGTTGAACCATTCTTATATCCCAGGGATAAATCCCATTTGATCATAGTGTATGATCCTTTTAATGTGTTGTTAAATTTGGTTTGCCAGTATTTTGTTGAGGATCAGGGATACTGGTCTATAGTTTTATTTTCTTATAGTGTCCTTGACTGGTTTTTGTGTCAGGGTAATGCTGACCATTAGTTTGGAGTGTTCATCCTCTGAAATTTTATGGAAGACTTTGAGAAGGACTGGTATTATTTTCTTTGAATGTGTGGTAGAATTCACCAGTGAAGCCACTGGGACCTAGGTTTTACTTCTACGGACAATTTTTGATTACTGATACAATCTACTTACTTGTTATTGGTCTACACAGATTTTCTCTCTCTTCATGACTCAGTCTTGGTAGGTTGTATGTTTCTAGAAATTTATTAATTTCTAGGTTATCCAGTTTGTTGAAGTACAATTGTTCCTAATAGTCTCTTATGATTCTTTGTATTTCTGTGGTATCAGTTGTAATATCTCCTCTTTCATTTACAATTTCAATTATTTGAGACTTCTCCTTCTTACTCTAAGTTTCATCAATTTTGTTTTTCTTCTCAAAAAATAAAACTCCTGGTTTCACTGATCTTTTCTATTATTTTTCTAGTCTACATTTCATTTATTTCTGTTCTCATCTTTGTTATTTCCTTCCTTCTACTAATTTTGGGTTTAGTTTGTTCTTCTTTGTCTAGTTCCTTCAGGTGTAAAGTTAGGTGATTTATTTAAGATATTTCTTCACATAGGCATTTATTATTATAATTTCCCTCCTTGAAGTGTTTTTGCTGCATTCCATCAGTTTTGATATGGTAATGGAAATAGAAAGTATTTCTATTTTCATTTGTCTCAAAATATTTTTTGATTTCCTGTTTGATTTCTTCTTTGACTCATTGGTTGTTCAGAATCTGTTGTTTAATTTCTACATATTTTTGAATTTTCCAGTTTTCCTTCTGTTGGTGGGTAATTTCTTATCATTGTGAAATAATATGTAGTTGTGTAATTTCCTATCATTGTAAGCATCAGAAAAGTTGCTTAATATGATATTATGTCTTAAGGAATATATGATTATTTCAATTGTATTTCTTATTTAAATGTATTTTAAAGACATTCTTTTGGGCCTAACATATGATCCATCCTGGAGAATGTTCCATATGTACTTGAGGAAAATGTATATTCTGTGCTATTAAATGGAATATTCGATACACCACATTGGCCAGGATGGTCTCTATCTCCTGATCTCATGATCTGCCCACCTTGGCCTCCCAAAGTGCTGGGATTACAGGCATGAGCCACCGTGGCTGGCCTTAATGGGGTCAATTCTTTATGAGGATCTAACAAGCTGTATGTGCATGTGTGTGTGTGTGCCAACAGTGGACTACCTAAAATTATGCAAAGCAAATATTAACAGATCTGAAAGGAGAAATAGATAGCAGTAGAATTAATAGGGGATTTCAGTACCCCACTTTCAACAATGGATAGAACATCCAGCCAAAATCAATAAGGAAACATTGGATTTGAATTACACCTTAGACCAAATGGATTTAACTTTGGCCAGTCATGGTGGCTCATGCCTATAATCCCAGCAGTTTGGGAGGCCAAGGTGGGCGGATCACCTGAGGTCAGGCATTCAAGACCAGCCTGGCCAACACAGTGAAACTCCATTTCCTAAAAATATAAAAATTAGATGGGTGTGGTGGTACACACCTGTAATCCCAGCTACTTGGGAGGCTGAGGCATGAGAATCACTTGAACCCAGGAGTTGGAGGTTGCAGTGAGCAGAGATTGCACCACTACACTCCAACCTGGGTGATAGAGTGAGACTCTGTCTCAAAAATAAATAAATAAATAAAGCTACCCTGCTCTATGTCTGTTTCCATTTGCATGGATTCTCTCTTTCCATCCCTTTATGGCCTATGTATATCTTTAAAGCTAAAGTGACTCTGGTAAGCAGCATACAGTTTGGTTTTTAAATCCATGTAGCCAATCTATGTCTATGATTGGATAATTTAACCCATTTACATTTAAAGTAATTATCGACAGGTAAGAACTTATAGGCGTTTGGTTAATTGTTTTCTGGCTGTTTTAAAGATCCTTTGTTCTTTTCTTCCTCTCTTGCTGTCTTTTGTGATTTGATGATTTTCCTTAGTAGTATACTTAGATTCCTTTCTTTTTTTTTTTTTTGAGACAGAGTCTTTCTCTGTTGCCCAGGCTGGAGTGCAGTGGTGCGATCTCGGCTCACTGCAAGCTCCCCCTCCTGGGTTCAAGTTCACACCATTCTCCTGCCTCAGCCTCCCAAGTAGCTGGGACTACAGGCGCCCGCCACCACACCTGGCTAATTTTTTTGTCTTTTTTAGTAGAGATGGGGTTTCACCGTGTTAGCCAGGATGGTCTTGATCTCCCGGCCTCCCAAAGTGCTGGGATTACCAGCGTGAGCCAACGCACCCGGCCAGATCCCTTTCTCTTTAGCTGTGTGTGTCTACTACAGGTTTCTGCTTTGTGGTTAAAATAGGCTTACATAAAACATCTTATTGTCTATTTTAAGCTGATAACAACTTAACTTTGTTCACATACAAAAACTCTACACTTTTATATGCCCCCATTTTATGCTTTTGCTGTCACAATACTCATCCTTTTATATTGTGTATCAATTAATGAATTACCAAAGCTAGTTATTTTTAATATTTTTGTCTTTTAGCCTGTACACACATTAAAATGATTTACACATAACCACTGCAATATTAGAATATTCTGATTTTGACTATATATGTATAGTCAAAATTTTTCTACCAGAGAGTTTTATACCTTTTTATGTTTTCATATTAGCATTAGAATTAGCATACTTTTGTTTCCGCTTGAAGAACTCCATTTAGCATTTCTCACAAGGTAGGTCTAGTGGTGATTTAACTCCCTCAGTTTTTGTTTGTCTGGGAAAGTTAATCTTTCCTTTTCTGAAGGACAGATTTATCAGGTAATGTATTCTTGGTTAGCAGGGGTTTTTTTGTTATTTTTATCTTATTTTATTATTTTATTTTTTTGAGATGGAGTCTTGCTCTGTCACCCAGGCTGGAGTGCAGTGGCACGATCTTGGCTCACTGAAAGCTCCGCCTCCCAGGTTCACACCATTCTCCTGCCTCAGCCTCCCTAGTAGCTGGGACTACAGGCACCCGCCACCACATTCAGCTAATTTTTTTGTATTTTTTAATAGAGACAGGGATTCACTCTGTTAGCCAGGATGGTCTCCATCTCCTGACCTTGTGATCTGCCCACCTCGGCCTCCCAAAGTGCTGGGATTACAGGCGTCAGCCACCGTGCCTGGCCCTATTTTTGTTTTTTAAATTTCAACATTTTGAATATATCATCCTACTCTTTCTTGGCCTGCAAGGTTTCTGCTGAGAAATCTGATAGCCTATGGGGTCTCCCTCGTATGTGATAAGCTTCTTTTTCCTTGTGCTGCATTAAAAATTCCTTTGATCTCTATTTAAAATTTTTTTATTATTTTTTTTTCATTTTTTAAAAATTATACTTTAAGTTCTAGGGTACATGTGTACAACGTGCAGGTTTGTTACATATGTATGCATGTGCCATGTTGGTGTGCTGCACCCATCAACTCGTCATTTACATTAGGTACATCTCCTAATACTATCCCTCTCCCCTCACCCTAACTCCACGACAGGCCCTAGTGTGTGATGTTTCCCACCCTGTGTCCAAGTATTCTCATTGTTCAATTCCCACCTCTGAGTAAGAACATGCAGTGTTTGGTTTTCTGTCCTTGCGATAGTTTGCTCAGAATGATGGTTTCCAGCTTCATCCATCTCCCTACAAAGGACATGAACTCATCCTTTTTTATGGCTGCATAGTATTCCATGGTGTGTATGTGCCACATTTTCTTAATCCAGTCTATTATTGATGGACATTTGGGTTGGTTCCAAGTCTTTGCTATTATGAATAGGGCCACAATAAACATATGTGTACATGTGTCTTTATAGCAGCATGATTTATAATCCTTTGGGTATATACCCAGTAGTGGGATGGCTGGGTCAAATGGTATTTCTAGTTCTAGATCCTTGAGGAATCAATGAGGTGGTAGATGAAGGCATAGGGGAGTGATAGCTATGGGGTAAGGGATTCATTTTTGAAGTGATGAAAATGCTCTGAAGTTGACTGTGGTAATGGTTGCATACATCTGTGACTATACTATAAACATAATTTTTAAAAAGTATAAAATTAACTTATATGCTTTAAATAGGTAAATTGTATGATATGTTAATTATATCTTCATAAAGCTGTTAAAAATCAAAAAAATTAAAAAATAAAAATAAATATATAAAAATTCTCTTTGATTTTTGGCTGGGCACAGTGACTCATATCTGTAATCCCAGCACTTTGAGAGGCCAAGGCAGGTGGATCACTTGAGGCTGGGAGTTTGAGACCAGCCTGGCCAACATGGTGAAACCTTATCTCTATTAAAAATACAAAAAATTAGCCAGGCATGGTGGTGCATGCCTATAATCCCAGCTACTTGGGAGGCTGAGGCATGAGAATCGCTTGAGCCTGGGAGGAGGTGGTTGCAGTGAGCCAAGATCGTGCCACTGCACTCCAGCCTGGGGACAAGAGTGAGACTCTGTCTCAAGAGAAAAAAAAAAAAAAGGAAAAAATTTTAATTCTTTTACTTTGACTGTTTGAGTGCAATGTGTCTTGGCAAAGTCTTTTTTGGGTTGAAGCAGATTGCAGACCTTTGAGCGTCATATACCTTAATGTCTGTGTCTCTCCCACATTTGAAAGGCTTTCAGCCATTTTTTATTGAATAAGCTTTCTGCTCCTTCTTTCTCTTCTCCTTTATTATTTCCATAATGCAAATGTTAGCTCTTAATGTTGTTTCATAAATCTCATAAGCGCTCTTTAATCCTTTCATTCTTTTTCTCTCCTCTGGCCGGATATTTTCAAATGACCTGTCTTGGAATTCAGATTCTTTCTTCTGCTTGATCAAATCTGCTGTTGACTATTGCATTTTTCCTTTCTGATTGTATTCTTCAGCAGCAGAATTTGTTTTTTATTTCTGTCTCTGCTGAACTTCCATTTTGTTCATGCATTGTTTTTCTGATTTCATAGAGTTGTGTATCTGTTCTCTTATAGCTCAGTGAATTTTCTTAAAACAATTTAAATTTATTGTCAAGCAATTCATAGATCTCAATTTCTTTGGATTTGTTACTGTAATATTATTGTGCTCCTTAGGTGATATCATGTTTCCATTTTTTGTTTGTTTTCTTGAAGTCTTCCATTTCTATCCTTGCATTTGAAGAAAATCACTTCTTCCAGTCTTAATTGACTAGCTTCAGGAGAGAAATGCCTTCATCAATCTGCCTGGCTAGGAATTCTGAGGCTCTCTCCTACCTTTCCTGTGGATTCACCTGCTCCACAACCCGTTCCCACTTGCAGCAGGGGATTCTTAGAAGTTATATGCCTTCTCTAGATCCCACAAAGCCAGGCCAGGTGCTGACAGCATACTATTTGTTTCCCCTAGGGTGGTGCCCTTAAGTACTCAAGTTTGTGTACCTTGCTCCAGTTCCACAATCAAGCCATCTGTCTCTATATTTGATGCTTGCAGTTGCCATCCAATGTGGCATGCTTGGGAAGCCAGCCTCAGGGAGATGGGGGTGAGGTGCACAGAGCATTTGGGGTGGCCATGGGTCATGTGGGAGGTCCATATGCAAGGTATCCCAGTGGCTGGTGTGTACGCTTCCTGATGGAGTCGTCGAGTGCTAAGCAGGTTTCAGAGCCTTTCTTCCCTCCTCCCAGCCTTTCCCAACACTTAGCTATGCCAATCACCTCAGTATTTTAATTGGGGCAAGAAAGAGGTAGGGTTCTTAGGCAGCATCCCACACAGCTAGGGGCTGAGCACTCACTCACTATGCTATCACCTCCTAGGGGAGAAATCGTGGACTGAGGGGAGTCTCTCTTGCCACTAAGCTGTGCCAACTTCACGGAGGAGTGATGCAGATAAAGTGAAAATGTGCTTTTTCCTTTCTTTAATGCATTTATTCTCAGATATTTCTACTCCAAGGGTGTGCTGGAACTTCTACATTGGACTTCTGGATTCCTACAAAAGAACTATCATCTGAAAGTACTGGTAAAAATCAGTGCTTCTGTGGAAGAATGATGATACAAAGCTCCTATTCTGTCATCGTGCTAACATCACTCTCTAAAGTTACTTTTAAAGGAATAAAATATTTTAGTATCTATTTTAGCCCTGATCCTGGTAGACTTTGTTTCCCTATTTTATGTTCCATGCACTACCTCATTCCCTCATTCCCATTCTGAAATTCTGTAATCCCTTTAAACTCCCCATGTGTACCTAAGCATCAGAATTTTTCAAAAAGTCATAGCAAATTAACATAAAAAAATAAATTTATTTTGAGTCTGAAATATTGAAGAACAAGCATACAGATAAACAGTACAAAGAGCAAAAATTAGAACATGAGTAATGACTTACGACACAGGCATTTTTCGAGCTATCGCATACAGACACATTTTTACATACAAACATTTTTTAAAGACATCTCTCCAACATTCTCAATAGGCAAGAGCTGTATTTGTGACATTTATAATAAATGCAACAGCTTTTAAAACATCCAATTTCTTTCCTAAATCATTTGATTAAAATTCACACAAGTGATGATTACCTATTCCATTTTCTGAAAATATGACATACAGTCATGTGCCACATGTTTCGCTCAACAATGGACCACATATGACAGAGATCCTATAAGATTATAATGGAGCTGAAAAATTCCTATCACCTAGTGATGCCACAGCCATTGTTACATTGTAGCACAATGTATTATCTGTTCTGTGTTTAGATTACACAAATACCATTGTGTTACAATTGCCTACGGTATTCAATACATGAACATGCTGTACAGGTTTGTAGCCTAGAAGTGACAGGTTTTGCCATATAGCCTAGGTGTGTAGTAGGCTCTACCACCTAGGTTTGTGTAAGTACACTTCATGATGTTCACACAATGATGAAATCACCTAATGACAAATTTTGCAGAATATAGCTGTCATTAAGTCACATATTACTGTAGAATTATAACATTGTTTGACATATTACAGACAACTTTCACTCAAAATACAGAAAAATTATCAATTCATTTTGCATTCTGTCACATATTTCACCTCCTTTCTAACAAGGAAAAATACACAAACATATATGTGTATGCTTTTCAGAAATAAAGTATTCTAAATTTCATTTGTAATTTGTTCAAAACCTCAGGAACTCAACAAGTACATGATTAGTTTAAACAACACTGATAGTTTAAAAACAAAAACAATTATTTGGGGAGAGACCTTAAAATATATTTTTGGCTGTTTTTACCTGTAACGTAAATATCAAAAGAAGTAATGATTGGACATACTCTGCTTGAGTTACCCTCAACTGACTGTTGTCCAGAGAATTTTTCTCTGGCTGGATTCAAGTTCCTGTGATATAATAATTTGGTCTATTCCATGATTAATAGCATTTAATATTTTGAAAAGATCTTTGAGATCAAACTGAACACATCCATTTCATGGATGAGCAAAATGCTGCCCAGAGAGGTTTAACGACTTGTCCAGAGTTATAGGAACGTACAGAAACACATCCAGGACATGGACACAGAGTTCCTGATTCTTAGTCAAATTCTTAAGGTAACACATTCCCCAGGGTCAGATTCTACATAATTTACAGTAACTTGATTATAAAGAATGTTATAAATATCAATGCATATATTCTGCCTGATATAGTTGGGATACTTGTCCCTCCAATCTCATGTTGAAATGTAATCCTCAATGTTGCAGGATGGCCCTAATGGAAGGTGTTTGGGTCCTGGGAGTGAATCCCTCATGGCTTGGTGCTATTCTTGCAGTAGTGAGTGAGTTTTCACAAAATCTGGTTGTTTGAAGGTGTATGGCACCTCCCCGCTCTCTTGCTCCTGCTTCGCCGTGACATCTCTGCTCCCACTTAGCCTTCTACCATGAGTAAATCTCCCTGAGGGCTCTCCAGAAGCTGAGCAGACACTGGTGCCATGCTTACACAGCCTGCAGAACCGTAAGCCACTTAAACCTTTTTTATTTGTAAATTACACAGTCTAAAGTATTTCTGTTCTTTTTTTCCCTAAAACAGAGTCTTGCTCTGTCACCCAGGCTGGAATGCAGAGGTGCAATCCCAGCTCACTGTAGCCTCCACCTTCCAGGTTCAGGCAATTCTCATGCCTCAGCTTCCCAAGAAGGTGGGACTACAGGTGTGTGCCACCATGTCCAGCTAATTTGTGTGTGTGTGTGTATTTTTAGTAGAGATGGGGTTTCACCATGTTGGCCAGACTGGTCTTCAACTCCTGACCTCAAGTAATCCACCCACCTCAGCCTCCCAAAGTGCTGGGATTATAGGTGTAAGCCATCATGCTTGTGCTCAACCTCAGGTATTATTTATTTATTTGAGACAGTCTCACTTTATCTCCCAGGCTGGAGTGCAGTGGCATGATTTCAGCTCACTGCAACCTCTGCCACCCGCATTCAAGTGATTCTCCTGCTTCAGCCTCCTGAGCAGCTGGGATTACAGGCGCCTGCCACTGCGCCCGGCTAATTTTTGTATTTTTAGTAGAGACAGCGTTTCACCATCTTGGCCAGGCTGGTTTTGAACTCCTGACCTCGTGATCCACCTGCCTCGGCTTCCTAAAGTGCTGGGATTACAGGCATGAGCCACAGCCACAGCGCCTGGTTTATTTTATTTTATTTTATTTTATTTATTTATTTTTTTAGTAGAGATGGGGTTTTACCATGTTGGCCAGGCTGGTCTTGAACTCCTGACCTCAGGTGATCCACCCGCTTCGGTCTCCCAAAGTGCTGGGATTATACGTGTGAGCCACCACGCCTGGCCCAAGTATTTCTTTATAGCAATGCAACGATGGCCTAACACACTGCCTAAATCAAAACTGCTATTCACTTCAAGGGTATTCATTACCTGACTAGCTTTTTTGGGTGCATATGAACATAATGTAAATTCTATGGCTGATCAAATGTCATTACTATAAAGATACTCCCCATGAGCTCAGAGTCAGGACATCAACAATACTTAACCTCTCACTGTAAACATAACACAGTGATAGGCACTGTGGAAATATATTTGGTCCTATTTTCCCTACCTGAGCATGTAAAAGAGCAGACAACTCCAACAGTGTGATGACACTGCAGTGAAGAAAAGAATCCACTCCCTGGCACACTGATGGAGCATGTACCTGGGAATAGTATTCCTCAAAGGAGAATGGTCATAAAAATGATACTGCAGAATTCAAACAGCATTCAAGAGATCTCCACTAAATGGAGACATGTAGGCTATCTGAAGTTATTACAGATTTCCTTATTTCAGGAATCTTCAAAGCAAAATATAGGATGTGATACAAGAAAACATGAAATAGCCAGTAACATATATGATAAAATTGTCTTACTAGAAAGTTACACATCAGGAAAAAGAAAGAAGAGAGTTTAAAATAAAAAAAAGGCAATGGGTACAAAACTACTCTATCTCAAGTTGAAATGAAAAAAATACAGTGTTAGCATTTATCCATGATAGAAAGGCAGCACAGAACAGAACTCAAGACAGAACGAGCCTGTAACCAGGCTCCTTAATGAGAACATAATTCTAAGACCAAAGTCTGGGTAGAATCTGTACACAGAATAGTTTTTGTAGCCATTTGACTGCATGTGTTAAGAAGTACTTTGTAACAAGAGTACAATAAATGGGAAAAATCGTAGAGGTCATCTGAAAGCCTGATCCCAATGCTGTCCTTTGTGGGTGAGTAGTGTCATGTTGGTATGTTGTACTCATATGAAGTGGCTTGAACAGTTGGTCAGCACAGTGAAAAGGCAGCCAATTAGGAATATATTGTACATTTAGTTCCACTGGATATTTTAATATATAAACTGCATGAACTATTATATCTTATGGGGACTGAACACCCCATATTATCACTTTAAAAAGTCTTCTAAGCTTCCATTTTCTACAAAAAAGAAAAACATCGACTTTTAAAAAGTAAATGTCAAGAAGCTTACTTTCAGATACAATATAAGACTAAAAACTGGATACTGATTAGATAAACAATAGTGTTAACATGATGTAAACAGAAGAATTTTAAGAAAATTTCCCTTAAATTAACAATTAAGCAAAATAATAATTACGCATTTAGAGCTCATATGGTAATTTTCAAGTAAGTGTGTCTATTCCCCCACCACATACAAACCCAGTCTTGGTGCTCATATATCTCTCCAAGGATGATCACATTGTCCCCAATTACTACAGGATAGTAACTTTTCCTTTCTCTTCAAATTGCTGATTCTGACTGCTTGGACAACATAACCGTTTTTGATTCTTGGTCTGTGGGACTGTCAGCTGGTACCTATAAAAATAATCAGAAGATTAAAAATGTATAGCATCTGGCATATCCTATTATAACAGATCAACAGTTGACTCGGGGGAAAAATAGCTAAATAAAAAAACATGGTTTCACATTTATTCTATACATACTTCTCAACAGTATAATCATAAAAATATTCATTACTTACAGCTTTAACATCAACATTTGTAATTCCTATATTTATGTTGTGTCTTCGCAGATCCGACTTGATTAATGCTGAAACAGAGAGGCATCAATGGAGTTACTATAAACTGTTTTGTGAAGATTTTTTTAAAAGCAGCTCAAAGTCTTTCTTGGTATTGTCAAATTTAATACACTGTAGTGTCATGATATTTAATAGCATCCCAATAGCCTGAAAAATAATAGTACCTCTCTGAAGTCGTTAACAATTAGTAAGTCATTCATTATCGAACAAACACGGGAATGCTAGCAACCAATGATACAAAAATAAAAAGTAATTCTTTTTATGAAAGGACTCTCCCATCTAGGGAAACTTTGACAAGTAAACAAGTATAACAGTGTATGATAATTGCAAGGTATGGTGGGGAAGTGGGAGCAAAAAAGTCTATGTCGTCAGCCAAAGGAAATTAGAGAAGGCTTTCCAGAGAAGACATACTTGATACTGGAAAAAACTGAGTAATAACTTGTCAAGCAGACAAGAGGAGAGGAAGACATTCTAGGCAGAAGGGAATGCAGGTATATCTCAGAGATATTGTGGGTTCAGCTACAGATCACCACAAGAGTGAATATTGCTGGGCACGGTGGCTCACGCCTGTAATCCCAGCACTTTGGGAGGCTGAGGTGGGTGGATCACAAGGTCAGGAGATTGAAACCATCCTGGCTAACACAGTGAAACCCCATCTCTAGTAAAAACAAAAAGTTAGCTGGACATGGCGGCACGCACCTGTAGTCCCAACAACTAGGGAGGCTGAGGCAGGAGAATTGCTTGAACCTGGGAGATGCAGTTTGCAGAGAGCCGAGATCACGAAACTGCACAAATTTTTTGGTTTTCCAGTGCATAAAAAGTTATGTTTATACTATACTGTAGTCTATTTAAAGTTTGCAATAGCATTATGTCTAAAAAAAATCAATCTACATGCCTTAATTTAAAAACACTTTACTGGCCAGGCACGGTGGCTCATGTCTGTAATCCTAGCACTTTGGGAGGCTGAGGCAGGAGGATCACCTGAGGTCAGGAGTTCGAGACCAGTCTAACCAACATAGTGAAACCCCCATCTCTACTAAAAATACAAAAATTAGCCGGTATGGTGGTGGGCATCTGTAATCCCAGCTATTCAGGAGGCTGAGGCAGGAGAATCACTTGAACCCAGGAGGCAGAAGTTGCAGTGAGCCGGGATGGCGCTATTCCACTCCAGCCTGGGCAACAAGAGCAAAACTCCATCTAAAACAAAACAAAACAAAACAAAAAACACTTTACTGCTAAAAAATGGTAATTATTATCCGAGCCTTCTGCAAGTTCTCTTTTTGCTAGTGGAGGGTCTTGCCTTGATGTTGATGGCTGCTGAAAGATCAGGGTGGTGGTTGCTAAAAGGTGGGAGTGGCTGTGACAATTTCTTAAAGTAAGACAGTGACGAAGTTTGCCATATTAATCAACTCTTCCTTTCATGAAAGATCTCTCTGTGTGCAATACTTGTTTGATAACATTTTACCCACAAAACTTCCTCAAAATAGGAGTCAATCTTCTCAGACCCTGCCACTGCTTCATCAACTAGTTTATATAATATTCTAAATCCTCTGTTGTCATTTCAACATTTACAGCATCTTTACTAGTAGATTCCAACTCACGAAAACACTTTCTTTGCTTATCCATAAGAAGCAACCCTTCATTTGTTCAAGTTTTACCATGAGATGCAGCAATTCAGTTACCTCTTCATATTCCACTTCTAATTCCAGTTCTCTTGTTATTCCCACCACATCTGCAGCTATTTCCTCCACTGAAGTCTTGAACCCCTCAAAATCATCCATGAGAATGAGAATTAACTTCCTCCAAACTCCTGTTAATGTTGATAGTTTGACCTTCTCCCATGAATCAAGAATGTTCTTAATGGCATCTAGGATGGTGCATCCTTTCCAGAAAGTTCTCAATTTACTTTGCCCAGATCCAAGAGAGGAATAATTATTTCTGGCAGCTACAGCCTTTTGAAATGTATTTCTTAAAGAATAAGACTTGAAAGTTGAAATTACTCCTTGATCTATGGGCTGCAGAAGGGATGCTGTATTTCCAGGCATGAAAACAACGTTGATCTCCTTGTACATCTTCATCAGAGCTCTTGGGTAAACAGGTGAATTGGTCAAAGAGCAGTAATATTTTGAAAGGAATGTTTTTCTGAGTAGCAGGCTTCAACAATGGGTTTAAAATATTCAGCAAACCATGCTATTAACAGATGTACTATCAACTACAGGTTTCAGGTTCATTGTTCCATTGATAGAGCTTAGGCAGAGCAAATTTAGCCTAATTCTTACGGGCCCTAGGATTTTCAGAATGGTCAACAAGCATTAGTTTCAATTTAAAGTCACCAGCTGCATCAACCCCTCACAGGAGAGTCAGCTTGTCCTTTGAAGCCAGACATTGATTCCTCCTCTATAGCTATGGCAGTCCTAGATGGCATCTTCTTCCAATATAAGCCTGTTTCATCTACATGGAAAATTTGTTGTTTATTGTAGCCACCTTCATCAACAATCTTAGCTAGATCTTCTGGATAATTTATTTCAGTATCTACATCAGCACTTGCTGCTTCACCTTGCACTTTTATGTTATGAAGACAATTTCTTTCCTTACCTCATGAACTGACTTCTGCTAGCTTCCAGCTTTTCTTCTGCAACTTTCTCACCTCTTTCAGCTTTCACAGAATTGGACAGCTAGGGCCTTGCTCTAGATTAGGCTTTGGTTTCCGGGGATGTTGTGGCTGGTATGATCTTCTAACAAGACCACTCAAACTTTCTCCATATCAATAAGGATGTTGTGCTTTATCATTTGTGTGTTCAATGGAGTAGCATTCTTAATTTCCCTTAAGAATTTTTCCTTTGCATTAGCAACTTGGCTAATTGTTTGGTGCAAAAGGCCTAGCTTTTGGGCTCTCTGGGCTTTTGACATGACTTCCTCACTAAGCTTAATCATTTTTAGCTTCTGATTTAAGATGAGAGATTTACTACTCTTCCTTTCGCTTAAACACTAGAGGCCATTGTAGGGATATTAATTCAGGGGTATTAATCAGGACCCTGATGTCAATATTGCATGTTTGAGAGAACAGGGAAGCCCAACAAGGGGAAGAGAGATATAGGAATGGCTGGTCAGTGGAGCAGTCAGAACACACAAAACCTTTATTAAGTTTGCTGTCTTTTATGGGTGTAGTTCATGATGGCCCCAAACAATTACAATAGTAACACCAAAGATCACTATTGCAGAAGACCATAACAGATATAATAATAATAAAGCTCTGTAGTAAAATACTCAACATATGAGAGAAATTAATTAGCATTTAAGATGGTAAAAGCATTAATGTAAAACTAATTTTAAAGATTTATTCTCACTTCTTATTTTTCAAGACTTGATTTGTTTGAATTAGTATTCATGAATCTCTTGTAAAAGTAATTTGAAAGGGGATTACAAAACTGCTCCCTTCTTTGGTGTAACAATAATACTTTTTTTTTGAGACACAGTCTCGCTTGTTGTGCAGGCTGGAGTGCAGTGGTGTGATCTTCACTCACTGCAACCTTCGCCTCCCAGGTTCAAGCAATTCTTCTGCCTCAGCCTCCCAGGTAGCTGAGATTACAGGTGTGTGCCCCCACACCTGGCTGAATTTTTTTGTATTTTTAGTAGACACGAAGTTTCACTATGTTGGTCAGGCTGGTCTCGAACTCCTGACCCCAAATGATCCACCTGTCTCAGCTTCCCAAAGTGCTGGGAATATAACCGTGAGCCACCATGTCCAGCCAATAGTAATAGTCTTAGATAAGATATGGTACTTGCCTAGAAGTTAAGAACCAACATGGAATTACTTATGAAAGAATAGTTAAATATTACATATTTATTTAATATCTTGTTAATATATTACATATTTCACAGTTTTGTATGTTTCATTTTACTAATTGGATAGGGGGAAAAACTCCCTTGTGATAAGATGCTTTTTCTTTGAGGAACCAGACTACACTCACTTTCCTTTAGCTTAACGAATGAATGCTCAGGTTCCTATCATTCATAAAACAATGAGTGAGCAACCTTAGGTAGTTGTGTATATCCAAAATCTTTATCACTGGTGAGATTTCATATTGAAGGTTTCACAAAGAATGATCAGGTATTCAACAAACAGTAGAAGAAATTCTGATTCACATCTTTCTGATAGATTCTGTCCTCCAACTAAGTTATAACCAGATCAAAGAAGCACAATCTCTCTTGGTATCTGCAAGGAACTGATTCCAAGAACCCGCCTCAGATACCAAAATCCATGAATGCTCAATTCCTTTATGTGAAATGGTGTAGTATAAGCTTGTTCAACCTGTGGTCTGCAGGCCATATGTGGCCCAGGACAGTTTTAAATGTGGCCCAATACAAACTCATAAATTTTTAAAAAACATTATGAGATATTTTGCAATTTTTTTTTAGCTCATTAGCTATCATTAGTATTAGAGTAGTTCATGTGTGGCCCAAGATAATTCTTGTTCCAATGTGGTCCAGAGAAGGCAAAAGATTGGACCCCCCTGGGTAGTATTTATATATAACATATACACATCCTCCTACATACTTAAACCATCTCTAGATTACTAATACCGAATACAATGTAAATAGTTGTTATACTATAATGTTTAGGGAATGATGACATTTTAAAAGTCTGTACATGTTCAGTGCAGATGCAACCATCCATTTTTTTTCCAATTAATTTCAACCCACACTTGAATCCACAGATGAAGAACCCACGGGATACACAAAGGGCTGACTATAATCTCTTCTGAATATACAAAACTTCTGTCCCTCACGATGGTAAAGGGATACAGAAGGAAATTCACAAAGTAAAATAATACTACAAGCCAGCATGCACCTGGAAATACTTCTGAACATAAGTCTTGCTTCCAAATCTATTGTACACCCATGTGCATGGGCAAACTATAGATAAAAATTCTGTGACATTCTCTTTCTCTGGAGATTGAGCACTATTTTCTTTCCTGCCCATGTCTATGATGACTATACCTGAGAAGTATAAGCACTAGCTAAGGATTCCACATACTATTTCCACCACTACCACTTGACTGCTTACCACCTCTACCACATTGTAACAGTAGAAACACGTGTTAGGCACGTCCTAGGTGCCAGACACTAGGAACTTTTCATGAACCATTTCAATTAATCCTCACGGTAACCCTATAAAGCAGGCTTTAACGCTCTATTATATAAATGAGGAAAGGAGGATGTGAGAGGTTAAGCAACCTGTCTAAAGTCACACTCCCAGTGAGCAGCAGAATCGCAATTTGAGGCCAGGTCTTCCCAACTCCAGGTCTTCACTCCTCTTTTTTTTGAGACAGAGTCTTGCTGTTGCCCAGGCTAGAGTGCACCGGTGCAATCTTGACTCACTGCAACCTCTGTCTCCTGGGTTCAAGCGATTTTCCTGCCTCAGCCTCCCAAGTAGCGGGGACTACAGGTGCGCGCTACCACACCTGGCAAATTTTAGTAGAGATGGGGTTTTGCCATGTTGGCCAGGTTGGTCTCAAACTCCTCACCTCAAGTAATCTGCCCGCCTCTGCTTCCCAAAGTGCTGGGATTATAGGCATTAGCCAACACACCAGGCCTTTACTACTCTTTTTACAACAGTTTTGCTTGCTATGCAGAGTAACTATATTGAATTTGAAATCTGCAAAATGAATAGATTCATGTCCTTAGAAGAAAACAAATAATGTCCTGCTTTTTCCCTCATTTTTTCCCCTTGAGTTCTGCCAAGCTATTGAGAAGCAATATACATGAAAATTAACACATGACACAAGTCCTTTTGCCAGGCAAACGCCCTAATTTACCTGTTAAAATGATGCCTATAAACATCCAGACACAGAGAAAAATGTTTCCTGCCTTAGGACCATAATCTGATGTGAGCTTTCCTTGAGCCAATGTGAACAAAATTCCAAATATCTAAAATACAATAAGAAAAATAATTTGTTATTAAGTTTACTTATTTAAAACAAGTATAAAGTTTTCACCAGAACTTTTCTTAACTTATTGTTTATACGATTTGTTTTCTAGAAACATTCATTGAAAAGTTGAATTATTAAACAAAAACCATGGTCAGGCTGGGCACAGTGGCTCACACCTGTAATCCTAGCAGTTTGGGAGGTTGAGGTAGGCGAATTGCTTGAGCCCAGGAGTCCGAGACCAGCCTGGACAACAAGGCGAAACCTCCTCTCTACAAAAAATAACAAAAAACATTTAGCTGGGCATGCTGGTGTGCACCTGTCATCCCAAATACTCTGGAGGCAGAGGAGGGAAGATTGCTTGAGCCTAGGAGTTGGAAGCTGCAGTGAGCCATGACTGCACTACTGCACTCCAGCTTGGGTAGCAGAGCAAAACCCTATTTCCAAAAAACAAAACAACAACAACAAATAAAACCATGGTCAAACTCATTACTCACTAGAATATCTGGTATAATAATTATCTCAGGTTTACCGAAATCAGAGGTTTACCTGTGCAGAAGCATTAAGAAGACCAGATGAAGTACCTTCAGATTCAGGGTAAGTGATTTCAACAGCAAATTCAAAACCCAAAGGGAGGTAACCAGTCATGAAGAAGCTAGGAAAATAAATCCAGAATTATAGAAAGAATTATCAGAAGGTCACAATCACATACTGATGTAATCATTCTGCATCTCAGGCTTATTCTAATGACCAAATAAGTGAATATTTTGAAGTTGCTATGTCAAAGTAAGGAACTATTATTATTGACAAATCAGCTCAAGGTTACAGAACTGGAAGCAACAAATACCAAATTTTTTTCTGAGAAAAATTTACTTCTAGTTTTGTAAGTCAACTGTCTTTGTAACCAAATAAACTTACACAGATTAAGTAAGGCTTATCCATTTTGTTTACCTATGGTATACCAAAAACCAATTTTAAAGAATTTTAATAGTTCTTAAGAATTACACGTTTATATGCACAGAATGAATCCTTAAAGTTTAAAATATTGAAGAACCTTTGGATGAACTTAAAAAATTAGAGACCAGAGTAATAATACTTCAGAATTATAACAGCATGCTATCACTCCTCCTAAACACATCTGATACTTACCCAAGCACCCCTCCAGTAACAAACACGATGATAATGTATCCAAGGTCCAATGTGAAAGTAAAGATAACCATTCCAATAAAAGACAAAATATAAACTATCAGAGTAGTCTGTCTAAAACAAAAACAACAAAGTTGTTAGTATTTTGTCTAATTCTCCTAGACATATAAAAATCATCACTCTTATCTGTTCAGTAATGAATCTTTGTTTTTCAAATTTCACCCCTTCTTGTCTATGGAAAATGTATCCACCAAAGCATAAATTTTAAAGCATTTTTAATTTAAGATTCAGCAGCATCAGGAAACAAAACCACACCATATCGAATGCTCAGACGGGGACACTTTTTTATGAATAAAATCATTTTTATGCCACCAAATGGGATAGTTCCCTATTCACATTTCAAGATTCGGATCAAATTCTACCTCTTCCAAATGCCTTCTAGAACCACACCAGCTTATAAGGGTCTCTCTTTCTTCTAAATTCCTTTGTCATTTTGGTACTATAAAACTGATGACATCTATTTTAGTTTGTTATATTATTTAACTTTTCACATGTGAATGCCTTATTTGCTCCATTTAGACCACAAACATGTTAACAACAGGGATCACATACTGCTTGCCATAATTTTCATCTAAGAGAGATGCACACAACAGGAGTTTGGTGAATGAATGGCAGTTACCCTGAGAAGAAAGCCACAGTGGCAAAGAACACACGTCTATGCCTATCAAGTTTTCTAAATGTATAATGGATGAAAAACTTAAGGAATTTAATCCTTTACATATGCTTCCTTCATCTATAAATCAAGTAGGTTTCACTCTAAGCTATCAGTTTACAATAGTGAAGCTAAGGTAAGTGTTGTCTTAAATTATGGAAAAATTATCTTGGAGAATTTCAAGATTAGAGATATTTTTGGTAGGGTTTAGACTAATAATATCAAATATATCTTGAGCCTTGAAAGGTGCACGGGACACAGTTCCATATTTCATTCACTTATTCATTAATAGTTTCATTCATTCATTTCTAAGTACAGGGGGAAGTTTTGGCCTGTTAAAAAATGTGGTGACATTAACTCCCAGAGCAAAATATGCTGCCTCTGAAACCCTTTCTTAGTCTCCCAGTTGGTATCATTTATTTTCTTTGGTATTAGCATTTTGGTGGCTCCATATAATGTACAATTAACAGAATATATTCTTTTTTTTTTTTTTTTTTTTTTAGACAGTGTCTTGCTCTGTCACCCAAGCTGAAGTCCAGTGGCATGCTATCTCAGCTCACTGCAACCTCTGCCTCCTGGGTTCAAGCAATTTTCCTTCCTTAGCCTCCTGAGTAGCTAGTATTACAGATGCCCATCACCACACTCAGCTACTTTTTGTATTTTCAGTAGAGATGGAGTTTTGCTATGTTGCCCAGGCTGGTCTCCAACTCCTGGCGTTAAGCAATCTACCCACCTTGGCCTCCCAAAGTGCTGGGATTACAGGCGTAAGACATTGTATCAAGCCAGCACTTTCACATTATGCATTATATTACAGTTAACTGGTACTATAGTCTGGGGGTACTTTAGCCAAAAAGTTTTTAGTAAAATAAAGCCTTATGCTCAACGATAATTTTTTGATCGGAAATAATTACTTTTTTGTTTTTGTATTTAAGCCCACAACATAAGAAAAGAACAAGATAGGCTGGGCATGGTGGCTCCTGCCTGTAATCCCAGCACTTTGGGAGGCTGAGGTGGGTGGACTGCCTGACCTCAGGAGTTCAAAACCAGCCTGGGCAACATGGCGAAACCCTGTCTCCAAAAAGTCAAAAAATTAGCTGAGTGCGGTGGTGCACACCTGTGGTCACAGCTACTCAGGAGGCTGAGGTGGGAGAATCACTTGAGCCTGGAAAGCAGAAGTTACAGTGAGCCAAGATGGTACCACTGCATTCCAGCCAGGGTGACAGAGTGAGACCCCACTTTAAAAAAAAAAAAAAAAAAAAAGACAAAGTCTATCAAAAGTCAAATATTTCTCAGAAATGGCTCTTTTTAGAATAGAAATAATTCCTTCTGAAGTGGTAGGTATGAGTATTGTTAGAAAGAAGGGATTCATAAGGTATCCAAGTTCTCAAAATTGAAATAAATGTGACCAATAAAATAATACAATACATAGAGGATTGAAACACTTAAGTGAAGAGAACCTACTAGTGTTTAGAATCCATATCTAAGTAATAACATGTTTTAAATTTCTTAAAATAAAAAGCAAATTGTCTTTTAAAATCAAAATACCTTTGGTTACACACCATACATGTATTTACTTTCACTTACTTGTATGTTTTGGTATAATCCAGCCATAAGCCACAAAGAATAGAGCCCACCATTCCAGCTACTACTAGTGTTAGCCCAATCCTTCCAGCATTGACTTCTTCTCCCTGAAAACAATTTGCATGAGAAGTTGATCAAATAAATGGATTAACTAATTCAGACTCTTCACATTCCCACACCTTTTCATAGTCAATGAAAATAATTAAACTAAGCACACAGTAGGAAGATTTAGTACACGTGTTAGGGTGGGATAATACATAATACATAAGCATTACATTTTAAAAAAAGAAAAGAAGCCTAAAATAATAGAAGAAATAAAAAAGGAAAAATTTCCTTAATCCTCTATGGTTAGAAGTACAATGATTTTTGTGAGGATTCTTAAGTATAGATAGTCATGTGTTCCATGATGACATCTAGCTCAACACTGACTCATATATACAGTAGTGATCCCGTAAGATTATAATACCATATTTTTATTCTACCTTCTCTGTTTAGATATATTTAGATACACAATACTTACCATTGTATTACAACTGCCTACAATATTCAGTAAAGTAACATGCTATACAGGTTTGTAACCTAGGAGCAACAGGCTATACCACACAGCCTAGGTATGCCTACTACCTAATGGTGTAGCCTGCTAAACCTAATGGTGTAGCCTACTACACTGTATTATACTCACACAACAATAAAGTACACTGTATTATATTCACAACAATGAAACTGCCTAGTGAATTTCTCAGAAGGTATCTCTGTCACTAAGCAAGGTATGACACTGTATAGACGTCTCAAAAGGTGGTTAATCGATAGCTTTTACATAGTACAACTGCTTTACCCTTTCAAAAGCAAAGACACGTCAATCGGAACTTGATATTTATTTATCTATATTTATGCTGAGTTCCCTTAAAATGTTTTGTCTTTTTCCATATAACCAATCATATTATTTCCTAAAAATAAACTTAGGTATCATCACAGGGATAGTAACTTCTGCTTTCCATATTGTGTGGTTTTTTTTGTTTGTTTTTTTGAGGTGAAGTCTCACTCTGTCGCTAGGCTGGAGCGCAGTGGTGCTATCTTGGCTGGGATTACAGGTGTGGGCCACAGCGTCTGGCGTGTTTTTTGTTTTTTTTGAGACAGGGATTTGCTCTTATTGCCCAGGCTGGAATGCAATGGAACGATCTCGGCTCACCGCCACCTCCACCTCCCAGGCTCAAGCGTTTCTCCTGACTCAGCCTCCCGAATAGCTGGGATTACAGGCATGCGCCACCACGCCCAGCTAATTTTGTATTTTTAGTAGAGACGGGGTTTCTCCATGTTGGTCAGGCTGGTCTCAAACTTCCGACCTCAGGTGATCCTCCTCGGCCTCCGAAAGTGCTGGGTTTACAGGTGTGAGCCACTGCGCCTGGCCATACTGTGTGTTTTATAAACTGGATTAAATATGTTAAATTAAAATGATAGGAGGCCATTGTTTTGGAAGTGAGCTCCCACACTAGACCCAACAGACCAGACCACACAGAACAGTGTCACTAGCGCTAGGTGCCACATAATCAAACCGAAATTTAAAATGGGCCACTTTTCCAAAAAAAAAGAGATTCATAAGCAACCTGTCAGATGGGGCCCAGTCCCCTTTGTTTTAATCCTATAAGGAAAGTAACTTTGTAACAACGAATCTGCTCTTTGCTCCTTGTTTCTGCTTTCTTCAGTCTTTTTCTGTCTATAAAGCCCATCTCCTCTGCTCAGCTCATCAGTACCTTTCTAAATCTTTAGATGGGATGCTGTCCGATAAAGGAATCGATAATAAAAGCCAATCAGATCTCTAAAGTTGTGGAAATTTCATTTTTTAACAAATATATTCTCAATTAAAACAAATGTAAATATTTGATAGCAACAATGTCATAATCCTCAATCTCATGACCCTGCTAACGACAGTTATGTTGCTAAAGAAAAATTCTTGGCCAGGCATGCAATCTGACACAAGCAGAAGCTTACCTCATAATATGTCAATATCATTTGATTTAATAATGTTGAGACTGAATAAAAGGCACCAGTCATGATACCTACAATAATAAAGATGATGTTAAATCATGATATTTACAATAATAAAGAGAATACTAAAAGTGTGTCATTTACCAGTTCATGAAGTGACATGAAATATTATGTGACAATTGTGGAAATACATTTCTTTTCTTTTCTTTTTTTTTTTTTTTTTTTTTTTGAGACGGAGTCTCACTCTGTCGCCCAGGCTGGAAGTGCAGCAGTACAAACACAACTCACTGCATCCTTGATCTCCTGGGCTCAAACGATTTTCCTACCCCAGCCCCACAAATAGCTGGGACTAGAGGCACAGGCCACCGTGAATGGATAATTTTTGGATTTTTTGTAGAGATGAGGTTTTGCCACATTGCCTAGGATGTGGGTCTCCTTTTATACCTTTCAATGTTTTATAATTTTCTCTATGAAGTTCTTTTGGTATATTTATTCTACGATATCTTTATAGTTTTAGTTGCTATTATAAAAGATATCTTTCATAGGAATACAATACTTATAAATACATAGGAATGCAATTGATATTTTCACATTGTCAGCTATTTAGTAACTTTGCTAACTCATTCTTACTAGTTTTAATAGCTGTCTCTAGGTTCTTTTGTATTATTTTAATAGATGGATGATCACCAAACATTTTCTGTAAAGCATCAGGTAGCAAACCTTTGTTAGCTTTGTAGGACATATGGTCTCTGATGTAACTAATGTAACTACTCAACTCTGCCCTAGTAGTTCAAAAGCAGCTATAGACAATATGTAGACAAACAAAACTTTAATATAAAAACAGGCAATGGCCAGATTTGGCTCATGGGTCACGGTTTGCTGACCTCTGATATGCATAATTATAGTATGAGCAATAACATCTGTTTTCTGTTTCATATGCCTTTTATTTCTTTTTTCTTGTGTTATTGAGCCAGCCAGTACCTCCAGTTAGATGTTGAACGGAAGTGATGACAGTAAATATCCTTAAGGATACTTCTTATTGATTCTTAAGGAGAATGGCTCTAACGTTTGCCTTTAGTATAATACTTGCTATAGGGTCTTTGTAGATAAGCTTTATCAGGTTCAGAAAGTTCATTTGTTGGCACCTAATTAAACTGAAGAGCCTCCGCACAGCAAAAAACAAAACAAAACAAAACAAAACAAAAACTATCATCAGAGTGAACAGACAACTTACAGAATGGGAGAAAATTTTTGCAATTTATCCATCTGACAAAGGTCTAATATCCAGAGTCTACAGGAATTTAAATTTACAAGAAAAAGACAACCTCAATAAAAAGTGGGCAAAGGACATGAACAAACACTTGTCAAAAGACATTCATGTGGCCAAACATGAAAAAAAGCTCAACATCACTGGTAATTACAGAAATGCAAATCAAAACCACAATGAGATACCATTTCATGCCAGTCAGAATGGCGATTATTAAAATGTCAAGAAACAACAGATGCTGGCAAGGCTGTGGAGAAAAAAGAACACTTTTACACTGCTGGAAGGAGTATAAATTAATTCAACCACTGTAGAAGACAGTGTGACAACTCCCAAGATATAGAAGCAGAAATACCATTTGACCCATCAATCCCATTACTGGGTATATACCCAAAGGAATATATATCATTCTGTTATAAAGATATATGCACATGTATGTTTACTGCAGCACTATTCACAACAGCAAAGACATGGAATCAACCCAAATGCCCATCAATAATAGACTGGATAAAGAAAACGTAGTATGTTTACACCATGGAATACTATACAGCCAAAAAGAAATGAGATCAGGCCGGGTGCGGTGGCTCATGCCTGTAATCCTGACACTTTGGGAGGCTGAGGCAGGTGGATCACCTGAGATCAGGAGTTTGAGACCAGCCTGACCACCATGGTGAAACCCTGTCTCTACTAAAAATACAAAAATTAGCCGGACATGTTGGCACGTGCCTGTAATCCCAGCTACTCGGGAGGCTGAGGCAGGAGAATCACCTGAACCTCGGGGGCAGAGGTTGCAGTGAGCCGTGATTGTGTGCACTCCAGCCTGGGCAATAAGAGTGAAACTCTGTCTCAAAAAAAAAAAAAGAAATGAGATAAATGTCCTTTGCAGGGACATGGATGGAGCTGGAAGCAGTTATTCTCAGCAAACTAAGGCAATAACAGAAAACCAAATACAACACATTCTCACTTATAAGTGGGAGCGGAATGATGGACACATGGTGCACGAGGGTGGAAACAACAAACATTGGGACATTTCGGGTTTGGGGGAGGAAGAGCATCAGGAATAATAGCTAATGGATGCTAGGCTTAATACCTAGATGATGCCTGAGGTCAGGAATTCGAGACCAACCTGGCTAACATGGCAAAACCCCATCTCTACTAACAACACAAAAATTAGCCAAGTGTGGCGGCACTTGCCTGTAGTCCCAGCTACTCGGGAAGCTGAGGCAAAAGAACCGCTTGAACCTGGGAAGTGGAGGTTGCAGTGAGCCAAGATCACGCCACTGCACTCCAGCCTGGGTGACAGAGTGAGAAACCAACAAAACCGATATTGCAATTAACTTAATCATTTATATATAATCAAGGTTTTTGTTTTTTTGTTTTTTTCTCAGATAGGGTCTTGATCCGTCACCCAGGCTGGAGTGCAGTGGCACGATCTCAGCATATTGCAACCTTTGCCTCCCGGGTTCAAGTGATTCTCCTGCCTCAGCCTCCCGAGTAGCTGGAACTACAGGTGCACACCATCATGCCCAGCTAATTTTTGTATTTTCAGTAGACACGGGGTTTTGCCATGTTCGCCAGGCTGGTCTTGAACTGGCCTCAAGTGATCCACCCACCTTGGCCTCCCAAAGTGTTAGGATTACAGGCGTGAGCCACTGTGCCCAGCCCCAGTAAGCATTAAGCGATGTGGTACAAAGACACCAAAACTCCACAGATACCTGAGTGCTCACTGAAGGCACAATCTAACACCCTCGCTGGTGCTATTTTCTTCCTCCCCTTTGTCTATTCAAATCCAAGCCACTCTTCAAGGCCCAGCTCAACCACTCCCTTCTGTGAGACTCTCCCTGCCATCCTTAGGCCTTCCCTTCATTTATCCTTTCTCAATGATAGGTCTCAATGAAGGCCTTCAGCATGCACTTGCCAAACAACTTATCTTGTGTTGTTATCCTTTTGATAAATACCAACTGTAATGTTGCTTACTTTTCGGACATTTATATTATCTCCCCAGTTAGATGATCAATTTCCTATGGACAGAAATCATGTATCATGCCTCTTTCTAGCCACAAAACATCTAGAGCACTACCATACATTTAGTTGGTATTTGATAGCTATTGATGGAATAAATAAATAAAAGAATGAACACCAAAATGAACAATAAGTGAGGCAAAGATTAAGCTAGCTCTTGCAGGATTGCTTACAGAAAAAAGAAGCACGTTTCCAGTAAAAGAAATATTGGCACAAAATTACAGAGACTAGAATTAACAGTGTATATCATGTGGAGATGTGTCTGTGTGTGTGTGCTTGTGTATGTCTGTGACAGGGGGTTAGTTATAAGTGTGGCTGAAAGAGAATTTTGTATTGGGAAAGTGAGTGATAAAAGAGTGATAACAAAAAGCCAGGCCAGATGCGGTGGCTCACACCTGTAATCCCAGCATTTTGGGAGGCAAAGGCAGACAGATCACGAGGTCAGGAGTTTGAGACCAGCCTGGTCAACATGGTGAAACCCTGCCTCTACTAAAAATACAAAAATTAGCCGGGCATGGTGGCATGCACCTGTAATCTCAGCTACTAGGGAGGCTGAGGCAGGAGAATTGCTTGAACCTGAGAGGTAGAGGTTGCAGTGAGCCGAGATTGCGCCACTGTCCTCTAGCCTGGGTGACAGAGCGAGACTCTGTCTCAAAAAAAAAAAAAAAAGAAAACAGCCACCTTAAATGACAGGCAAAAGAAATTAATTTGCTCTACTATTTAACAATAAGCCACTATATTTTCTCTGTATCTAATTAGGAATTTTAGGTTTAACCTAAACAAGAAGGTAACCAGCAAAATTAAGAAAACGAACTATGTCATGCAAAAGTATT